>NC_092522.1:70927160-71527160 GCF_037038585.1 Patagioenas fasciata
TGATTCTTCAAAATTAAAATACTGGTCTATTGATTATTCTATATGTTGTATTGTTATATTGATTGTTCTATAAATAGCTTGACTACAGTGCACTGCAAGGGGGATTGAGAAACATCAAAAATCGGAACAGGCGGTGAATTGCCTTGACCCAAACTTAACAGTTTACTCGTTGCAATATATATCCAGTATGTGATGCAACATGTACACAGTGTCAGGTGGCACATCTTTTCTGAGGGGCTGCTAAGAGACAGGAATTAACAGGAAATCATTAAATTATTTCCTTGGAAGGTAATTTCACTATTTTTGCTGTGCACTGTTTGTCTGCATGAGGCATTCTTTGCTCGTTTATAGTTAAGCTGAAAGCTGGTTCTTAAAGTCTTTGCTGCATATGTTGAAAAAATTCTTGGTAAATGACATGCATTTTGCTTTAGGAATTACAGTATACAGCTGAAAACACCCATCTGTTTGTACATATGTCAGTAATAAGTCTTCACACAACATCATGTATTTCTGCATGTAGTACTTGGCAACCTTGAAAGAACTTCTCCTAAAAGTCTTTTCCTGTATTCTCTTATCTATATAACATGTCTTGTTTTAAAACAGGCCAAAAAATGATAATATTAAAAAGTGCAGCCACCCAGGGCAATCTAGAGACTGCAATAGAAATCTGTTTTTACAGAAAATAAAAGTTCAGCTTTGATAAATGTGAGCAAGAAATGGTTTGCAGAAGTTGTTCTTAGTAGCCGTTTTAGATGCAACATTAGTACATCTCACCCTAATGATAATGTTAGTTGCTTGGTTTGTACAACAAGTCCTAGATGGAATTATAAAAAGAGAAGTTGAAAAAATCCCTGGGGTAATGAGAGTGCATCAATAAACCTCTTATCATAGGGAAGCATAACTAGGGGAAAAAATGTAACATTTGAAGATATTGTCTGGACAGAAAACAAAATCCTTAGGCTGTCAGAGAGGAATCTGAGGCTGCCAGCAAGCCAAGGTTGTGGTGAAAGCCCTGCAGTTTGTTCTCTGGATCTGGTGTGCTTATCAGCAACATAAAACAAAAATCTCAAAAATGCCAGGCTATCACAGGAGCCTTCCCAAGAAGCCACTCATGTGCCTGTCTGCTGGGAAGTGGCAGTGGTGATGTGTTCTTGCTATGTGAATCTCTGTTCATGAGGACAAAACCCGAGACTAATTCACTTGATGTAGCTTGGGAGCATCGGGATAAAAAGCATTGGTATAATTTTACACCTCAGACAAACTTGAATTAGACTCATAGAGAAAATTCTCACAATCATATTCTTCCGTGCCAAGTCAGAAGTTTCACTTTTACGTGAACAGTGGCAGATTTTATAAAAAAAATAGTAAATAGAATTACAGTGAGGAGTGTTCCTTCTGTTAATTAGATGAGGAGGTATTTGACTACTTACAATTGCTTGACTTAGTGTGAGTTCACCTGCTATTTTGAGTGATTCGATCTGCCCATAAAAGCGAGTGTAAATATAAGGAGAGCAACTGTAGGGGATCAACATATAACCATGTCATTGCCGTTGGATTTCTCTGTGAAGTTTTTATCACCTGTGAAATTTTCACGTCTGAAAAGATCTAATGCTATATGACTACTGGTTGAGCAATTCATATGTGAAACAGCTGTAGGCTTTCTTTATGCTACCAATACTAATGAAGTGCATTTATTGAGTACTTCTTATATTCCAGTGAAAACATTCATCTGTGGTTCCTTCAGGACACAACTATAAGGTGTATGTTAGATTTTTGTAAGCTAAGGATTGATCTGAACACAGCCCTAACAGCATGATTTTTAATCAGTGAAATTAAATTGGTGCAGTTCAGAACCAGTGAAGGTAAACTGGTATAACCTGAGTCAGTGCCAATGAACCTATGTACGAAACAAGACAGATTTATTTAAATAAATCAGTTAGTGTATGTTAGCATCATGTACCCCTAGATAGTGTCTTGTCAGCTTTCTTAGTTGCAGCAACAGGACAAGAAATTGGTCTAAAATGTCTAACTTTCACCAAGGATACATGTATTTAAAAATGGGTAAAGTGTTTATCTTAATGCTGCATAATATTCCTCTTTAAAACACATCGCATTGCAACAGAAGTAGTACACGTAAAATAGACGAAAAACTGGTAACTAATTTGAGAAGTGACTATTGACAGGAAAGGATCATCAGGTGGGGCTGTTTCAAGTAGAGTGCGATGGGGATTAGTGCAAGTCCTGACCATTGCTCAATAATTTCATGAGCAGGGTGGAAATAAATGCAGTGACTAAAAGGTAGTGAGTAACTAACAATAAGGATGGAGCAGTTGTATAAAGGAGTTTAACTTGAGTGTGTTAGTCTTGTTTCAATAAAACGCCTTAATATAATAGTAGTAAACTGGTATGTTTGAACATGCATGTCCAGTATATAATAGATTTTGTAGTGGTTAAAGTCCTGAAGGATGGATGCTTTTCTATAAGTTGTCTTTCTGTCAAACACACGTGTATTCTATACCTATTATATAAGTAGTAAATAAGATTCGAATCTATTAGCAAAGTCCTTCCTGGTGTTTTTTAGGAATCCATTTGTAACCAGTGAAAATTCTGCACGTTGACCAGACCTGATAAAAGCAGTTGTTTGTGTCACCTGAGCATTTAGGCCTGGTGCTGCTGCATGAGGCTTTTTCTGTGTGACAGTGTTAAGCATGAACCTGAATTAGGGTCCAAACTCTGCTAGAGCACTGAGATACACAGAAGTGTTATCAGGAAGAATCACAGCATTTTTTGGCCACAGACCATTAAGGAAACCTATGTGCTTCTTCCAGGTTAACAGCTTTGCCTGTAGGGCAATTTTCTGCCTTGGAGCTACATTGATGCAGTTCCTAGTGTGGATGTAGATATGTTGGGTGCTTTTATATTGAAGCAGTCTTTCCCATTTCCTATCTGGGAATAAACCAAACCAGCTTAAGCCTTCAAACCAGCAAAACTGCATCCGTGCGAATGGGGTTACAGCACTTAAAGGATTCCAGTGCAGCTGTTGCCATGCTTTCATTTTTGCAAGGTTCACACTTCCTACGCTGCTGAAAATAGATGTCTTGAACTTTCAGTTCAGAAAGTGAAAAGATGACCTAGGAACAGTTATATCATTTTAACTCTCCTTGGCTGTCTGATACAATGTGCAGTAATGCTGAAGCTAGGCTATGTAATCTATTATTCAGTATTTAAATATGTGAGGCAGAGAGAACACAGCTAATAAATTTGCCATCCTTTAAAACACTTTTTAATTTTTTTCTTTTTTCCCCAGGGTGGAGATACACACAGAAACATTTGAAAACTTTGGCAGAAATATTTTTACTTTCACATTTGTGCATACTAAGAAAATTTCAGCTCGTGAACTTGTTCTAGGTACATTTTGAAGTCTTTATACCCTGTGTTAAGCACCAATTAGAAAGCGAAAGTGAAGAATAATAAAGGTTTTTTTTTCCACATATTTCTTATGATTAATATAAAAAGTATGTGTGGCAGAAAAGGATTACAGACCAATAGCACCACTTCCCCTGTAATCTTTATCCCTTTCCTGACTAAGTGCTATCTGCTAATACAAATCCCCAAGATCCTGACCTCTCTTTTTTTGCTTTCCTTCCCTGCAAGCACAGTAGAGGAAATGATTCCTGTCACGTAGCCAAAGGGGGCATATTTACATGGCTCCACATGATGTGATGAGGAAATCCTGTTGCAGAGAATTCAGCAGGAAAACAAGTAGATTGCCTGTTCTCCTGTGTTTTGGAAGTCCTGCCTCTGCTCCTCTACAGGTTTGCTTCCTGAATCACCACTTCTGTGAGTTTATCAGTACAGATCTCTTTGTTTTACAATTTTCTTTCTCTGTTTTTAAAAGTGGAGATTTCCAGGACATTATTCTCCTTCCTGATTTCTTGCCATATATTAAGAGATTAAGTTGTTAGCTGCTGTGGATTTTTTTGCTTTGCAGATTTTGCTTGTAGTACTCATATTATTTTTGTTCCTCCACTGATCATCTTTAAGCTTTGCACCAAAGCAATGAATCACTGTAAGTGCTTTAATTCTGTTCTCTTCTGGGCTGGGGGAAAAATCCTCTGCTGTGGACAAGAGGGTATTACCATTTCAAATCCTAAAGCATTCAAATAGGTTTGGTTGTAGCACAGAGGAAAATGAACAAAGAAGGGTTTAACATTTGTTTTTAAACGCATTTATTACATAAATAATACTGTGGCTAGTATATCCCTTTCCTACCAGCACTGAGATCTGTAATCAGAAGCATCGGTGAAACACATCAGTTAACTAGAAAGGAAA
This sequence comes from Patagioenas fasciata, assembly GCF_037038585.1. Taxonomy (NCBI): domain Eukaryota; kingdom Metazoa; phylum Chordata; class Aves; order Columbiformes; family Columbidae; genus Patagioenas; species Patagioenas fasciata. The sequence continues at coordinate 70,931,493 of NC_092522.1, forward strand.
CCTTTAGCAAATGTAGGACCCTGTGTAAAATCAACATGAAACTTACACAAAAAAGCATTTTTATTAAATGCCTATTATAGTAAAAGCTTCAGAGATGTTGTTAAGAATGCACGATGCATGTGAGTGTCATTCTGGAGTTTCAAACCAGGAATATTCTCCTTCAAGGATTGACTGCTTCTTCAGCCAGCAGCCAGCTTGCGTGAGTATAGAGCTGGGTCAGATCAGAGACCACAAGACTAAATACAGAAGCACTTTTTCATTGTAACATTAGTTTTGATCCACAATGCTGGGATGTTAATAATTTTAAGCTTTGTGAACATTTAGGTCTAGATCCTGCTTCATGCCTCAGAACTATGCTTACTTTTGTGCAATGGACTAGAGCCTATTTTAAAACATGTCCACTTTCAGAGAAGAGTTTATCTAAATAGAAAGATTTTATGATTTATTCCAGGCCTGTAATTCTACATATGTATTTTGGTCTGTGACTCCCATTTGTACAGTCTTTCAGAATAACATAGAAGGGACACAGCCGGCCTCCTGTGAGTAAATATAATTTACCAAGATCAAATGATGATGCTGTGTTCTGCCTTTGCCAGTCTCAGGATATTGAGAGTCAGATCCAATTTCCTAGTCTGGCATCTCCAGCATGGCAGTAATTTAGAAACATGAAGAACGAATGGTCAAAGCCTGGTCATGCCAAAGAGATTGTGCAATCATTATTTGCTTATTTTTTGTAGTGTTTTTCTTCTTTCTAGTAACACTGGAGTTTGTCCAATGCCAAAACCATTTTTGACCTGCTTAAAGATGTTTGGGCTGAAAACCTGACATCTTTTGTTTAAGGTAAGAACTACTAGAAGGGTAAATACTGTTAGGGAGCAATCAAGTCTGAGTTCCATGGTATAAAGGTGTACAACCCTATAGAATATAACCCTGTAGAATGCAATAAATATTTCAGGAGAAAAAGCAACTTTTCTCCTTAAAACCAGTAAGAAACAGTAAGAACCAAAAATACTAATGACATCTCATTCTATCATGCAGCTCTTTCCCCCTCTCCAGAGTGGGATGTGAAAAGAGGTAGAAGAAGCAGGAGTACAAGGGGAAAGGCAAGAAATATTAAATGTATAAACATTCTAGAGGTTTTTCTTTTTTTATTGAGAAACCCTGAAACACTCCATAAATTTAAACTTCTTGTTGCAAAATTTTGTTTGATTAAGAGATTTCTGTACCTCAAAAGGTGAACGAAGCTTAGAGATGAGACATTAAGAAAGACTAGCTACATTTCTAGCCCTGCCTTACAATTTTAAAGGACAAAAAAAAATATACAGTATAAATATGGAATGTGAAGTTGCCAAAGATTGTAAGATCTGGGTTTTTTTCTCCTCACAATTTACTTTCAGCAAGTATGTTGAATAGCGAGCACTCTGAAAAGACATTACTTGAATAAGAAGCCAGCACTATGAAAAGGTTCACTAACATTGCTTGTATATACAGGACCTTGACTATTGAGTCTGTGATTTGGACTGTTTTCGACATGCTGCTGGGACATGGGACCAGGGCTCTGTAGCTGCCCACCTCTGGGCATTGTCCCTGTGGCCACCTGCCCCACACGTGGCCCTCAGCTTGCTCAGCAGTGCTGTGGGACAGCAGCATCTTCGCTGACTCTGGGCTGGTAGATGGAACACAGCAGGATACAACACCGACATGTGGTGGGATGAGAGCTGGCACCATGTGCTGCTGGTGTTTTAGAACTACGTAGGTTTTCTGTTACAGATTTCCTCAGTTTAAGCTATGAAAAATACAATTTCTACGTGTTTGACTGCTTCTTTATGAGACCATCCATTTTTAAGAGGATTTTATGAAGTCTTGATCTGGGAAAACATAGTTATTAGGTAACTTCCATCTAGTTTTAAAAAGAAAATAAAAACTACAAATAAAGTAATAAAAATGGGCAATCATAAAAACCCTCAAGGCTTTTGTGTGTACGAGGGAAGATTTAGGTTCAATTTTGACTGACAGGAAGAGGCAGCACTGTAGATCTCTAATATGAATCATTGTCCCTTGCTCATCATAAAGTTTAATTTTCAAGTAGTTTAGCCTCAGATTACCAGAAAATAATTTCTGGTTCCACTCTAGATAATGTTGAAGTGACAGCTGTAGATTTAAGGGTCATTAAATAATTCTTCGCAAAATTATGCACATACTCTTAATCACATATTTCATGCTAATTGAAGCTAATGGGACTTTTAAATGTTCTTCAGTCATTTTGCTTCAATGGAATTTTATCATTTTCTTCAACTGTAAATGTCCTTAAATGTTTTTCTTAACTGGACACTTTTGCACCATCCTGCCCTGTGGGATCAGCCTCTGGGTCATTCCCCTGTGGCAGGCTCCAGCCTCCCAGGTATGGGGGGCAGAGGGAGCCAGGATCTGAATTGGGAGCAGGGTGAAGCTCTACTGCCTGATTTGCTCTGTAATGGGAGAGCACTGCACCACCGGGGAGCAGTGTCTATACCTATGGAGAAAGTCTGGAGCCTCCCTGGTACATCAGTTTCTGAATCACCACTCACACAGCACAGGCAACAAGTACTGCACCTTGTTTTTCCTGCTGCAGATACAATTAAAGGTTTTTCCCCCTGCTTGTCTACAGATTTGGACAGGGGGAGGATGATTTTCATCATTATTTTTCTGCTGTAAGTGCCTTTTACAAAGAAGTCTTAGTTAGAATCTGATTGTTTATTTTCAGTCATTTGTCCTCAGTATCCCCTTGGCCCTGGTGTGTTTTCTGCTTTGTCGGGAAACTTGCAATTTTGTACATTTAGCCAAACATCCTCCAAAGCACCCAAGAGAGTAAAATCTTAATATTTATTTTCAGAAGTTTTTATGAAGAATTGTAATGATTATTATTGTTTACTATTTTATTTAAAGGAGAAGCTCCATTCAGGGACAAAGAAAACAACCTGTTTGGTGTAACCGATCAAATGACATTCCAGGAGCATTAACATCACTGGGGGGCCCCAGGGACTGAAACTTCAAAACGTTTGGCTTCTCTCTGTTGATTTAGTGACAGAAAATGTGGAATGCTTTTGCCAAATTATTTGGAAGCAACTTAACGGTGGGTAATTTGAGTTTTCTGTCTGTTTTTCCATTCCCTGTGAATTTCAGTAGTAGTACCTAAATTCATGTGTGGTGTGCCTCCAGCCACAAAATCAGAAGAATAAATGAGTCTCTAGTGAAAATATCTGACAATGTATTGAATATAAGGCCAAGATGGAGAGCCATGGGGTAGCCAAAGAGAAACATGGCTAAATGGATTTTGTCTACTTCAATGTGGAGAAATAAAGTAGTTTTTATTTATTGCTACCTATCGAATAGGCAAATTTACCGAAGTTTTTTATTTATGAAGCAATCCGTTTGACTTTTTTCTTTTTTTTTTTTTTTAAATTGTCACTATATCACTCAAAGGAAAGAACGTAGTTTAATTTTATTTTTCTTTGCTACCAGGTAGAAATGTCCTGATTTGGTTTCTTTCAGTTTGGAAAGGAAGAAACAGAATATTAACAATTCTTAATTGTTATATTGCTTAAACATTGGAAAGAACCATAGCTATAGTTTATCTTAACTTACTAAGATAGTCCAACAGGTAGCGTTATGCGATGTTTAAGTATACACTAGGTGCATTGCCTGAAATAGCTTTGCTGCTATTTTATTTAGAAATGAAAAGAAAATGGTTTTGTAATTCAAAGTTTTGTCAAGACTTTGAATGTAGCATCTCTCAGTAAATCTTAAATTGCTTTGTGAGTGTAAGTAAATAACATCATGCATGTCCCATGTCTATCCAGGCACAAGCATCCGTGTCTGTCCTGTGATCTTTACACTGCATTAAACTGTCCAGCTGGACTCACAGTGCTGTTGTGGCTCCCAGATATTCTTATCACCCTCATTCACACAAGTCCTATTAGCACAGAGAAACACTTGCCTGCACCACGGTCAGCCCATAACTCAATGTGCCACCTCCATAACTGGCTCTGCTTGACCTCTGCGAGTACGAGGCTTTCCTTGGCACTGGTAGAAGCAACTTGGGTCTTGGAGGGTTTGTTCTTAATGAGTTTTCCTCAGGATCTGTCTGTACTTCCACATGGTGAGTGCTTACTTTGCAAACATAGTCACCCCTCTCAAAGTTCAAGAACCAGAGACCTGTGGGATCCCTCTCTTATCACAGAATCACAGAATTATATATATGTAGATACATATACCACAGGGGACCCCATGTGGTACCACTCTTAAAAGCATACCCAGTCCTGGAGCTGATCAGTGTCAAGAACACGACTGTGAACATCTCCCTTGGGTTCACATGCAGGGTAAGCATGGGACGGCTGGGGCTCTGAGTGAGAGTCCTCTCCTCAGAAGTGCAAGTCAGGAGACAATGCTGTGCACTACTTGTGGCAAGAGAAAAAACCTGTTGTTGTTATTCAGTTCCCAAAATAACTTTGTTCTTTTGTCCCACAGAGACTGAGATGAAGAAGATGTCCCCATGCTTCAGCAAGGAACGTCCCTGCAGGCTCCTCAGGACAGTGCAAAAGTCACACCAGCTGTTTTGGACAAAAGAGTTGCTGAGCAACTCTAGAATAACCTGAAGTAGGTCATTTAACAAGAAAATAGGAGAGGCCTTAGGCTTAGCACATTTCCATTTTGGCCTTCTGAAGAAACCTCCCTTGGCCGCAGGGACAGCCATGCTCCTCTGCTCCAGCCCACCTGGTCAGTCCCCATGCCATGTGAGTAAACTCTGCCCAAGCATCTGTCCCCCTCAGCTCCTTCCAGCAGCACCACAGGGTCCCCCAAGGAAACCAGGACCTGTCGCCCCTCCAGAAGGATCTTCCTGGCCCACCCTGTCTTCTCCTCTGGTCCAGTAGAAGCTTTAAACCCTGAGTTACATGAAGTGTTTTGAGGGATGCCATCCTTAATGCATCTCAGGGAAAGGGCTTTGCTCTGTGTTTCAGCAGTGCCTATAGGACCAAAAAAGAAATACTGGTCCAAAACCTGCTTCCCCACATCCACTATATTCTCTGCATATCTTCTATATGTTTTTGATCTCCTGAATAAGACTGATTTCTTGAGAGGACTCCCTCACTCCCAGGAAGCCCAGTGTAATAGTTGTGCTCAGGAGAAGAGGAATTTACCTTGCCAAAGGCCTGTGGAGGAAGAAGAGGGTGGCGAGGAAGAGGACAACAGAGCATTTGACAGTAGGTGACACACTCATGGCAGTGGGGCAGGCCAGTGTGCCAGGTAAAAACCAATATTTTTTATCTAGATAAAAACGATGAATTTTAGAATTGTCTCCAAGTATTCATGGATCTGGGCTATAAGCAGGGATGGTGTCTGTTTAAGGTGGCCAGCTGGCTAGAATAAGCTCCAATGACTTTTATTTTCTTTTGGACTGGGCGTAGGAAGGAAAGGAAAACAAGGAGCTGCCCTGGAACAAAATTAGAGTCAGATGCATACACTTGTGGGATGCCAGCCAGTGAGGTACAATGTTATTGTCCAGAGCTTTTCCAGCTCTGCTGAAACTGTCTGGCAGGGAGATTTTGTCAGCTGATACTCAGCAGTAATAAAGAAGAGCTCAGGATGGAGGAGGGGAGATGCTATATGGCTGAGGCCAGGAGACAGGGGAGTCCAGCTGTTGCAACCACACCACACAGGCAAGTCTGTGCTGAGTTGGTGTGGGGAAGGTACCTTCTGAATGTGGCCATAGCCCTTCCCTGGTGGGAAGAGCATGCTGGCTCAGCTCTGGTGAGCAGGACACCTCTGCGCAGCTCATAGAATCATAGAATATCCTGAGTTGGAACAGACCCACAAGGATCATTGAGTTCAACTCCTGTCCCTGCATATGACAACCCCACAGGTCACACCATGTGTCTGAGGGTGTTGTCAAATCTCTTCTTCAGGCGTGGGGCTGTGACTGCCTCCCTGAGGAGCCTGTTCCAGTGCTCCATCACCCTCTGGGTTGAAGAACCTTTTCCTAATGTCCAACCTAAACCTTCCCTGGCACATCTTCCTGCCATTCGCTCAGGTTCCATCACTGGTTGCCAGAGAGAGCTGTACGTGGCAGGGAAGTGGGACTCTCTGCTGTCAGGCAGACCACACAAAGAGGCTCAGTGGCTCAGTGTGTGAGCAGAGGCAGTGCCGGGATGCAGACCCAGGCTGGCCAGGCTGGACTGCTTCATGGATTACAGAATCACAGAATGTTAGGGATTTGAAGGGACCTCAAAAGATCATCTAGTCCAATCACACTGCTGGAGCAGGAACACCTAGATCAGATTACATAGGAACACATCCAGATGGGTTTTGGATGTCTCCAGAGAAGGAGACTCCACAACTTCCCTGGACAGCCTGTTCCAGTGTTCTGTCACTCTCACTGTGAAGAAGTTTCTTCTCATATTTGAGTGGAACCTCCTATGTGAATGCCTCCTTCAGTGAACTTGGGCTACTGTCATTCCTTAAGCCCAGAAGGTGTGAAGACCACCTCAGAAGGTGGAGGACTAGGTACCCTAAAGTTTTTTTTTCCCAATAGTCAAGCTAGAACGTTCTTTTTCTGACTCCAGGTAACAAGGTGCAGTCAGAAGTTGCAGAAGTTATCCTTGAAAGTGCTGGGAGAGACATCATAGGAGATCATGTCAACCTTGTCATCTCACCTTGCTCTCATGCTTGCATACCTGCTTGTATCCTTGACTTTGACTGCCATATATATTCTGATTTAGCAGCAGGCCAAACACCTAAAACACAGTAACTAGGTAGTGTCAAAGACTAAAAAGGATAATGGTTCAAACATTGTGGCAAATGTTCAGGCAGCCACAGGAGATGGGACATTCCAAGGAGCAGGAGATGCAACATTCACTGTAGGGTCAACTGCGATTTGCGTATCAACGACAAGCTAATGAACCACACACAAAGGTCGGATGGATGATACAGGAGGTGCGAGGCATGTTGGAGAGCACATAGGCTCCTTCTTGTGATAGGCCCAGCATGGCCCTAAGGAAAAAGCCAAGACCCTTCAAGATGGCCCAAGACCCTTCAGTACCCTCTTTCGCAATCACCCCTCAGTAAAGCCTGCACAAAAGACCAATGATTACGCAAGCAGGCAATCCAGAGGACTATAAAGACCCACCTTGTGCAAGTGCTGGTGGTACCCACCCACCATCCTGAGGACCACTCTGTCCACCAGTCTCACCTCAGGGACCAAACAAGAAACTGGAGGACACTGCACATCACTGGATCTGAGACTATGAACCCCATCATACATAAAGCAGAGCCATAAGAATGGTGAAATCTTTCTCTCTCTTCTTTCTTTCCTATACTTCTATTCTTTCGCTTTCCTTTTTGTGACTAGTATACTAATATAAAATTTACAGCCCCACATGTGCAGCAAATTTTTTGTGTTTACCGATTGAACTTGAATCATGTAAATCCTTCTGCCACCAATCATTTGCCGATTAGGTGAAGCTGCAAAATAAAGGCCTTTTTGTTTATGGACCTTGAGTATCTTCAGTATCTTTTTCAACCAAAGGGACCTACAAACCTGAGTCATGTCTCCAACCACTCATACCTCTGGGTGGAACATGACAGGTGGCAACCATAGAGGACAAAAGATAAAAAACTTGTTTAGGAATACGAAACAGAATAGGAAGAAACAGTCAGTCCCTGAAGGTAAGAGGACTCTACAAATGTAGTTCAGATCCATCCAGAGATCTGTGCAATCAACATATTCATAGATAATCAGAGCTCAGTCAGTGGCAAAGGAAGATTGTGTAATACCCTAATTTGTTTAAGGTAATAAGGCTAATTGTGGGATACAGAAAGACTCCACATGGCTGAGCTGGCAGCAAAATGGCAGATGAAATTCAGTGTTTGTACGTGTAAAGGAAGGAGGTAAGTCTTTCCACTGCAAGACATGGATCTGACTTCTCAACCAAAAGAGGTAGATGTTAAAAGGGATCTGAAAAAGTTAATAGAGGAGATACTAAATGCGTAGAAGCTATATTTAGCCCTGGAAGTCCCCAGGCTGGAAATAGCTGATGGCTGAAAGAGCATTAGAGGTATGCATTGCACATACTTGTCTGGTTCTTACTCTTCCCTGAACAATCTTTTGTGACTACTTTTGGCCAGAGCACAATGGGCTAGATGGACACAGCAAGCATTATCCAAAATAAACTATGAGCATGGGTAGCATAGTGCTGTCTGTTCCTTTCTGTCTTCCTGCCTTCCTTCTTTCCTCCTCTCCTTAATGCAAGAATTGTGTAAAAATGTGGAAGGTTAAACAGACCTTTAAAATTTTCAGCAGCTGCTATTTAAAAAAGAGAGGAAAACAAAACCTGCACAGTCACTGAAGTCAGGTGTTTCCAAAAGGAAACTTTTAATTTCTTGTGATGTTCCCTTAGCATCCAATGAATGCAGATGTGGGCAATAGGGGACAGAGTCACATTCACTGAAAAATGAAAGGTGACCAAGGGGAGAACAAATTGCTCCCTGTTAGTGGGATGATTTAGGATTTTATTTTATACAAACAGCAACACTCTTGTAATTGTGATAGTCTAGGGATATAGATACAGCAAATTTTGAAGACAATGCCTTTTGTTAAGCTGACCGATACAGCAGTAAAACCTATTGGGCAGTGCTGCAGCAAAGGCACCATGGCTTTGGGCACACAACCCTTCCTTGTGGCTCTGAAAGATGCCTCTGACTGGGACACACAGGCCTTTCTTTACTCTGAATCAAGAGCTTTTCCCTGAGATAGGAGGAAGGGCTTCTGTACCTGAAAGCTTGTTTGTTTTCTGCAGCTCTACCAGCTGGTCTAATGTGGGAAATCATGCCTCACTTAACTTGTGTTTATCTGTTAGGGGTCACATATGTCAGGTACCAGGAGACTGTATGCAAGAGATTTCAGCACTGTTTTTGGATACCGTAAGACTACTTAAGTTTTTCTGCAAACACCTTTTGTGCACAGTTTACATTGGGGCTTCATGACTGAGACTTCATAAAAGTAAAGAATAGAGAACTTGAGTAACAACATTCGGTGTGTTCACTAGCCTGTCACAGATAGATTGTTAAGCCTCCACTTCAGGCAGAGCCCTGGCCAGCTCAGGGTCAGGGCAGCCAGCATTTGTTATTTGGAGCCCCTTGGGATGAACAGTCTGCAGCTTCATCTGTGCTGCTGTCTGTCTCGAGAGGTGTGGAGATGGTGTAAAAGGTGGGCAAGGAGCCACAGCTTGTCCTGTCTTCAGTTGTCAGAAGTTTACTCTTTCAAGTAGTTATAAGTGTAGCCAGGACAGTCCCACATTTGCAAAACCATTTTACAACCTGAGGAGTGCCGTCAGGGAGGAATTAAGTGATTTACTCACTGTGACGTAAAAGGCAAGTCGCAACTCACAGCATCTCCAACATCCTCAGTTATGTTCAAGACCAAATACTAATGAGAGATCTGTATCCTTGGTTTCTTATGTTGTGTTTGACTGTCTTAGTCATACTCTGTGATCACTTGGTCTCACTGAAACTGCAGTTTAACAAAGCTGTGCTTATAGTCATCATACTGTCAGGGATGACAGCTTTGCCTGCCTGCTTTGCTGTTCCTTGCTTTGATGTAGATCCCCCACATCCTGAGTGAACTATCTAATAAGTCACCTGCTGTGTAAAAGCTGGGTATAGTTCCTCCTCCCACTCTATTTTTTAATGAAAATAACCGTGGCATCTGCTTTAGTCAAATCTTCAGGGACACAGCTTGTCTCATCTCATAATAGGGCTTAGGAGGAAAATAAGAGCCAGAGTTTACCTAGGTTACAAAAAAAAAAAAACGCAGGGAATTTTAAAATTCAAACAAAGTTTAATTTAGCCGTGACCAGGGGTTTCGTTTCATCTAACATTGATCACCTAAAAGGGAGGCATCTGGTCTAGTCTTGACTACTTGGCAGTAGAGAAAGTACCTTGCAACAGGAAGGCAAGTCATCCCCTCTCATCTAAGTCCCTGTTTAGGGATGGGGTAGGAGGAGCCCACTTTCCTTCACTTGATGCAGGTGCAGGGCTACCTTTCCATGCATAGAATTTCACTGATGCTAAATATCCATTATTCAGATGGTCTCACAATTATGCATCATGAGTTGTAAGTATGCACAGGCTGAAAAATATAATGGTCTCATAAAAAGCAACCATGAGTCATTACTGGTCTCTAAGAAAAAATGTAAACAATCCTCAAACATTTACTCTGATGTAGAAAAATCTAAAACACTTCCATGAATTAGTTGTTGGCCAAATCCTTCAATCAAGAGCATCAGCTTCTCATTACCACAGAAGATAAAGTGATCAAATCTGCAAAAATTACAATTCCACAGGGTCAGTTTGCTATGGAGAAAGACATCTACATTTCTGTTTTTTCTGATTTTAAAGACAGAATGTCTGTGATTCCAAGCACATCATAAGTATTAGCAAAAGAGATGTGTAATATGTGGTTTAACTCTGATAATGGCTCAGAGACACCTGAAATATGATGCCAAGGCTACATAATTGTCTATAAGTTGAGCACTTCAGAAGACATAGCCTCCAAAATCTCTGCTTAAGAAAACAAAATGTGTCTGAACAAGACAAAGTACCCTGCATGTAAGAAACAAAACATCAGCATGTATGTTACAGTTTTGGACAACAGATTATCGATAAAGTCATAATAGGTACTCCTGGTAAATGTTGCTACGAGTTTTCTTTTACTAGGTCTTGTATACTTGAGGTAGAATTTATAGTGGACTCCTGTGTTTAAACCTGCTGAGGCCACCTTCTCAGTTCTGTTTTTAGAATATCTTTCAGAAAGATATCTGATGGTGCAATATTTGAGCCAGTGTCATTAGATCAGGGATAATCTTGAAAAAGTTAGAACTTTTGGGAGATGCAACCATTACTGCTACACTATTTGCAAATTAAGTTTAAAAAAATCAGACCTTGTGCACACAACAAAGTGACAAGAACGGACATATTAAGGCAGGAAAAGTATTTTTCTTTTCTATCTCTAAACTCTGTGTCTGCACTGGATGAATGTAAAATTATCCTGATTGCTCTCTAATTCCCATCTTTCAAGCTGACCTATCTCAGCAATTCCAAGGGCCTGTTTTCCGCTTGGCTGCCCCCTGTGCACTCACCAACACTTATGTCACAGTGATTTCATAATCCTAGAAGGTGTTTCTGTCACACCAAGTGGTCAACAATCTTTGTAAAATATATTTCTGCAGTTGGAACATACAGGTAAGATTAAGACCGATCATGTCATGGCTACATATAACACAAAACCGTTTAGAAACAGTTTTAAGAAAATGGCTGACATTAAACTTCAGGCTATTTTCTCATTATTTCTATCATCCTTTAGCCATCGTCATGTGTTGAGCTCTGCAAGGCTACTTTAGTGAAAATCAATCTGGTCCTACAGCCCCCTCTCCTGTACATTTATCATCAGTGCAAGAAATTCAGCAATTTGGTCAGCTCTATAACATTTGTTTCTTGCATACTTTTGTAGGAACTTAAAAGTCTGCTCATTGTTCCAGGTTTGAACAGTTGGTAGCTAGTGGTGAATTTATAGCCATTGAACCTCAGTGTGTTCAGGGAGTACTGTTAAAGTGAGCAGCTGAAAAGGAGACAGAAGCACCTACATTTTTTCGAAAACTTAGAAAGATGCAGATCAGCACCTGCTGGGTTATTCAGAAATGCCTGCAGAGGCTAAGTATCTAATTTTCAAAGGGAGTTTATTAGAACCTGTTTATGTTTATTTGTCTGTCTAGTAAATGCCAGTCTTCACCCTGGGGCTTCTAAACACCTTTGAAAGCCTGCCGGAGAAAAGCTGCATCTCCAGGCTCCAGTGGAGGCATTAAACTAGTTGAGAGCAGGATTTCATTTTTCAGTGTCACTTCAAGGTCGGTCAGAACTTGCCTGGTAGAATCAGAGATTAAACCAGGGATTTAATCAGGTAGCTATCATTCCTTGGGTAAAAACTGAAGCTAATTTTACAGTTGCATTTACTCTGCTGATGGCTCTTCCTCAAAAGCTGCCTCTGCTAGGGAACCTGACCTCTCTGCCACACACAGTTCAGGCAATACTGTCGCTGCGGCTTTCTTAACCCAGGCACCACAACAGTGCCAAGCTGATAACCAGTGAGCCTTCTGTTCCCTGCCTGAAGTTTCTCTTCTGTACCAAATTCATATCAATTTACTGCATTATTTTCCCACTGTTTTCATGGGGTGCTTCCCTGTGTGACATACAGATATAGACCACAGAACTGATGTCATGTGCCTTCTCAGGTTTGGAGCTGTCCCAGTTTGCAATATATGGTTTACAACCACGAGTCAGCCCATACTGTCATGATTTTTTTTTCACATTTCCTACTGCTGCAGAAGGGCAATACCATTCTTTCAGGGCTGCTGCAGCAGATGTGATTGCGAAGAATGGACTTCTATGCTTTGAACGAGGGGTCTTAACCTGTGTTGATCCTGGGTGTAGGACACCCTGACAGTGACTCCACTAATACTACATGTGGATCTATATGAAGAGCTGCAAAGTGACGTTTCAGTTTAGGAAAGCACCAAGATAGAGAAAAGCCTTGTTGCAGCCATGAAAATGTGATTTACTGCCTGTTGTTGGTAACCAGTTTATGACTGCTACTGTTGACCCATGCATGGCTCTAAGTGCCAACAAGGACAAACTGTGGTCAGTGCTCAGATTGCTCATTTGATGCTAACAGCTGGTCTGACAGCCAGGAGAAAACTGCTGTGACCTAGAAGTTCCCTACTGCAGTGCTGCTCCCTGTCACTTCTTGTCACTAAGCCCCTGTCACTTCTACTGCTCACAGCCACAGCCAAAGTGTCCCCAAACTCAGTTTGACCGGGTAGCTGGCAGGACAGCCAGCCAGGAGGATGCTGGACCAGAGGTCCTCCCACTTCTCCCTCACAGACCCCAGCCCTTTCCTGTACTGTGCACCCTGGGAATCCCGACTGAAACTCAGAGAAGTCCTGGCTAGTATTTGGAGTCAACACTATTTTAAAGAACGGGTTTTAAATCAACAATTTTTAAGCAAAACCTGGACATAAATTATTGAATTTTCTGGAATGAAGTTTTAAATTTTCCATGTCATCCATCATCCACAGGAAACCCCCAGGCTCGGTGCTCCTCTGTATGCCTGCCCCATTGAAGCTAATCTGATTGGTGATCGCCAGTGAGGTTGCAGAAGAAGTACGCTGGTTATCCCCCTTTTACCTTAAAATCAAATCAAAAGAGAACATCTTCATTTATTTAGTACTAAAAAGGTTCTCTGGGACACAAAACAGTACCCTCTTCTGCCTGATGCAACACAAGATCCCCCCTCCAGAAGTTTCTGGCCCAGGTTTTGGAGTTGTAGTGTACCAGTGAGAACAATCTAAATCCCTCCTGTTGAAGTCACTCTGCTTCCCATGAAATAACAAGTACTTCACACGAGTCAGAAGACAAAGAGAGCAGTGTTCTAGCTGAATAGTTGGGATAACCCCATGGTTTCCCTTCTTAGCTACAAGGGCTGCTCACTGACTTCATACTGTGTAACATACAGGCATGAATGACATGAACAGAGAGCGCTCAGAGAAGAGATGGGAACCCAGGGGTTCCTCTGTCAACATCAATACCTATCATGTTTCTTCTGGTTTTCCTTTCCCTCCTACCCCAATGTTTTTTTCTTTTTTTTTCTATGCTATGACTGAAGGAAAAATAGGTAGGGGACAAATTTCAGTTTTAGTGAAAGCACTGGGTTTTTGGGGGCTGGAGGTCTTCAACTATTGCTTTTAAAAATCACTGCTGTGTGAGAAAAACCATTGGAAACCTAAAAATCATTGTACCATTTAAATGTTTCTGGCCAATTGGATTAGTAATTCATGCATATAAAGAAAACAATATCTCTATATGTTATACATTATTAATATCATGGTATTCATTAGCAAGGAAAAAAAGCACATAGCAATGAAATATAGCATTAGGAGCATTTTAAAGACTTTTTCATTTGTCAAATAGGTATCATAGAGTTCTTGTGGGATGTACAGTTTTAGGATGCCTTCCTGATCTTTTCCATTTGGGGTGAGGGGAAAAGAGCAAATGTATATCTTTGTTCTTCTTAGTTTTTATTTTCTTATGACTCTTTGCTCTCTTTTTAGTGCTTCATATGAGAGTCTACATGAGCTGTATATAATATTATTTTAGCTTATTTATGAATGCATTAAGTATCTTTTAAAGTTCAGTGCGTTCTCTTCCCTCCAAGCTACTCAAGCCCTTTTATTACTTTGTTCTTCTGAATCGCTAACAATATTTTATCCTACTCTGATCATTATACAAAAGCAGCTATTATATGGAAACAGAGATATGAGGAAACACTTTTATTTTCCTGGAATGAAAGCCTCATTAACCAGACTAATTCTGCCTTGGCAACTGCTCATTTTGACCCTGGTCTGGAAATATATAATGTTGTGTGTAACACATCAGTGAAACTTGGAGACAGAGTTTTGTTATATATGATCCCAGTGGGGTGTCTAGCTCAATGGGACTCTCATACCTGCTGAGAGTCTTTTACGTGATTCAAAGACAGAAGCAGAGTTAAAAGCTCAGAAAAGAAGTAGCTGTTCTAGTTTATCATTGCGCATAATCAGATTGGGTGGGAATAAGATAGCCATGAATAGATTAAGATTTACAATTAGTAGAAAGGTCCTAACTATGTGAGTGGAAAGTTCAGAAACAGCATGTTTTGGCAGCAAAATAATCTGACCAGTTTTAAGGAGCCTGATAACTATTTAACCACTTGGGTGAGTGGAAGACTAGGACAGCCCATCCACTGTTCTCTTTCCGCTCTGCAGATGCTCGATGTGGCTATTGCAAAGAGAGTTTCAGCTGACTCTGTGCCCTTGCCTGGTTTCCTTTGCCTCCATGCCGATTTTCTACGTGGGTCTAGATACTGCATTGGGGAGGTTAAACTGTTTGTGTCTTTCTTAGTCACTCAGAGTGCATTCCCAGTTCAATGTCTATCAATATCTTCCTCTCACAGGACACTTACACTGCTCTCAGATCATGCCCTGGACCACTGCCTCCTATGCCCTTGTGGTTACCTGAGAGGTCTATCCTATTTGTCATGCCATTCAGGGACTCAAGACTTTGCTTCAGAAAGGTTGTTGCACAATTATTTATTTTACAGAATTACAGAGCTTAAAACAATACAGTCATGTACATTCACCCTTAGTTTACACCTTTCACTGCACAAAGCCTTGAGTCCCTGAATGCTGGCTTACATAACAGCAAAATTGTCTCTTTGCTCTGAAACTTATGGTTTAAAATCTAGCCCAGTCCTTTGATCTCTTTGCTTAGATAAAGCCATCACTGCTTAGCTGTCTACAGCCTTCTGCTGTCAATGACTATGTCCAGCAACAATAAACAAGCCCCGAGATGTGATTGAGACAGAAAGGAAGAGCTGTGAACTGAATAGCTCCTAACATTGTTTTACAGGTGTACACCAGGAATCCCACAGCCTTCATGCTTGTCTTTCCAAAACTTTTTTTCTCTTTTATAAATAGGTAAATAAAACCTTTCAGATGGGAAGCTTTCACAATTCAGTGAAGGTATTTTTTTGTTCCTGAACAGAGCCAGGGCAGCAATCACCCTGCAGTGTCAAGGAAAGAATTAAATGCAGGTGTTGAACAAGTGGCATTATGTCTTATCTGGGACAAAGAATCAACCAAAAAACTCCATGGATGGTATTGTCTAGTGCCTTGACTCAGTTGTCTGAGCACAGGAGTCTAATGTCACTAGAGATGTCTGCAATGGTTTGGCAGATATGACACATCAGCTGCTGAAACGCGTGCCCTTCTGGAAGAGAGCTGGAGGCCAGTGGGGCACTCCTGGGTGTATTATTTGTCTCTATGCTTGAATGTTTCAGCAAAAGCACTGAACCATTGAACTCCATCAACAGCTATCTCATGTGCAGAGGCTTAAATAGGTTTCCTGATCTGGAACTGATTCATATATGTAGTGTTTCCTTCCTGGCTATCAGAATACCCAATGAGAAATGAAGCTCAGTGAGATGGCTGCAGTTTTCCTGCCCTTTGACATGGATCCTGTGGGAGTACTGACTCCTCAATTCCATACTGACATTGAGTATAAGGGAGAAATGCTACCAGGAATCGGGTGGATACAGAAACCGTATGAAGTCATATGGTGAGCACAGGGACAGCTCCTGCCTCTTGCAGCTCTCAGGGGATCCTCAAAGTCTGGGAAGACGAGCAGTCCTAAAGGCCAAACTCGGCAGAAGTGGTGTGGAAGCTCTGCAACTGGTTCCCTCCTCCTGTGCTGTCTAGCTGTAGGTCGTTAAATGCATACATTTTGCAACAAATGCCTTCAACTTCTACTCTTTCATCAATAGATGGCACTAGGCAGTTAGCAAGAACCATGTCTGTTTATGACATATTTGATCAGTAAGTATAGACTATCTATTTCAGTACTCAGTACCATGTACTTTATATGGCTTAAGATCATATTTTCACAGATTCTACCACTCTTTCAAAGTTTTCTTAGTTATAAAGGACAAAAGACATAACAAGAAGCTGGCAGCTCTGACAAAGAGCTGGTAGGCATGAAGACTCTAATTAAGATTGTAAGCATAGCCTGCAATGGTAGTTTCTCTGTGAAAACTCTGACCCAATCTTGATTTGCTTGGATTTTGTTTATATTCATAATTTCAGATCAAGCTCTTTACCACTATTCTGAGCTATAAGGAATAATTTGAGGCTATTGGCAGGCTACATTTTCCAGTTTAATGCCGTATACTGGAAAATATCTTGTGAAGAAGCAGAGGGGGAAAGGGAAAGGGAAAGGGAAAGGCTGGAGTGAAGGAAGTCCATGAATTACTGATCCCATGAATAATGGTGAATCTATCACGCACTATCAGAAGGGTGAGCAGACATGTTATCACTAGGTTTCTGAAAAGAGACGGGTATTAAAATCTCACCTGTAACTCCGCAGCTTTTTCCATCAGGTCAAAGTAGTTAATCCCTCAGCAGCATGTCTCATTCACTCTGTAACTGTGTGATTGTTAAAGAGAAGCAAGAGGAGAGCTGATAAGGTACTTTTAGCTCTTGTGAAAAAACATTTATGGACCAGGATTAGGATTTCATGATGGGATCAAGATAATGTATATCAAAACCCCCAAAGAAGTTATGATAAGACAGATGGGAGCAGACCCCTCTGTCTCCAATACACAAGATAGAAAGTGCTGTTCAATCCGTTTAGCCTGGGTCTGTTAACAGACCCAGTTGTTGTCTCAGCAAACTGTATATTCAGCACTCCATTAATGATCCAAAGCTATTTTATCCATGGAAAATATTTTTATGTATAAAGAATTATCAAGGCAAATTTAATTGTAATTTTCCCCTGAACTAGATTAACACATAATACTATGAGTGGCTGCTGGTGTTATATTTTCTGAAGAGGCTGTCCCATATGTTTTGCTCTCTAGGACAGTCTAATGACAGTGTTGGAGCCTGACTGCATGTCAGATCACAGGCACAATGCTGAGTGCAAAAGAACTTGGAATCAAATAATGAAGAGCTCAATGGAAGGTGTAAGTTTCACTTTTTTTTTTTTTTTTTTTTTTTTAATTTTACCTGCTATTTTGGGAAGGCAAGGCATTTTGGTCTTTCTAAATGCATGTAGTGCTGATCTCTTCCTTGTCCCAGCTACAGCATGTGCTAGGGACTGTTCCTGCATTAGGCTTTAATGTGGATGACACTCTGGTGCTCTCATGAATGATGGAGATCAAAAGGGCATCAGGAGATGCCTTCTTTTGCTCATACTTTCTGGGTTTGGCTCCTCTGATTTTGTGCAATAGGCAGCCTTAGTTTGGAAGGAATATACTTTGCCACAGTCATTAACTGCTTTTAAAAATAGAATCACAGCATTTATGAGTGAAGCAAAAGCTGTAGATGTTTTATGTTTGGATTGCACTCCTATCTTTAATTACAGTGTTGCACAAAATTGTGATCTCAAAATTAATTCAAACTGAGTTGGGAAAGGAAACTCGTCATGCAGATTGAAAGCTGACTGCAATACCCGTAAACAAAGGGTGATGGTAAGTATAGATCTAACCCAACCAGAGCCAAAGGCTCATGGTGATTCTGAGGGCTGATATAATTTAACAACTTAGTGAATAATCTAAAGTGAGGAGCAAAGGTTATAAAAATCTCTTGGCTGAAACTGTGGAACAGAGAGTCTCTAGGGTTAAAACACGAGGTTGCTACACAGACTGACCTGCAGATGGGAGCTGGTAACAACTCATCTGTTCTGCAAGTTGTAGTACCAGGGGAGGTTTTATCTTCCATGCAGCAATGGGTTGTATTGATAGCATACATACTGCTGAAATATGTATACACTGGTAATAAATGCAAACACCCAGGAAGACAAAGAAAAAAATGCAAACAGTAATAACAGCCTGACCTCAAATCTCATAAAAATAAAGGATAAGATCACAGGAGGAGTGTGTGTGTGAGTTTAGTGTTTTTTAACATCATTTGGTTGGATCAGGCTAGGAAAAGAACAAAACGCGGTTCAGAGTAAGACTCTGGGAAAGCAGGGGTGCAATTTAAAACAAATTCAGTGGGACACGGGAATGTGGGTAGCACCACAGCTGAAAGACATCTATGGGTGATGACAGACAGCAAAACCGTGCTGCTTTCAGTGTCTCACAAGTTCAGGCTACAAATATGACCGTTCAGTTGCAAAACAAATAATTTCTTAAAATGACCAAGGCATATTCTAGGTAGAATATGCCATTTTTCAATACACTCATATTTTAAATGTCTAAAACATTGGGCATTTTATGAAGTGACTGATTTTACTGTTGCAGTCAGGTTGTTCATCCTGACACACTGAACATCTTGTGGTGCTCCTGCTGTCAAGAGTCAAATCATCATTGGGAAACAGGGTCCTCAACAACTTTTTACTGAAATAAGTATACAAATTCAAATTTTGACAATATACAAAACTTACACAATACATTTTACAATGTGCTTGTCACCCTTGTATCACAATGTCTCCAGCTATATCCTTCAGGCACTACATAGTGTCTAATGTCACAGGGCCCAAGAAGTTGTTCTCTGAACACTGAGGGATGCCAAATTGAAGGATGATATTAGCCACTCGTTTAATTGCTTTTCAAGCCTACCTAGATGTCCATCTACAAATGTCTCCCACCCAACCCTCACCTTTTTAGGACCTGCCTAGAACTCTGATCTCTCCCCTCTGGCCAGTTTTTTTCAAACAAATTCAAAAGTTTTCACTGAAACACAGGCTGCAGAGTTGCTTAAGCCTTTTTTTTTTTTTTTCCTGAGGTAAGCGAACTAAAGATGACCACAAACTGCAAAAATCAAGTATACACACATCTCCAGACGATTCTGCAGGCAAACAGGAGCTGAGTGAGACAAATTAGCTGAAGTACTAGTAGATCACAACTGTGTAGACTTTGTTCAGTTTGCAGCATGAACCAAGTTTGCTTGTGGATGCCTGAAAAATGCCATGAAAATTCAGAAGTCATGCAGAGACAAGAGGTATGACAAAGGTCTGTTTTGCACCTGACCGGCTGGCATTATTTAACCTGAGCCACAACATAACATGACAACCCTTTCCAACTGATTTATGCCAGAATGGTTTAAACATGGAGTGCTCCAAAGGCTGTATAAAACTGTAGAGTAATCTTGTATAAAACCGTAGAGTTATCTTGTATAAAATAGGAGGGGAGCAGTTGCTAGAAAATGTATTATAGGACAGAATATTAGGAGATACTAATTGCAAAATATCTGAATAAGCTGCATTTGTAAGTAGGCTTTTGGATTACTCCAAAACCAGCAAACTCTTTCCAGTTATTTTGCAACCTGCAAATGCACGTGACAGAGCAAACATGGCATTGCACTGTAAACCCAGCAGCCTAAGTTTGAACTTGGCTCTGAAGTCCTCCCCAAAATGTCTTCCCCTTAGCCAGGAGAAAAGAGGTAACAGCATAATTCAAGCCACTTGCAAGGTGACACTGGACACAGAGGTGGCTGTGGATGTTCCCTGCTGGCTCTGAGCTCCTGACTCCTTTAACCATGGGCTACTGCTGCCAGCACAGAGCTTATGGCAGCTGGTTCTCCAGGGGCTGCTGGTGGGGTAGCACTGAAGCAGCACATCCCGTGTTCATATGTATTTGCTGTGTGGATGGTTGATTCAGAAAAACCCAAGAAAGCCCTCTTCTGCCTCCCACGATATCCGATATCAAACTGACGAACAAGTCTTGAAACAGCGGCAACTGTTTCTTTTGTGAATCAAACTCCTTGACACTAAGCAAAGCAATTGTAATGGGTCTTCTGGGAATTAAATGTATTTACTGCTGATGTTGTTTTTAAAATAGTTGTTTACCAGGTGTCAGATTGTAAGACTGTGTATGATTCATAGCAAATAGCAGCATACAGGAACTTTAAACTCTTCTTGCATAGTAATTTGCCTGCTAGCTTGGTTGGATGAAGGAAGAATATTTAGCTTTCTGCTGTAAATATACTTTACAATTAGCACTCTTAAAGAGGGAAATACAGTACAGCAAATTCTGTTAACTTTTCTATAAACAGCATTAACTGAGTGCCTTCTGTATTGTATTCGCCTTGCATTTACATTCCAAATTGACCATTTTCTTCATCCTGGGAAGCATCTTCTGTTACAAAATCTACCCTGATTTCCTTTTTTTTTTTTTTTTGTATATGATTTGAATTCCATTTCAATGACCTTGATAGACATCTAGGACATTTTGAAATATGTACAACCACTTACTTCATTATTTATTGAACTGTAACTGCCCAGAAATGAGTGAAGGAATCTGCCCCATTTGCCATGATATTGTTGAGGTAAAACCTGATTAAACCTGCTACCATGATGTGTAAGTCACTGGACAGCTGCATTGAATTTTTTTGGTGTACTTATAGAAAATGCTAATGCACAGTTGGGGCACCTGTTCTGAGCAGCTTAGACAAGAGAGATATATATACTAGTCTTTCATAGGCCATTTTTTCTTACCTGTTGGAGTGAAAGATGTGTTCTGCATGTGGCAAACATACTATATGCTCTTTGTAGAGCTATTTAACTGCTTCTAAGAACACCTTCTATCCTCAACTCAGATCCACAGTTGTAGAGCTGGTCTGGGAAGGTCTGGGAGAAGATATCTGTACCTGCTTCCTGGTCAGTGACATCGTCAAGGGACCAGGAAAGCAGTGGTGGAGAAACCGGTGTAGGTATTCTAAGCCTTTCTATAGATGAAATCTACTTCACATATTATGCCAGGTGCTAGAATAGAGACTGTGGATCTATATCCCATTATATGCTTGGGATAAGTTTCTTTATTTTGCCAACATTTTAAAAGGTCTGTATAATTGACTGCATGTTGGACAGCAGTGAGATGAGAGATGAATTGTCCTCTTGATAGACAGGTCATCTACAATACTTCATTCATTCTCTTTCCTCTGCAACATGCATACACATGCACAAACAGACAAACAAACACATTCACTCAATTCCTGCACATATTTTCAAAATATTTTGGATCTCCAAAACACACACAACTGTAAAAAGATTAGAATAGTATGGGTTATGCTGAAACTCAGAATAATGGCACCATTTATGCAAAAAGCGTTCAGGGAAATGTTTTGTGTGTCATTCTGTTCACCAGTTACAGTCTGTGAAGTTCATTTATCCACTTTTTTCACCTAGCAAAAGAAAAAAAAAGCAGAAAGAACTTTAAAATTGGTACATAAACTGCTGAGGGGAATATGTCTTGGACTAGTTTTTCTGCTATCGTAGTTCTAAATTTTAGAGTAATGTAAAATATTTATTTTTTGTGAAATTAATTTATTACCATGCTTTTCTCTCAGTCTGTCTTTCATCCCCATGATGTTAAAAGTACTCACAATCCAGCTGTAATCTGTTACCACAGAATTTGTACAGCTGCAAAGAAAACATTACTGAATTGTCAGCATGTTTTCAACTTCATTAAAGATGGCAACCTGGCAGTCAGCTGTACAGGCTGTCTTATCACAGTTACAGGGAAATCTGAGCTATTTTCCTGTCATTTAATCATCCTAACAGGAACCAGAATACTCCAGAATTGAGTTGCTCACCTCACACTTTCATGTTTCCAATTAAGTAGATTTGAAAGAGTTTGGAATTTGTGTCATATGGCTTTCTGGAACAAAGGCTGCTCCTGAACTGCTTCTTGAACAAGCGGCTGAGTGTCAATGTAGCTGTGACAGGCTTACTAAGGACAACTCATTTTGAGATAAAGTTTGAGCTGCTTTCCCACTGAATTTATGAACTGAAATTTGTCAGGGACCGAAAGTCCAGTTCAAAGAGAACTGACTTTGCATAATGCTGGTTAAATTACACCTTCATTTCACTAAATTGTGATCTTTTGGAAATGTCATGTGCACACAGGTAGGTAATTTTGATTTTTCTAGAAATCCACCAACACAAAGCATAATATTTCCTTACAGAAATGTTTTTGAAAGAGTGCAGAGACTAAAATTGACATAAATGAAAGGCGATGCAGTCAAGGAGAAGGAACTAAAACTGGAGAATGACAATAACATAAGGTGACATCTACATAAGTCAGAAGACCCAGTTTATTTTTTTTCCTTAAAAAATATAAGAATAATCTAATTAGCTATTTGTGACCAGACCTTTAGGAGTAGGACAAAGTATTTTAGTCAGGGATGGTAGAAGAAAATAAATTACTTTATGCAAATTTTGGAGATGACCATGCAAAATGGTTAGGATGGAAGAAAGTACAATGGTGGTGATGACAGAAAAGTCTACTCAGAGTTCATCAAGACAAATGTTGGTGATGGAACAGAATTGAACTACAGGAAAGGAGACCAATTGTTTGTCAGATACAGACAAGGTGATATTTTCTATAGGAAATAGAAAGAAAATAATCAAAGGTGATGCAAAGAAAATTATTGGAAAAATTTAAAAGATAGAGTCAAAGAGATATGCAAAATAATTGGTTCTCAAGCATCAGATGAATTTAAAAGGGAAAATACGTATAGAAGAAACAAAGCGACAACTCCAGTAGCCAGATGAGACATCTCTAAGACAAGAAAAAGAGCAATTGCAGACAGGGGAGGACACAATGAGCATATGAACAAAGAAAAACTGGAGTGAAGGCAAAGATGTCTTCCTGGGTCATAAGAATGAATCATGAAATGTATATGATGGAGAGCTGTATAATGAAGAAACAGATGTATAAATTAAAAAAAAAAAAGTATGAAAACAACAGGAAGTTATGAATGGCAGTTGGAGGCAAGCATGTGGCAGAGTACCATCACAGGAAACATGTAGTGTCTGCCAGACCATATCATTCAAAGAAAAATACCCTGAGAAGGGCTTCTTGCCGAACAGCTGATGTCCCAAGACCAGATAAATTTACTATTGACTAAAGGCCTCGTACTTTTCTGATCAAAAGTCCCCAGACAAGACGCATACAAATGCAGTATATCAACAGCAATCACCTGACACATTATGCATGTGTTGTGCAATGACTGTGCATGAACTGGTTGCTCGGATGTGCAGTGCATGTGCAGATCGACTGGACAGCACGTGCCCGGTGGCTTTAATGCCCTTTGGTTATTCTGGATTTGGTCTAAGGAAGAGACAAAGCTACTCTGTGTGTGCACAGTGACCATTTGTCTAGGATTTCAGGACATCTGCCAACCCACATTAGTTCTTTTCTAGAAGGTGGAAGAGACAATAGAGGAGGAAAGCTGTGCCAGTTTTGTCAGATAAGGATATCCATTAAGTGTGTAAGAGCAAAGCATTCTGCACAACATGGGCACGGAGAAGAATATAGTCCACATCCTTGCAGAGCAGAGATGCAGAATTTAGCAGCAGTACAGCCACTTTCACTTTTGCTGCAATGCAGTATGTGGAAATGTACTTGTGCCACCTGGTTGTTACTTGAACTGGTTTGCCAGAAGAGGCAGAACAACTTGGAGACTTGAGTCTAAACCACAACATTCATACAGTTTGTATCAGCAAGGCTGATAATGTCATGAAGGCATACTGGGGAAATTCAGGTTTAGATGTAAGTATTTGAAAAAATCTTGACACCTGTGTGACAGCTATGACAGCAGAGCCACTCCTAAAAACATTTACCTTAGCTTCAGGAAGCGTGATACCAGTTTCATAGTCTGTGGGATGCCTGTGAACTTGTCTTCCATCAGAAAAGATAGAGACAACTTTTCTTGGCTTGTTTAAAGGATCCCTGATGCCTCTCAGATTGCAACGATTCAGCTCCTTCCAAACAAAGTGTGGTTAGTGCAGGTGCCATAGAGACTGCCACTAGTGACAGGAGACAGCAACATACAGCTGCACATAACTGAAAAAGAGGGAAACCTCAGCAGCTGACATTACGAATACTAGCATGAGATAAGTGAGCATGTGCCTTCTGTAGCTACTAAAATCAAGTACCAGCCTATCTACAGGCTAACCACCCTAGAGGACATCAATTACAGGCCCTCCTCAGCAATTACATTCTGTTTCTGGACACTGTGTCAGATTGGATAAAGAAGCAGTCGAAGTACACTCACTTGTCTGTCTAGAAGATGGCTTTTAGAGAATATGCCTTCTGGTATATTCATAAAGCAGCTGCACAATTCCAAAAAGGGTACAGTGAAATATTAGATGGAATAGAAGTACTTGCTGTTGACAATTGATAGGGATACTATATAGCACCTAATAGCATTCCTTATAAGATGAAGTGTCACCTAAAACTGAATCATAGCGAAATAAAAATTGGTGTCGTGTGAGTTACTTTGATCAGACCTTGAAAAAAAATACCTCTGGATCTGTTCAAACAAAGTGAAAACAATAAAGCATTTTCAAATCTCCAACTTCTTGGTGGAAAAAATCAGAAGCCATAATAATCATGATGGTTTACCTAGCACAGATTAATACAGATCCCTGCTATGAGGCCAAAAAATAAAAAAACAAAAAGCACATCTTATTGGGAAAATTTGATGAGAACTTTGAGAACACAGAGGCTGTATCTTTTTTAAACCACAATAAATGACAACAATAAATGATAGCAACAAAGTCACTGGATGTGTTCCAGGGTATGTTCCTAGAAATTCAGGTCACAACACTGAAAAGGTAGATATGCTGTAAATAGTGGACAAAGCAGTATTTTGCAAGAGACACTTTTGGAGTATAAGGATTGAGAGAGTAGAGCTATCACAGGAAAATTATACTCAAATAGAAAAGAATTTACCACTGTCACTGGATGTCAGTACATACTGTGCAGCATAGCTGAAATAGATCACAAACCTTAGGGGATATTCTTGACATATCTTAAGCTTCTGCACCATCTAGACTTCACACATGATCATAAACCTACAAAGGCAAGACTTCAAAGTGAAATACAAGCCCGGAAGGGAAATTCCTGTAGCAACATGTACTGGTGTCTGCAAAAAAAGGAGCAGAAATTCTGAGGAAAAATAGAGAGCATAAGTGTGATGAATCTTTTAAAAGAATAGGTCAGGATGGCTTGCCCAAAACCAACTTCTCTCGGCCTATCAGAACTTCTGGAGTGTAAGAAAACAAAGTTAACCTGGAAAATGAAAGCAAAGAAAGCAGTGACACTGAAGAAAACTCCTTCCAGGCATCTGAAAAGATTTATGGATTTGACAGTGATGTTATGGGAAGTCTGAGGATCGAACATACTTCACCAATCCCAAATGTGTGTGAAAGACTAGACATCATTAGGACACGCAGATGATTTGTATCTTTGTCTTTCATATGGCAATAAAATGGGTATAGCAACATCCAAAACATTTGAATAAGCTAATCTGCATTAATGAATTAATAGATACTTCCATTATGGAAACTACTAGAGGCAGAAGCAGAGGCTGTTATACTAACAGATGATGTACTTTAGAGAGCCCAGGAGCAATGGATAACTGATCTAGAGGATATTCTTAACCTTATGCTAGATTATCATTACAAAAATATATTTGAAGTAGCTCCAATAGACAATGCATTGCTGATCTCTGGACAGAGTGACACAAAGGCGATGTTCATCAGCTAAAGCAGCAAAGTGAGTGAACCACAGGGCACATTTGAAGAATTTCAAAGTGCTGGTGTTTCAATTACGCGCAGGCACGCACAGATGAGCAGAGGCAGAACCAGCCACTGGCATTGCCCACTGTCCCAGGGGCTGCCTGAAGTGCACACAAATCAGCAAGCACATTCAGATCCTGTTCAAGGTGGTCAAAAGTACTGCTACTTTGTTTATTAAGCTGCTAATACACACCTTGGGAGACAAGCATTTAATCTTCACAGGCTGCAGCAACCAGAAAGCGCAGAGCTGCAAACCCTGTGAAAAGAGTGTCTTCTCCTTTCCAAAATCTCCAGTCAGGTGAAATAAATCAGTTAAGTGAACAGAGGGAAAAAAAGTAGAAATACTATTCACGATGAAAATGCCAATATACGAAATCCCTTCCAAAACAGGATTATAAGGGACAGTGTCACTGCAGTGAGAAAACTGAACACCCCAGGCTGGGTTTTTGGGAGCCAAAGAAGGGGTTCTTCTCTGGGTGAAATCACAGATGCTTCGGAGTTGCTTGTAGCAGTATGAGCACAGTAGGTGCTGGGCCTACGAGCCCTGTGACATGTGGAAGGTGATTGCCAGAAAGTCACCTACCTCTGGGAGAAAACAGGCAATACAGCTCACAGCCTACTTGGCCCATGGCAATACATAGGAATACACAGAAAAGACTGTGCTACCTGTGGAAGGGGTGAACTTCATTGTCACTTCAACTGAAATGAAAGTTGTGTCCACCTGCATCTGGCTAAGCGGTAAGGCAACTCAGGCTCTCTCTTGATAAGAAATATACGCACCTAGTTCTCCACCTCCTCTAAAACTCCTGTGTTCTTTAAGGATCCTCCTTTGCCACGCACACATCTTCCTAGCACTTGCCTTCTTTCTTTAGCTGTCGATGACCTTCTGGTATCCTTCTGAAGAAAGAAGTGGAACAGCACCAGCTGCGTCCTCAGAGCGTCTAGGAGAATTCAACCTACACAGGAACTCAAGATCTAGCAACTCACTGTGATAAAGTGCTCCAGATCTCACAGGCAGGATTTGGGGTGCTGTTTACTCCAAACTCCGTGCTGTCTTAAAGCTTGAATTATTTTGTATCACCATTTGTGCATTCAAGGCAGGTACTGAGGTGTGTTCAAATTTAAATCTTCTAAAAGCAGTGATTCTGGCACAGCACGTTTTACAGTTTTGCTTAAAATGATGTAACAGAGAAATATAGAGACCTCGAGTTTACGAGGTCTATATACTTATCTTATATGGGAAGTTCTCCTTACTGGTTGCCAAGGATTGCTGCTGCTGCCAGCAAGAAGACATGTTTCCCTGAATCACTGAATGGCTGAGGTGGGCAGGTACCACTGGAGATGGGCTAGTCCAGCCCCTGACAGAGCAGGGACACTGAGAGGATGTTGGCCAGGACTGTTTGTAATTTGGTTTCTGAATTTCCTTTGCCAATTAGAGGTCTATGTTATGGCAGACAGAATTCCATTAACAAGAAACTTCAGAGCTGGTATCACAATTTTCATTTACAGGAGTTGGACTTGATGATCCTTGTCAGTTTCTTCCAACTCAGGAAATCCTATGATTCTGTGACTGAAGTACCAAAATTACAAGTGATGGGATCAAGGAAAGGGCGCATTTCCAGTCCAAGGGATTCTTTGTGAATAAGAAGATACAGCAGCATATTTTTTACATCAGCTTAGGGTCTTATTTGGAAAGACAATACCCAAGAGAGGTGATCTGTCTAAGGAATTAGGCCCTAATTCTGATGAGTGTGAAACTGTCATGTCAGCTTTGCCAGCTGAGCAAATCGGACAACACAGCCCAAGACTCAGCCAGTACATTAAGCAATTTCAAGGTGTGCTGTCATTTAACTTCTTTGTATTCACTTCCAAAGCCAATAAATAGCTCCCTGACTTTTCTCCATATTTCCTAAAGTAAGTATCTTTTCTTTAACATTATGTTTTCTTTCATTTCAGGAGCTATTTCAGCCAGCCTGATAAATGTTAAACATTTTACTCTTTAGATTGGGAAAAGTGCGTGGAAGATGCTGGTTGTATCCAGGGCACTTCTCTACTAACCAACAAGAACTGGTAATGCAAGCTGCCAAGATGGTGGCTACAAATATCCCTTGCTATCAACAAACGGCAGGGAGCAAGCGGCAGGGAAATGCAGAGAAGCCCTGACACCTGAGCATCATACTGGCTCCAACAGCTAGCATGACTCCTGGCTGACAGTGTGACTCACTGGTGTGACTCAGACCTGCAAACCCATCATGGATGTGTAAAGAAACACTTTGTCAGAGAGCAAATTCCTCAGCAACGTTTTCCCTGAGTGCCCCAAACTCCCAGGCTCTCCACTGAGACTTACCGAATCCCCACGCAATACATGTCACCGCAGTTCCTCTGCAGCAATGAAGGGACTGGCATCTGCAGATTTCATGTTTATGGCAGAGTGTGACAACTCATAGCTGTATTACAGTAATTCATGATGTTATGTTTCTATAACACTACTTTTTCAAGAGAGGCATGGTAAATGATCCCTAAGTAGCGTTTCTTGGTTGTTATCAGCGTGTGCCAAGCCTGAGTTACTGATAACAACATGTTTTTCACATCTTTATTAATTCAAAAGCTTGCTACATTTATTTCAGGCTGGTATGATCCCAGATCACTGCTTCCAGAAGCCAGTGCAATAGGAAGGACAGTGAGACTGTCAGCTGTCACAGTCAATGGGATTTGGAAGATCTTTGTTCTGAGCCTGTCATTGCATGGACTGATAAATTCTTCCTATGTGACACCATTGGTTTTCATTCTTTTCAGTGCAATTAAGACTAAAGTCTGTTACTAATCTGGATAGAAGTTAGTGTGAATTTAGGCAGTTCAAGGTGAGAAAATAAAAACCTCTGGACTCTTACTCCAGACAGGTATTACATTACCTGGTACTTGATATTAAATGGTACTTGCTACTTGGAAAAAGAAAATACTATACATACAATAAGAAGTGTTGAAGGTTTTGAAGTAATTTTTATAAATTCTGATTATACTGAGGTTGGCAAGTCTCCTTTGAAAAAGAAAAAACTGTTTTAAAAGCAGTTTCATCTCACTATCTTCTGTTTTAACTGTTTGTACCATGCTATGACCCTTGCAGATATAGCCTAATAGCTAGAAATCATCTTCTCCAAGACACCATGCTCAAGTACGTGTGCCACGCCCTTAGCTTTATGTCCTGTTACCAAGCCTGTGAGTAATCCAGACCTTCTCACAAATTTTCTCTTTAACAACAGCAAACCACACATGTGTCAGTGGCATTTCTGCAGATAGCTGTACACAAAAGACAAAGCCTGGCAGTTACCATGGGATTCTCTCATTAAGCGCTTACTGAATATACTGCATGTTTAGCCTTGAGAAAAAGAGGCTGAGGGGAGATCTTATTGCTGTCTACAACTACCTGAAAGGAGGTTGTAGCATGGATGGTGTTGGTTCTTCTTCCAAGTAGCAAGTGACAGGACAAAAAGAACTGGCCTCGAGTTGTGCCAGAGGAGGTTTAGATTGTATATTAGGAAAAAATTATTCACAGAAAGGATTTTCAGGCATTGGAACAGGCTGCCCAGGGAAGTGGTGGAGTCACCATCCCCGGAGGTGTTTAAAAGACATTTAGATGAGGTTCTTAGGGACATGGTTTAGTGCTGGAGTTAGGTTATGGTTGGGCTTGATGATCCTGAGGGTCTCTTCCAACTGAAATGATTCTATGATTCTGTTCTATGATTCTATCCTTCACTGTCTGTTAATCTTTGCTACTTTTCCCCCTCTCCCATAATTTACTTGCACTCTGTACAGGAATGTGAATTGTGTCAAACCATGGTGAGGGTTCCTGTGCTCCAGCACCTAGCAGTGAGGTTCCATGGTTGTGTTCAGCTTGAGAAATCCCGTCTTTCAAACCTTTGATGAGTAGGCATTGCTGTGTACTTTGGAAAAAAAAAAATCATCAGCTACTGCACCTATTGTTACTTATGAAAAATAGTAAAAAGATTTGAAGAAATGGGGTACTTAATATGCCCTCCTGGTGAGTGTTAGACTGGGTTCTCATTCTCACTAAGCCCCCTTTGTGTCCCTTTAGCATGTGCAGGAGACTTCAGCTGCGTGCGTTTTACAATCTCACTCTCCTGAAGGCCCATTTACACTTCCAGAGAGGTGTGAGAGGTCCCAGTAATGAAGATGGCTCAGATGATTTTTTCGTGTGAAGCAAACCTTTCTGGTTTACATGTGTGTCCTGTGTGCACAGGCTTGCAGGAATGGTCCCTGGGGAAGACTTGGCTCTGCAGAAACACTAACTGTACCCAGATGTCTCAGCAGAAAGATTTCTGTCCTTTATGATCCTGTATAGAGCAGGGTATCACCAGCTATACTGAAACCCCCAGGGATGCTGATGTGACACTTAGATGCACACACTGTTTCACTTAAGACAGCAGGACTGGAAGGGTTTGTTTCTCACTTAGATCCTCAGGTAAAGGAGCCTGAGTGACAGATTTTTCCTTCTGTTGTCCAAACCTCCAGTATGCTCCAGATACGTCAAAAAAAATAATCAGCTATCTCACTGCTCGCCTGCTATGGATGTGCCTGTTTCGAGACAGCCGCTAGCCTGGATCAGGCTGCCTGCACCGGCCTCACGTGTTCTGCAGGCTGCGGCACAGAGTCGTGGCTGCTGTAAGCCTGCAGCAGGTTTTAGAAAGCTGGAAGGGGAGTTATAGTGACTTGCTGCTGGCGCACTCCTGGTTAATGTGTTTGCTCACTTTCTTCAGGATGAGAATTATCAGTGAATTCAGATAACTGACAGGATCTTAGTTATAATTAGTAGCAGCTTCCTGTCTGACATACAGGAGGGGCTAACAACATTTTTCTTAAGGCAGAGTTGTTATGCTTTCCTCTAGACATGTGCTTTATAAAAAGCATTTTCTGGCAAAAAGCCTCTCCCACTTGTTTAGGACAGATGGGAGAGGAAAGGATTCTGAAGTGATGGAGCTAGAGGGTAACGAAGTATTGTACAAACTGTCAACAGTGCGTGGGCTGTTGCAGATCAGCTATTTTTGTTATTACTGACATACATCCATTATACTGGGAACTCAAAGAGAAGTCACCAGTGGAAAAATAAAAATACCAGCACAAATGTGGATGAAGTTTCTATTTCTCCCTCCATACAAGCTGTGAAAAATCTCAGGGAAATTAGCAGAGTGTAATACATGTGGAGCCCTGAAAAGCGAGAGCTGAATCAAATCACTGCATTTATTTAGCCTGATGAGCAAAGTGTATCTGTCCACAGGGTCTAATCACAGAGCGCTGATTTTCAAAGGTCCTTCTGTTCCATTTCAGAGGAATTTGAAAATGAAAATAAACATTAGTGGGACTTTAAAAAAGGCCTAAGAAGCTGAACACCCAAGAAGAGTTTAAGATCTGCTGACTTTCAGTGAAACTGGGGATCTGATTTGAGGTTAATTCTCCTCACAAACACTACAGAAATAAGATACCTGAGGGGATAGCTGAGTCCCATTCTTTACAACTGCGAACAGTCCTGTACTGTTTGAGGAGGTTCAGCCTGAGAGACCCTTACCCATCCGTATCTCCCCAGAAAGTCCTGCAATTTAATGTGCCAGCAGGTCCTTCTAGGAATGTCTGGTCTCTCTCCAGGTTCTGTTATGGACAATAGATATGAGAAATGAAGTGCAGAAAAGGAGTAATTCAGGGACAAATACTGAATGATGAACTTCCATTTCACAAGCCTGGAGCCCTTAAGAGAGCAAGCTACATCAAAGGTGATAGGACTATGAAATGATCTGGGGGAGTGACCAGTCAACCAAGCTAAACAGAATTTAACGACCTGACTTAAACAGAATTTTTGGCCATGATTTGGATGGCTTCCAGGACTGAGGAGTTTTTTTCAGTGAAAATGGTCTGTAGGTCTGAGCTCAGGGCTGGCTTTTTAGATTGATCCCAGTGGTTAACACAGCAGTCCTCTGGTGCTGTATAAAACTTTCATGTCCTTTTTCTCCTGTGATTTCCTTTTTTTTTTTTTACTAAATGTTACATGTACTCCCAAATGTAAATTTTTCCCCACTGAAATGGGGCATTATTAAATAATAAAGTAAAGCAAGTAAATACATCAAAAAGCAGTAATAAAAATAATTACAATAAATCATTATGCATGCAACACAAAATATCTTGACATGCATAAAAGAGGACTGAATATGTTCAAGTTCAAACAGTGACTTTGTTTTTTCATCTAAAGTGTATTTTTCAGAAGTGCAACTGATCTATAAGTTTCCTAATGCAAAAGTTTTGGAGTCGTGTCCCTGCTTGCCAAAACTACCCCCTCTAGTTGAACTAACTCTTCAGCAAGTGCCAGGCTGTGCTTCGTCATCTCAAATATAAAAAGCTGGAGCCAGGCGGAAGTCTGACTGCTCCTCCTACAAGAAAGGCATGATATGAGTTAAAACAGAGGCTTAGGAAGAGATTCCTGCAGATACAGACTTGCTGGTCTCGCTGGTGCCAGGAGGATGTGGCCTCTTGGATGGTACTGTTGCTCATCTCTGGGGACAGCTGGTGCTGGAATTGGTGCAGGGTGTGGGTGTTTGGTACCCTGGCAGTAGGGAACAGGGTGGTAAATCTTGCTGCCCTTCCTGGCTGCCCCTGCTTGAAGGGCTTCTCTATTTCACGTGTGCCTAGAGCTGGCCCTGCTCAGGTGGCACAGCACCACTGACACACTGGATGCTTTATCACTATGGACATAGTCACCCTGCCTGATTTTAATTGGCACTCATCAGTGGTTCAGTTTAATTACTCAACATGCCCATGAGAACTAAGGCTCTTGTGGGGCGAGTGTCTCAAGTGTCCAGGCATGAAAAAGACAAACTCAGGGGAACAGATCTGAAGAAACAATTCTAGTTTCTCATCTCTTTCCTTTCATGGAGCAGAATATGAGGTTGTACACATCAGTGACTGTCAGGTTAGGGATCTCGCTTGAACAGAATTTTGTCAAGAACTGCATTCAGGCTGTGAATTAATGAACAAGAGGCATTTTGCACAGAAGAAACTGCAGACTGAGTGATGCTTTTGGCAAAAGTATTGGATTTCCAGGAGCACCAGATATGATTAGCCCATCTTTTGAGGTTGCGCTTTATCTTTCTGTGTATGTGCAAAAATTTCCCTGCTGCTGAATTAGCTTGCTCAATGGAAAACTTATCAAGTCTGAAGAGCTCTATGCAACTGAGTAAAAAGCTAGATGGATGTGAAATACTTAGTCTGAGAATTGTAGGTTACAACTAATATTTAACATTTATTTATAAAGGGGAAAGAGGTCATGCAGCAGATTCCCACTATCACATTGGCTAAATAGCTATGCAAATGTCTTTTGATTCCTCCTTAATACCCATGTTTTGCAGAAAGTCTCCCAGGGTGCTAATCCTCTGGAGTGATATTCATTCACATGAAATGAAATACACAGAAGAGTGGGAATGACAGAAAGATTTTACTGGCATAAATGTGGCAATGAGCAAGTTATGTAGGTCAGCACAAATGAGTATAGATAATTTTTTTATATCAACAGACCATGCATTTCACAAACGCTGAGCATGAAAGGGGAAAAAAAATCAGAAAATTTGTAGAGGCATTTAAAAATTAGTTGGGGTAATTGCCATGGGTTTCTGCTTTTCAAGCAAAGCAAATTTTCCTGCATCTTAGTTGCAAAGAGCTAGATCCTGAATCCTTTACTGAAAGAAACAGCAAAATTCCTCCTGACCTTAATGGACCTGGGATTTCCTCTAGGTAGCCAACTGCACAACACTCAAAGAAGGGAAAACTAATAACCAAAACATTTTAGAAACTGATGTTTTTCCTGAAAGTTTTTTTTTAATACATAAAAAACTTATTTTCACCACAAGGCTTAATTCTGGAACCCCTTCAGGACAACAAGCAAGATATTTGCATTCTCTTGAGATGCTAGGGATATTTCCTTTGGGAAACAAATGAAGCTTAAATGAGAGGTGAATAACAGAATCAGAGAATGGTAGAGGTTGGAAAGTGTCTCTGGTGATCTTCCAGTCAACCTCACCCTACTCAAGCAGGGCCACCTACAACAGGTTTTCCAGGATCATATCCAGTCAGAGTTTGACTGTCCCCAAGGATGGAGACACCACAACCTCTCTGGGCAACCTGTACCAGCACTCAGTTACCCTCACAGTAAGAAAGTGTTTCCTGATACTCAAAGGGAATTTCCTGCGTGTTAGTGTGTGCCCATTGCCTCTGGTCCTGTCACTGGGCACCACTGAGAAGTGACTGCCTCCACCTGTCTGTTATAAACCAGACCTGGGGATAGAAATTAATATTTGCTTTTAGGACTACAGCCTATTTTCTTTTAGAGTGTGTAATTTTCAAACTTGATAGGAAGAAGAAAATAGAAATCAAAGCTAAGAACAAGAATTCTAGCAACTATTTGCATTACTTAAAACAGTGGAAACAGTTCTAAGAGAACAAAATTGGTGAACAGAGAAAAACAGGGAGATAGAGACAAATGATGCGGGTTGTATGTTACATGGTTCTCCAAAATCGTTGCCTGTGTGTTACCACCACATACAGTGTGACCATGTGCTGCTTTTCTTGACCCCAGGTTGTCTTTGCAGACACAAGGAGCAGCCCAGCATCATTGTTCCTGCAGTTGGGGCACTGTTACTACTTCAGATCAGCAAAGGGTATAGGGCTCAGACTCTCATTTGTGCTGACGTGGTTTCCTCTGACAAGGATAAGATCCTTGGTTTCACCAGTCTCTCCACCATTACCCTTGCACCACATTTTTTGGATTGTAATGAGACATATCATGGTCTCATTCTGCTGACATCTTCACTACTCTTTAAATTTTGCACTTCCATTTTTCATCCCTCTGATGCCTTCCAGTTTATTAGATAGGGTGGAGTTTTCTAAGTTCACTGGGGAAGGCAGTACAGACTGCCATGGCTCTTGTCACTGGGACTGTGATCTTTTACTTTTTCTAAGAAGTTGTTCTAGCCACGTAAAAGTGAGCTCTGATTTTAGCCGGTGTTGAAAATGCCTGAAAATCATGCCCATGCCGCACATATGTATGCAACGACCATAGGAGAAATACCTTTGATTTAGATGTTCAGTACTTGTAGCTTAGAAAAAGTCACAAAACAGGAATTAATGCCATAAAGAAAAACATTCCTCCAAATGAGACTCAGCATTTTCAAAGCATGATTTCCTTTCTGTTACAATTATTCATCCTTCACAGACCTCTGTCCTGCCCAGCATCTGCCATTTTGCAATCTGTGATTCGACCTAATTTTAACATACACATGTATTTACTTTGAAGTACATACTGTGACAATATTAAAATAAAAAAAGTTATTTAATCCAATGGAAAACATACTGAAGCTGCTGACATTCTTAAAACACTCTTGCATTGTTTTTTCTGGATTTGAACTACAAAATATAGGACCAAATCTTATGTTCAAAATGCTTTTCATAGTAAGTTTCTGTCCAAAGTTTAAGCAGGTACCCGCATGTTGTGTTAGACAAGATCATACGTCCCTGTCATGTTGAACACACAGGGAAAACAAAGATTAAATGAGAAACATGTCTTTATATGAATTATGGATGGCTAGTATTTCTCAGGACCTGAGGGAAACAAACAAAAGATCTTGGCTCTTGGAAGCTCTGAGTATATTGCTTTAAATCACTAAATGTGGACAATTTACATGCATAACATACCACACATCAGCATGAAAATATTTGTCAAAATTGATGAATGAAACAAGAAGAATAATGAAGAAAAATAACAGTACACATACCCCCCAGAGAACAAAATAAACAATATAAGTGTTTGGTAAATAAATCCCTGCAGAACTCTTAGAAATGATTTACTTATTCATTGAATCAATCCATCAACCTTTTGTGATGGCATCAATTTGCAGTCCTTTCGATGCTGTTCTTCTTCCATAGCTACTGCTTTAGATACCTTAAAAATGTAGGATATCATGTAATACATCTTTATGGAGTTATCATAAATTGTTTCAATACTCCAGAAGATAGAATTGGCTCATTCTTTTCCTCAGCTCTCGTATGTACATGCTTAAACTAACCATATCACCTTACAATTGTACTCCAAGTTCCCTTTTTTCCCACTCCTCTCCTTTTACTGAAGTTGTTTGGCACCCACTTTTTTGATTAATCAAAATTTAACAGCAGAGTGGGACTGTGAGATCATTTTTTTAATGGAAATGGTCTCATTTATGTACTTTATTTAACATATAAACTCTTTGCAGAAAGGACTGTCTTGTTTACTTTGTTCACAGATTGCACCATGCTTGTATCAGAAATTCCAGTTTTTATGTACAGAATTACAGAATGCCCATCTGAAAAATAAACACTCAGGGCTTTGAGTCTTTAGAGAAGAAGTAGGAAAAGCTAAATAGAAAATAAGAGAGACTGTGTGTGGTTTCGTATCCCCACCATAAAATATACTCAGACAATAGATATGTGTATGTGCAGAGAAATGAGCCAACATTTAGGATAGATGCACATAGAAGCATGAGTACTGAGAGTCCCATGTGAATGAATACAATTGCACGTACTTGCATGTTCTCCTAGGAACGAAGAGTTCCTTTCTGAGTACCTGCGTGCACAGAAACCAACCATCCAAATGTTTGCAAGATGAAAAAAAAATCTGAGACAAATTAAAATAGACTGAAATGTGAATCTGATTTAGTCAACATGTCCATAAACTCATTTTCTATGAAATTTCTTCTAGTTCACCTGGGCTTTTTGTGGATCCACACATTCATGACTCTTTGTACTCACTGAATTCTAGTTTTAGCAAATGTGATTGCGCAATTGAAAATGATTTCTACTAGGGCTTGCTGTACCTCACAGCTTCTGTAACACTGCCAATCTTTACCGTTCTGTTGAGTGTCTCTCTGTGTCTGGGGCTTTTGGAGGACATACATAACCTTTGTGCTTCCCCTTCTTCCACTTTTGCACATGTCCACAGGGATACCGTCTTCCATGGCTGTCATCAACATCATCATGTGAACAGTTTGAAACAATGAATGTGACAAAGAGCAGCATGTAATTTGGGGAGGGTATTTGGTGTCAGTTTCAGGCAGAGGTGAAGAGAATGGGACAAGAATATAGTTACAGGGAGAAAGAAATAAAATATGCATAAAATAGCAGTGTGGCAGAAGACTGTTGAAGAGCACAAGCTGCATATGAACATGCTCACTCATGTTTAGTTCTATCTAACCTATTTCTGAGGAGGACAAAGGCAAAGGTAGGAAAGTGGTTGAGTAATAGATGGCAGCAAAGATCCTTTTCCACTGGTGAATGCAGAATTCTGGCTTTTGTACAGGAGATTTAATTTTGAATCGGAGATGACCACAAGCAATTTTTAAAAAAAAATTCTTAGGTTTCACAGTGCTTCTGTCTATCCAAAATAATAATACTATGGCATTTAGAAGTCCAAAGAGCTAAGTCTTCTACTCAATAGAGAGCAGAAAAGATGGTGTTTTGATAGGACCTGATGAAAAAAGTCTTGAGTGATCTTGGCATGATTTGGAACATGCTTGTAAAAGACATTATCTGCCTTGGTTTGTGAGAGATAAAGGACGAATGCATTTTAAAGGATCCTTGTTTTTACATAAGGAAAGAGATGTGCAACAAAGGCATGTATTATACTACTTAAAACTCCACATTTGGTACAATAACTTTCTAACTTACTCAGCTATGCAAAGGTCACAACTCCAACTGGCTTCAATTGCCCCTCTTGGTGAAGGTCTGAACAGAGAGACTCGTCAGGACATAAGACCAATCAGAGACAATTTCTCAAGTCTGTGCCTGGGAATGAACCATATTAGTGACTGTAGGAAGTAAACATCTCTTACTGACTCGTTCTGTGTAGTGCCACTTCTATGAGCAAATGCATAACAGCAGTCTAAAGGGCAGTTTCTTTTATGCATGGTAATTACCTTTAATATTGCACATAGCTTGGAGTGGAGTGATTAGCATGATGACTGTCTATCTCTTTCTCCAAGAAGCAGTGGACACAGTGTTGTCTGCAGTATTATGCATCGGTTCTTCAATAAAGCCTGTCTTACCTTTAGTGTCTGTCACCTACCCACAGAATCTGGGAAGAAGCCAGATTCAGATTAGCTAGAAAACAAACTCGAAAAGTCTATCAATTTTGTCTCAGCTGTGTTGAAGGGACTCATCAGTAGAAAGAAAGCAAGCAATACATACGCATAGAATATTCACGGGGCTTTCCACCTTTGTGATATAAACCCTCATCCTGTGAGTAATTCAATTGAAAAAGAAAACAGAGGACTAGAAATAAAAATGTTACAAACTGGAAGGTTTCATGGGGTATGGAGTTTTGCTTTGCCTAATATCAGTATGCTCGAACAGAGGGTGAGAGTGCAAGTGATCAAAACCTCCAGACACTGAGTTAATAGCCACCCCTGTCCGGAGACAGAGACATCCAGGGATCAATACAGACTGCACTGCCTTTGTCAAAATGCTGTATGGCAGTTGAGTATTGTAACCAGTACTTAATTTAAGCAAGTGGAGCACAAATTGTTTCTCCTTACCTGACTGAAAAGTATTACTTGCACTATAATTATGGCATAAAAAATCCTAATGACAATAATTAATGAACTCTTTTGCTAAGCAATAGTGTTAGGAGAGCATGACCAAGTATCTTGGAATGTATAGTGTTCTGCTCTGCCTTTACTAAATGACCTCAGGCAAGCTGTCAATGTATGTGAGCTCTATAAAGACATTGCCTATGACAGGATTTCATCATTTCAGCAAAGGGACAATAAACAGCATATAAAAGAAAATTAATGCAGTGGAAATATTCACATTACATAGCTCCCTCTTAACAAGGATTACTTTTGCAATACTGTACACTGTTGGCAACTGTAAACCCATCATAAACTTAAAATTCCTGATGAGTGGGCAAAACCCCCCCTGTTTTCTAAGTGAAGACTCTATTGCAGTCAGCCTTGTAGAAGAAGCCTTTTAGTGTCAGTGATAATCAAAATACCTGCTATCTATGATAGAGCTAAAATGATGTCATGACCTGGCAATTTCTATTCAGTGCTGTCACATCCATGCACGGCACAGATCAGGATTGTCATCATGTAAATGTAATAGGATTCTTTATCCTGCATTGTTGCTCAGCTGGGAACAGTAGTTCTAAGTTTCTGTAAGTTGTGAACAGCAGCAGGGGTGCATGAATAGCTTGGAAACCTATATTTTTTCCATTTATTTTTTTAAATGCAAATTACACTAGTAAGTCAAAAAAATCACTTTTGTTAAAAATACATTCAGAATTAACAAATGCCAAAAAGAAAAGAAAAAAAAAAGACACATTTGGATTGTATCTCTTGCCTTCTGAATATTTAAGTTTATAACAAAAGCCCAGCCTAGAAAAATAACATTCTTTACTGGATTTTGAGGAGGATACAGCTGTACAAATCAAAAATGTCATCCAGATACTCTCACATTACTGTGCTCTAAACTGCTTCCAGAAGAGATCTGTCCACTAATCACTTAGTATAGTAGTCAACAGTCCTAATTTATTCTTAATGGTAGTGCTCTAATTGCAACTTAAGAAGGGTTATGGATACCAACTTCATATAGGTATGTATGTGTATATATATGTATACCATGTGTATGTGAGTGTGTGTATATCTAGTCTATATGTAATATATGAACACGCATTTATGTTGTAATCCTTAATAGTTAAATATGCTTCCTATTTCCTAAGCACTTTACAAACATTAACAAATCAGACCTCACGAAAAGCCTGTGAGGCACATATTATTCCCATTTTATAGCTGGGAAGACTAAGACACAGAGAAAGTAAGGCCAAATTTTCTAAATTCCAGTCAGGCCTAAAAGCTACATATAGACACTTCATTAAATTGTCTGACTTCTAAAATTGCTAACTACCAGTAGCTGCTGTTCCGTGGGAAATCAGCAAAAGGTATGAAAAATTATCTTCTGAAAATTGGATTGCTGCTTAGGTGCCTAAGATGGTTTCTTTTCACATTAAAAAAAGATTTTTATAGATATATGATTTTGATTAACTGGTATACAGGGAAAGCTAAAATACCCTGTTATAACATTTTCTTTCCATTTAAATCTCTACATTGTGTTTAATACTATACATCTGCTGTATTTAATACTACATAAAAGTAGAAACTTTCAAATTTTTTCAAGTTATGGGAAATTTCAGCCTGGTACTTGGATGTTGCATGATTTTCCAGGGGGTGAAAAGCAGCTCTACCCATAATGAACTCAGGATTTCAGGTACTCAAGCCTGAAAATTTAGATCTGAGACACAAATGGACAATGAATGCTTTAGGGGATCAGGCCTAGGGGACGTGCCTAATCCCAGCAGGATCTGGGAACTCTTGACTCCCTGCATCGGATGATTCCTAGGTTATGTAGCCCCTGTCAATAGTTATTCCTGTCTATTTTATATACATAGACATACACACACACACACACTTACATATATATATATATATATATAAATTTCATTGAATAAATAAATACAAGTATAGTTCCTGAACATGTCGCAAATCTTATTTTCACTGGTGAATGCCTGTTCCTCTGTCATTGTCCAGAGTTGTTGCTTGTGACACTGTACATCCATGCAGACACAGCAAAGGGC
This sequence comes from Patagioenas fasciata, assembly GCF_037038585.1. NCBI lineage: Eukaryota > Metazoa > Chordata > Aves > Columbiformes > Columbidae > Patagioenas > Patagioenas fasciata. Next base: position 70,972,414 of record NC_092522.1, read on the forward strand.
ACTGGTTTGTACAGGGATGGAAGAGTGGCATGAGGGCACAGGCCATGGTTGCTTGGGAGCCATGCTGGTCCCTAGGTTTGGCCAGCAAGGAAAAGGGAGTCACTCAGGGGAAGCATGAGCCTTTCCGAGTACTGACCTTCCCTTTTGCCCTCAAAAGCTATGTGGTCACCTCAGGTGTGGTGGGTGCATGGGTTTGCCTATGCAAGGTCTGAGCAAAGAAACAATGACAATCCAAGTTTCTGAAAAGCCTGAGCAAAATATTGTTTTTTTCCTAATGAAAGCCACCTAAGTGCTTGAAAATACAGATCAGATGTAGAACAAAACATATCTTCCTAGGATTTCAGAGTATTTCATATACACATTGACCTACTAGCAATATTCCCAAAGGCATCTTGTTGCCAACTACGTAACAGCACAGTTTTTTTTTTTCAGCCACAATAATACAGGAAGATAAAATACACGTTCTAACACACAACAGATCCCCCAAATATACCACAAAAAAGTCTCCAATATTTCTCCAACTCAACTAGCCCCTCCCTGCCCTCCCCAACTGAAACCAAAAAATAAAATATATGGATCCCTTATGGTGCAATTAGAAAAAAAAAAAAGCTCACAGAGAATTTTCAGTTGAAATTAGATACAAAAGAGTAAACGTAGCTAGTACATATTCAGTTGGCCTTTGTTGATAGAAATCTGCAGATGTCTCTGTAGTTAGTAAAAGACATTTAGAGATAGCTATAAAAGCACCTACAGTGCGTTAAATAAAAACAGTGTGATTAAGAAGCACTGTTTCTGCTGCTTATTTCCAGTAGGTTTAATTATTAGTTTAGGTTACCCCTTCTTCCCACTCCAACCCCCAAAAGGTTGTTTTTTTTTTTTTTTTTAATCATTATAAATTGTTTATTTCTTGACCACTGTGGAGCCTCAAAAGTAAAGCACTTCTCAGACAGCTGGCAGTTTTCTACTTGGTTGCTCTGGAGCTGTGGAGCAACAGAGCCTTATTCCCTGACATGAAAACAAAACAAAACCAAACTAAAGAGAACCACTGACTTAGAAATCGTTCAGAATTAGCAGCAGCATGTTGAGCCTAAAGGACGTTACTTCAGAAAGCTTGCACCGAGTTTCTCTGATGTGCAACGCAGTTGGGTTAAGGCAAGTATGAACTGTACAACCTTCAGGGCAAACAACGTGCTGTCTATTGACTTCTGCTGCAAAGTCATCCTGGTATTCTTAGTGTTGTGTTGACTAAGGAGACTCAATGGGGCCAGGAGTGCAGAGGGGGCTCCAAAAGCACCGAATGGACTGGGTTCATGTTTTAATCCAGATGGGCCATGCTGGCAGTGGCCGGGATAGGGAAGAGCCAGAAGATGGCACCAACGGCTCTGCTCTGGCCCTCTGGTGCTGGGAGGCTGGAGGTCCAAGGTGAGGGTCTGGGGCATCACCCTTAGTACCTGTTAGAAAGAGGGGCTGATGGTGTCCAGTGTTTTTTATCTCACTGTTCAACCAGCCTTTTTTTTTTTTTAGCACAAAAAGTGGATTTTTTTTGCTCTTTGAAGAACCATCCTGAAAGTTTCTGTGACAGGTCCTCAGCCCATGTTGAATAGTCTCCATGTTTACTTTGACCTAGAAGAAAGAAAAAGAAAGATATGTATAATCCACAATATATTTGCTGCTCTAGTGCCCTATTGCAGGCAGATGTATTCCACTGACCAGTAATGGTTCAGCAGCACATGGAATGAAGAGGACAGAAAGACAAGGTGTTTCCTCACTTGATCACTTTGCTCAGCTCTCTCTGAAACATTGTCAGAGAAGTCAGGACCATTCTAGGCAGGACTCATATTTAATGATAGTTTTAACTATATATGCAGGTGCCAACTGGAAGATGACCTGACCTATAGTAATCCATGACCTGACCTAAAATAATCCATCAGAAATGTAGCTGTCCTTGTAAAAGCAAGAAGTGATGGAGTGTGAAGACAGAAGGGCTGAATCAAAGTGCCTGGCAAAGTCACCCAAGGTTCACTTGCAAAACAGAGTGTGTGTGTGATCACCACAGCCCCGTACACCTGAAGACTCCTGTCCCAAACCTGTTTTGTAACTCCAGCTTTCAGTCTAAAACAGACAAGATGTTGTTGGTTGGCTAGACAAGACTTAACTGGTATTTTATTTAAATAAAATGTTGCCAATAATGTCTGAATCCCACAAATATTATGAGATGATAACACAGCAGATTTGTACTGCATGAATTTGCTGAATGTCACGGTGGTTATACTGCAGGTACTGTTTTTTGTGTCTTGCTTATGATTCATTTATACTTCAGGTGAATGGTAAAGTAGGTACCTTCAGTATGAGAAATTATCTAGACAAACATCTACAGCTTCACGCTAGGAGACCATGGCCAGCATAATGCATATGCAAACACATTAGAGAGAAAAGACAGGACCAGGTCGCAGGGCAAATATATTAATCCACCCTACACCCTCCTGTGCCTGAGTTATTGACTCAAATTCCCACTAACATTTGGTGCAGAAACTATCGTAAGTGCCTTCTAGTGGAAAGCAATGCTTACCAATAATCCTGCATAACAGAATACACTTAAGTGGGCATGTATATGTATATACACATATATAAAGGGATCTGTGTACACATAGGTGTGTGTGTTTCTATGCTTACATAGTATATGTGCTTGTGTATACATATATATACATAATATGCAAAGATTCTTAGACTTCACAGAATATGAGGAAAGCAAGATTTACTTTGGAGTTGAACTGCTGTCGAGCAATTTCTCCAGTGCATTAGGCATCAGCATCAGACATGCATGCTTCTTTTTTGCTTCACTTCTTTTCTTAAGCAAACAAATTTATTGTGAAAAACATAAAGAAAAATCTCTCTCCCCCCAGCTCCTTCCTCCTGTTTTTGTAGCAGTGATCATGCAGTGCAGTCTTACTCCACAACCAGAATCGTATTTGATCATGTGCATCAGAATTAGTGCCTTGTTTAGTCACCTGCCTGGATCACTTCCCAAGAGCAGAATTTTCTCTTGACAATTGATTTCCACCATCCTATTGTGATGTTGTCCAATGGTATGGAAATGAGCACTGACATCTCCACCACAAAATGCCAAGAAGCTGCTTTTTTAGGACATCAGCTGTGGCCACACTGCAGGGAGGTCTATGAGCATCGGTTCTGTCCCATTCTGTTTAAAAAGTGTATTCGTTTTGAAGAGACTGTCTAGGCTTCTTGGTTTGTACAGCATAGAGTACACTGTTGGCACTTAAAAAATAAAAAAAACCCATTTATAACAGGCAGATAAATGTCACGATAAGATTTTTTCCCCCAAATACCAGTGTTTTATTTAAAACATAATTTTAAATTGAATATGTTTTTCTCTTTAAAAAATGAGCTGATTTCAATTAAATGTGAAATTGGGAGAGATGATAAGGAGAGTTGTGATTGGAATTCAAAGCCTAAAATACAGAGGAAAGAAACAAAGTGAGACTGAATCTAATAACTCTACACTAAGGAAACAGTAGCCAGAGATATTCACCTCAATTCACTATCTACAAAGAATGTTTTCTTTTCATAAATGAACAATTTTTTTTTTCCTTAAATATCCTGTTCATTTATGGTAGTTTTGCATAAATGATGAAGTTCCACACAAATGTGCTGAGTGGAACTCTAAAATCAGCTTGAATGTTTTCATAAGTAGAGCTTGATTGATATCACAAATAGAAAGTAATAATTCTTTAGTTAAAAAAGTCCTGACACAATAAAAATCCAAACATGAGGAGCCGGAATAAATCACTATAATTATTTAGTTGCATGTGTAAGTTTGTGTAGGCTCAGTATAACCTCCAAATCAACAAAATGAAGTGCTAACTTTAGCACACAGGAGGTAAGTGGTTGCAAAACAGTGTGTCTTAACAGTTAGCAATTGCTAAACCCAGCATTCCTTCAGGATAATAATTAAACTGTGCATATATAAAACAGTTAAAATTGATTTAAATCACTTGGATGTAAATCTGTCTGGTTGGAACTGAAATAAAAGTTTGTGTTGATGGAATTCTGTCATGGCAATTCACTAAATCAATTTGCATCAGCAAGCAGTATGTGGATGATGACAGTGAGTTACCACACGGCTCTATAAGCCTTTAAGATTTGTACTACTTCTGTATATTAGTAAATCTGGTAAATATATGCTCATTATGCTCATTAATGAAATGTGTTGAAATCTGCATTTTGTCGGAATCTGTACTACTATTAGAAGCTGATATTGTTTTGGTAAACTCTTGAAAGATGACTTCTCTGTCATTTTCATAGTGTGTCTAGCACACTTATTGGTACTACCACACCACAGACAATGAAAATGTGCTATTGTGTCTTTAGAAACACCTAGTAACCAGATGATTTAAAGGCAACTATCTCCTATTTCTCTCATAAACCCAGAGCTCTACAAGAGTGGCACCCAATGTGAGCCTGAACAAGAGAGGACACAGAGGTGGCAACTAGCTATCCCTATATTTTCTCAATCTTCTGCAGTAATTAGGCAGGATGGTGCTTAATATATCATCCCCTGCCTATGGATTCAAAGACATTTTGTAGCAGTTGTGGAAATAGTCATATGAATACAGGTATATGGATATGTAGGGGTATAGTTGTATCCTGGATGGATACAATTATCCCTTGGACAACAGTGAGAGTATGGCAATGGACTTCATAAAGCAGAAAGTCTCCTCTCCCTCTCCCTCTCCCTCTCCCTCTCCCTCTCCCTCTCCCTCTCCCTCTCCCTCTCCCTCTCCCTCTCCCTCTCCCTCTCCCTCTCCCTCTCCCTCTCCCTCTCCCTCTCCCTCTCCCTCTCCTCTCTTTTCCTCTCCTCTCTCTCCTCTTTCTTCATTGTATGTATCTTTTGCTCATTCCCTAGAGATGCTGAGCATTGTAAAGTGCAGGTGACGCTGGCCAGAGAGTAAAGTCCTGTATTTTTTCTTTTATTGTGGAGGCTAACACTGATGTTCTTTGATGAACAAGATCCCTAGGGAACCAGATCCTTCCTCCTAACAAATAAAGCTTTAAAACATCAGGCATAGCCTGCTGTTATCATATCAGTGTGTTTTGATTTCCAGTATGCAATATTGCTGTAAATAGTGCTACAAGCAGATCAAACCACGGCATGATTAATTTGACATTTGAATTTGTCACTCCACTACCTAATGGTCTGCCCATATTTATGGAGCAACTGTAGTGTAAATACATATGCATGTATTCCTGGTGCACCTCAGCTGTAAATAACAGAAAGGTATTACTAAATGCTGTAAAAGCCTCTTAAGGACAGACTGTAGGAATTCTAGAGAACCTTGTCAAATACTATGCCATCAGAGGGAAACATAAAGTGTTTGTGTGACTGTGGTTGGGACATTGGACAAAATGTCAACTCACATAGCGATTTCTGTCTCACAGTTAAGACAGCAAAATCATCTATACTCCAGTGAGAATGCAGCATTGAAATAAGGTGGAATGCAGTTTACATGGATTAATCATATATCTCTTGACTCAGCTACAAGCTTAAAAATATTGCCTTCTTTTATTCCACAAGTCTATCTTGCTTTCCAGTCAGTACGAAGATGCTCAGTAAATGCAATCTGCTGTTCTGGAAGAAACACTGAGAGCATAAAGAGAATGGGATAATATCTCAGCTAGAGGGCTCCATATGTTGATGACAAGGTATGGTGTACTGAGAAAGAAATAGGATTAGAATTGTTCTAAGTACCTATGAGTCACACATAATACTAGGAAGGAAATAACATTTTCTAAATGCACTGCACTGTGCCACCAAAAGTGCAGGTGAAAAATCTTTACTTGAGCACAGACAGATGGGAAGCTGAAGTTAAGATGGCATTGGAGATATGCACTATTGTAATTTGAGATTATTAAAAAGCTCCTAACAAAGCTCCCAACAGGCCCAATCCTAAGCACTACTGCAGAATTGATTGTACCACTGATTAAGGAGTAAACGCCAGTCCCATGCAAAAATCCGCTAATATATTAGCAGACTTGCTTCCACTAATCAGAATAAACGAAATTACATTAAAGGGTATATGCAGTGCATGTTGGGATGGATATTGTTTGCCTGTATTCAGTTATTTTCCTCAAAAGAGATGTTCAGCAGAGAAACAAAGGAAAAAAGTAAATGTTGCCTTTTTGTGAGCTTTTTTTGCTGTGCTTTTACCGTGTAGGTCAGTGATGGTAAATAAAACACATTTCAAAAGGCTGCAGCAGTGGGGTAAGATTTATCTGGGCAGTCAGGACTGATCTGAATTGCAGTTGGCATCAATACAAGAAATATTTGGAGATGGTTATTCCTGGACTGGTCTATGGTTGGGTGCTAGCTCTAGTGTGAATGTACTCCAGTTGTGTGTATGTGCTGAGATTTGTTTACCCATTTAATCCCCAGCTATATCACGGTGCACTTCTAGGCAGTGGATGGAGTTGTCACTTACTGGTTTGGTAAAATATGGTCTTCTATTCAAACTGTTTTTAAAAGCCATATGTTGTTACACTTTTTTTTTTTTTTTTAAACATGGAGACTGGAAATGAGGTACAGAGATGTCTGAAGGAACAGATGCTCTGGTAAGACAAATGCCAAATGCATCCACCAAATTAGCAAGTTGCTGAACTTTTGATAAATCTTAATGAAAGCCACTTTTTTTGCAACAAAGTTTTGTCAGATCTGACTAGTTTTTACTACACCAAGTAGTAGGCAATGAGTGGAACCTGCTTGAATGAAAATGGGGGAAAACCAGGCGAGAGCTGGGTGTTGTTTAAACACATTATATCCCACCCTAAGAAATTATTATAATTCATCAGAAGAGTAATGTTGGTGATTAAGTGCAGCCTGAATTTGATCTATCAAAAAAGGCTTCTGTCTATTCTGAATTTTTTAAGTCATGTAATCTTTCAGCTTAATGATCTTTTAATATCAGCCTTCCAGTCTGCAGAATATCTCAGAAATTAAGTACTTACATATACATGGGCTGTAGCTGTAAATGAGATGTCTTCTGTGGACCTTGATAGCCGTAAGAGTCAAATCCTCCTATGAAATCAACTGAAAGGGGGAAAATTGTTTTTGTTAGCAACATCTTTTCAGAAGTGATAGGCACTATCCTTCAAGGATCACCCAGCACACAGATTATTTTTAACAGACACCCTAATAAACCACTAAAATTAGATCAACTAATTGTGGAAATGCAGAGAAAGTGTAAAAAACCAGAGAAAGGCAAAGTGCCTTTTTAAATGAAATTAATTTTAAAATCACAGAAAAACAATGAGGGATTTATAACAGCCATCTATCTATCAGAAATACCCACACATCCTTCTTTTTCAAGTAGGCCACCTCACTGGAGTACAAACCACCGTGATATTCAGATATTACAAAGGCAGAAAACCATTTATTTATTGGCATGAATGCATTGCTTCTGACGGTGATTACTGTGCCTGGCTTGCTGTTGTACTGTGGTTCAGTGATATAGAAGCAAGAGCACATTGATCTGACTCTGTCTGAGAGACAGAAGTTTCTCTGATTCCCTGCTTTGACATTTGGGTTGAAATGCACGAACAGAGGGTTGGAACAATTTATCTAAGCTTCAGAGATGAGGCTGCACAGATCTAAGGAAACCAGCATTTCTCTCAAGGCACTGGAGGTCTGCAGGAAGGTTGTAGGGTGGGAGTTATTTATTAATTCACATCACTGACAGTTCCCAATGGTCTTCTCATGTTTATTTTAAATAATTTCCAGGGCAATTCAATCTCATCTGAGCCTGACACCCCTGTTTCTCTGCTATAACACTTCCTTTACACAGATAAAAGCGCACCTTTTGCTTCCTTTGCACCAGCAGACCCAACTATTGGCTTTTGGGGATTATTTGTGGGCAGCTCTCATCCCTGAAATATCGCCTCTTACATAGCAGATGTGAATTTGACAGAAAAGGGTCGAAGAGTTCAGGTATAGAAGCGCATTTTTCACAGGTCTTGGCACTGCTACTGACTGACTGGTTCTGTGTACATTAAAAGCAAAAAAAAAGGGAAAAGGTTCTTTGATAGAGGATAGCTTCTTGTGGATCTAAAATGAAGTAACGTTCACTTAAAAATCACAAAATGTAAATTTATAACCCTTGTTTTGATAATTTTCACAGTGTTCGAAGTCCTTAAAATTTGCATTTATGAAGTTATTTAACACTAAGGTACTTCACAATGTGTGCCACACTTAACAATGCAGTCACACTCATTCCAGACATCTTAGAGAATCAGATTATTGTACCCCTTTGTCCACCATTTCCTTTGCAAGCAAAAAGCCATCAAAACACTGGACTGAACTGGTGCAGTGTGTCTCCATTGGAACTACAGACATGTGGAACCTCTCAGCCACTTTCTTCCCTGACAAGAATGGCCCCTGAAGAAATCATTTAACTGTGTTCTGTGATGTTTTCCTAAATTAATCCCTGACATCTCTAATGAAGGAGGTTCTATAATCTGTGTTGCCTTTCCCTGCACCTAACTTCCTAATGTCTAATTTAAATGTAATTTCCTGCAAATTAACTACTTTTCTACATTTTAGCCTTTTCTCCCTATGGATATGAAGACAAATGAGTTACTTTTTTTTTCTCTCATAACTACTTCTAAGTATTTTCAAAAAGTATTTTAATGCTATCCATCTTTTCCAGATTTAAGCATACCTAGTTCTTTCAAATTTTTCTCACAACCCATGTTTTACAAACCTCTAAGTTTTCAAGCCTGAAGATCCTTCTTCAGTGTGCTTGTGTTTATCTTACAGTGTGGTGCACAAATCTGAACTAACTGGAACAACTGCTATGTAGGTCTTCTGTACATTACTTGGCATAACATGATGGTGTGGGTTTTTTTCTGTGTTTGTTTGTTTTCTTCTTTTTTTTTTTTTTTTTTTTTAACAGCATCATGCAAACACTTAATAACCAGATATTTATTTTTCTTTTTTGACACTAACTAGTCTAGCCAAGTAGTCCATATTTTATCTGAAGACACTAGATTGATTCTTCCCAACTGGAGTTCCTTTGAACTTGTCAGTACTGAATTTCATCTTTGTGATTTCAAGCCACTTCTCAAGATCATTTTGACTTCTAATCCTATCTTCACAAGTGCTCGTACTCCTCCCACTCTGGCTTCATCTGAAATTTTTACAAGTGTTCTCCCCTCTATCATTCTTGCTGTTAACAAAAATACTGACCAGAATTGTTTCCCTAGCCAAAGTCCCAGTGGGATCCCATCTGAAATGTCATAACAGAAGGCTGATAGCTAAATAGAGTTTTAAACAATTCAGCACACAACCTATGATGGCTGCATCTGGATAGTGCTTCCCTGCTCTGCTTCCCTGGTCAAAATCTTTTAAAAATCAAGATAAATGCCATTTGTTGGTTTCTATTTACTGTCTGTAACCATCAGATAACTTTATTACAATGAGATCATGTCTTTGGAAGCACACTAAGTTTATAGGCACAGAATGAAGAATTCACTATAGGAATACTGTTGAATGAAGGACCAGACAAGGAGCAAAAACAAAACAAAACAAAACAAAACAAAACAACCCTCTGATTCAAACAAAAAGTTCAGCAAAATGAATGGACACGGTTTAGCTATGGTTTGCTGTTCTTTTGCTCAGGTGTGGGGTTTTTTTTGTGGTTGGTGTTTTTTTTTTTTGTTTTGTTTTGTTTTGTTTTGGTTTGGTTTTTTTTTTTTTGTTTTTTTCCCCCGCTCAGTCTTGACCTCTGACAGCACAAGTCAGAAAATGCCTCTGTTGGACTGAGTGTTTCACGGGTGTCATGGTGTCAATCCATGTCACTTTACAGATGTTACTTATTTGCATTTGTCTGGGTTTGCAGTTCTTGTGTACTTCCCAAGACCATTATTTGAAGGCTGCAGGCATAGATACTGTATTTTGTAGTCATTGGGCAAAAGGTCTTAAGGGTGGTTTTAGACTTATTTTCAGAAAGCTAAACCAGTGTGTTAAGAAAAAGATTTCTTTGAGTAAAGTGAGTTTGTTTGGGCATAGAAGATTCATGCTGGATATCTCTGCATACATTGTGTCTTTGTCCTGTTGCACAGAGTAAACACAGAGTGTTAACAAGCCAGATTGTCAAGAGATGAGCAAGGTAAGCTTGTAGAGATATTTCTGTGTTCAACTGACAGTGGAAGTTCCCATGTGTGTATCCCAATGATGGTAGGGCAGAGAGTACTGCTGTGACCTTGTTGTAGGCATACAATGACTTCTTACACCTTACAACAAACTTTGAAAGGCAGGTGAAGGTAAGCAATACAAAGTGAACTCCAATACAAAAGGATTTCAGCAATTTCTCTGTAGCAAGTTTTCTTGATGGTGGCAGTTTCTCAGCGCTGCAAAGTCTGCAATGTCCAGACTGTGCTAAAAGCTCCCTGTGGACTCTGAGCTACTTTCTTAAAGCATGTAGAATGCTGCCCTTTCTGCAGGCATTTTATCCTGGCTGTGCCTGAAAGGTCACTAAAAGAGTCATATGACTGATACATTCCTGGCAGCAGTAACATGAGATGAATAAAACAAAGCTCATTCGATGAATTGCTACAGAGGTTTCCATCCTTAACCTCATCCATCAAACAAATTTTTGACCATTTTATTGTACATTCATCTTACGTGTCACTTTTATCAGAAGGGGCTCTTTTGTTGTGTTTTGCTCTAGTAAACATTCATGCATATACAAACAAATACAGAATCCCATTCCTTTGAAATTTTGGGTGCTGAGACAGTTGTTATCGTGGCTGGAGTTGAATAGTTTAATAACAGTATTATTTATTTGTAAAATATGTTACAAGAAATTCAGCCACAGTGCACTCTTCCTTCGCGGGAGTTAAGGGACTTACCAGGTATATGTCTGTAGTTACAATGTAACACGAACAGGACATACGGCTCAAAGTCGGGACAAATTTTCTATTACTAAGTACCAACAGGGATATGAAGTTTCAGCTCTTGCTCACAGTTACAGTCCCCACTGTCTCCATTGTACATCAGGACAGGATGAAAGGCATAAATGGATTTCTCATTTTTAATTTCTAGAAGTTTGTGGTGTATAAAGGAACAATTAAACTGGGATACACAAAAACACCTCATTAGCATGGATGTACATATGGTAGTAGGGACTCTAGAAAACTAGCAGCAAGAAACAAACTGATAAAACCAACAGATGGACAAAGAGAAATGAAACACCATGGAATAAAAACAATAGTATCTTCCTGTAGAAAACAAAAGGAAAAATATTAAATAGAAACTAGAAGACTAGACACTATTCTCTGTATGGAAATTTTAATCTGTAAGATATAAATACAGAAGCATAAAGAATCAGGTCGACAGCTATTGTATATATATTTATAGCTTCAGTGATTTAATTGAAGCAATGATAATTTACATTAGCTTAGGATCTGACCCAATGAGTCATTTAGGGCACATGTGTATAGAAACGTGACTGATGCTAAGGCTTTTCCTGGATTTTAGTAGGCGTGAAAAATCAATGCAGACTAGATATGAAAGGATATAGAGTTCATGAATGAGAAGGGAGATGAGTGGCTTTATTTGCAAATAAAAGGAAAGGAAAAGTTAGGGAAACAGCCATGTACTTGGCCAACCTGTGACCTGCAGTATGGATGACTTCTTGACTATTTTCAAGCCCTCTCCTTACTTTGCTCCTTGGCTACTATTGTTTGTTTTGCTGATTATCTCACCCCTACCCTTGATGTATGAGGCTCTGCCTCTCACAGCAGTGAATGTGCTGCCAGCACTCAACCCCACCATCACCATAGCATTTGCTTCCTGCCAGTGGCTCCTCTTTAAAAAGTGAAAATGTCTTTGGTAGTAGTTCTGTAATGAGGGTGACTTCTGTCAGGCTTGGGTCTGTGACTGCCTCACTGGAATAGGCTCTCCAGGGAGATGTCGCAGCCCCAAGCCTGGCAGTATTCAAGAGGAGACTGGACAACACCCTCAGACACATGGTGTGAACTGTGGGGTTGTCCTATGCGGGGACAGGAGTTGGACTCATGATTCTTGTGGGTGCCTTCCAACTCAGGACATTCTATGATTCTTCCTCTCCTCCTTCACTTTGTCTATCCCATTGATGAAGCAGCTTGGCTCCTGCAGCTCTATTAGTTCTACCCCCGACACCCCTATCACCTCCTCATCCAATTCCTTCTTCCCATTTCCAGTGGTTTCTCTCCTCACCATCTCTCCCCTTTCTTGTAGGAAAAAACTGATAAAGTTTCCTGCTTTCTTCAGTTTGCCAGCCCTTTTCACTCCTTTTACAGTTCATTTCCCATTCTCTCTTACCATAGTCACAGGAATTTTGTCCTGTAGAATTTTTGTTTGTCCCAGTGACAGAGTTTTTCTCTTGATCTCTTTTTTTTGGTTTGTTTTTGCATTTCTCTCAAAATACAAATACATGTAAATTCCTGAAAAACCAAACAAAACCAAAAACAAACAGACAAAAACAAAAACAAAAACAAACAACAAACAAAAAACACACACAAAAAAACCCCACCCTTATCTCTGCTTGTCCCACTTTGTCTCCTGATGATTTCAAACACTTTCAAACACTTTTCTCTGTTTCTGTAGAAGATTTTTGCTGATCTTATATCCTGTCCTTTGTACACAGCTGGGACCATAGTCAGATTACCTCTTCCTATGCAAATTTAGATACTGGTAACCTTGAGCACACAGTCCTCTCTGTGGTCATCCAGCCACCTTTCACACAGCCACTGCTCTCTTCTTCCTGAAGTCTTTGCCTCAGTGGTCTCTCCTCTGCAGGTTCTCACCTTCCTCCTTTCATCATTCCTCTCCTCTCTTGCTGGTTCTACCTCCAACATGCTACCAGAGGCCCATGAGCAGTAACCTTTGCCTTTCACTTTTCCTCCTGTAAATGGGGTAGTTGCACTAACAAATGCAAATTCTGCTGTCGTCGGGTCTCTGAGGTGTCACAGAGCACCTGGCTTGTGCTCACTCTGCTCCTTCTATACAAACTAAAATCTCAGCTTCTCTCTGTGATATTTACCCATGGATAATTAAACATCAATTCCAGTTCAGCATGGCTAAAACCAGAACTCTTAGCTGCTCCTCTCTAACCTTCTCTGCTATGCCTTGTAGTGAATGATGGCACTTGTATCCTCAAGTCTGCCTGTCACTTGAGGATATAAGTTAGATGTAAACTTTGGTTTTGGTCGTGCATGATTTAATTTCTGAAGATTATTTTTGCATATTGAAGAAGAAGACTTTTCTATCTATTGACACAGCTATAACATTTACCCAGGGCTCTCAGTGTCAAACACCACAATTGTTCCTTTTATTTGAACTCACCAAATGTGTAGTTGAGACAAAAGCTGCAAGACTAATCTCTTTGGCTAGGTTACTCCTCTCCACATCCTGCTACTGACTTCATCTTCCATATTACATCAAGTAGAAGCTAAATCTTGTCACATTTAAAGTCTTTTGTAGAGACTTCACATCTGTCTCTCCTTCTATTTCTAAATTATATATACTGCCCCCATGCTGCCAGGTTGATCTGCATATTAGCAAAATTTCCAAGCTCTTTCTCTCTTTGTGAGAAACAAACAGTTCTCTCATTATTTTCCATAAAACTCTTCTTAGTTCCTTTGGCAATAATTAGGTCGCAAATGCCCTTATATTCCTGTCTACTACAGATAATAATATTTGCTCACAGTTTCTTTGTGATCACTTTCCTTCTGTACCCACCAGTTGCCTGTTGTCTAATACATAGATTGCAAGCTCCATGAAACATGGCTGGTGTTCATGTTTGTACAGTGCTTGGCATCATGATAGTCCTTAAGTATATTCATGAACCTAAAGCACTAAAATAATAATTAAAAAAATTACAATTATCCATTATAAAGATGTTACCATTTTAAAAGTGCTAATGACCAGGGAAGTGTATGTGCATGTGCAAACGGATGCTTCTTGCATATGCATGTCATGATTGAACATTTTTCCCACATGGTATAGCAGAGAGAGAATATGTGGTGTACATGTCCTGGCATGTGAGGTCTTAAACTTATCTACAGCAGCTCTGGAAACCAAGGACTTGGTCCTCTGGACTCAGACCTGGGAGGTGCAGGGATTAAGCTTCACTGCCAGAGCAAGGTGTATGAGACAAGAGAGGGCTGTGCACAAATGTTGGTATCTAAAAACCAGCCAACTCAGAAGAAATGTAGGGGAAATGTAGGCTTTGTTTTAATAACTTTGGAAATGACATATGGGATAAAACGTAAAAGAACATATGGGGACGCTCTTGCTCCTGCAGCTTTGCCAGTATCCTGCTACCTGCCTTGCTGTCTGGTGAAGACACTTCCAAACACTTTAGTGCTGCTGCCTTTTTATGCTGTGAGCATGGCCTCGTGGCTGTTCCACAATATAGCACACAGGAGGAGGTTTGCTTGAATACAATCCCAATAAAGTTTGTTTACAATGATAATCAAACGTTATTGGTCTTTGTGCTGAGTGCACAGTGATTTAGACTTGCAAAACAGGACAAAGCCAAGCCCCGGCAAAGCAAGGGGACAGAGAGCATCTGCAAATATGTGAGGCTGTGCCCTTCCTACTGGCACAGGAGGGCTCAGAAACAGCACAAGGACTTGGATATTCATTCTGGTTCTTGCAGTGCAATGAACTGCATTTCTGCCAAACAGCCAGTAACTGCCTGTGTGTGCTCTTAGCTCACCAATTTGCAAGGCAAAACTAAAACCTCAGATTCTTAAACTGTAACCTCATGGCATTTCTGAGCCCTACAATGTCCACAAGAGCAGCAAAGGGAAACCCCTATACAAATTTTGGTGGAGTTTCCCAGCTTAGATTCTGCTGCGCTGTCACTATTTCCATGCTGCTTAGTTTTATAATTGTCAATTTTTTTTTTTGTTTGTTTGTTTACTTTTTTTTTTTTTTTTCCTTTTCTTCTCAGGGGCTTTTTATCCAGATTTTTCTCCTCTTACCATGTTTGTTGTTGGATAAAGGCTTGCAGCATCTTCTTGTGTCTCTGTTGCTGCTGATCCCTTGGCTAATTCTTTGATCAGCCCTTCTGAGATAAGACGTAGGACTGGGGAGATATGCGAGTTTGTGAAATCTGATAAGTATCACCTTGTGTCATCACCATTACAGAGGTTCTGACAGGGATCTCAGCCTGATACTCCTTGTAATTAGGACCAAGCAGGGATGTTCATGTTGCATTCAACGTCAGCCCAGCTTGCAGTTGTACCCAGCAGAAAACACCAAGATGAATGATTCCGAGGGTTCAGATATTGGAGAATCTAAAATGCACCTCAGACTCCCCAGTGGACCAGGGATCTAGTCATGAGCAGAGCCTCAGGGCAGGAGGTGAGGAAGACTATGCCCTGGAGCAATGCCTCAGCAAGGCAGGGCTGGCCAGCAGGAGGAGCCATGTCAGGGAGGTGGGAACCAGAGTCATGGCTGAGAAGAAAGGAGCCAGAATGAAAGCAGCCAGAAGTAACCAAGCAAGGGCTGGGAGGCATGACCGAGGCTTCAGTAGCCAAAGGCAGAAATGGGGACCAGGAATAGGGCAGGTGAGAACAAGAGCCTGAGACCAGGAAGAAATGGTTGGAGCATAGCTGCAGCAATGAGAAATACTGGCCTGAAATTTTCAGCACTACCTTTTATATCTGATAAATGCAGCAAGTCACCTGTCAACCCTATAAGCCTGGAAATAGGGTTGCGGCCAGGTGTTGCTGCTTGACTCCTGCAAGGCTTTTCAAGGCTTGTCCAAGCTTGCAGTGGGGCTTGTGCAATGCTCAGGAGAGAGTCTGTAAAAGACCTCCACTCAGCTATGAGAACATTAGTAGTCTGAATTATATATTATTTTCCTAAACTGAACAGACCTGGACACTGCTGCATATTAGCCATTTGCTTTCCAATTTTCATGTGTGAGTACTAAGCAAAAAATATAGCTCTGAAATAATTTTTGACTGACAATTCTAAGAACTAAAGAAAATGTGGGGTAGGCTGAATTATCACAGAAGTTATCAAATGAATCATTAGGAAAAATTGTTCTTAGCTAGATCGTTGCTAGGGGCAAGCGATAAAGAGAGGAAAAAAGATAAAAGGAGGAAAAAGAAAATGCCAGGGGCAGTGGCATCCAAGTGTGACCACCGCACTAATAAATTAGAATAAGAGTCATTAGTAGGTGCAACAAAGTGGAGAATTAAGGCCCAAATCTATGAAAGTTAACAATCCAATACTAATGAAGACCTATCTAGATATGTAAAAGGAAAAGGAATAAGGAAAATTTTAACAGAAGCCATGCTGATAAAAATAATTTAGTATAAAGCTATGTCCCAGACATGTAGAAAATTTCAAGGAGCTCACATTGACTCTCTCAGCAGGGAAGACACAAAGAGGCTGTGGGCAGGTGGCTTTTTCAGGGCCACTGGAAATGGTTAACAAGTCTAGTCCACCCACAGCACCTCATTGCCACTATTCTCTGAAACATTGCTGTCTTTCAGTCTAGACTGAGTGTGGCTGGCAAGGACCTGCCCTGTTACACCTGCTCATTTTGGCTGAGCCCCCAAGGAGCCAGCCAGCCAGCCACCCTCAGAAGATGGGAAAGCGGGGTGGGGAAGGGGCCAGCAGCCCTACATGGCTGTGCAGGCTGCCCTCCCTCCATCAGGGTGGAGGAGATGCTCCCCTGGGCACAACACAGGAAGGCTTGCCCCAAAGATTGCCCTCCCTGTTCAGTGCAAATAGCAATAAATGACTCACATCAAAATGAATTCTTTCACTGACATCAAAACCAAACATGACAGTCTGCCTGAAACCATTTTCCATACGATTTTCAGCTTGTGGAGAGTCTCAGATTTTGCTGATTTTTACTGATTTTGAATATGAGTTTTGTTTATTTTTAAATGTCAAAACATTTCTATGGCTAGGAAAACCATGTCTTATTTAGCGGTGGCAAGAACATAAGTATCTCTTCAAATCATCTGTGGCTTTTGTTCTCAAAACCATCACTAGCTACTCTCTAATTTCTGCTACTGGTTTGGTACAATTGTGTGGGACATTGTCTCATGATCTGGACCTCTTTGTGTTCCTCTCCTGAAACAACTAATTAATGACAAACTAAGCAATATTTTCAAAATGTTTTGGTATGAAATTTATCTTTCTTTGTAAAAGAGATGTTAACTCTTCATTCCCTTTTCACATATGTGGATCTTTTCCAATACTTCTGCATCTCGTCTTTCTTGAAAAGATGAAACATGGGTTATGAATAGTTAAAAAAAAAAAAATGATGCAAGGTAAGTATGTCCCCCTGGCTGTTACAATGCACTGATGTTATTAAGCGGTATTCCATTGTGATAAACTGATGGAATGGAAATGTTGCTTCCTTCAAGCTCTACATTATGTTATTTAGACATTTTTTAAACTTGACGTTGACAAACCCCACAGGAGGTGGTGATAGATGCAAGGGGAGTGGCAGGGAAGACAGTGAGGGAGAAGAGAAATTATCATAGATGGAGCCAGCAACACCACCATTTTTCCCTGTGTGGCTTTATTTATATATTTGCCTCATACCACAGCCCTGTCTCCTAGGGATTCCTTGAACATCAACTTCATTAGTTACGAAGGCAGCAATCCATAACCAATTTTCTTTTCATGTCAAGCTTGTTCATGTATAAACCCAGCCCTTTTGTTGGAAACATTTGCAATTAATCCCACAAACAAAGAAAATGCAAATCTTACAGTTTACCCTAAGCAACCCTTCTGACTCAAGGCCCTGACCACCAACTATTATACACTAAAATGAATTGAAATTCCCACTTTGAATCTAACCTAATTTTCTAGTGATAATAGGCATGGATTCCCAGAAGCATTCTATGCATCTAGATAGTAACGTCCTAATTTCCTTTCCTGGTAAATGTTTTAAATAAGATTTTAGCACCAAAGGAAATTAACCTTTAAATTAATTGTAATTATAATATGCCATCACTGATTTTGTCTTCAGACTAATTACTTGCTATTATTTAAACAAACTGCACCTCCTTTGAGCTTTAAGTTTGTTTCTCTCTCTGCAGTGCAGTGCCAAATGATCACAGACAAAGCTGTGTAATGTCTGCCAAGCCCTCTGACACCTTGGACTGCTCAGGTCCATTTGCATCTCAGATGCAGCCACTTTCAGTTGTCATATCTTCCCACCATAGGCTTTCCCCGCTGTGCTTCAGCCTCACACTCTGCGGCTCAGACGTTTTCAGCCTGTGCTTTCTGATCAGCCAGCATGCCTCGTGGGATGCAGCATACCTGTGAGAATGAGATGCTCAGCATTGGCCTTCTGCTTGGCAAAAGGTCCCCTTCAAGACAGGACATGGCTGGAAATAATGACACAGGATCCAGCTGTTGATATGTGCAAAAGACTGATGCTGTACAGGCATCTCAGGGAATTTTCTAAACGTTCCCGGTGGCACCGCAACTCTCTAAGACAGCTCTGTCTAGGACCACAAGCGTGAGGCAGTACCATGGGATTTCAAAGGCTTCTCTTTCTCCACGCTTCCATCAGCATCCTGACAGCTGAAGGCATCCCGTTTCCCTCTCTTTGGTTTACTTAGCTCACGTAGCAGTCACCACACTAAATGAAACAAGTAAATGGAAAAAGCTTCTAATTTAGCCACAGGCTGTAAATTGGAGAATGCAGCTGAACAAAAACAAGCTGTAGCTTCAGCTTTTGTAGCCTGTTCATTGAATTCTCATTCATGAATGACCTGTTCAACAGTTGGAGAACAGTTGTATTTTAAATATTAATTTGTATTTGTTCCTACACTTATTTGCTACTATGCTGCCTCTGCAGATTGCCTAGGCTGTCCTTAGCATTAACCAACCAAGTCAGACCAGCAATTCACCCTGTTGTGAAGGAGGTGTCCACCACTGATAAGGCAACTTGCTCTTTGGAGTTATATCTCTACCTCAATTGACTGTAGTGGAAATCTCAATTGTTAGTTTAAACTGCAGGCCTAACTACATACGATTGTAGGTATATGGTATGAATACCATCCTTGACTTCTTGTGGCATCAGTGAGGGGCCCAAAAATGCAAATGTGTTTCTCCTCCTGATACTGCTGTTCCTTTATGACATGTTCCACTTCTTTTATTTCAAAGATGTAAAGGGTTTAAAGATGCAGAAATCACCTCCCACCTACCAAAAAACTATCACAGGTTCTGTAATATTCCCACATAGCCTAAGGAAGGCAGTTGATGACAGTCCATAAAACCTGTGGTAGCATGGAAAAGATGAGGGTGGAAAAAGTGAAGATGCAATAATCACTGCTTCCCAAAGGAAGACACAGGACACATTACACAAACACTATGTGCAAAAGTAGTAAAAAACATAGTTGAGATGTTGGAACTCCTTGTCTTGGGAGGCTATGTTTGACAAAAATATTCAAATACCCGAGTACACTTTCAGGAAAAAAATATCATTGTGGGCAATGAAATATGAAACCATTTCTGGCTAAGGAAGCCCATGAACTGCAAACTACTGTCAAGATTTTTGGGGAACCACAAACTTACTGTGTTCTTATATGTCTATATGGCAAATAGATATGGAAGTAAGCATCAGAAGTTCTTCATTGTTGGATATATTGGGCTAGATAGACCTGGTATCTCTTATCTTGTGTTATGTTACACAAGTGTCACAGATAGCGCTGCTATGCTGTCACCTTTCAGCTGGCAGGAGGAAGAGACCTACCAGGCTACCTGGGAAAACAACCTCCAGAGATGCATTCAAGCCCAGCCTTGATGCAGAAAGATGGTTGCTATCATCTTCAGCTGTCTCCCTCAGCTTTAGTTTGTTTTTCCTTCCTATCTTTCTCCTATCCTGGTAGGTTCAGAATTTACAGCCATATTCACCAGAAAATGGGAAAGGAAATAAAGAAGCAGAAATAATAGCTGAACATTTGCTACCAGTTTCTCTTTGTTTTAGAGATTTTTAAGCAGGGATGGAAACCGATGTATTATTTCTCTGTAGTGTCTCACTAAGCAGATTGTGAAAAGCATTTGGCACAGAAATAAAGTAATATCTGAACAGATTCTGCACTTCAATACTGCCTTTCATCCCAGAAGCTCAAAGTTATGAAGGAACACGCCTGTGAGCTTGTCCCTGTCATTATTTTCCATTTTAAATATAGGAAACAGAAGTATGGAGAGGTTAAATAACCTGCCCAGAGGTGGAAGGTAGCCTGTAACAGAGCTAAAAATAAAAGGATTTTCTAGCTCTCCCATATGTTTGTCAAAATTTCACCTTTCTCACAACTAATGAATTTAATATTTTCTTTTAAAATAAAATCTTTGTCATCACATTTGTATGTCCTGGGTCAGGCCTAGGATCCCTGAGCGGATTGTTATTTGGCACAGAGTTTATTGGCACAGAATTGCTATGTTGTATTGCTCACCAGCAGATATCCTCTATCTGGGGTATTTTCTTCCTGAATGTTTCCAGTAATTCAAACAGAATCTTGAATCCAAGCTTTTATGTGGAGTGTGAAATAATTTAAAGCTTTGCCTAGAGCTTTACTTCTGTGCCAGACATCCCAAAAGCTGGGCTCAAGGGAATATGCAGCAAAAATCTATTTAATGGAGCTGCAATTTCTTTTGCTTTGCACTTTACCTGAAAACAATGCCAAGATAAAAGAAGATAGTGTATGTGCAAGTTGGATCCTTGCTAGTGTGAGATAGTGCAAAGGTTGTACCTCATGGCACTCAGACAACAGTCAGGCCATATTTATACTCTCATTGCCTTGGCACTATGTTATGGTAGCTAAATGCTGTTTCCTTCCTGTCTGGGTCTGCAACAGAGCCTTCTGGATTAGGATTTAACTGTGGGACACAGACTGATGATTTTTTTTAGGCTGGGGTTCCTTCCTAGCCAAAGCTGTACCCCTAATAACAAGCCAATCCCCTTTCCCTCAACAGAACCTGCAAGATATGCAGAATTCCCACTTCATTAACCCAGGTTACTTTTTTAATTGCTTACAGACAGAAAGCCCCAGGAGGATGTTGCTTTATTGCATACATTGCAGGGTTTTCCACAAAATATCTGTATATTCAATAACATTTTCAAAAATACATTGAATTTTCTTTTAGTAAGGCAGTAACAGCTTATAGCAAGGAGCCAAATTGCTAGAGAGGAAATGCACATTAAATGAACATTTCAGTGTTATTAAAAATAATGTGGAGGCTTTAAAAATGCAGGCCTAATATGATTTTGGAAAACAAATGAGGAGCTCCAATAAGTTACAGCCGTTGCATGCCTCCAAGTAATGATCGTTGCTGACATTTTCATGCTTTATTTTTAATTGCTACATCTAATAATGCTAATGAGGTAAGCATGACAATGGCTTAGGCATACCAGTGGCAACAGCAAAGAGGAGAGCATTGAGGCTGCAGCAGCCCTTGCTGGACACCCGTCCTGCCTTTTCTTTCCCAGATGGAGACCTGAGGCACTTGAAGTCTCAGTGTTCCTCCTCCTTACACAGGCACAGGTGACAGGATGCAGAAGGGACCTTTGGGAATGACAAAGCACCTACAAGAGAAGCCATCCTTGCCTGACCCTTGGAGGTGGGTGTTGCAGTTTGGCTCTGGTGCACTCAGCATTACAGTGCTGCTTGGGACTGTACCAGGAGGGAAAGCAGCTTCCTCTGTAATCTGTGATGCAGAATTAACCCAAAGCAGATTGTTCTCATGAAAGGTAGTGTAGATTTGTGCTTTGATTCAGGGGGCCTGCTGCTGGATTTATTTGGTGTGTGAGTAATTAAAACCTCTAGACTTGCTGATTTAGCCATAGTTATGACCCTGATTTGATCACTGTATTGTTCCATTCTTAATCCTTTAGTGAGGTTAGAGCAGGTTAATCTTAGCGAAATGTTTGCTTAATTCTACCCTTGCTCATTTGTTCTCTTAATAAAATCTGCATAAAGAATGGAGAAATAGTAATTCTTTCAGCTTGTTCCAATTACTCTGAGAGCGAAGCTAATTCAGCTGAAGCAGCTTAAGAGCAACTTGATTGTATTTCTACAGTTGAGGCTCTGTGCCAACAGAGGGTGAGGCACCTTGTCTGCTCCAGAGCAGTGTCATTATACTCCTCTGGTTAAAATCTGGACCATGCTCATGTTTGGCCCTTGGATGTTGCATGACTTTTTCTCCAGTCTTATGCCTTGCTGCCCACTCCTGCCAGGCTCAGTGTTTCTGCCTCTTCTGCTCCTCTTCTGGGCTGCTGTTTCTCCCACGGCACATTTGCAGAGCAGATTGAGTGTACAGGTGTTCACCACATCTATTGTGAGAAGCAAAAGCTTTTTCTGTTGGGTTTGTCACATCAGACAGGACTTGTGGCTAAATGCTCCTTTGGTGTGACCCAGTACGGTTATCTTTACGGTCCTCTGTGACTGGCAGTCATGAGTGGTCTTGAAAACATGAGAACTAGATTTCTCCTGTGATGTCTGTGAATATGTGGGTGGATAGTAAGACAGCAGTACCCCTCTGTTGTTCTTCACAAATCACTTCAGAGGCTGGGAAAGCAGGGTAGTGGTATGGGAGAGTTGCTTCGTGGTGACTGGAACATAGGATCTTTCACAGCTAACACCTCTATAGAACATGAAGGGACACCAGCTGCTGGACTGTGTGCAAGCACAAACTCATCCTCACCCCTGACCAGGTATGGATGTTAGACACGGATTGGTGGGCAGCAGAGTAAGGCTTTTTTCTGCCATGCTAGGTGTCTTGCAAGTCTGGAAGACGGAGTACACTGCAGACAGGAGGGGTGTCTTCATCTTTCCGTGCCACAGAGCTTCCTCCATAGCAGTATGCAAGGGTGAGGAACTGAAAAAGCAGAAAAGGAGACTATGGAAAAAGAAACACAGCTAGCACATCTGGAATGACCTCAAGATCAAAGACTTGAATATACAGGAAGGTCTAGTAGTGGCTCTGGGACACATTTCACTTTTCCTGAAAGCCTTTCTCCTTCACACTCCCTTAATCGTCTGCATGAGATGATACCATCTGTGAGCGTACTGAGAAAGCTATGCTGAGGCATCTTCCTCTGGAGTACAAGTGCTTAATAACGTGACATCCGTAAAGTATACACTACTCCTCAGAAGAGCATGAGAGATGGATGTGTTGCCAAAAGGGAGGGAAAAGGCAAGAAAACATATCTAAATGGAAATAAAAGAATCTAAACTTTAACCTGAGCAGGGGGTATCTGTAAGGACTGTGGCCCTTGGCTGTCACAGTGAACGCTTGGTGCATGTCACAGTGGATGTCTGAGAAGAGAGAGAACTAGAATCATTCTCACTCTCTGCTAAATTAATCCTCTCAGTAGAAATCAAAGCTACTTTAATTTTACGATACCTTGAGGGGTCAAATCTGATCTGAGCATTATTACAGCGTTGGGATGATTCAGCCTTTTTTTTTTTTTTTTTCCCCAGCCACATTTCCAGAGCTCACCAGAGGTGGAGCTGTGGCTTCTGTGCTTGCACTGGCTTCGTTGTGCTGGGCGGAGATTTGCTCCTGTACCTCCGAGAGATGCTCACAGATGAGTAAAATGGATCTTTGACTGGAAAAGGAGGACTGGCTGAGGTGTACTAACAAAGTAATAAAAGTCTCAAAATGGGGAAGACGATGGAAAGAAAAGGTTCAAGGAAGCATGACAATCTGTGGCTTCTGAACAACAGGGAGCTCCCACCACAGTGAGCAGAAAACACCACCATATTGGCTGCAGTGCTTTGCTTCCAGGAATGCTGCTTTACAGACCACAGGAGAAATCTCTCAAACATGCCCCAGCTCGAGTGCTAATTTGGTGAGGCAAGTCACAAGTCCCTTCCTCAATTCTTACTTATATTGTGCCCTAAAACATTACAGAAGAATGAAGAAAAGACTTAAGCCCTTAGAAGACAGGGCAGAATGATACGAACCAAGATTTCATTCGAGGAGCAAGGAATCATTCTCCTCCTGCTCTTCGGATAGTGAATGCATTTAACAGGGGAGTAGAACACACATATGACTGGATCCTTCCCTAAAAAGACAAGACCTATTTTTGATATACTCCTGCTCCACATGCCTGTCTCAAACTCTTTTTACTCTTACACCTTTCTTGCCTCCACAGAAACAGAAAGACAACTGAAATGAGTGTAGTCAGAAAGACCTCCAAAGTCTGGTTTGATTTTTGACACTAAATCTCCCCTTGACGTCTCACAGTGGCACAGTATTGCCAATAGATTATAGGGTTGCAGCTATTTTCTATGCAGGAGAACACACAAAGGAACCCCCACCAGCCCTAGCAGCGCTCTCAATCAAATAAAAACCCTTTAGCTTCCTGTTGCAGCGCTTTCTCTAGATTCATGTATATTTTATCAAAGTTACATGTAGTTCTGATACTTGTTTCTAAAGTGCTTTACTATGAATCCCAAGATGCACTGAAATGCGGCAGTGGCCCTTTTTATAAAAATCAAGGTTAGAGAAAAAATGAAATGGCTTGGCTCCGTAGCATGTAATACGAGCAAATTCTGCTCAACAGGCTTCTATTGATATAAATAAGCAGAAGAAACACAAACATACATCTATATGAAATCATTTCGCTCCTTGTAAATGTACCTTGGGAGCAGCAGGAATAAAGAGGAGCTCCGCAGTTTCACCTCTCATAATGAAGGTCCTGCAATGATCTAAAGCAATTTTTTTTTGCCAGAAGTGCCTTTATGAGCCAACAGACAAGTCAACAGAGAAGAGCTATACCCTCAGTGGTAACCAATTACTGTGAAGATAGTCAAAAACAATCTGGAATAAGAAACAAAACAAAACAAAACAAAACTGCTTGTATTTGCCAGTTGGTATTTTTGCCCTTTTTTTTTTTTTTTTTAAATTTTGTGTCCTAAGTTAAGCTCTGAGGAAAAAAGAATGCAATGATCTTTTCAGAAGAAAGGAGTATGTATTTTTAAAAATGCATTTCATGACTCCTTTGTCTTTCAGGCATTTGCAAATTTTATATCAAGAAGGATGGACAGAAAGCATGTTCTGGCTACAGTATAGTAAGGCATTTAGGCTGAAATCAGTAAGAGCCAGCACAGTGGAGAGGTGATTAAAAAAAAAAAGAATTCATTTTGGATGTAATAAAGCTTTAGTACTTACAGCTGTCCTCTTCTTCAGTAATACATTTCACAACATAACAGGCATAGATGAAGCCCGCCAGCTGAAACAAAATGTAATAGTGTTAGATATAAAGCAAATACAATAGAAAAACAAGAGTTCATTTCAGAAAGGCAACAACAGAAACAGAAATAAAAAAATTACCAGACTCTGTTTGATGAGGAAACGACAACTCTTCACAACAGTTTGGTAATTTTAATTGGAAATAGAGGAATTGTACGTCTTTCTTGAAAAACACGCCCTTTAATAAAATTTCCAAAAAATGATCAAAAATTTTCTGTGTCCAAATTGTTTTCTTTTTAATTATTGAAAACCAGAAAAACAAATGGGTCATTGGATGGACGGGCTTTTAGGCACTGAAAATGTAAATATTTCTATTAAAATTTGTTGTCCAACAAAACCCACCCTCTAGTAGAACTGTATTTTAGCAGAACCCTGCCAGCTAAACTGAGGACAAATTCAGTGCATTTGCAAACCAGCTTTAAGGTGATATTTTATCACTTGAAATTAGGGCTGTGGATTAGTGGGGCTTGTTTCTGTATCTGCAATATCCCCCGAGCCTCAGAGCACACCTAGAAGTGAACTGTAAACAGAAGCAACAGCATTTAAAGAAAATGAAAATCTGGAGCGGTTCTCCAGTACCATGGCAGATTGCTTATTTTACACTATCCCCTGAAAAAATGAGACAAAGGGAACAAATGGCCAACATCACACATGGCATGGGCCAAGTATCATGTGAGTCCTCTGTTAGCCTCTCCACCACGTTGTCATCACTGAGAAGTTACACCAGAAGCAACAGAACAAATGCCGGAGCAGCAGCATGTACCGTGTGTTGCATGCTTTACACAGCTTCCCTTACATGTAGGTCTGGAGAGTTTTCCCTATGGATTGCCAACAAGCTGGTTTTTATCCTTTAGCTCATCACTGAAGTTGTTATGGTAGGACGTCATAAGAATTCAGGTTGTTTGATTTCTTTGTAGTGGAAAGTGAGCTATGCTGTCAAAATGTATTATTCTGTACAGGTTCCCCCACAGAGATATTTTCATGAGCTGCAAACCCAACTGCAGACTTTGGGAATTAGTTCCCTGAAGCCTAAATGCTTCAGCCAGGACTGAGCTCTCTGTGTGCATGGTGCAAAACCCATCATCTCTGACTGAAGGGGATGATGGTCTTAATTTGAGTCAAAGTAATCAGTGGGTCAGATATTAAAAAGGGTGATATCCAGGAGATAACCATGTATTGTTATGAATGCTGTTACTTCAGATTATTTTTTTCATGAATCTCAGGCACATCAACAGTCACTGAAGCATTCTGGGTTCTTAGAGCTCTTAAAATTACTTGTACACACAAAATACAAACAAATCCATTCTGTTTCCTAGTGGTTTCATACTCGAGGCAGTGAATATGCCTGATTTGCTCAAGCTCTTACACAGGTCTTCTTAGTATTTCTGACAGTCTCCTATGTAGAAAGCTCTCCATATCTATGAAAACTATCTTCTAACATCTGTATGGGTGAGAGACGGCTAAAGGAAAAAAAAGAAAAAGAGACCAGCCCCAAGACTTTTCTTAAAAGATCAAGAATTGATTTGGAGATCACACTGCAGCCAGCATAGATGGTGTCTGCTAACAGCTTAAGTTCCTGTTGGGAGCCCAGAAGCTGCATTACAACAGAACCAAATCATTAATTTTGTCATTTATTATAAATCTGCCTCATAGTGCTGCTGGGAAGATTTTACACCTGGGAAGGATGAAATATTCACCACTGGACACAAAGAACACACTGTACCACAAACAGTGGCATTCAGCTAATATCAGCATTTCATCTCTGTTGTATTGGATCACTCTTTACTTTGGTTTCTTGGCTCCCATACAGAGGGCTAATTTGCTCCCCTGACCTATGCCTTGCATAACCCTATTGACTTCAATGACATTACATGAGGTTTAACTCAGCAAAAATTAGGCCAAGAAATGTTGTTCATAAATGACCCTTGGATGTGAACTCCAGCTTAAGAGTTTATCTGTTCTCTTTTTACAGACCATTAGATCCGAGATAGCTGAATAGTTGCATGTCTAGTAGATCACACTAGTAAAGCTTTTCTTGCGATACAGTTCAATACTTTAATTCTTGCTAAAACATTCCAAGTTTGCATGTTATTAACTAAAATTCTCTCACAGCAAGCAAACTGTTTCACGAACTATGCTTACAGCTGATCTTTTAATTGTATTCAGTCACATCATTTAAATGTCTAGGGAACTCCTTTGATATATAAGTAAATCCTACAGCATTTCATCAGATGAGCTTGCTGATTAAAAGAGTGCCTTAAAGCTAGAAATTGTTCTGTTCTAAATACAAATGGAAATTTCTTTCCCATGAGATAATCAGAATTCATAAAATAAACCTCCCCTTCTCCCACATTTATCCAACTCTTTCCTTGGTACACATAATAATTTTGTTTTAATTTGAACATCACATTTGTTTTTTTAGTTTTTATCTCTTTTTTAACCAAGCAATTTATTAGTTCTGCTCCAGTGACAGGCATTCAAGATTTATCTTCTAATTGCATCAGCAGTAGAGGGCATTCACTGAGAGCTGAGGTTCAGCATAGAAAGTATTAGTGTTCATTTTGAGGATGCTAATGGCCTTAGCCCATGGTGACTACAGAGACCTTTGGGCTAGAGACGAGGAACATGTTTCCTCTTTGGTGGACTCAGACTTCCTGTAGGAAGGGTACAGCTCATCTATGCACATAGCAGAGATTTCTTGAGGACGAGTCAGTTAAAATTGTTAATGAGTTTCCACATGGATGAACGGCTTCCACAAAATTTACCATCTTTGTTACAGTGCAAGATGTGTTTCTTTGACCATGTTTCTCTAAGAAAAACACATTGCAATGTACTTAAGTAGAGAAAAAAAAAATCCAAACAAAATACTCCACAGTTCACACTTCTCCTCCTGGAGAAGAAAGTGAGAGGAGAAAAATAAACAACAAAGCAAAACCAAATGATAGAGGTTAGTCACACCACTTAATATAATCCTGGGAAGCCCTCAAATGCAGCAGTGCTGAGTGCAGTATGAGACTTACATAGAGTCTTCGTGATTCAGTATCTCAGGAAGATTTTTGTCTTATGTGAAAAGGAAGGGAATGAGTCCTCAGAGGTAAAGAAGAGAAGGAGCTGGACCATGTCAGAAAATCAATTTAAAACTAGGAAATCAAGCTTGAAAATTCTTGTTGCTTTGCTTACTTTTTTTTTTTCACCTTAATGTTTGTTAACCAAGTTTTCTTTTACAAACCATGTAGCAATAAAAAGGAATAGGTGCAACAAACAGAAGATTGGATCTGAATCCCAGACCCATCCAGATTAGGTGTCAACATCTGTCCTGTTCACATTTTAATGTTGTAGTATGAGCCTCCAGAGGAGAAGGAACCATTAACAACACTCCTGCTCATTTATATATATAGTGATTAGTGCATGCATGCTTTTATGAACCTCATTTTCTGCAGCTTGAAAAAATCTGCTTTTTACAGTTTTTCCTGATAAGTCCATATGAGAGTATAAATGAACTCTTTCTAAAAGTGACTCATTGTCCATCTCTGCACCAGCTCCCTGGGTGTTACTTTGATGGCACCTGGTGATCATTTTTACATATAATGATCTCAAACACTTTTCATTCTTGATAAAACCATAATTCCTTCTGCCAAGTAAAAAATGAACACAAAAAAAGTTTAAAATAAATCAGCAATATAACAGCACTACTGAAGGTTTGGCAATGAGATTAATTACGGAATCAAGTTAATACGTCTTATCGCTTTATTATAGCCACACAAGGCAAACAAAAAAGTTGACAGGACATTCCCTACCCAAGTCAGTGGTATCCTGTGATACTGCTAGAGATTCTTAGCAGATCCTGAGTTTTCTGTGAGTGTCCTTTCAGACTTGCTCAAAATGTGAAGTGCTGTGATCAAACTTAATCACAATCAGTATTGATCGAAATCCTGTCTTACTATTTTTTCTCACTTCTCTAATGGAGATTAATGTTTTCTTACACTACAAATAGCACCAGGTTTGTGAAAAAGACTATTATATGAAAACCCATAATTCCTGGTCAAGGCCACCACCTTTCCCTCTTTTAAAGCAATATCTATATAGATAATGATTAGGAGTAATCTTTATTAAGCTGGACACCTGAAACAAAAGAATGACAGGAAGAAAGAAACAGAAAATAAAAGTGGGTAAGATCCTAGCAGGGTAAGATGATGAGGAGAATGCTCAAGATGAAGATGAATGAGTTAAGGGTTATGGAAATAGTATATGGTCTTCGCTTCACTGAATGAACATGTTTGTTTTATGCTATAACTGGTCTTTGTCAGGAGAAATGGACTTAGAAACTGACAAACCCATTGTGTTTTCCTATGAAAAGATGGTACAATATCTTCTGAAACAGCTGAGGCTTGTGTATTTGTTTTTCATTATTAAGTTTTTGCAGGATTCTACAAACACTGTGGTTTTAAGACCTTAGCAAAAAAGTGCTAATTCAAACAATAATAATGCAGAATTACAAGGAGGTTAATTTTGGCCCTGGAAACTTTATATTGCAAAGTTGTGATGTTACACATCTACCTATCTGATATATGTAAGATATGGATATGATATAGAGATATGTATATACAGGATGAGCAACTGAAGAACTGGAGAATTACTATCTAGAAAGCTTCCAGTGTGTTGATTCTGAGAAAAATCACACTCCTAATTTAGCAGAAAAGGTGAGACATAGACCTTTCTCTCATTATCTGTAGAATTGTCAGTGTCATGTGGGTTATAAAGCTGCCCCCTGCAAAAATCTTTTCAAGCATGATTTCACTGCCTGCAGCAGTGCCACATGGGCAAGGTAATATCATTGCTAGAGTTTAATATAAAACTCAAACTATGTTCCACAGAAACTGCTCTGTTGAGGTGCACTTTTATTTGTGCCTACATTTAACATTATGAGAACTCTGTCATTCCTCCAAGTTTAACTATCTTTCATCATAAAAGGAGCATTGAAAAACTATTGATATCAGGCCAGATTCCTGACGGGGAATGCAGATTGTATGGCCTTACAGTAATTCTTTCACAGAATTAACTGCCTCTGTGCTGGAAAGAACAATTCATTAGTATGGTCAGGTAGCTCTATTCTGTGAAATAAAATAATTGCTAAAAAAAGACAACATCAAATTACCGTGTCCACAATAGTATCTAATGGGCAATCACGAAATTTAAAACCATACCAAACCAAAACCATACTTTCCGAGCCTATGTAATCGTCAAATTCTTTTTCTTTCCATTCTTAAGCTGAAAATTGCCCCAGAGGCTTTATTTATTTTTTTTTTCCAGCAGGCACAGTAAAAACATGAATCATAGATACAGATAAATGTAGACACATTGGAAAACAGAAGTGTGATAAAAATTGCATTTATTTCAACCAGTGCATCATAACCTTTTTTATATCAACTGTTCAGAAACCGCTTAGCATAAAGTCTTTCTTATTTCTCAGTGGACTATTCAATATTTTGGAGATTTTATTTCTGAAAAAGCACTTAAAGATCACCATGAAGACCAGATAGAATGTTTTCCTTTGGTATGCTGCCGGGCACTAGAGAGTCTTGTTCAGGGCAGCTGTTCCCTTAGTGTCTTCCCTGGCAAGCTTTTTCACCTGATGAGTTGAAGAGACCACGGGGCACTGGAAATCACAGCACTGTGGTTTGTCAGATAAGAGCTGTGCAAACCTTTAACAAAGGTAGAAAGCCAGAGATACTTACCTGTTTTGAAGCTGTATTACAGACACTCAGCTTGACCCAAATTTCCTGAAAGTTTAGTGAGACTTTTCTGCAAATCTGACCTAAAACTTTCTACAAATCTTCCCTCTTCCTAGGTATTTCAGTGTGACTGATGCTTTTGATAACCACATGATATTTGGCACTTTTCCATTACTTAATCTCACAGCTAAAGAGTAGGATGTCCGTTTTCCTCTCCAGACATCAAAGAAAACTCAAAATATAGGGGCTACCAGCTGTATGACATGGAACCAGAGATCTCTTATTGATAACCTCTGTGCAAACTGAACTGTGTAGCATCTTGTCGATTCAGGATTGGTGCTGAACTTTGCATCCCTGCCCCCACAGGTGAAATGCCCCAGCTGAGACTCTGCTGGATTCCCTCAGGAAGGTGATGCAGGCATGTCTCAAAGGGCAGAAGGGAGGCCACAGCAGGTTGACCTGTGTTGATCCCAGATCACAGGTCAGAGCAACAATAGGGCTGGGAAGCCAGGGGGAAATTCTCCAGCAGCTGCATTCATCAGGGACTGGGTGCAGCTCAAGTGCACATCTCTCAGTGCAGGCTGAAGGCATTAATGTAAAAAAAAAACAACCTTGTTACAATAAAAACTAGCGAAGTTCTAATTTTTGCTTTTGCCTTTTTGTCGAATTGTCTTTGCTTTACATTTTCTCACTTGATTAATGTTAAAGGATATATTTGGTTGCATACTTTTGTTAATTCCATCAAACCGAGGCTATGGGAAGTCCTCAAAGTGGAGAAGTCTATTGCTCTGTTTCCTCTCATGGTGTAGTTCTGAAAGCCAACTTGTCATTGTTAGAACAGAACTCTGGTTGTACAGGGGTCAACAGTGTGCAGTGACTGCTGTTCACACCAAAGGGATTTAGCCATTAGAACCATGTAGATTGGGAAAAATCACCCCATTTATTTTTAAAAGAAAACCAGCTGCCTCTATCCAGTCAGCAACAGCAAAAAACAAAACAAAGAACGAAGCTGAAACAATGACAACGACGACAAAAAGGCTTTAATCTATGTATCATTCTGGTCATTTTGTTAATAGTAGGAATGGATTATTAAAGCAAAAGTGCATATAGGTCTGTATGTGGGCTTTGCTCTGAAGGTTTTATAGCAAGAAAACTTTTACGGAAAAAACTTTGGACCTTTATTCCCTCTTCTGGGAATGCTTTGCGGAGGTTTAATCATCTGGCTCTGGCATCTGACTGCCTTTGGCAGTAGTAGCTTTTCTTATCATTATGTCTGACTCTGTGCCACCTTTTGCAGACAGCCATAGGATTAGGATAAGAAAAACTGGTTCTTTATGCTGCAGACCTCACAAAGCCACAGATTGCTCACAGCCCACCAAATGAATACCTAGCATTTTAAATTGAACTGCATCTAATGAAACCGTTGATTATCAATGCTACTCACTCTTTTGAGGGACAGTAGGAAAAAATATGTGTATTTGAAGTTTGTGCAGATTGTATAGAGGGAAATATTTTGATGCTACAAGAAAACTCTGAATGCCTGATAAACAAACACATACGAGTGCTTCTGTTCAGTGAAAACCCATCCTGCCATGTTGAGGCACCCATATGGCAAGTGAACCTCGATGATGTGAGTGTGAACACCAGGACCTCAGATCTGGGAAACAGAAGCATTCAGTGGAGAGTGAGTAGAGGATGAGAAAGGCAGTAATATGTTGTTGTGTCTGCCAGTTTCTCAGGATTGTGGTCAACCATGAAAACTATAGAGTAAAAGTTCAGAAAGGAAGCACAGGTAATTTTCCATTCTCCAACACTACTTGATAGTTTAAGTTAGAGAAATGCTGTCACATAAATGGCAAGAGCCAAAACATTTCATCAGAGGTGAGACTTTCCAGTAATAACTAACTCTTTCCCTGTGATGCTGTTTATTTTCCCTGTGATGAACTGCTGTTTATTTGAAGGCTCTGATGGTGGTCGCAGGATCAGGAAGTTTCACGGTACATGACAGCTTAGGCACTACACTGGCTTCATGGTGATGATCATGGTGTAACAGCCCAATAATGTTCTGATTGAAACGTTCCTATGATGGCTGGTGATGGTTATGTTGACAAGGCAGTTTGATGTACGGTATGCAAAGTGTACGGCCTAGCTGAAGCAGCTTTTCAGCAACCTGAACTGTCAAGTTAATTACTTTAACTTATGAAAAATAAAACCAAATAAGACATTCATAGGAAAACCTCTAGGGGGCGTGATCTAGATGAATAGGGCCTGAAGTGATAAAACCTAAACCTTGATTGATTATTAAAATACATTAATACTAATTTACAAGCACAGTGGGAATTGTGGACTAAACAGCAGAGGATTAGACAGACTCTTTGACAATGTCATCAGTAACAGAGCTGCCAAGAAGGTGACTAAGGCAGGGGGAGGTTTTCCTGTGCTCTGTGAATGTCTGTGCCTGTGCACAAGATGGGAAGGTGGGATATCTGATAGAATAGCCTCTCTCTCTGTAATGCATGTAAGGAAGGTGAGGAAGAATGGACTTAACCAAATAGCTCCCTCAAGCCTCATGCTCTGGAGTAAGGAAAGAGAGGTATCCCAGTGAAAATACAAAGCAGACTGCATGGGGTGCTCCACATCATTGCATCTCCCTAGAACCTGTACATCTAGCAAATGCATTGCTTAGTACAAACATTTTGCTCTAGATGCACAATATAATAACATCAAGTGTCAGGGGGGTTTCAAGGTCAATAAAACCTCTTCCTGTGGCATCTAATGTTTAAAGCAACTGAACTCAGTTCATGTTTCAATGCTATTTTTCCTCTCAGCACTAGCCTATTGCAGGCTTTTTCCACCCTTGTAATCTATAATAAAAGATAGGTTTCAGTGCTACCTTTTCCATTCAGCAAAATCAGCTAAGCAGGCTTTGAAAAGCAAATGCCAAAGTGCTTTGTGAGACCTTTCCTGCAAAAGGAGAACCACTGGAGAGTTTAAAGGAATATCACAGCATGCAGCCTAGGCTGGTATGAAGAGCCATGTTCTCTAGAGCCTCCAAGCAGAAGGACAGTTTGAATTCCATGGCCAAAGGCACTTTCGCCCTTACAGCCCTTCTCCTGAAGGGCAGGGAATCACTTCTGTGTTTATTCAGCATGAAAATAGTCAGCTCTTTTGCCTGAATTGTAATAGCTTGATGGCAAAGGTCCCAGTCACTGCCTGGAGTGGCAGAAGACATATGAATAAATTCTACACTATGTGTGACCAAAAAAACCTGATCCTTTTAGCTGAAGATTCCAATAACATCATATCACATGAGGCATTTCGGGGGGATGACGAATTATGAAGAGAGAACATTCTCGGAAAGGCCGTGTCCTCAGAGTCAGTACCTCATTGCAGAGAGTTAAGT
This sequence comes from Patagioenas fasciata, assembly GCF_037038585.1. Lineage (NCBI taxonomy): Eukaryota > Metazoa > Chordata > Aves > Columbiformes > Columbidae > Patagioenas > Patagioenas fasciata. Next base: position 71,006,852 of record NC_092522.1, read on the forward strand.
GGATGAGTTATATCTGACAGTTTATGAACCTTGTTAATGTAATGCAGTACCTGGGAGCATGCCAGCCACAGTGATCAAGGAAGTCTAAATTAGACCTCTGCCATCGACAGACATCAGATGCCCATTTAAAACTAAATGTTTCATCTGAACCGGGCACATCTCTCATCCTCTAAAGCAGTGATCATCAGCTTGAAGCTCTGAAGCTCTGCATGGATCTCAGTAGCCAGCATACATCTCTTACCTAGGTCTCAGTAAGAGGCTATTTAACATGCTGATGCAGAAGCTCCTCTGGTAGGAAGAGCACAAGCATCAGCAGTACTTTGACATGTTAGTCTTCATGAAAAATGTGAGGTTTGTGGGCTGCAGTTCTGTCTCCTGTTCCAGGCACAGGTCACTCAGGGCAACTGATCCTGTGGCAAATTGGGATGCCTTGGTCCCTGCAAGACAGGTGAGGGGAAGCTTCTGCACCATCAGAGAAGGACAATCTCCATCTAGCCTCCACACTGGTAATGGACTGCATGAAGTTAGAGAAAAGGCCACAGACCTTTTCCTTCTGCTCTGGAAGCAGTGCACACAGTACCAACCATGCTGATACAGCAGCTGTTTTCCTTCTTTGTCCCTGAAAATTCTCTGCCTTTCTTCTTGCCTCCAGAAGCTCCCGCTTCTGTGACGCAGAACAGTGCTCCCTATGACGACCTTCAAAACAGTGCAACCATTTCCCCCTCTCCCTCCTTACAAAATTTGTAAAATGGAGATAATAGTATCTGTTTCACCAAGGCACTGTAAGTTTCCAGTCACCATTATGACTTATTGTTTGAGATTTTGGATAGAAAGCATGAACAGTGTTACAGTTATGTATTCTCTTCTACATTGTTACTAATCCATTATATTAGAGTACTCTGCAAAGAATAACAGCAATGTGTCAATGCTTTGTTTTTAATATTGTTTATATTTAATTTTTGTAGGTTTTTTTTGTTGTTGTTGTTGTTTTTTTTTTTTTTTTTTTTTTTAATTCTTAAGCTCAGCTCTGTCAGACAGTCTTTGTTTGACAGAGATTTTGAGTTATTGATTCGAACAGATGCACCAAGTCTTTGAAAGATGAATGATAGTGTTATATCCCACTGAGCGTCAGAGAAGAAATGATTCTTAGATGTTTGGTTCCCCTACATCACCAGCTGAGTGCCAAAATTGAGAAGTATGATCTTATTTCATGTGGTTCCATTGCCTTCGCAGAATAAAGGGAAGGAAGGTTTATTTAATTGGCGAGACATGAGATAATGCAATACAACACTGTGTAACAGGTCCAAATTGCACAGCCATCTTTGAAGACAGACAAGATGTGCAGCTGCATAACAACACTAAACATAGTGTAAAGCCAAATCACGCCATGTTTAATGAGGAACATTTTCCCTGGTTTCTTATATATCCACCATAAGTGGGCAAAGGTCTATCGATATCTTCAAAAATTAATCAAAATGGTATAAGGGTTTTAGGGAAAATATGCATAGTGATTGAGATAGACCTCTCAGAAGAAGGAACAAAAAATGTCTTGTTGCAGGACAGTTCTAATCATGTTTCCAAATCAATAGCTTTCATCTGGAATTTTGTCTGTGATTTAGCCCCTTTTCAAATATCCAGATACATGATGTTAGTCAGCAGCAAAGTTGTACCTACTAGGAAGCATCAGGAGAATGTTCCAAAAGAAGATGAAGACGATCAATTGCAATATAATGCACTGGAGAACTGATTGGAGAAAAATGACCCAGTATCTTCAGGCATGAAGCCTGTTGTTAAAGGGGAAAGAAGTGTTTCCAGCAAAGATGGAAAAAGAGATCAGGAGCTTGAGTGTACACAGGCATGCCGAGTTGCCCTTCATTTTTCACTGGTGCCCTAATGGTAGAGTACATAATCTAATGTGAATAACAAAATACTGGAAATTAGGAGACATGTCCATGTTGTCTAACAACTCTCTGTTATATCTCCTTTAATCATGGACACCTTAAACCATCTATTCATACAATAAGAGACACTACAGTTTGGACCCAGGTCTAGATATGTATTCTGGTAGAGCATGAAGACATTCTGCTTCATCAAAATCCATTGGTAAAGAGGTTAAGTCAGTTATTTGGAATGACTGTATGATTATCAGGTCAATAGCTATTAGGGAATTGCAACATTGCTGAGCTAGGATATTTGTTCCTGAAAAGTAGACAAAACCAGGTATCTTCACTAATCAGTTAGTATCAGCACCCTCATATTTCCTTGTGCCATTGTGTATGTCACAACTGGAGCACCCAAACTTTACCTTAATCATCTGAAATGTACATATTCAGCAAATATAATTCTTAAGTACCTTTGCATTGCTAGATAAACGTTGAAATAGGTCTCTGTTAGAAGGCGTGAAGACAGAATCTGAAAAAATGTTGGTGATTCTGTGTGGAAAAGCTTTGCTCTGAGCTAGTGGGCAGCTCTTAGCAGCTACTTTGGACTTCTGCCTTCCACAGTGACACACGTAGGAAGTCGAGGAAGGGAGCCAGAAGGCCTGCGTGGTTGAATAGGGTTGAATAGGGATCTGTTGGGTATGCTCAAGCAGAAGAGGCGAGTTTACAGGTCATGGAAGCAGGGGCTGGCCACTTGGGAGGAATATAAGGCTGCTGTTAGAGGTTAATGGAGGAGTTTGCTTTAGTCGATGAGGACTGGGTTAGGGAACAATTAAATAGTCTGGACGTCCATAAATCCATGGGTCCAGATGGGATGCATCCGCGGGTGCTGAGGGAGCTGGCTGAAGTCATTGCTAGACCGCTATCCATCATTTTTGCCAAGTCTTGGGAAACGGGAGAGGTGCCCGAGGATTGGAGGAAAGCAAATGTCACTCCAGTCTTTAAAAAGGGCAAGAAGGAGGACCCGGGTAATTATAGACGGGTCAGCCTCACCTCTGTCCCTGGGAAAGTAATGGAAGAGCTTATCCTTGGTGTCATCTCAAGGCACATCAGGGATAAGAGGGTCATTAGGGGCAGTCAGCATGGCTTTACCAAGGGTAAGTCATGCTTGACCAACCTCATAGCCTTTTATGAGAATGTAACAAGGTGGATGGATGATGGCAGGGCGGTGGATGTGGTCTACCTTGACTTCAGTAAAGCCTTTGACACAGTCCCTCACAGCATCCTCACAGCTAAGTTGAGGAGGTGTGGTCTAGACAATAGAGTAGTGAGGTGGGTTGCAAACTGGCTTAAAGAGAGAAGCCAGAGAGTGGTGGTCAATGGTGCGGAGTCCAGTTGGAGGCCAGTATCTAGTGGAGTGCCTCAGGGGTCAGTACTGGGGCCAATATTATTCAATATATTCATTAATGATTTAGACGAGGGAATTGAGTGTACCATCAGCAAGTTTGCTGATGACACTAAGCTGGGAGGAGTGGCTGACACGCCAGAAGGCTGTGCTGCCATCCAGCAGGACCTGGACAGGCTGGAGAGTTGGGCGGGGGATAACCTGATGGAATTTAACAAGGGAAAGTGTAGCATCCTGCATCTGGGCAGGAACAACCGCAGGTTCCAGTATAGGTTGGGGAATGACCTATTAGAGAGCAGTGTAGGGGAAAGGGACCTGGGGTCCTGGTGGACAACAGGATGACCATGAGCCAGCACTGTGCCCTTGTGGCCAGGAAGGCTAATGGCATCCTTGGGTGTATTACAAGGGGAGTGGTCAGTAGATCGAGAGAGGTCCTCCTTCCCCTCTACTCTGCCCTGGTGAGACCCCATCTGGAATATTGTATCCAGTTCTGGGCCCCTCAGTTCAAGAAGGACAGGGAACTGCTGGAGAGGGTCCAGCGTAGGGCAACAAAGATGATTAAGGGAGTGGAGCACCTCCCTTATGAAGAAAGGCTGAGGGAGCTGGGGGTCTTTAGTTTGGAGAAGAGGAGACTGAGGGGTGACCTTATTAATGTTTATAAATATATAAAGGGTGAGTGCCACGAGGATGGAGTCAGGCTCTTCTCAGTGGCAAACAATGATAGGACAAGGGGCAATGGGATCAAGCTGGAACACAAGAGGTTCCACTTAAATTTGAGAAAAAACTTCTTCTCAGTGAGGGTAACAGAGCACTGGAACAGGCTACCCAGGAAGGTTGTGGAGTCTCCTTCCCTGGAGACATTCAAAGCCCGCCTGGACACATTCCTGTGCGACCTCACCTAGGCGTTCCTGCTCCAGCAGGGGGATTGGACTAGATGATCTTTTGAGGTCCCTTCCAATCCCAAACATACTGTGATACTGTGATACTGTGAAGTTGCCAGATATGATAATTGAAGCAAAAATATGTATGTCCTGCTGTTACGAATCACTGTGAAAAGCGATTACTCCTATAGGCCATGTATTTGGAAGAAACTAGCAATTCATTTTATCAAATTCTGCTCTGCTATTTAGACAAAAAGTTTAGCAAGTTCTCCCACATTTATACCTACATAAGAGAAAAAAATTGTGCAGAGAGGGCAAGTATTTTATATAAAGTAAACCTGACACAGGAAAGCCACTTAAAAATTGACCAAGGAACTTAGGACCTCACTGATGACCTTTATATGCAGAAGTGTGTGAATGAATTTGGAAAGCAGGATTTGAGAGCTTTTGACAAAATTTTATCTTTTATAAACATCTATAAGTTTAGCCATCTATTTTATCCTATTTGATAGTAAGGACTACACAGCAGTAGTTGTATTTTGTCCACACAGACAAAGTCAAGAAAATGCCAATTAAATAATAACCATTCTTGATAATCCTAGCTAATCAGTTGAATAGACCCTGAAACACTTTGCTGGGGAGGAAACAATTGTATTTTAACAATTCTATCCCAATTATTCCCTATTACTTTGTTAAATGCCATGCACATCACTGAGAAGGTTATTGTAATTCTGAAGACATGCATATATTGTTTGATCTAAGATTTAAAATAAACGACCTTATCTTTGTGGAAGTTCTTGTTACAGTTGGGCTAAACTTTCGTAAACTCTTAGATCTGTTTGATTTCTCACTCATGTTTAGTGGAGTAAAACACAAACACTATCTTTTGAACGCTCAAGAAGGAAACATAGTGCTTGGAAAATGTACAATATAGTATTAGTGGGCAATAAATCATCAATTTGCAGTAACACAAGTCTGCAGCATGAACACAGAAAAGCATAAAGTATAACACATTAGGTATGCAAGTCCACTGGAAGGCCAGAGACATTGCAGAATAAATTTAGAGTTACAGAAAATGGAGGAAAAGAAAACTGAGACTGAAAACCAACGTTTTACACAAATGCCAAAGCATCCAAACATTTAGTGAACAGGGACTAGAGTGGAAGCACACCTTAATAGAAATAAAAGGTACAACTGGAAAGGTTTGACCTATGAACATGCTATCCAAATAAATGAGATCCTTTACTTGGATGTCTAGAGACCAGAGTTGACACAGGTCCAATAATCAGGTCTCTGTTTCCCAAAGAACTGAAGTAGATCCAGTGCATTAATTATACTGAAGAAATAGGTTAAAACTAAAGTTAAAATTTCAACAGACCTCAAACCCAAAATTTTTTAGGACAGAAACATCTCATTTTCCAAAGTGCTACAGGTTGGGTCTAAATGACCATTTTGTCTAGTCTCCATTTGAATGACTGGGAACCTGTTTGAGACAAGCATGGCTTAGCAGGTTTGCCTAGACTGTTTTTTCTGTGGCAACCAGGACATCAGAAGGGAGAAGATAAATGTGTGCTTAGGTCTGAGCTCATTCTGGGCATATGAGAGCAGAAATCTTTTTTTCACAGCTTTCACAGTCCTTTGTTCACATTTTCAGATGCCTAGTGTTCCACTGAAAGCAGCACATTTGCAGAGGCAGGTGCCTGTTTATGTGCCCAGAAAGCCTGGGTGGTCACAAGTTTCTCATTAAAAACCCACAGAATTGTCACTGAAGGCATAATTCCACTATAAGGTGTTAGACTTTGAGCTTAATATATGCCTGATTAGCTGGTGCTTGCCTCTGAATTTCATTCTGATCTACAGTATGCAGCAATCTAGCCATGAAGGAAGACTTTAAAGAACTGGGCAGCAAACAGATGTGAAGTTCTACTGGTGTTCAGAGACATGTTAATTGCATGATTCGGAAAGTTATCTGTTTTGTCTGGAGGATGGCATCTAGCATAAAAGTCTGCTCTGGGATCCTTTTGTTACTCATTCTGATCATTTGGCCAAGCCATCTCATGCAACTTCAACACAGAATCTGGATAATGACTTCCCATGCATCTGATTTGAATATGACAGAGTCATCTTAACTCTCCTTTGTGTTCTTTTGGAGACACCCTTCCAAATTCCTTTTAGTCTTCTTTCTAGGTCATTATATTTCAGTACCATATATGATGGTCCTGATGATGGCATAGTTTTTCTTCATTCCTATATAGATTTACTTGATCTTGAGGTCTTATTGAATACGCTATGAAGTGCAGTTGGCTTCATTGTCCTTGCTGCTGCCTCAGCAGGCACAGTTTTTCACCACTGAGGTTCTTACCTGATAATATTTTTGTTCAATCAGTTTAGGGTCATCATTTGCATCTTTCACATACACCCTTTTGCAGGCTTTCATTATCTATAGCTTCTTCACACTGATATTGGTTTTGACATGTTATCATGGCAAGGTTCTCTATTCTAATATAATATTTTTTGTCTTACATAGGTCAACTACTGTATTCTCTGCTATCAGGCAGCAGCAATCATGGTCATATAGTTTCTATTAGCCATCTAGCTAGTGAATTCTTGTGCTATTTCCATCAATTCCATTTTTACCCCAGTCACTCACTACATTACAAATGGACAGACATAATCTAGTCACAAGTACACTGTGGTGTTGAACAGTAACAGTATTTAGATCTAACCTTAATGTAACATGTTGTTTGAATGTAATGACTGTGGTACACATACTACTTTGAAATACTTTCCAGTTATACCACCTTTGTAACGAATCATACACTTTTCCAAAAACAGTAAGGTAATATCAAGGCAAGCCCTGTGCTTAGTGAGGGATTAATGGAATAACAATGTGTTGATGTTTCTTTTAAAAGCCAAATATTCTTGCTTGCTTTTTCCTTTGTGACACAGTGGAATGACCATGATAGAAATGTCAGACCTCAGTTTTGCCCTCAAATTTCACTTGCTCAGCATTATTCCAACAGCTTCTGAAATTTTCCCCTCCAGAATAATCAATATAATTGACAACAATTAAAATTATCTTCCTTTTCCCCCCATGACTGTGAAAATTAATGGTGTCCTCTGTAGTCATTGGTGAGAGACAGGTACCTATAGAGTGAACAAATCTTCCCAACTATTTCAGGCATATAAATAATCTAAATCAAGTTGGGATGAATCTTTTCTATTTTTCTCCACAACTGGGAAAGAAGCCTCATGCTATCTAGTTTTGGTTAGATACTAACTTTTAGACAGCTGAAGCGTGGTGATTTGAAGTTAATTCTACTCTAGCAGAACAAAGTAGGAGGTTCAGAGTTTCTGTATGCCTGCAACAGCCTTAAAAATCAGATGAACTTAGAATATGCAAAGACTAGAGGACTGACACTCCTTCAGAGCAATCTGGACCTCTTGCTATTCCAAGTACAAACAAATAAAGTGTTTGAGCACAGAGAAGTGGAAAAGCCTGGCTCACAGATGGGGTGCCTGTGGAGTATTGACTCCAGACCTGTGGTTCATAGTGTGTAACTCGTTCAATGTGCATTACCAGTTTCACAGTGGGTTTAAACAGATAGTGTGCTCTGTGGTTATTTATATGGGGACTCTGAGTCTAAATGAGAACGTTACATTTTGTCTGTATTTGACAATGGTGCCACTCACACTAGTTTTCAAAACATTTTTTGATGTCTGCACACCAAAAAGGATTTTGAAAAAATGGAGCAGGTTCAAAGAAGAACCGTGAGAATGATTAGAGGGCTAGGAATATAAGTAGCTCACAAAGTAGGGAGGAGATAAGCAGGTTAGCTAAGCAAAGCAGATTATATTTCATCACAAATCATAAAAATAGGAAGAAAAATATTGCTAATGACAGGATGCTGCATTTTTTCTGATAAATGTATTGTAAGCATCTGGACTGAAAAGGAGAAGTGTAGACAAGGAAGAAAGCTGAAGGTAAAACTTAATAACAGTTGTGATGAGCTTTCCATCGTGGGGCATTTTAAGATCAAGATTAAACATATTTTTAACCATAGTTTAGGCAGGAATTAATTCAGGGAATCTTTATGTCCTGTGTTATGTAGGAGGTCAAACTAGATAATAGCAGCATTTTCTTCGGGCTTCATGAGTTGTGACTCTGATATGGTTCATGCAGTATTGGTACACAACAACTTTAGTATATAGTAGTATTTGTGAAAGAAATTAATTCTGCAAATGGGGAAAAAATGAGCACTTTGCTTTAGTGGAAGAATATCAGAGAAACCTGTAGTGATAGGAAAGCATTTGCAATTAATATGTAGCTCACTTAGGTACAGTGGAGTACAATTACCTTCAACTGTATTATGATTTCTTTTACTATTTTCTTCTTGAGTAAATTAACTTCAACTTTCACATTCAGTAATAAGTAGCATGTTGCATATTACACCATTTTTACTACACCTAATTCACTAGATATGTAATTGGCATTGCTACTTATATGTGCTGAATTAAATTCAAAGAATCCCAGGAGAGGAGTAACCAACTTGCTCTAGACCTTGATTTAATATTTAATATGGAAATATAGGGAAAGAAGGCACACCTCAAAAGCTTCAACCCTTATGTCAGGAATTGCATTGAAATCCCCAAAGAGGAAGAAAATAATATCTTAAAATAATACCTCTGAAGCGAAATGTAGAGGATTTAAAGAAGATGAAGAACACCTGGGAGTAGGGCAAAGAGAAGAGAGTGAGGGAACATGTCACCTTGACTCCTTCTTTTACTTCTTCCTTTTCTTTTAGTTTTTCATATTTTACAGAGCATAATCTTCCTGACTCCTCTATTCTACAGAGGGCTGTGGATTAGTATGAAATGTGCAGAGGGACGACATTTCAAAATAAGCATTGTACGGCCGGCAGGAGGTTGCCTGAGGCAAACACAGCTCCTCTCCACCAATCACCATATAACCACAATGCCAGACATTTGCCCTTATGAAAAGATCAGGTGCAGAGACTGAAGGCTACGAGTACACTGGGGCAGGACACCGCTGGTGGAGACCTCCCTCATCAGCAAGTGGCCTTCATGAAATGTATTAAAAGAAGTGAACTGTAGAGATAGCAGTGACAGAAAGTTGTACAGTGACATAAATCAAGTTGCTCATGGAATAAGGCCACACTAATGAGGCAGAGGCACTGTGCTGCCTAAAGAACTGGAAGTATTTTATCTGAATAAACTAGAGCACATTATTGGGACCTGGGTAATTAATGATGCATGGCAAGATACTCTGGCTGTGGCTATGTTGCGAAATAGGAAAGGGCCAAGGGCCAGTCTCTTTCTTCAGGCCAAATTGTGTAGACTGGCTGATGTCCACAGCACTTTGGTGATGCTCCAGAACAGGGGCTGTGTGCAGGCTGTGTAGCACTTAAATGAATCTCCTGTGAGTCCTATGTGGTGAGACTTACAGCTCTCAGGCAATACCATCTTCTCTTTTTTGAGCTCAAAACATCTGAAACTATAAGGGCTGTGTCACAGCCCAACAGAGCAAGATTTTTGCCTTCTATACAGTTGCTGTACCATAAAATGGCTGTGTCATATCACACCCATTCAAGTTTTTCTTATAGTGAAGGTGGCAAGGCAGAGAAGAGATAGAAAATATTATTGTTTGATTTCGATGTCTGTTGAGATGCTCCCTTCCTTTCATCTTATCCTTAACTCTGCAAACTATTACTGGACACAGAACTGAGGATTGTGTTGTTTCTCTTGGATGTAGCAGGAAGGTATGGGGGGCTGCCTGAGGGAATCTAAACACCTGGGGATAACACTGGAAACTGCGTAAGCCTGAAGGAACTAAACATGGTGCTGTCTTAACCGTCCTGCCTTTTGGGAGAGGTCTCTGTAAGGACCTATCATCTTCAGAAATGTGTGCATGTGCTGTCACAGAAATTGCTTGTGGGAGTACTCAAAACAGAAACAGGGCATAAGCTGAAAAATAAGTAACGTAATTTATCAGTAGTCTAATGCCTGAATGCTCTCTCTGGCCCTCTCTTATTATGAACATAGCTGTACCCTTCGAGCACACTCACTTAAGCTTTTCAACACCTGCGATCCACAGGGTTGCCAACACACTCAAAACACATAGTGTTAGTATGATGATTATTATTACTATTATTCTGCATATCCCCTCACTTACAGTAGTATTTACTTTACGGAGACAGCCTTGCTGAGATAAATGGTCTCCTGAATACTAATACAAACTGGTGCAAGTAAGTGCCACACAACTGGGACCAGTCAGACAGGTTGAAGGGCCTAGCTTCTCTTCACATTTTTCCACTGACCACATTTGAGATCTTCCTTGCATCTGTGTAAGGATGCATCCTTTCTCTTGGTTGGAAGTTAGGTCTTCAGCATTTGCATTCACCTTACTCTGTGAGCTGTTTGTTCGTTTGTATGGTCCATAAAATAGATAGTGCTCCGTATAAATTGTAGCATTTCCTCCACTTCTTTTTTTCCAGGGGTACTAAGATGTCCTTTCAGATGGGCCTTTGCTTCCCCTGCCACTTTTCGATAGAGGATTTAAAATGGTGAAATTACTTGCTAGATATTTGCTGGTTTAAAATATTTTTCTGTAGAGGATATATGTGTGTGTGTGCGCGCACGTAAGCATGTGCACGTGTGTGAGAAGGAGGACAGATTTTGGTGCGAAGAGATGGGCCACACTTGTTGCTTCATTCTGCCTGCTTCTTACAATTAATGAGTTTCTATATACAGGGAATGTATTTTCCTCTTCAGACTAACTGTGGTGAAAAAGATGTTATGGGAAAAACAGCCTGACAACATCTAGTCATCACTCTTTAAAGGCTCTGGTATTGTGGCACACCAATATTAAACATTGATGTCATCTAGGCTTTATGTCCAGCTTTAGTTTAGTAGCTAGTTAAGTAAATATTAAAACACACGGTCAAGGAAAGCTCAGTATATACAGTAGCATTAAAAAAAAAATGTTTCCTGCTGGGTTTGCTTAACATTTCTGTCCTTACTATGGATAAAAATGTAAATGGATGTGACACAGGCATTGTATGGAACTGAAAGAGTGCATCATCAGAAATCTGAACACACAATATAATATAGCAACTTCTTGAACCACTTGTAAGATCTAAATTACCTACAGTAAAACCTGCATAGTAGAAGCTGGTCTGTATGTAGTACCACTTGTCCAGCTCTTCATCAGAACTGATGAATCTGAACTGTCTTTCCAACATACACCTTCAAGTCAACAAAAATAAATAATTCAAATGAATTTATTTTTTTTCCATCCACATAAGCCAAGGAATTTACCACAAGGTTATAGCAGAGTAGCAGCCAACTTATTATCTCCCTTTCTAAGTGGGGAATGGGAGACACAGTGAGATGAAGCAGTTTACCAGCAGGTCACTGCATCCTCCTACTCAGAGCAGAATTTAAGAACACAGGCTCTAAGCCTGACTCAGAGACTACTTTTCTGTGTAATTTCAGGTACAAATAAAATTTCTCTATCAGCAAAATTGGAACTCATTAGTAGCTGGTACTCAGCCAATATTTAATTCATCAGACCTGAAGGAAAAGAAGGTCTTCTTAGGGGAAACTTGGAATATTTTAGAAATACACTGGTAGTTGAGCCTATTATTTAACTATGAGTTTTCTGCCATACACATGCACACCTGAGTTTGCAGCAGCTCTTTCTTATTTATGTTTGAGCTTTATGCACTCATCATTACCTTGATTTTACTAGTTTACACACAGTTCTGCTGATAGCATCATATATCTAAGACCTCTCTTATCACACCCTCTACACACTCCGAATTCACTGTATTCTGTAACAGGCATTTCCCCCCACCAAAAAAAAAGAAACAAAAAAAGCAAATTGCCCATTAACAACTACCTTTTTACAATCCCCATTCTTTCCATGTTCTGATATTATTTCCCAATAAATCTTTTATTTCATAGACGTCTCTTCATAATTTCTGTTTTATTTTTAAAGGCTTTATATTAGGTCTATGCATTTCAAAACCACTTAACTTCTTTTAAAAATATCTACAGAGCAGCCTGCACACAGAAAGTATTCTTTCTCAGTATCTTAAAGCATTACAAGTGGTGTGGGGTTTTTTTGGTTTTGTTATTGTTGTTATTCTTTAGTTAGTTAGTTTTGTTGTTTGTTTGTTTGTTTTTTTTTTTTGGCAGTCTTGCATGTTTTGTTTTTTTCCTTATTTTGTGCTAAACTTTTCTCTGATAAGGTTCAGCTGGGAAAATTCATTTCTCTCAGGACCCAATCAGGTTTTTACATCAATTAGGCTAATTGACAGAAGGTTTAACACATTTCTTAATTATGACTGCAAATACATTCTTGGAAGAAACCCCAAAGCACAGAAGTGAAAAAAAAAATCAAAAACCATCAGAAACCTCTTTACTCATAAAATTATTTTGGAAATATTTTAAAGGTAAAACACCAGGAAGGAAGTTTCCTAATGGATGGCTATCTCACCATAGCTGAAACTGCTCTCAGCCAGAAAGTCTATATCACATCAAAATGATCACCATATGCCTAATCATGAAAATGTGAATAATTGCAGAACTGGTGAGAATATAGTCATATATAAAAGACATATGTGAAGACAGAAAATACAAAACTAGCCAGCAAACTACCAAAAAACCCAAAAGAAAACAAAATTTCTGATTCTACATAGGCCTACTGTCATGTTGTTGGCTTGCTTTTTCTGATTTTGTAACAGAACATCTGAAATAATTGGTGCTTATTCTCATTAGCTGTCTTAATATTTTCTTAACTTAGTCTGAACCTCATTAAACTAAACTTCATAACTCAGTTAAGCATCGAGCTTAAGAGACAGCTTACATTGTAACACTATATTGTATGATAAACTATAATTCATATAGCTTGTCTTTCAGGTTCTTGTCCTTCATACTAACAGAAATGACAGTGTTTCTAAAATGTAAAGAACTGCCCTTTCTTGATCTTTCAGTTTCCCTGTTTGTCATTCTGCCCCCGTTTCCATATGCTTTGTGTGATGCTGCAGGAAAGCGACAGAAAATTCAGTTCAATACTCTTCAGAATAACCCACAGTCCTAAAATATTTTCAGAAGAGGAACCCCTGAGGGAAATATTTAACCTCACTCTTTGCTGGTGTTTCTGAACATCTGGCCACCCTACTTGATAAACATGCTAGCAGTGTTGGGGTTTTTTGAATGTCTGTGATGTACAAAAAACCAAACAGTTTAGTGAATAAGAGCCCTTAGGAAAGCAGTGTTCAAAGCAGTACAGAGGAGTTATATACATAAATCCCTTGGACATATTTTCTGCGTAGCACATTTAAAACCAACACTCTATTACTTAACATTGCTCTACTGGAGTTGGAATCAGTGTTAAACGGCAGCCGTGCTTTAAAATAAATGGGCCATGTTGCAATTTTTGAGTGAATGTGTGAATACCCAAGAAGGCCATGATGCCTTTACGTGCATGTGGTACCCACTGAATCCAGTTGTCAAAATGCTGTGTCCTTTTCTAGCTACACTGCAGCGCCATCATCTCTTCTTTTTAGCACAGGTCCCATGTCCCATGCCTGTACTTTTGATAACTTTTTCCTAGAACCTCCCTCAAAGGTACCACAGCAAGCATTTCTTTCCTTTCAAGTCCCTCATTTTAAATACTGAGGAAGGTGAGGTGTTTTGCCTCTAGAAATTAACCCCAACACGCTAATGACTAATTTAGGCCCAAATATAACCATACAGTGGTTCTGCATATATCATGTAGCTCAGGTGGGAGTTTACTAGCCACAGGGAGGGAAAAGACAGAAAGATGTCAAAGTGCCTTTACTTTCTGATGGCTGGTGGTGTTTTGGGGGTTATCAGGACTGGAGCTGGTGGCTGTGGAATGCACCAAGAGCTCGGGACCCTGTGTTTTGCATCACAGGCACTAGTTCAGGTATGATTTGCTCTAGATTGTTCCATACAATTGGAATCACAAGGAGCTTCAGCCCCTTTCTTAATATCCATGAAAGCTACCCACCTCCCTGTGATGATGGGCAGGCTGCTGTGTGGAGATCACACAGCAGTGTGGGTGACAACATATTCCTTTGAAAGGTGAGAACTCTTCCCTCCATTAGTTCCAGCCCAGATACTTTTCTCATTTTCTCTTAACAGCTCTAAACATTTCTGCTCCTTACTCCTAGTTGTTTTCAGCAGAAACACAATATTTTCTTTTAGACCAGGTGTGTCAACTAGTGAGGTTTGACAACATGAAAGTATGGAGAGGTGGTAGTAGCAAGTCTGTCCCTTTTGTGACTGCCATTGCTTTTCTTTATGTTTTCTTTAGTGCAAGTCAGCACTGCAGGTCAAAGGGGAGTATGGGAAGAAAGAGGCAGTGCTGCAAATTGGATTATGCTCTATTCATCTTCATCTCTTGTCCTGATCTTTCTTGACCCTTCAGACCTACTTCTGTCTCTTTAACTCAAGCAAGATTGTGCTCAAGGAATGAGTGCAGACATGGTGTACAATCTGTCTTGCAGGTGGCCTCTCCCCACAGCCACCCTGTGAATCCCCTCCATTATCTTTGCCCCCACCTCAGTCTGCAGTCTGTCATTCAAGTCCCCTGTTTATGCTGAGTTAATGGGAGACAGAAGCCAGGAAGAGAAAGGTTCAGACTGATTATGCTCCATGTATCTTCACCCATCAACTCTCCAGGTCTCAATGCTGACTGTCCTGAAGAAACATGCTGTGTCCAAAATTGGTGTGGAAGGGAAAACCAACAGTAGGAACCTGAAGAAAGCTCCTAATGAAGCAATAGCAGGAAGTTCAGGCCAGTTTAAGAAAAAGGCTGGCAAACGCTATACTAAACCCTGTTCTGTCCCCTGTCATGGGATGATGTAAGATTTTTGCTCTGATAATCAAATAAATTTCCTTCTTCTCTTTCACAAGGGTGTATATAAGCAGAATTTCTTGCTGGATCCCACCTCTTGGGCTTATAACCCATTTTTAAAGAACACTTGGGGCCATATGAAAAAAGGGTGGGAAGCACATCTACTGCCTCTTCCAACCTCAAGGCAGAGTCAACTCTACCTATATTGTTCCTGACGGAAATTTTGCTGGAGGAGTGGAAAACTGTCATAGACACATCCCTGGTAGCAATTATTTGATTAGCTTAGTCAACCCATACCAGTAACTCCTTGCTTCTATGTTCAACATAGAAGAACTATGCTTCTTCTCTGTCCTCCTTATTGCAATTTAAAACCAAGATTTGCTGCCCTGGTAACACTACATATTGAAAAGTTTATTTCCCTTTTCCTTCCTAGTGTTCACTTCTGAAACAGGAATTTTCTAAGCAGGTGGGAGAGGGAAGAGTCCTGGGTTCTGGTCCTTGATCTGAATGCAGCTTCTGTGCCCACTGCAGGGTGCAGCCCTGGACTCCAGTTGGATTTGGGCTCACACCTTGTGATTCTAGCATGGCTGCCATCAGGCTTATTGCAGCCTTCTTGTCTGCACCTTTAGTAAGCACTGGAATTGTGAAGTCAGAAGCAAACACAACACCATTTTCTTTTTGCAGGGTCAGTTTTCAGCCCTTATATTTGTTCCTCAGCTGCATGACTCAGGTGCCTGGGATGGGTACTGTGGTGTCAGTAGATGATCAGAACCATATTTCACAGCCAGACATCCCCTGCAGTTAACTGTAAAATCAAAAGCCAGGTAGGGCACAGACTAAATACAGTTACCTAAATGCTCAATGGCAGCAATAGTGATACTTCTGAGCAAAACCAAAATGTTAGAAGTTAAGGGAATTCTACTGGTGAAAGCTCAGGCAAACGTAGGCTCCAGGCACTCATAAGGTGACACATCAGTTGAGCAAAGGCAGCAAATAGTCATGCTCTTTGACAATGGGCATCTGACTGAGGCTCTGAATCACTTCTAAGCCTTCTCTACACTGTCTGTAAAGGGATTTTACATTTAGTTTGACATAGTCTGAATCTCTCTAATCAAACATGACTAGCCCTACTCTGTCAAAGCCCCCCCTTTAGATTAGTCTCTTAGTAGATCTAACTGCCAGAGCTGGTCCTAAGAAGAGTGGTAATAGTGAAAGGAGCAACAGCAGAAATTCAAGGTTTTTTTGTTTGTTTGTTTGCTGTTGAGTGCAGAAATTATATTTGTACTTCAAAATTATTCCATAGAATAAATTGCAATTCATTGAGTCACTGATGGCAACTACAAATCTACTGTATTAGACAAAAAGAAAACCAATTGCTCAAGAGATTTCTATAGGCTTATTGACATGCTCCATCTCTAATGTATACTGTTCCCCAGTACCAACAAGCACGTACAGAATTACCTCTACAGCAATGCACTGTCCAGGACTGGAGCTTGGCACAGACAGAATATCAATATTTTAATCTGTTTACTCACAAACAGTGTTCTGTAAAGTGGGAACTTAGAGCATGCAATTCTTCCTCTTTTTGCGTGCCACCACTACTAGACAACTGATGCCAATTAAATTGTAGATGAATGAGCCTGCAATCATCCTGATATGCTTCAGCGGTTGTAAATTGGTTAAGGCTCAAATAAATGTTTTGGTACCCAACATTTCTTGAATGTGTTGAAAATATAATATAATTGTGACAGACAGTTGTCCTTTACTAGAAGGAAAGAGAAGAATGGTACTGAACCCAATTGAACTTTTACTATCTTTTGGATGCTTAATAGAAAATACTTCAACTTTATGCTTTTCAATAGATCACATTTAAACAGAGGCTGTTCTAAGATTAAAGGCACAGCACGAGACTGACTGTTGTCTGAATGTTCGTCCATCCTTGTGACTGTGTTGCCGTGTCACTTGTGCATACCTAGGAGAGAACAGTGATGCTCCAGCTTTATGCCAGGTTTATTACTTCTGGGAGATGAATTCAAGTACTTCAGTACTTCAACACTAAAATGATCTTGTGACCCTCCATCAACAGACGGTGTAGTTATTCCAGTAGCACTAGCAAAAAGTTGTTAGCTATATGTGGGGATGAGTGGTAGAGCTCAGCAGTGTTTTCATTCTCATGTTTTATTTGCTGAAGAATACAGATTCAAACTGAATGAAACTATTGGCCAATTAGTGTGAAGCTCACTGAATTTGTGTCAGTTAATTATTTTCTAAAAATATTCCATGCTATTTTCTAGAGACAATATTTTGATTTTAGCAATAAATACAATTCTAAATGAAAGAAAATAAATAGTTTTCTTTCCTTTGTCCTGTCTTTGAAGGAAACCTGCAAATCAAACATCTATGCAATTCTGAATGTCTGCAGCAAACGTAATCTTGACTTGTCCCCTGATAATTATCTTTTCCACACTGTGAATATCCTGGGGCAAATATTTTATTTATTTATTTATTTATTTATTTATTTATTTAATCGCACGTTCTACAACACCTTGCAATGCACCAAAATGGATATGATAAGTACTAATAAAGAATACCAGTGGCTACAAGTATATTTGAAATAAAGTGATATTTGTATACTTACACTGGATTCGGAAAAAATATTATTCAAGATCTGATAATCTGTCTGCAAACAGCAACATTGTTCTTCCCTAATTTATTTTCATATTAGAAAGAAGTTCAAATCCTACTGGTTTTGCAAAAAAAAAAAAAAAAAAAGAGTTTTTTTCTGATTTCCACTTGTATATTTTTCTTACTTTTTTTTTTTTTTCAAATAATCATCCCTTTTTTTTTAAATCACATCAGTATTTACACAGTGGCTATGCCTTTTCACTGTTTTCAGCTGTACCTGATAAAGAGATAAAAAAGAAAATGTTGAACAACTGAGTATGAATATACAAATTAATTTCAGAGGCAAAAAACTGAAAGCGTACAGAAAAAATGTAGCAGGTATTGTTATCATCCTACAGTATTGTCTAAGATGATGAATCACATTTAAAGAGTACTGAAGCACACTTGTGAACACAAGATTTTATGAAGATAATCTATGTCTTTCTGCCCCTGGAATTTGGAATGTCTTGTCCTCTTCTCCATTATAAGCCAGCCATCACTTGTTTAAGTGCTGACATGATTACATGCTTTGCTTCCTTGTTCAACAGCTGTTCACAATCTGTTACCACAGATTATTTCCTCTCTAAACTTCTATTGAGAGAGGGTTTGGAGTGCCTTAGATCTTTTTGCTTGGAATGATAAAAATAATAATTTATCAACATGATTCATATTAATTTATCTCTGAGACTGTGACATTCTAGCACATTGAGAAAATAGGAGCGGAATTTGATGGTGGTTTTTCTCAGTGTTGTGTTAGCAGGTTGGAGTGAGAAGTTGTGGTAGACACCACAACTGAAACTCTATTAGAAAAAGTGAGAGAAGGAATATTTTTAGCTATCATAAACATATCATATTTAAAAGTGCAAGAACTAGGATAAAATCAGTGCTACCAGTCAAATTTGCAATTATTTTTCAGTTTGTGAGTAACTTTTCTTAAGAGTTAATGAAAAACAAATGCAGATTACAAATGACAGATAAACAATAAAGAGCATCTCACAAAGCTGTTGGACTTCTGTGCCAAACAATTTATTAATGTCAGAAAAGTCTATTTTTAGAGGAAAACAAATGAAAAATCTAAACTATGATGTCATGAGACCTGATGTTGGACCAGATGACTACTTCTTGTGCTTTTCAGTTATCGCTAGAAGATGCACACTCAAGGTAAAACTCCAGTAGAAAAATCCTCTTACCTTTATGCCACTTACTCTGGTTCTCTTTTTTTTTTTCTCTTTTTTTGACTTATGCCAGTGGACAGCTAACCTGGGAATAAATGCAATTGATGTACAACCTGATCCTACTTGATAGCGTAGAAACAGAACACTACAGCTGTTCCAGGAGGATAGCTTGTTCAAAGATCAAAAGAACTACTTCTTGAATGTGAGCCTGGCTACAGAAGTAGAGAGAAACACAATCTGTGGGGTGTGTGTGTGCTCCTAAAAATCTTTTCTTACGGTAGAAAATAAGATTTCTGTTTTGTACTTAGGAAACTAAGCAAATGAAAGAAAAAAAGTCTGGTTTTGGAGATGATGAGGAATTATAAGGTCTCTAACTGAAGGCTCTTAAAGAGCATCCAGATAATTTAGTAGCTCATTGAGCTGGAAGGTGAGAAATCCTATGATGTGACACAGAAATTTCTTTCTTTTTTTTTACATTGTCAGTGAAATGGTAGCAACTAACAGTGCTTTATTAGCAATAAGAAAGTAGGTATAAATGTATTTACAGAGCTCATTACCCACCATTTATTTTCTTGAAATGAGGACAGGAATTGGCTGGGAATTTCCCAAATTATTTATCTGTGCTCCAAAAGGTAGTCCTCCTAAAATAGTGAAATTTTCTGAGACTCAGTTTCCTGTGGTTAGAAAAGCACTTTGAGTCCAGCAGGGAAAAAGCAGGAATGTCATTTTCTGCACCCTGCTCTGCCAATGGCTCTGGTTTATCAGCACATTAAGAAAAGTCTCTGTAGCTTCTTTCATGATTTAAATATCCAGGTCATACGACTGTATATGTAGATACGTACGTAGTCCACCTACAGCAGACATCAAGTAATACATATCCATGCATGGGCTGAACTGCATTGTCTGAGAATGAACAACTTTGACTTGAAATTAATGAAGAGTAACTTACCACAAATTCCATAAGCTGATAAAAATATTAGCTTAAGAACTATTTATTCCTTTCAGATGTACACCTGGCATCCTTTGGACTCATACAAATTTGATTATAATTTTTAGGTCTTTTTTTCTTCCCTAACTTACAAAAAAACAATAAGTCACAAGGATGGCAGTTGTTTTCTGGTCTTGGAAGTGCCTTTCAGAGTAGACGCAATCTAGGAAGAATCCCCTGTACTGCTAAATGTGATAAGTCTTAATATTCCAGTCAGCCCCATGGAGAATTAGCAAACAGTGGCAATAAAAAAGCAAGGTGGGGAGAATTGAACCAGATTATTATTATTTTTATTTTTTTTTAGCTGAATAAAACCTGAAAAAGAATGCCAGCTCACAGTTTACCACTGTGTGGTATGTGTCTCATTAAATAGGAAACATGTAAATTGAAAATGGGCATCATCCAAAAATCACATCACTGTGAATTCAGATTTTAAAAGAACAAAACAAATTGGCTCATTTGCAACTTGTAATTTCATGTATATCACATCAGCACATAAAAAGAACCATGAACAAGATCAAGAATGCAAGTAGATGTGATACTACTGGAGCATTGCATTGAAGTTTTGGTATAGCACTCCTAGCACTTCCATTCTTGTAATTCAAATTATTTATCTGTCATTTAAGACTCTCCATAATTCGTACTGTCATGTGTTGTTGCCTATTATGTCACTATGATACCACAGGAATTTGATCAGTGGCTGAGCTGATATAACTCAATTAAGTATACTTGACAAACCGTGTGATACTCTAAGTTTCACAGAATTATTTTAAACTGTGACAAGATGACACATCTTTGTCTCTTGACTGCTAACCTAGATTGGATGACACTGGCTGAGAGCGGAGGCTATCTTGGCTGATATGTGTACATAGCAGTAACTGCTATTAAGCTCCAACAATTGCTTTACTGCTGTTATAAATGTCAGCTCCAACCTATGATAAAAAAATTTTCACAGCAGGGCTCCTACTCACACTTCCTTGGACATTAAGACTCATTTTTCTAGCAGCCTGGATATTCTGAAATACGTACAGAGCTGAGAGAGTCTGAATTTCTTGTTAGTAGGTCTTACTGAGCCGGTTATACTGACTGTTTAAACAGGAGGTGAGATCTGTCTCACAGTCCTGAAAAATGGACATTTACGTTGCTTCTATATGGACTGCATTGAGCTGATACAACTCAACAAACATAAATACTTTTTTTTTGTTTGTTTGTTTGTTGTTTTTTTTTTTAATTACTACATAAGTATGTTGTAACTGCAGTTTCAGTTCTGTCTTTTCAGTGGACCGGACACCTATGGTTTTTTGCAGTGACACCTATGGTTTTTTGCAGTGACACCTATGGTTTTTTGACTACCCAGGTGTTCATTTATTCAAGAAGCAAACCAGGTTGTATATTTTCTAACTACAAGGGCTGAAAGAGCTCCACAGGCTCTTAGTATGGAGGCAAATCTTGTAAACAATAACAATTTTGCTGAGTTGAGTGCAAAAGTATTTACCATAAACTATCATGAAGGCAAGCAGCCATTAACTGTCAGGTGGTATCAAGAAGAGCAGTCAGGGTACAGTACTAAGAGGAAGCTTGATGAAGTCTTAGTGTAATCAAATCTAAGGGAAGATTAGATATGAGAATAAGCTATGTCTTTGATAACTTTCTATGGTATTTCAGTTATTGTGTTTTTATAAAGTTTACATTTTCAGATGTCTTTCCCACCTCCAGACCTGTATTTGTTAATGACAGAGAGGAATGGACGCTTAAACATCTATATTTAATTTTCAAGAATGTCTAATTTTCTTATTGTATCTTATCACATAAGTACTAAATTTTATTTTTTTTTGCTCAGCTTTCTTCATTCTTGTCTTTTCTAGCTTTTCATTCTTCAGAGGAAAATAGGATAAAAGGAGATTTTTTTTTTCACCTAGCAGGCTGTGAAAAATGCTGTGAAAAGTTTTTACCTCTGAAAAAAAATGTATCTTGGGAATAAACATAACTCTTTCTATCATCTTTCCACATTCCCAGTGTATTAAATTATAAAGGCTATCTTTTCAACAGCAGGGTGGTCTAGGAGGAAGGATGTATCCCATCTACCATTCTTTCAAACTGTGGTATGGTACAAGTAAAACTAACATCACAGCCTTAAGACCCAGAACATTGGAAGGATGAGTATAACAGCAGAGAAGGAGGCAGGTACCGGGAAGCTTTTGCATAATAATTTTAACTGCGTTGTTAATCAGATTTTCCTCTATTAATTGGATAATCTAGACTGTTACCATTAGTATCATTGTAATCAGACTAATAATAACTGCTCTGTTTTGATAAAACTCTTAAATCTTTAATTGGTCTCAATAAATTCTTAGTTGTATATATCAGGTATGTAAGACTGCATGTAAAAAAAACGCACAACTTAAAATGCACTGCCACTGGGTTAAAGACATGGTTTCCCACAGTCATGTAACTTCAGGCAGAGCACAGTGTGTCTAGCTGCTGAACTAGACTTCTCAGGACTAGCTTGGCTTTCTGGATACCCCTCTGTTGTGTAAGGTGGAGGTGTTTTTTTCTCTATAATTCCTTATTTCCTTCTCACAGCTCCCTTAACACTGGACTGATGATCACTTTTCAAGCACGGCACAAAGGGTTGCAGCCACATTAGTCTAACTTAAGCATACTTAGTTACTTTTTGTTCACCCTGTTGAAAAGTCTTCTGAGGTTCAATAAAGAAACACACTGATAATGAAGGCAGAATGGTTGTCATCTTAAAAATTCTCAATGGATGTTGCAACACAACAGGAGTCAACCCCTGCCACCCATGCAAAAGTGCAACAGAGAGGAAGGAGAGACTGATTTTAAGGACAATGGATGTAATTTTCATTTTGTCATAGTTGATGCATGTATTGGGACTGGTGGGCCAGTCAAACTGTATCAGCCCATTCCAGGAGGATGCTTCCTTCGGTTGTGCGAAGGCCAATCGTCCCTTCACTCTGCTGCTGCTGCAGCCCTGAGAGCTGTTAACAGCTACCTTGGTGGCCAAGCTCTCCACCCTGCTCCTAGTTGTGAGCAGGCTGGCTCTAGGCCACCTGGGAGTTTTGTGGATATCTGTTTACATGGGATGACTATGCTCTCAACCGTATTTAATCGGTTTTCCTTTCTGTATCTGATGAACACTTTTCTTCCTCAGAGAAATTCTGAGAAGGGAACAAGTCTGAAATGTACCTCTGCAGGATTTACTATAATAATACCAGCTCAAATACGATGTTGATATCTGCTCCAGTCACAGTCAAAGACATCAGCTGTTTCCAAGGGGAGCTGCAGCAGTAATAGCTGGTGGTGGACACTGGTGGAAGCTTGGTCAGAGCTCATAGCTATAAAGTTCAGTTTGTTTGGATACCTTTGCAAGTACGTAAGTGAGGGTGTGAGCAAATGAATGCGGGAGCAACCTGACATATGTGACATGTCAGAATCCTTGCAGAAATACAATTCTGCACAATAAAAATAAATGAAGCTCTAATCCCTGGAATGGTTGTGTAATCATTTTAGCTGTGGGGCTGTCTCCACTTCCATCCTAACCCATGTAAACCCATGTGTGTCATTAGTCAGGTGGCTTAAAGACCCATTTCCAACACAGTTATTATGCTTGTCTGTCTAGCTTCCTGCCTTGACATAGCACAAAGTGAGTGTATCTAAACTGAAACAAAAGGGATGCCTTCTGCATAGCTGACTCTGATGGTGTGAGCCCATGGCTCAGTAGGCAGTACCAGTGCAACGTGAAAGTCTGCCATAAAGAGGCTTATACTATTTCAAAGCTATAAATGAAAAGAAATTGAGTTCACGTTCTGCAGTGAAGCAAATCAAAATCCATAATGTTCATATTAATTGCCAAAAGCAGACAGTGCCTGGGAAGCAGAATAGAGGGTGGAAATGCAATAAATCTTCAAGCTTAAATTTGGAAATGAGCCCAGGTTTTGGGGAGTTAGAGTCTGGTAGGATTTATTTTAAAAAGTATAATTCTATCAGGAAGAAAATCAGTCTGAGAGCTATATTCTAGATCTTTGTTAATTTTGCTTTGGCATTTAGCCAAATATTGTTAATTGAAGCTCTAAGAACTATTTCACTTACTTTGATACCCACAGAGAATTAAATGATCTTTTTTGTAACAACCAATGCTCTCAGACTTTTTTTGTCTTGCTATTTAAAGATAAAATTGGTACGATATGTCTAGAATCTTTATTGAAAAACCTAAGTGAGGACTGAAAATAAGCTACAAACATATAACTAAGTCAATTCACTAGTTTGCCTCTTTCCGTCATGGGCTACACAGGAGTAATAGTGCCAGGAACACTATTTCTTCTGAAAGACTTTAAAATAAGTACTAAATTAAAAAAATGGAATTTAAATGTAATTTTGTCTCCATTTTAATTACTTAATGGAAAAAAACAAGCAACAAATAATCACAGTACTCTTTGTTATATCTATTATATTTGTACATTCTATTTAGGATACAAATATACAGAAACATTTAAACTAATAATACAGTGATTTGGAACCATTCTAGGACTTTTCCAGATTAATGAAATGTCAAAATGCGGTGAAACATCACTGTGCAGTGATGCTCTGCTAATTTCCTTTTGTGATGAAGAGGCAGCAGCACAACTCCCGAGTTCACAACAACACTGAGTTAGGTGACTTAGGTGCACGCACAGAGAAGGAAGTCTAAACCAGCAGTTGTTTAGCAATGCAACTACTGTT
Source organism: Patagioenas fasciata (assembly GCF_037038585.1). Classification (NCBI taxonomy): domain Eukaryota; kingdom Metazoa; phylum Chordata; class Aves; order Columbiformes; family Columbidae; genus Patagioenas; species Patagioenas fasciata. Next base: position 71,031,494 of record NC_092522.1, read on the forward strand.
GCTGCATCCAAGTATCAAATGCATATCAAAGTCCTGAAAGAAGTTCATGCTCTGAGAGTCAGGTAGTCCTACAAGTCTTAAACTGATGAAAAGTTGAATGTTTTCTCACATAAACGGGGTGACAATTTGAGTGTACATGTGTCAGGCAGCTGTTGTGTTGTTGTTTTGTTCTGTTAAATTTGCAATAGGAGGAAAGAGAAAAGGAAGTGACATGAAAGGATTTGCATGATGCCAACAGCAAAGGGGAAAAAGAAAAACAGAAGAAAGCGAAGTAAAAGTAGTGGAAAAAAAAATCTCTCATTTCCCTGCCAGCGCTTGGCCTCTCCTTTTCCACTTTGTTTTTTCTGCCATTTAGGCCTCACTGCCTGTTGTCTCCAGTAAAGTTGTGCTGCCTACATGTCATTAGCTGGGGTGGCTTTATGGACTGCCCAGAAAAGTTGTTAAGAAAAAGTTCAGAAAGTTAATAGTAAACATGCTGTGATGCAAATGACAAGATATCATTTGCAAGACTTTCTGCTGCTGCTAAAAGTTATATATTTTATGCTCTATGAACAATGTTTCTTCTGTTGAGAAGAAGGGCAAAGGATTATGGTGTTTGTACTGAACCATTTGCTCAACATTTTTGCCCACAAGCCAACAAAGGAAGGAAAACGCAGAGGGATAATATTAAAATGAAAGTATACATGTGCACTGAGAATCAATACAGCCACACAAGCCAAGTTTTCTAAAAGAGATACAGAATACATTCACAAAATCAGTTTTCTGATTTTGCTGGTAAAGTTATACAGCTGAGGACAGGAAAGTGAGCTGGTTCTAAAGACATTCATAATGGCACTACATGGATTTTCAATTCCTTATTTTCCATTTATATTTCCATGAAGATCCAACAATTTCTTTTGTCCTGCTCCAGACAACATCCCCAGAGTCATGGCACATAGATATCTATATATATATATAGATATATATATATATAGATACAGATATGCACACATTATTTGTTTGCCAGACTGTTCAAATCACATATGACACAAATCCATGCAAATCTGATAGAAGCAACAGCTCAAACATATCAGGGCTTAAAACAAGCCCAATTTCTGATCTACTCTCAATTTGATATAGGATGTACGTCTGTCCAGCCTAATTTACTTGAGTTATTTTCTAGTAGCTTAATTTGAATAGCTTTTTTTAGGCCTAGTGAGAGAGGGAATGGGGGGAAAAAAGATTGTCTCGGTGACAGCATACATAAAAAGAGATGCTAACTTGTCAAATCCTGGAGCAGGTAAGGTGTCCCTGGTGAGTCCACAGCACTCAGGTAAGGAAGTGCAGCAGTTGCTCTGGCATTTTCACAGAGCTACTGTTGGGATTTTCCTTTCCTGCCTTCTCCTGTGAAGGCATTTGACATATGGTTCTAGTGTTGCTCAATTACGTATCTCTCTTCTACCTCACTTAGCATTTTTCATTTATTTTCATTTCCCATTTTTAACTAGAATTATACTTTATTCATCCTTCTGCATAGCCTGAACATTATTAATTTTTATCAGGGAATGGAAAAAGTCTAGTCTATTATTTGTGACGAGAGAAAGTTTAATCAGTGCAGAACCTGGCTGAGAATGAGATATGAGTGCCCCATTTTAAATGCGCTGATTGGTCACCAAGTTTTTCCCAAGTGCTGAAAACATGTTTAAAACTATGCTATTTGATTAACTTGTAAAGTCTGAGAGTAGCTAGCAAATTCAATTATGGATTCAAATTATGTTACTAAATTGCCTAATTTTAAAAAGTGATGAATGAAGTGCATGAAAAGAAAGGGATAATAAATGTCTAAAGAGGAATTGGCAAGGACTCTATTAATTAAACCTCAATGAACATGTGTATCTTTGTTATGTGAATAGGTGTGCAGGTACAAATACATTGGTGTGCATCAAAAATTCAGCTTTACATGAAGTTTGCATTAAGCCATATTTCATTTCCTACATATTTGAAATTCATTGAAATGCATGTTTATGATGGTAAAAGATAATAGATACGTGCTCATAATATTGCAACAAGCAATAACTGTATTAACTGTGTTAGGACATAAAGCTGTTCAAAAGCATATTGAATGTCTATGCAAAGTATAATGATATCTGGTCATAATCATGGCTTCTTTTGGTTGGGTCAAAGACCGAGATAAGGGAGGGGTCTCCAAGAACAACCAAGTCAGGTACGGGGACAATATGCCTTCTATGAATCCCTGAGCTGTAAATGAGAGTATGTGGCACACACTTGCAAGTGCTGTCCCCACAGACCAGCTCTCAGAGGCACCCACAGCATTAGCATTGACTCCACAGGGGTCACATTGGGCCCTGCCACAGCCCAGGAGCAGGAAGACAGGAGGTGACTTAAAGCTGCAGAGTCGCTGCATGGACTCATTGCTCTTAATCCTCTGCTATAGCTTTCATCACTTGGGATCAGGCCATATTTAGCTTCCTGCTTTCTGTGTTGGTGAGGTTTTATTGCCATCTCCTTTTTTTCAAGGATGGGAGGCATCTGCTCCAAGGCAACTGTTTGAGATGAACACTGATTCTGATGTGGGTTTTCATACACCTTTTGTATATGAGACCTCAGTCTCTGTTTACAGGTCCTTTCCTGCACTGAGAAAGGGCTCATACACATTGTCTTGCACACAAACCATGGGCCAAACCTATATCTGCATTTCCAGTACATCTATGTTTTAAGTAGAAATAGCATCTAAGAGCTGAACAGCCCTGTGGAGATATACAGGTATCTATCTTTCTTCAGTAAATACAAGCTTAGCTCCTTCGTTCGCCAGACTAGATCAGCATCTACACATCAGCTCTTTTCATCTACCTTTTTCTTTTTCTTTTCCTGCAGAAGCTTATTCTCATCAATTGCTAAAGAGCTGGCACACTGCCCTGCAGCTGGTGAAGAGTACCTGCTTACATGCCTGTGAAGCACAGAGCTAACTCCTCAGGGACAGCTCTTTTCTGACAGACATGGTGTGCAAGCTTCTGCAAACACTCAATTACATTTTCAAGATGAGAGATCAGAATTTCAAAGGTTGTCATGAGCAGACCTCTGTTTAAATTTCAAGTATTTTCAGAAAATAAATTTAGTTTGAAAGGATTTATAAGAAATAAGGAAAAGTGGGATGCTTCAAGTCCCTTGTGGGTGAAACTTAAATGACAGCACAGGGTGAGGAAATACAGTGTGATCTGTGATGTGGGTCTTTTACGTGATGGAGGCTGGAGATTCAGGAAGGGGCACAAATTAACAAAGCAAAACAAATAGTTCTTGTCAAAAACAAGTAGAGTCAGCTTTTGTTGTACAGGTCATACATTACTCTAGCCAAACATTCCCCAATTCAGAATACAACTGTTGACTGATAAGAGTACCACATAACAAACAGGACAGTTGGTAGCCTGTGAAAGGTTGCTGGCTCCTGTCAAAAGAGTCCTTGATTCACCTAGTTTAAAAGCAGGAGCTTTCCCCATAGTCACTCAGGCATCCCTGCTTCCTGCTTCAGAGACTCCATCTCCTGGAAATAGCCTGTCAGGTCCCATCTGTTTTTGTGTGAAGCTGCCAGCCCCCTGAGAGAGGGTCCTCCATTCCCATCTCCTGTCTGATGCTGGAAAACCAAAGGGGAATAACCTCTGCAATCTGCCAGAAATTGGTTTTCTGAAAGCAAGGACTTTGCTTCAGGGAGCTGCAATCTACCGTACTTAGAGGAAAATTAGTTTTCTAAGTACAGTGCTTTCTTCTGCTGGTTGCTTCAGTCCTCCATCTTTGTCTCTGCTGCTTCTCTTCACAGTGCAGCTTGTGGGAACTTAAGCTTAAATAACTCATCAACAAGCAAAATCCAGAACAAAAATATTCTTATTACAGCAGGTATTGTGAGGAGAAGGAAATGATGGCAAAGTAACTTTCAGACACTCCTTGCCATTGCAATGACAGTAAAACTTTGCCAAAGCACTGAGCAGGCTAAGGCTGGTATAATTAACAACTGTTATATTTGTCTGTACCTTGAAAATAATTAGCAGGTGTCCTAGTCGATATGACAGATTCATTAATCATTGGAAGCATTCCTTCAAACTGATTTATCAGTCAAACAATTGTGTCTTCACTATTGCTTTGTAAAGGATAATAATTTTACACTGCAGATAAAATGACATTCTGTGCCCCAAAGGACTTAGTGTCTAAATAACACAAGGCAAACATAAACAGTAATTACAGTATAGGGTAAAATCTGAGAAGAAGAAGGATTTTACACAGGAACAAGGCAACAGAGTGTCTCAAAGAGGTTTTTGGAAGAGAGAAAAGTTGCTAATTGCGGAGGGGTTGTTAGAAAACAAACTATAAGTGGCACAGCTAGGAAGAGGGTTAGGGTGATTGCCATCAGAACATTTACATAAATTCAAATCTTTGAAGAGCTTTAAGGCAAAGCAGAAGGCTTCAGGGTGATTCAGCAAACATCGAAAAAGAAGGTGCAAGAAAAATAACACCATTTGGCAGGAAGGGCAAGGAAGATAAGAGATAGGTTACAGAAATAAAGTTGCAAGTATAAACCAGTTTTGGAAGTGCAAAACTGGGCTCTTGAGAAATGGTAAAAAGAGAAAGGCCTCACAGTATAATGAGTTGGAGCACCCACAGTGAGCAGAGGAAGAAACAAAAGCGACCTAGTGTGCCGCATGGAAAATTTTCAGAGGTGACAAGGAGGGAACATTCAAGAGGTTAAACGACACAGTATAGATGGCTTTTCTTGTAGTTTTTTGTTTGTTTGTTTTATTGATTTTGGTTTGTTTTGTTGTTGTTTTGCTTTGTTTGCAGTTTTATTTTATTTTTTTAATTTTTCCTCCTGGAAAATTAAGCAACTTACAGTTACTTAAAGGATGGCCCATTCTCAAACAAAAACTATTTCTCACATGCCATCATTCAGACCAGAGTACAATATTACCCAGATAATTTATTATTGGAACTGAGTTACTTTATGACTTCTTCTGAAAATAATTCATTGGCAGAGTTTTGATGTTGATGGACCACTCAGATCTTCTGATGTCTATGTAATGTCTATATAACAATGTCTTTGCTGAATTTCCACAATTAGTATTCAGACAGCTTAGGCTGGGTCTGAGGCCGAATATAGCCGAAGGAGTGACACAAGACAGAAATCTCGACAATTTATTCATGTGTCATATTTATGTTCCTCAGCACATCATCTGAAGATCTCCTCTATATAGACTGGAGTGAGCTCTGCTTCATTCATTTCTAAGAAATACTGTAACTGTGAGGCAGTCAGCCAAATTAAATTTTATGAAATCATTGTATAGATACACACACATATATGTGTCTGTATGTTGTATATATGAATATTCTTGCTTCCTTCTGAATTTGCTCTTCTCTGCACTATGTCTTTACCCTTCTACAACACAGAATCATTTTGTAGGGATATTAAATACTAGATCTATTTGTACTTTAAATCTTGAGTGATCTTGAACTGTTGAAACTCTCTAATGTCTCCATAGAAACTTGATAGTTCCCAGAGAGGGAGGGAACATGTTACTATTGTTTGCAATATTTTTACTCAAGTTGTCTGGGCAGAAGAGGGGTTTTTTTGCCTATACTGGATGTCAATGTCTTTTGAAAGTCTCTGTATACACCAAAATGATGCAAAATTTTGTCAAATATCTACTCACAAGGTAGGCAATGCTACTGAAAAGCAAACCAAACTCTGAAACATTACGATAATTAGTGCAGAGTTATGTAAAAGTATCAACAAGCAGACACTATTTGTATGGAAAAGCAATTACAAGAGGAAAAATGTCAGTCTGCAGATGTAGCACATATTGCTTCCCTATTGTTTTTATGTAATCGGTATCGTTATGCTACCTAATGACACCAATTATTTAAAAATTAAGCACACAATGCTACATACTTCATATTTATTATATTCAGATAGAGTTGCTATTTGCAGCTCTTTAGGGCCAGACATCCTTTAATAAATTCTACATGTGCCTTCAGTATTTTCTCTAGGGTTGTATTTTTTTAATGCTTACACTTTTAGTGGGGAATCTCAAACATAAAAAATTAAAAAGGTCGATTTTCTGATGAAACACATGAGCCTGGATATTCTAAATGGCACCCTAGACTGCAGAAGCTAATTGCTTTTCGACAGAAGAACTCTCTTAAGTGCTCATGCTGGAAACAGGTTCATGTGAAAAGCAGGATGCATCTCTGCTCTGCTCCCAGGCCTGCTGGGATTTGCCGAGATGAGTGACGCTGTGAAAAATAGAAATCACCTGGAGCCTCTTAATATTATAATCAAGTGAAAGCACAATTACTACTGTTTTAATCCATCTGCCTCCATGCATCCGCTTCACTTCCAATCACCTGCTTTAGTCACAGGTGTATTATTATGGAGATGGTGTTGAAAAAATCCAGTGCCATGTATGTTCCAAATTGCTGTCCGCCCTTCCACGGCAGTCTGTCTGTGCAGCTTCAGTGCAGTCATTTGTCAGGAAGGAGAGCAAACAAAGGCCCCATACTGCATGAAGCATAGCTAAAGTGCCTTTGTGGTGGGGGGGGGGCTGGCTGAATTATGCCCAAGTTTATGTTAATAGGTTGCAATTTTGACAAGTGCCATTCATGTTAAATGAGGGTGGAAAAAAAATCAAACAAATGTACTATATTCTGGTAACTTGTGAAAAGCTCAGTAATGTTCAATAGATGCTATATCACGTATCTGGAATGCTTAGGTAGCTTCAGTAAACAAACATAAATTTATAGTATTCAATAGCAGTTCTACAAAGACAGTCTGGCCGTATATGACACTTAGTTTCTGATTTTACCCTGCATAATACTTCACATCCTACGTGATCAAATTGAGAGACAATAATTACACATGATAAAATCAAATTGCAACAACAACAGCATCAACAGTCGGGAAATAGCAACTGCAACAAACACCACTAGTAGTAACTTTTAGTTTAGAAAAAGAAAATGCTAACTATACTAAGGTAGCATTTTCAAAATTCAGTAGGTGAGCCATAAAGAGGAATGTTGAATGGTTTAACAATATGGACACTTATCATTTCCTGCTGATAAGTTTTTCATGTGAAATTTAAGTCTGTCAGACATTCTTTGAAAAAAAAAAATTTGAATTTCAACATTAGATTCTGATGTGTTATCTGCTATGTACAGATAAATACCAGATTCTAGGATTCATATGAAAATTTTTTTCATATGTAATCACAGAGATTCTTAAAAGCCATTTTGAAATGGATTTTGGAATGGATTTTTGAAGGTAATTGTAGATAGTTGAAAACAACGTTAGGTTCTTGTACATCTTCCTAAGATATTAAAAATAAAACTAAAAAAAAGAGTTAGCTTTTCAGGCATGATGATAAATTAACCTCTGTGGTCATGTGAACATACCAGGAGTTAAGGTTCTGTAATCTTACAGCAGTTTAGCTTTGACCCAGTATTTGGAAGACACGAAACATTAAGCTACTGTGTATTAGATGCTGAATGTTCTGATACGACAACTATATCCTTTCAGATTCTACTGTAGTTTTAGTGCTCCAAACACTGCTTGCACTTTTCCAGCTGGCATTGTGTTTGGGACAGAAAAAACTCTTAACCGCCTTTTGGAAAAGTGCTACTTTTTAATTTCAGTGAAGTTTTTTTAAACACCTGAAGTTTGGGGAAGAAAAAAAAAGCTCCTCAGTGATCTATGCAGCTGTATAAGCCAACTCAAAAATGCCACTGAATCACTCTATGAGGTGGTTAATGGTCTAATCACTTTTCATACCCTCTTCAAGATTCCCCCTGAGACTTGTTCAAAGCTTCCTGTGCTGAGTCGAGCTCTCTTAGGAGCTGTGGATCAAACAGAGCCTGTTGCTATCAAGTGTGCTCACACTGAAGAAGGCATCTTTGCAAAGTTTAGCCCTAAATTCAGAGGTGTTCTGAGATGAAACTCCTCAGATTAAACCCTGCTCAAATGCAGGGCACTAGTTCACGCTGCTGGTGGCAACTGTAATCTGTGGCTCTCCCTTGTCTGGAAATAGGTGTGATTAGTTTCATTATACTGGAAGTACATCAACTATTGTTATTATCCAAGTTGAGATTACACATCTACCACCATCCCAGGTGATTCTCAGTAAGTGTGCAAAAGGATAATGCCTTTGTATGACTTTGTAAATGAATCTTTGGGTATTTTTAGTTTATGGATAATTACACACACAAAAAAAAAAAAACAAACCTCTCATCTCTTTTTCTTTCTCATCCTCTTCTAGATTGTTTTAATTAAAATGAATCAGCAAGCTTAAGGAAGCTGAACAGCTACACAAAAGGAGCATTTCAGGATACACAACACAATGTACTGTGGTGGGATTTTGTTTGTCCCTGATATTTAAAAATCATAGGATTAAATGGCTGCTACTTCTGGTAATATTTAGGCTCTTATAATCACAATGAACCTCCTGTTGGCAGTACTACTTGCAAGATCAAAAAGAGACTGAAAATGTAGCGCATATTGCTTACCTATGTTTTACATATAACTGGTATAATAATTTTTAATGACACTAACCCCTTTCAGTCAGTCAGAGCTTCACAACTCATAACGTGTAAACACGCAGACAGCATTTGGAAAGGACCCGATACTTTAGCAAATGACAATTTGTTTAGCTCATGCAGTTTTCATTCCTGTAAAATTTGCTGCATCGTTATATTCTGATCATTGCAGCAGGAAGCAATAATCATGGCAAGAAAGAGCTAACAGCCAGGGGAAAAATAATTTTCTTATGACACACAGTGATTTCAGAAACATTTTTACAAAACACAAAGCCACTGAAACCTAAAATGCCGGTTCAGACAGAGCACAAAACAATGATTTAGGAGATTCATGCTTTTGAAGACGAAATCAATTCATGCAATGTGTAACTGAAAATGTTTGCAAGAGTCCACTGTAATCTTTGAAATGTATCTGGGTTACACACTTTGTACAGTTGGTATCTAGCGGCAGTGAAATTTCTGCCGACATCTCTAAGAGAATCAGGAGGCTGCCATCTGAAAATGAGGCAAGTACCACCAGCTGATACAGCAAATGCCAAATGGCTATTTAGCAGTGCCAGCTCATGCTAGACTCACCAGAAAAAAATGTCTTCCTCCCCCTTCTCTCATTTGTATTTAAATCTTCAGGAAAATAAATCACTTCCTAGAAGCAGGGATGGAGAAAGCAGTCTATTATTCCCTGACAAACCACAAAGTATTGTTCATATTGACAATCTGTTTTGTATAGGCAAGCTGCAGAAGCAGTAAATCCTATTAACCTGTTCAAAGTCAAATGAAGACATTTAGAAAACAGAACAGCTATTACATGCAGTGGTGAAAGAAGACCATCTGAAAGAAAGGTTAAATGAATGCACCAGCTATTAGATTATGCAGTTACAACTGGAAAATCCCCCCAAACCTTTCTATCACCTGTTCTTGCCCTTCAGGATATTAATTATACTCCCCCAGTCGAAACAGATGACCATTCAAATACTACCCTCTGTTCTGTCAATGCTAGTTTTCAAGATAAAAAGTCAGTTTCATGTTAACAGGACTACTATGGAAAAAGCTAATGTGATACTACAGTTTTACTAACGCACACTTCCTCTACTCAAAACATATGGCATTTTGTATGTGCAGACCACTCTGGAGATTTACTGTAATTATGTCATGAAATGCTTATTGTTATAGATTCGGCAGCCTTTCTGCATCTCTACCTGCTTTGTTCAAGAGCAGCTGCTAGCTCCAAGCTGTTGCCTGCTTCCAGCGGCAGAAGTTGAATGAAGGAGTGCTTTCTAGGGAAGGCATGTTTTGAAGCAGACATACTGACAATAAACCAACTCAGAAGGGAGGCATAACATTGACTGGATAAAAGTTGAGTAATCATTCTATGATAATTTACTGAAACTGGGTGCAATTTGCTTTAAAATAAAAATTCCCTTTGCTGCTGATGTTGGACTTGGAGGCCTTTAACTGGTAAAAGTGTGGCATTTGCTTTTATGAAGCAGCTGATCTTTGGAGATTCATTAAACCTCATTATTTCTACTTATGCATAAATGACTATTAATACTTAATGAATGAGAGGAATGGGAAGAACAGGATTGTCTGAAGCAAGGCTCGACAGTCCTTCTCTTCCATCTACTCTCCCTGCTCATCATGACTGAACACACTGAATTCAATTACTAGAGAAAGCCTTGGTAATCTCATGGTAAAATGGTGAGTGCTTCAGATGGGACTGACAGGCATTGTCTTGATTTCTGTGCCTTGTTTTGTCCAGCCTTTAAGAGAACAGTATGTGGAAGTGGAAATGGTTAACTAGTTAGGAAGAACAATTGGTGCAAAAATGTCAGAGATTCCTCTGCTGTGTTCTTGTTACACCCTTCTCGCTGCAAATGGCAGCTATTAATATTTTATTGACTTGAACCTCTGGGGTAGATTCCAGATGTCACCACTTGATCACTGTCTACATATAAGGAAAAATAAATTCTGTCATGTCAATGTTGAATTCCCTTCTATTGCAACAATCAATACCAGCAGACAAATGCCTCTATGGTTTTGCAGATTATTTTTCTCCTCAGATTGTGACTATGCACACATGACTGGTCCGTTTGCAGAAAACCTGGACATTCAAAAATAAAATAAAGCAGAGGAAAAGTCCCAACATTTCATTTTTAATTTGTATATGTTAATAAATATTACCTTTATTGTATTCAGAAAATAATGAAGGCTAAGCTAGGAGATCTCAAGGGCAGAGTAAAAAGAATGTTGCCTGCTGGGAAAAAAAATCTACTCTATTCATTTTGAAAACATGAATCACTTTATGCCAAACAGTTTCAAGCAGTTGGGTATTGAAAAACTGATATCTCATTAGTGCTGCAGTTTAAATGAATGGTGCTGCTAAGGAGCACATCTCCAAAGCCCCCCAAACACATCAGTAGTGCACGAATGTTCTCTCTACCTGTCCAACTGGTGTTGAAGATAACATCTATTAAAGAAGTGTTGAGAATTGGCTGATGTCTACTGAGAATATTTGCAAAGAAAAGATTACTTCTGATTTCAAGGGAGAGTAATTTTCTTCAGTTGGATGGAACAATGACATTTTTCAGTAAAGAATATAACCTGTCATTTAAAATCTGGGCTTCAGGTAGAACCTTCAGCAAATTTAGGACAAGAATTGCGGCACTGCAGAAGTCAGGATGCTGAGAAACCTTAGGACGTGTCTACAGAGGATCTTTCTCTACTGTGCACATTGTTTTGCGTGGTACATAAACACTAGAAAGTTAGGATTTTTCCTACTGGATTTTTCCTACCTGTTTTTCCCAGCAGTTCATATTTGATTCCTTGACACCAAGCTGTGGGGTCACAGCATGTTTCAAACACTAGATGGAGATCTGGTTAGTGTTGGTATTACTACAGCTCTAGAGAACATAGACTCTAAGTGTGTAATTGCCATGGTGTTGTGGATGTATAGACATGTATATAGACACAATAGCAACTGTAATAACTCAGAGGCTGTCTTCTAATGGAGACGCCAAATGGTATAACACAACTTGTATTCACACAAATAAGCCCATTTTATCCCCCAGAACAAGATGAACACATCCAAATTGGCTATCACAGATGCTCCTGGTTTGCGCTGCCCCTGCACCTATGCACAAACAATGCCTGGGACAGCAATCGCTGCTCTGGGGCAAATGCATGACAGGGACTGTAGCAAACGTTAAACATTACGGATTATAATGTGGCAGTTTTTAGGATGCGTTCTGTCCAAGTATAGATGTACCAAGAAAATCCAGAGTCAAAGCAGCCGGCTAAGAAATTTAGCAGGGAACCAGGTACTGTGTTAATCATCACTTGCCTACACTTTAAATGAAGTTCATTGACACTGTTATTTTAAGATTAAACATTTCAGGGCTGATGCATTTTCCAAAAGAATCATTTTTCTTCAGAAAATTCCATGTTAGCTCTACTTCTGAGACTGCAGGAGAAACCTGGGTCATCAAAAAGAACATAAACAGTTTTCCAACATTTTTTTGGCCTGCATTGAACACTTATTCCAAGGGCCCTGGATAGACAGTTGCCACAGAAAACTAGGTACTTTTTTTCTGGATGGCAAAATTCTTGTTATGCTGCATCTGCTAGAAAATGAGGAAAAAAGTTAAAGAATTCATAATGTAATATAATTGCTTTTATTTTACAAACTCTGAAGGTAGGGGGCATCTAAAAGCTTCCCAGATTTCCATTTTCCCGAGGCATAGTTGATATTTCTAGTGGGCTAGTTAGCTCTACCAAAAGCACTTGACATGTATTATAGAAATGCAGGATTCTATCATCGAGTACAGTACCTTCAACACAGGTTCAGCTGCAGTTGCTGATGTTGCTCGTTTTTGGTGAATTTAACAGCCCAGATTTTCTCAACCATAATTGTCAAGACTAAACCTGCAAAACAGCTAATTCCACTTTTTCATAGATAGCACTGTAATTTTACGTGTTTGGTTCATCATTTGCACAGGAAGCTGTCCTAACAACACAAAAAAATGAAACGTGAAGTATATGACATAGTATATATGTTTCAACACAAATTTGAAAGCCTTACCTGAAAACCTGCAATAATACTGACCTTTTCTGCATTTTTTTTTTTTTTAATACATTATTCTCCATAATCAAGTGAGGAAGTTAGTTGTGTGTTTTATCACTCCCTATGTTATAATCAGGAAAAAAAATAACAAATCTTAACTCATGAACAGAGTCCTCTTGCTTCCAGAACCAGAGATTTTTGATGGGGTGTTGAGCTAAATGACAAAATAGTATCTGCCACATTTGTATACAGCAGAACAAGGCAGTACTGTAACATCAGCAAGAACACCTAGCACAGCGATACTGAGCTATATCTGTACTGTGGAATTTTTAAAAAATTATTTCTAAAGAGCATTCATGTGTTTATTGTACCTTCAGAATCAGCTCACAAATGGGGTTGATGAACCTGGCACACAACTGAGTTTTTAATATGAAGAGGGATTCCTTTTTGTGTAATTATATGTTGCAATGGAATACTTATGATTACCTAAGTTTGTGCTTATTATTGTTACTGCTATTCTTCTTGATATTATTCTTACATCTACAGCACAGGTAATTTGGATTCTCTTCCATGCAAAACCACTTGTAGAGAATGAAAATTGAAGGGACTAGAGTCCCTGTTCAGAATTCTTCAAAACCCCAGTCCAAGGCTTCTGACCTGCATATAGCTGGAAAGTGTTCACATGCAGCTCTTTTGCTATGACAGTGTCATAAAAAATGGTAGAAAGTCTGTGCTAATATCAGAATTGAGGAATAATTTAAATCCCAGGTGTGGGAGGAACCAAGTCAGCAAGCCAGCATCGCCAGTTAGCACAGCACCACCAGCACACATAGCCCCAGGGCACGCATAAGGCACTGAGCTCGGGGTACCATAATTTCATTTCTGTATCATATAACTATCTATCCTACGGGGTCAACCAGAATCAATCTCCCCTGTGTAAAGGAATACATATGAAACGGTCAAAAAAATTGTCAAGAAACTTTCCTCAGGCCTCAAACTAATGAGGGTTCAGCTCTTGGTTATCACAATTCCAATCCCCGCCCCAAAAAACAACATTCGCTGTTCACCTTTGCTAGTGCAAGAAGATCTGTGAGAAGCAGAACTGCTTCTTACAGTTTCAGCTCAGGCTGGTGCTGTTGCCTTTCATTCTATCAGGTAAAAAAACCTCTATGAGACACGCCTGTGTGTATTGGTCAGGTAACTCTATTTAAAGCTGACTTCTCTCCACTGAATCAGAGCAAACTTGTTTGCAGAAAATTATCATATAACTTAGCTCTATATGAGCCCAGCTCATTAAGAAGGGAAGCTTTTAGGGAAATGAATGAGTAGAATTCTACTGATGAAGCTCCCTGCTCATTAGAAAACCGTTTATGCTTTGATGTGTACAATCCAGTTTTCTGCAAGAAGTAGTGAAGAAATGCAGGTAAAATTTGGTAGAAACAACTACAGATAACACACATAGGCATAAAGAAATCTCTTATGGTAATCCTTCAAAACACTAATGACATATGCTCTAACATTATTGTCAAACAGAGAAACAGCAATATGCTGTGCTCTCAGGCAATGTCAAAGATGCCCGAACTTGATGTTGTTCCTCTGCTAACACGGCAAAAAACTGTTATTAAATTATCACTTTACAATGATTCATACCCTCTTCCCATTGCGCTGATTTTGCCCAGTCCTGCAGTGAAAAAGCAGTCTTTCTAAAACACCAATCTATATCATTAAGAAACAATTTTCCTTCAAGCATTGTGTTGCCCAAGAAGGAAACTCCACCTTAATTAAACAATGTTATTTTTCCCCATTAGGTCTCCTTTCTAACTTATAAATATTCTCACTGCTCTACAAGCACAGGGGGAGGCAGTTGATGTGCGAGGTATGTGCATGAGTGTATGTGTTTGGAAGAGGTGGAGGCTGCTGTCAAAATGGAGGTGGGGAAATAAAATTAGCAAGGGTAACTGAGTGAGGACTTTTATGTGAAAGATGTGCCTCCTGCACAACCAAAGAGGTTTATATTTGCTAGAAAGGAAGATGGTGTCAGGCATATTACTGCAAATAGATGTACTATGTGCTACTTTTGGTAAGCATAAAGGAAGTAACGACTGGAAAATTATGAATCCGGTGTTAATTTGCTGCCACATTTGAGGGTCAGATGTTTTGCAAGAGCTTTGGCTTTTTGTGTTAGCAACAAGTAGGTCTGATCATTACATTTTGTGTGTTTTTGTTTTTTTTTTTTTTTTTTTAGCATATCACACTGTGACTATCACACGGGAATGGGACATGCTGGTTCATGAGCAGAACCCAAAGCCTACATCAACTGGTGACACCTCCTAAAAAGATGTGTATTATCCATCCAAACTCAGTGAAGACGTTTAATACATACAAGTTCGTAGGTAGATCCTTGCCCTGAATCTTTGTAGCTCTGACAAAAAGACCTGCCTGTTTTCTTTTTGAATTTCAACATGGACAAGCCAGGGCAGACTTATGTTTTATTTGATTCCACTCATGCTTATGTTGGGACCCATAGAAACACCCTTTTGCTGTTTGCCTCATTCCTAATGACATCATTAATTAGACAGCTTTTATTTTTCATGCATTCATATGACTCCTTCACTTTGTTGCCCATCCTCCTTTCATGCAGTCTATCCTGCTGATACACCCACAAGCTTCACATCCACAGCTTGCTTCTTTTAGTCCTGCTCTGTCATTTGCTGGTCTCTCTGGAGGAACTGCTATTTTTTTTTTTCTGTGCTCAGGTCTCATCAGTGTCTTCCAAAATTAAAAAAAAAAAAAAAAAGAAGAAAGAGATAGAATATATATATTTCTCCCCAACACCCTCCACCTCCTCACCCCCCCACATTGTAGAAGCCTTGTTTCCCTTTCCTGCTTTAAATGCAGGAGTTTTACAAGCTCTCTGTTCCTTTAACCTCTCTTGTCCTGTTGATGCCCTCCTGATCTCTCACTCTGTGAATCTCAGCTTCATAGGATCATCCTGCCTCTACATGTGCCATTGTCCCCTCCTTACTCCTGACCAATGCCTCAGTCTAGACTGAGACCACCTGGAACGCTGCTGCAGAGATGATTTTGCACAGCTTACTTTATCCCTGCATTTCTTCACTTTAGTTTCTTCCAGTGAAATTCAAATACTCCTTTCAACTGCAAGGCTATCTGTGGCTTGTCCCACTTGGCTTGTCCTCTCCTGTCAGTATGAGATTGCACCGCTGATGAAGCGCCAGCTCATTGTAAGCCACTCAATAAATATCAAACTTTTTCACACTTTCCTCTTTTGTTGCCTTTTAGAAGAAATTTCTACCAGATAATGCAAAGTTTACTTGTTATTTTGGTTCATATCCTTTTTTAGGGCTTTTCTATCACACCTACAAAAAAGCTGACAATGGTCAAACAGGAGGTGCACAGAAACTGCAACCTAGTATTCCCTCTCAATTTTCCTGCCTTTCCCCTCTTTTCTGTCTGTATGGGTTGGCTGGCTTGTTTCGTACTTTGAAGGTAAGCTCTTTTGAACAGGCAGGAAACGCTGCTTTGCTTTGCAATCATACTGTCCTCAGCACTGTTGGGGGCTTTTAGGTTAAAAGCTGTTAGAAACTTACTGGAACGTGTGGGTCTAAAGCACAAATAGACAGTCCAGCTAAGAAATTCCTATGAAAGCACCTGATTACTCACTACTCACATCTTCCCACAGGGCATGAGACTATTTAATGTCACCTGTGCTATGCTAATATTAAGGATTTTGAGAGTACCCTATTCTAATTATTATTAATCCTTGAGAGAAGCAGGGAACATCACTGCTATTCTACTGTTCTAAGTGCTTAAATACATACACAGACCACCTTTCTTCAATATTTGATTACCTTGCAATGTTTAATGGAATTATCCTGGCAATATCTTTCTGAAATATTTAAGAACCATTGTTTGTATAGTACAGACAATAATTGTCATGAATTAAGCACCCTGAGGAAGGTCATACTGTAAGTCTGCAACACAGCAGAGATTTTGAAGCTGGCATTGTAACTGCATAGCTGTATTATTGCATCTTAATAACACAGTAATGCTTCATGATGTTTTAAATCAATATGACAGCATCAGAGATTCAAAGGTACTATGCATGACAGACTTTGCAGAATCTCAAATAGTATACATTTACTGTAACTAGTATGGATGGACAATTACATATTACAAACTTTAAAGCATGAAATAATAATTTTAATGGTTGCATGAACCATATACTCAAGTATAATTACAGGAAGGAACAAACAGGAATTAAGACTAATGTACAGCATATAAAAGTCAGTGGACAGGATCACTATGAAAATGGTCAATACTTTTGTGTAAACAGTTTACTTATAGTTTTATTTATTTGGCATGTAAGTTACCATCAATAATGTAGATACAGTACATAAGAAATGCTTTTTCCCTGCTCGTTTTACTGGAGTAATATTACACAGTTCATCTTTTCGAGGGCTATATAACTAAAACCCAAATTGGCTAAGGTGATGCCTTCACATTAGTCTTATTCCCATAACTCAAGCACTTAGTTCCACTAAAATCAATAGACTTGTGAGTGTGTAAGTGAGGAGTAAAAGACAAGCATAATAAATACTTTTAATCCTGTGTTGGCAAATAGATATGGAATTTTGTCACTCTTATCTCCAAAACTGATCTCTTATTTGCATGTTTTTAGAGTTTTGATCTACAAATGGATTTTAATGTGTCTACTTTTGCAAGAACAGCCTTGTGGGAGTGGGGACAGGTCATGCATAATCAAAGAGTAAAACACAGTCAGAAGGAAGATGCAGAGAATCAAAGCTTCATTTCTGTATGAAATGCAATTACTATTATTATAATTTCCTTGTATCAAAAAGGCCTTACTGTACTGGGTCCCATCCACATTTAGAGGCTTTTTGAGACATCTGAGAGATCACTATCTGTGCAAATGGTGCAGTGTCTTATAAACCAAACATGAAAAATTTAGGCCTCCTTCCCTCTCTGCAGCACTTGGGAAGAGGCACAGGGAGATGAAATAACTTTCCCAAGGACATTGTGGCAGACCTAGACACATAACCCACTGGCCTGAACAACAGCTCAGGACCTGAACTAAAAAGATTTCCACCTTCTGATATAAGACAAAAGCTCAATAAAAAGTGCCAATCAAGAAAATTGTACATAGGATCTGTAGCTAGGATTAGACATTGATGGGTGTATGTGGCTGTGAAACTGCTAGCGGGTGACCCTTTTTCAGCTGTGTGACTAAAAAGCTGGGATGCATATCCTATTTACACACAGAGTCAAAGACCACCTTAAGCACTGACATGACATGCCAAGGTTAACAGAGGAATATTCCCTTCACTGTGTCTACCCATGTTACTGCTTTTCCCATGGTGAAGCGGTAGCTATATCTCCTAACTTTCAGGGGTGGGAACTTTCATTCAGCCTTCACTCTGTAAATACAGTACAGAATGCAAGTCAAATTTCACAAACCAGTAGCAAATCAAATCTCCATTAGAACCACTGACCTCATTCCTTACCTGGAACAATTCTCTCCAGAGATCAGTAATTTAAGTATATCTATCCTTCATAACCCAGGAGTCCTGAAAATGAAATAGCTTCTCTGATGTAAGCAGCAAGAATCAATAACCATTAAGCACATAAGGACACGTTAATGTATGAATCTTATGGGTATCCAAGTCATACCATCACTAGATCAGTTCATTTTGGTAAGGTAGGCATGAAGAATAGGGAGAATCGTGGTTGTTGCACAGCACATTGGATGGTCCAGGTGCTCAAGATGCTGTAGCTCTGTAAATGGGACTTCCCTGAGAATGGAGAATTTGGCCCAGTATGTGAGCACAGGTTGCATTGAGGATTAGCTTTATACAACAAAACAAATGAATTAGCTGTGGCCAAAATGGTATATTTAATGATGTATTTAATGCACAGCACTAAATGAATTACTGTTGCTATCAAAGTGCAACGAAGCTAAGATTTCACCTTTACAGGTTCAGCTATGATATTTGCCAAGAATCAGGGAGGGCAGGAAAGGAGGGAATTGTTCCACAGAAATACCTTCCCCACGTGTCTTCCCAGACCCCAGGGTTTCACACAAAGCAGAACAAATCACACACTGTTCACTTCCATACAGCTGTGTGCTGCAGGTGGTGCCCTAAAAATATGTTTGTTTATTTTGCAGCACTGCAGGCTCCAAAGCTTCTCTTAAGAATGAAATAGATTCCCTTCCCCTGCTTTCTCCCTTCTTCACTCTAAACCCCTCTCTCTTTTTTACTTGCTGGAAGAAGATGGTAAGACATAAAGTGATAGCAACGTGGCTCATTCTCAAAAGCACCAAATGGGAGTTATTAGTATGGAACACTGAGTAAAACTGAGAAGCATGGTGTGTGGCACTAAGATTTTGATGAGTACCACTTCAGAGAGGCAACTACTACAATAGCTGAGTGAAAAATCAGCGGAAGCTTTTCACGATAGATTTCCATAAACATGAAAAAAAAATCAGTGGCTGAGGAAGAAGTAATGCGCTGACATAGGAATGGTTAAAAGACAGACATAAAAGTGCATTATACAGTATTTTTTAAAATATATTTGATGCAAGGATTGATTTACTGACAGTTCTAAACAGGCTGTAGTCTTCTACCACCATCATCCAATGCACTAAGTGCTCTGTGTCATGGAACACAGGAGCTACTGTGGTTGCTTTGCAGCCCCTATTATCACTGTAGGTTATTCTATGCTTTGCATACATAAAAGCTAAATACCCAAATTGGGATAATTCTGGTTTTGTCAGAGCATTTTCTTATACTCAGTTCTCAATTTTCCCCCATTTTGAAGACTTTCTAAACCATAAGCATTCAACTGGTCAAAGTAGAGAGACCGGTAAAATGAATTTTCTGTTACTTCTTCAGTGTGAGCTAAACTAGCAATTTTGCCCAATTGTTTGTTTACCCTGAGCAAAATCCACTCTTCAGGACTAGATGGTGAACTATCTGTGCGTCAGGACATCTGTCTCTCCTTAGTCTCTAAGGCTGGTATTATGTAATAAACACCATACCACTCTGCATACTGTGCACTCTCCTGATTTTGGGATCATTTAACCTTCCATTTGCTTTAAATATGACTTCATTTAAGTAGCAGGAGAAGTGAAAATTCTCCAAAATTTCACTCTTAAAACCCAAAAATCTGTGTTGACTTGCACAAAATTAGCAGCAGCATTTGTATAGTTCACAATTTGGTGGTGTTTGTTTCCTTTATGTGTTTTGGAGACTATGAGTATTCTGCACCTCCCCAGCAGATTTTTTGTCTGCAGTCCTTGAAATATTCCACAGTCCACCCTAAGACTTGCCTTTGAGAAAGTATAAACCACGGGGTGGTTTACAGTTTTCATCTTAGCCGTCATATTCTTTCCACTAAGTAATCCACAGCAAATACCACATCTATGTGAAGCCTAACCTGCAGCTGGATTCTTCGTGAGTTTACTGGCAAGCTGTACAAGGAACGCTCAGTACAATGTTTTCAAAGGCTGATATAAGTAGTTCTCAGTGAAGCTGAATGTCCTTGTAACTTTTTATTAGTATGTAACAGGAAGCATACTTAAAATTTGCTGCAGTGCCACCAGTCCATGAAAAAGCCAAACATCAACATTAACTTGATCAGTCACAAACATACAGAAATAGAAACAGAAAGCAAGTAACCAATTTGTTGGTTGCAATTTATGGTTTTAAAGTGCATGATCTATGTAATTGACCATAAAATAAAATTGAAAAGAAAGATTAATTTATTTCTACAAACTGGAGACCAATCTGATCTCAGGGTTGGGTTTGTTGAAAGCTAATTTGCTCAAAACTAAGTAATATTTGCTTTTCTAACTTTGTGTTATATGTCACTGAGCAGTACCAGATAATTCCTCTGTTTCTCACCACATTTAACATGACAGTGAATTTATGCTATCCTTTCTATTAAAAAAGGAACCCCATGCCCTCAACTGGGAAGGTGAAAATGATGTAAACAGTAAAGAAGCAAGCACCAGGTCTGGAAAATTGACCCATGCATATACTGTGTAGCTCTTTACCTATGATAATCACACTTACAGTAACATGAATGGAAATCTAAAAACAGTTGTAGTTGGCTACAGCTAATGAATTACCAATGATTCGTTATCCTGAACATTTCCCTGGCATGCAAAGAATGACCTTACCTAGAAACACAGCTCTGTTTAGGCACAGACACACAAAAACCTTGTTACATCAGGAACACAATTGAGCTTGAATTATGTATTCCTTGAGTTTCTTGTTCATCATTCATTACACACACAAAAAACACAGAAAAATTAGCCTGGATATCTTCTTTGGAGGACTTCAGGGTAGGAAGGCTCTACAGAGGGATCTGGACTGGTTGCATCATTGGGCTGAGCCCAATTGCATGAGGTTCAACAAGGACAAGTGTCGGGTCCTGCACTTGGGTCACAACAACCCTGTGCAATTCTTGGAGAAGAGTGGCTGGAAACTTGCCTGGTGAAAAAGGATCTGGTAGTCAACAGCTGGTTGAATATGAGCCAGCAGTGCGTCCAGGTGTCCAAAAAGGCCAACAGCATCCTGGCTTGTATCAGGAATAGTGTGGCCAGCAGGTCTAGGGAAGTTACTCCACTGTACTCGGCACTGGTGAGCCTACACTTTGAAGACTGTGTTCAGTTTTGGGCCCCTCACTATAGGAAAGGCATTGAGGTGCTGGAGAGAGTGCAGAGGAGGGCGACAAAGCTGGTGAAGGGTTTGGAGTACAAATCTGATCAGGAGCAGCTGAGGGAACTGGGGCTGTTTAGCCTGGAGAAAAAGAGGCTGAGGGGAGACCTTATTGCTGTCTAAAACTACCTGAAAGGAGGTTGTAGCATGGAGGATGTTGGTCTTTTCTCCCAGGTAGCATGTGATAGGATGAAAGGAAATGGTCTTGAGTTAGACCAGAGGAGGTTTAGGTTGGATATTAGGAAAAATTTCTTCACTGAAGGGGTTATCAAGCACTGGAACAGACTGCCCAGGGAATTGGTTGAGTCACTACCCCTGGAGGTATTTAAAAGATGTATAGATGTGGCGCTTAGGGACATGGCTTAGTGGTGGACTTGGCAGTGTTAGGTTTACAGTTGGACTCGATGATTGCAAGAGTCTTTTCTCTATGAGTTAAGCTTGCATGATAATAATTGTTTGTGAATAAAATTGTAAAGCCATTTTAATCTTATTTACCTGTTCATGCTCATTGTGTTGCACTTTTCACTTTGTCTCTTTTGTCAGGGTCCCTTTGCTCTGCTACAACACAGTGAGCTGAGAAGCACAAAGAAAACCTGGGATGGCTCCCCTTAAGGAAGCTGGGCTTTTGGGTGAATCAGCCACCAACCTGTAACACACAGAGCTCACACAGAGATCTATTGACAGAAAAATATACTGAACCAAACTCACCTGGTATTTGGTCATTTACAGCAAAGCTGGGGAATAGGCAAACGGAAAAGCTGCTCACTTTTTGGGTAGCTGAGGGCCACATTACATATTATTGACTGTCTTACTGCCTTACATTAACTTTTGTATATGGCTAACCAGATTTGTTCTCTCTTTTGCTGGTATAGTTCCTCTTTGGACAAAACTGGAATCTCCTGACCAAAAAACTTATATAGGGGGAGTAATTTACCCAGGCACTAGTCCAAATTTAGGTATATAGTAACAGTTTTATGTGCAGTCATATGTATCTCCACCTGGGCAAAAACATGTTTGTATCACTAGAGCAAACATTAAAATGCAGATTTCCATTCAATGTAATTAATTCAGTGTTTATGTCATCTTTTCACCTAGGTCAGAGACAACATAAGGCAAACTTATTAGTACAGGTAAATATGGCTGAAAAACTTATCAATTTCCCCCCAAACAAACGGTTTAAATTCCTCATAAATTTTATGCATTGTAACAGTGGATATTTTTCCTTGTAGAAGGATTTAAGATTTCTGGGTTTGATTTTCATATAACAAGTACAACATTGTGTTGTTTTGGGAAGAAACTTTCCCATTCGTCCCAGGTGCATACTGACCAATATGGCTAAAGAAAAATTGACCAGTTTTGAGCCTGTGAACTGATCAGCACATCTGTTTTTACTATTTTAAGTTTCTCCTCCATTTTGGATTTTCTTTTATATTTAATTTAGCTTTCACAGCAATGGCTGTAACTTATTATGTCACAGCTTATATCCTACAGTGTAATTTGAATGTAACCCGCTATAAATTATTTGTGGCAGGGTCAACAGGCAAAATGGCAGTCAGGAAAACAGAGTGTCATGTCAGCAGTTCTCACAGCAATAAACATGTATGTTGGAGCTCTTTGTGTACAGATGTCTTGAACCAGGTGCAAGGCAACAGAGTTTCATTGCAAAACCAACACTTAGAGCCAGTGTTTGTAAATGAATGACACAATACTCCACTATTCTGGTAATGACTTTCTGGAAGAAGAAATCTAGAAAAGGCGGTGGAAATTACATAATCTGTAAACACTTACTGCAAGGAAGATCTGAAGAGAACTGTGAGCCACTTCTATGTACTGATATTCAAGAAGACACCCCGAGACAGTGATATAGCGATGATCCTCTGGTGCCCAGTCTGGGGCTGGGGTTACTGAGGTCACGGTGCAGCCTGGCCCATTCTCCATCCACCAAGAACGATGCATTGAGATATTAAAGGTCAGAATGAGATCTGTTTCCTGCAAAAGAACAAGTGATGAATTAATGTGCAGGGATGGTACTCCGGCATCAAATGCCTCAGGAAGAGATTTCACAGAACACATAAAGAAGCAAAGAGCAGTGATAAAACTGCACTGTCACATAGAAGTTAGTGGAGCTTGCCTGCAGCAAGCACAAGTAGCAGTACCTTGGCAGGGAGAATAACCCTGCAAGCCATGATCTGTTCCTAGACATTATGATAACCTAGATTATAGCAGTAATTTCTGTTACATTGCCCGTTTTCCTGTGAAAACCACAAGTACTAGCACATGTGCACATTTACACAACAATGCTCATCTGCTCAGTTCCTAGAAATATGGCCCATATTTTGGTGGTCTGATATACCAAACTCTACAAGAGTCCTTTGGAACCAAAATTCCATAGACTTTAATATGAGTGAGTCACCTGCAAGAAGTTTTGTCTCATGGACCCTGTGAGGCAGACCTGCAGTAGTTCTGCTAAAATATTGGAGAAGATTTAAAACAAAGGTTTTTTCACATTTAAATTACAAGTATTGCCTCTTTGTAACACCTCTTTCAGATTTCTAACTTCCTAGGAGTCTGTAAGGAAACAGCTAGTGAGTGTTCCTCATCTAAAGATTGCTTAGCTTGTTAAAAAGGAGGGGCAAAGAGGCCTGCAACCTTTAACTCTCTTGCAGCTAAAGCCATGGAGTAACTAGTCAGCCATGCTTTCCATTAAGATTGCATTTATAAATAGTTTATAAAGGATTAATAAATGATTAATATACATCATAAACAACACTACAGATATGACTTTCATAAATTATACTTGGTTGCACATTACTTGAGGGTGTTATACATAGTCATAACAAAACTATGGACTTTGTGGATTCTGTAAGAGCCTACAGTGTTTACCAACCCTTTATAAATTATTTATAAGTGCAACCTCATTGTAAAGTGTGGCTATCTAGTCTGTGTGCACATGTGCTTGGTCATGCAAAGAAAATTGCTTTTAAATAATGTCTTTGTGGAGCCAAACTCTCCCCACACCTAACCTACATTTTTTTCAGCCTGTTGATGACATTAATAATTAAGATTCTCATAAAGATTTAAAAATGTAACTATTTAATTAGGTTTACTGTGCCAAAAGGAATAAACAGAATGTCGTTCTGCAACAGATATGTTGCATCCACATTTCTCTCCTTTCAAAAACTGTTATTTTTTTCAGTCCCACTTATCTTCCCTTTTTGCACTAACTCATGCAAAGGTAACTCCATCCAGAGAGGTTTTGGATAATGTCATGACTGACATGTCAGTCAATCCGTGATTACACCTGACACTGTGGTGTAGCTGAATGTTTTTTCTTGAAGTTGTAGTTCCTGTCCAAAAGTTCAATATTTTTGTACACTAAAAAAAAAAAAAAATCAATTATTACCCTGTATAGCCATACTCAACTATCAGATGGCAGGAAAGACTGTAAATATTTTTGTGATTAATAAATATTCTACATTCTCACAACAGCCCAATCCAGCAAGTATTAAGCTGTATAAGTAAATGTATGATGCTTTGCACGAATTTAGTAATGTAACTAACATCAAGCATTTAAAAGTGATAAAATCAACAATGAACATTTCCATACACAGTACAAACTTTGCAACAGATACATTTATCTATGGCTATAAGTCTTCACCCCCAAGAAACCTCTTATTTCTCTGAAACTATCCCTACCAAAGCTTCTACTCCAGTATCTGTTGGATGTTTCTTGGAAATTGGCATTTTTACCTTATATCCAAGACAGAAGACTATTTTTCTTTCTGGAGTCAAAGCTGTTACAGCCCCTCAGTAGCACACTGGCATTCTCATCTGGGTAAGAAGCTGAAGAATGGGTATCTTTGGAGTAACTTTGCTTAGAGTAATAGATTTATTCCTGAATGACTAAAATTGGAATCCATCATGTTATGGTCAGAAGAACTTTAAGCCATTTTAGTTACCATGGAAAATTCTTCACTTCTAGTCTCCAATCAGAGATGCAGCGTGAATGAACAAGACTCATTGTCTGGCTCTATTTTATCATTTGCAATACCTTCAGAAGAATTGTGATGGACTAAAAATACTTTAAGGGCAGACAAGGGACGAAAAATATGTTCCTTGAAAAAGAAAGGGATAAACTGATTTGCAGGAAGTATTTGTTATGCATTTGCCAGATTAAGTTAAAATGGATCAGGAGGAGTTAAACATAAAGATCAAAACTGGGCTCTTTGGTTAGAACATCATTGCTCTAGAGACAGTTATGTTTGCTTACAAAGGGTGCAGTAATCCCAGATTTTATAGGTTAAAAGCACAAGTAAATTTCCCACTTACATAGGAAATATAATCACAGATTAAAGTACTTATAATTACATATATAAATAAAACTTCACAAAGTCCATCTTTCTTCCATCCATGAATTTATCCCCAAATGATTTTCTGAAATTATTTGTTACATTTAGAAAACTCCCTTGCCCTCAAACCATTGTTTGGCAGCTAAATTGAACACTGATGTTAGGACTGAGTAATTTTGGTTTTTTTTTTTCAAGACTAGTCTTTAAGTGTTTGCCAGTAAAAAATTACAAAAAAAAATTACTTTATCAGATCCATACTCTATTCCTGTCTCTGAATAATCAGAGACAAGAATCTCTTCTCACACAATAGACCTGATACATGTCACAGAAGTGTTATACTCCTTAATTCTTCATATTGCTAAAACCAAATAAAATCGACCGAAAATCCTGACTTCAAATCTTAAAGAAGATTGTGGTTGAGAAGGCTTTCAAGGAATGTAGCATTTACGTCTTGAATCAATTAACAAACAAGGCCAGTTTCAGAAAGCAAAACAATAAGTAAAGGTGAAATCTGGTTTTGGTAAGATTAGACATCATCCATGGCTCAGGTCAAACTTGGCTGGAATAAGCATGATAATCAAACCAGATTTCCACAAGCAAACACCTAACTTAAACCCTGTAAATTCCTGTCCCCCAAATGTCTAGGATAAGAATAAATGCAGAAGGAACCTATTCACCACACAGTTCTCTTCTCAGGTATCAATTTTTATTGCTTTGAACTTGCCTATAACCTTCAAACCACGTCCCCATGTATGCAACCATAGAAGCAGAGCAGTTCTTGTTTAGTAAAGAATGTCACTCAGGTTATGAAAAAGTTTTGCTTCTTAGTGAGAAAACTGTTAAAGACTTGAATCTCCTTGTAGAATTGTGTCAGCCAAGGAGAGGATGAAGTGTCTATCATTAACATTCTTATACTGAAAACATTTAGAGCTATTTTGGGACAAACTTCATTTGTTATTTACTTTATTGACTGTTTGAATATAGTTTTAGTGGACATAGGCAAAGTCTACACTAGAAGCTGGGAATTTGTTGTACTCTCCAGTGTATTTTCCATCTGTTTTCTTTCTAACATCTGTGGCTCAAAAATTGTTCAGGGAAATGGAGAGAAACGGTCTGATAAGCCTTGAAGCTATGGAACCTAACAAGAACTGTTGATACACATTGGGCATGCAGATATGGTGTTGTTCACAGTCTGTATGTCAAGGAAGATTTCATTATCCTAAATTCAACAAACAGCTGCTTCCTTCATGGACACAGAAATACATCTGTATGAGCCTTACTGATGATCATTGTTCTGCTTTTGCAAATCCTGCTGGTATTTGTAAAGCCTGTTAATGAAAATTGGTGCATTAAAGCAGATTTTGATATTCATTAAGGAGGGAAAAAAAAAGAGGAAAATATTTAGTAGGACATCTTTGCTGACATTCTTAAGACTTGCTGGTACTTGTAGTGTTCAGGAGAAGTCCTGCTGGATTAGACAAAGGCTAGACTTTGGAGGTCTCAGTCTCAGATCTCATAGATTAGAAGCTGAGACATCTTAAAACTAAGTCTGTAATTTTATTTCAGCTTGGTTTGTAGAAAATGTGGAGCTCTGATGGTTGTGTGCCTGTGTTTAATATGGTAGATAACAACTTATACTGGGGTTAGCTGCACAGTGCATAACATTTTCTGTCTGACAACAGTTCATGACAGAACATGGCAGCAGAAAGCTTTGTAAGAGTTACCAGAAATGAGTACAACCTTCTTTGCACTAAGTAGCAGCAGGAGGCCAAATATACTCAAAATGAAGATATCTGTGTGTACTGTATTACTACTAGTACGTATTAATAAGTACACTATTGATACATCTTTGTCGTAATTACAGTACATTGGTCTATCA
Source organism: Patagioenas fasciata (assembly GCF_037038585.1). Classification (NCBI taxonomy): domain Eukaryota; kingdom Metazoa; phylum Chordata; class Aves; order Columbiformes; family Columbidae; genus Patagioenas; species Patagioenas fasciata. The sequence continues at coordinate 71,059,109 of NC_092522.1, forward strand.
ATGATTTTTTTTAGGTGCATCTTAGAGAAGCTGATCTCAAACACAGTGCCAAGTGAAAAAAGAGGCAGCAACGAATCATGGTGATTTTCTTTGGAAGTCCAGTAGATCTCGCAGAGTCAGGAAAATTATATTGTACTGACTTCAATGGTTGTGCCTTGCTGTGTCATGGGAAAAAAGTTTCTTACATTTTTCTAATTAGGAATTGCTGAAATCTGTGCAAAACTGACCAGCTTCTGTGCAGTTTTGTCAAATACAACCATGTAACCACTTGTTTCATTTTTTGAACTCCAACTAGCAAGAGCAGGCTGCTTGGAGACTGAATGATCACACAAGGTTTCAGTGATAAAAGATCAGGGTCTGAAAGCATTCGCAGTTCTGGATGCCTCACATACACAGAAGTCTCTACAGGCAGCAACATTTTCTCATGCAAGCAGAACTTTTCCTGTCTAAAGAAAAAAATCTGCCCTCACTGAAGGGTCAAAATAAAGCTTGGCAGTTGTGTTTCTTCCTTTCCTTGCCTTTCCTTGCCTTGCCTTGCCTTGCCTTGCCTTTCCTTGCCTTGCCTTGCCTTCCCTTGCCTTGCCTTACCTTTTCCTTTCCTTTTCCTTTTCTTTTCCTTTCCTTTTCCTTTCCCTTTCCTTTCCCTTTCCTTTCCTTTTCTCTTTCCCTTTCCTTTTCCTTTTCCTTTCTCTTTCCCTTTCCCTTTCCCTTTCCTTTTGCCTTTCTCTTTCCTTTTCCCTTTCCCCTTCCCCTTCCCTTTCCCTTTCCCTTTCCCTTTCCCTTTCCCTTTCCCTTTCCCTTTCCCTTCCCCTTGCCCTTCCCCTTCCCCTTTTCCTTCCCCTTCCCTTTTCATCCACAGTTTATATACAGGAAATAATTATTGTATAATTGTTTAGGGATCATAGATATTTAATATTCCTGATCTTTTTAATCCTGTTGCATCCAAACTGATTTTTAGTCTCTCCACTTTTTCATATTTATGTGACACTTTACCTTTCATTTGAATATTTTTCTTCATTAACCTAGAATCCTGGTCTTTCCTTTCTTCTTAAAGAACAGTTTTGTACCAGTAAAATTCCAAATTGGCTATGGAATTTGATTTGCACTTGTGCCTTTAGTCAGGTGAGATTTAACCAGTCTGAATCCACCCAACAGATTTACTTCTGAAGTTCATCCATGAAAACCAGCAAAAGTGATCTGACTGTTAGCTTTTCTCAGTATTCTTTTAAAAATATTCTAAATGTATAAGACTGGTTTCTAATGTACTTCTGAAGATCAATTAATTACTTATAAAGATACCAGCATGAAAGAAAAAGATGACTCAGGTGTCCTGATTTTCTTTTTCTAAAATTAAACTGTGATATTAACAAAAATACTATAAAATAGTCCCCAAAAAGCATAGGTACTACTATATAGGGATTAACTTCATCACTTACTATTCTGTGATATGATTCCTATCAATAATCTTATGAAATTGTTAGAACTGCAATCAGTATTATCTTAATCAAGACCTTCATGTTTTTCTAGTAATGGAATATGTACATTGACAATGCTAACTATTTTTTTTTGCTCCACTTCAACTCATTTAAAAAAAAAGATACCTGAATATCCAGAATATTAATTTCATCAGTTAAGCAGCATCAACATTTCTCATTAACATCTTTGTTCAAAAAGTTTCTATCTATATCTTTCTTCAATTAAAAATGCCATTAAAAGAAAATATAAACTTTCACTTTGTATTGCAAGGTTAAAATATTTATTACCATTACATGAATATTTTTCATATTTTAACAGAATATTTTTAGGTTAAGAATGTTCTGGGCCACATCCTTTGAATTTTTTTTTTTTTTTTTTTTTTTCAGAACAAGAGAATTAGGCCCATCCCTGTAGCCCAATGACACTTATAACAGGAACTGAGAAGTTGCAATCCCTGTGCTATCACACAGAAATTTTGATTTGGCTCTTGTACATATTTAGTGAAAATCCTGAGCACTAGAATTTTTCTGATTTCTTGGAAAAAAGACTTTCTAGAGGGTTTAAGATTGTGCAGTAATAAAATACACTGAAATAGGTAGCTGACCAGAGGCGCTCGCATCCCAGGGTAGTAGCTAACTCTGTGGAATCTTATTTCTCACTGTGGAGTAATCAGGAATATCATTCTGGAATTGAGAAAATTTCTTGAAGGAAATTGCGTTAAATTTAATACCTTGTTTTGAAAAGCTTCTGGTTTGAAATATTGCCATTCCCTGAGGAAAAGAGCTTGCTTCCAAACTTTTTAAGTGAAGGTGTACAATGGGTGGTTTTCCAGTCTCAGGTGGTCTACATCACTCTATTCCTACTGATGGGCATGGGATTATTACCAGATCTTATCAAACCCAACAAAAATCTAGCTTCTTTCATTTCAAAAGATAAATCTAATCTGAAGTTTAGATTAAACTTGAAGGTACAAAGGTGTACTTGACTTACTGTTGTACCAGAAGATGATGATCCCATGGATACCTTAGAGAGTAAAGTTTCTACTTTGGGGTGGGACTGAGCAGCCTGATTTAGGACAGAGGTCCAGAGCTGGGAACGGGGTGGTGGCACATGGTCTCTTTTCCCACACCAAAGCTGTGTTCCATGAAACTAAGCTAGCAGAGAATTTGATGATTGTATTAAACTCAGTGTGGTTTTGGACCTCTTTCTAAACTTATGTGATTGTTCTTGAATGATTCCCAAACCCTGTTTATTTATTTTGAGCTGTAAACACAAGATTGCTGTACTTTCAAAATATATCAGTACTAAATTTTTATGAGTAAGGCATAATGTTTTTAAAGCAGCTTAAGTTCTTTAACCTCTGAGGACTAATTTATTTTTTTTCCTCTTCTTTTTAAATGGTAAAGGAGGAATGTCTCTTGTCTTGGTTTATCCAAGCAAATACACAGATCAATAATGCTTAGAGTTTGCAGAAACAAATCCAAATAACCTCTTAATTCTAAGTAAAAGCCTTCTAAGCACAAGGACATTCTTATAGTTGGATAATATCCAAAAGACTGCAGAGCTTCAAGTGAGCTGGGAACACAGTCCTCCCAGCTGCAAACAGAAAGGTCTAGGCCTTGAGTAAAGTAATAGGGTAAAATTAGTAACCTTAAAATGCTTCCCTTTTCTAGAATAAATATTTTACTGAGTTGCCAGACCACTTCAGGAATACTTTGCTTGATCATCTCTGACCAAGACAAAATTTTAGCACAGTCCAACATTTAATAAGGAAGGATGCAGAAGTCTATGGTGCAGAACTATAACATGATGTTAGGAAACATGAGATTATTGTTGTGTAGAAGGGCTTCATTAAATACCAGGCCAAGGATATATAAGTTGTACATAGTGGTCTATATTCTAAGCACTTCTAGCCAGCAGTGATTTTATACACATAAAGATTTCAGAAAAATTAAAAGAAGCCAGGAAATTACTACAAAGCATGTGAAGACATCTTACTCTGATTCAAATGTAACTTTGGTGAATATTTTCAAAAGGGTTTACTTCTGTGAGGAGGTTGCAACGAGCTAAAGCATCAATTTAAAACGTATAGCTAGTACTCACGTGCACTCTCAGTATGAAATAAAATAGCCAGATTTAAGTGATTTTAATTCCTCTGTAGTCAATAGAAAGGATCAAGTTCAAAGGGAGGACTACATATTCCTGAAGGCCTCTGAAAAGCTGCTTAGGGAACCTAGATGAGATGTTGAGCAGGAAGCCAGCCACAGCCTGGTAGTAATGAAGCCCAGAGGCAGAAATGGAAGTGTGAGCCATCTCCATGTAGCCCTTATGTCTTGTTAGAGGAATTTTGTGGAATAACTGTCCTGCATCGACTTTTTCAGGCTCTTTGACCATAACTTATTTTCCTACTGAGCAGGCTGATAGATGTCATCATCCACAGAATTAGATTCAGATCTGAAGCTGTGGAGCATTCATATAGCTTGCAAATTCGGGTCAGTAAAGCAAAAGTCAGATCAGTGAAGCCACACCAATCCACACTCTGCACGATGTGCACAAAGCCTGTGTGTAGTGGTCTCTAACATAACACTGCTAAATATTTATAGCAAGGACATTTCTGACCATTAGTTTTACACATTTTACATCTAGATGTGATGTTTACCAATTTTAAGGGATTGAACAGCTGCAATTCCATCAAGTGACACAGGAAAAACTGCCACAGTTTCTGGTACTCAAACATGGCAGGAGCTCCTTTTGCCTGAGCTGTACTTACTCCATAGATTCTGAAAACCATGTTAGTTCCTGTTTGAAAGGTTCTATTTATATTTTAAATGAAAAAGACATTTGTCACAGGAACATTTTGTATGACTGTGAAAAACTTTAGTTCATAAAGAGTTCATTCATGTCCTTGCAGGTGATGATGATTATTAGAATACCTATGGCTATGTTCAGATTTCATAAATCCAACTCTTTTCACTTTACATGCAGTAATTAATTTAACAGTAGGTGAAATTGCTCTCTCTCTTTGTGGTGTGACATTATGTCACTCAGCATGGGTGACAGATTAGTTTTATTAAAGCTAATTTGATTATCCACTACTGTCATTTAAGCACAGAAATAAGATCTAACTTATCTGGAACACAGAGCAAATTACAGATGTTTTGCATATTGGTTGCTTCCTTCATTTGAGAATTATTTGAAGTATTTCTAAGAAACAAGATGTATAGTTTCTCCTGTTCTAGAACTGATAAATCTTTTTTTTTATCCTTCTCTTCACTGTGCCTCAGAAATAAGTTTGAATAATGAGACTACTTTCAGTTTTATCTAATTTTAGCTTTCAAAATGAAAAGAATGTGAACAACACTACAAAAATGTTTCAACATTTTCAGAAGAAAATATTACACTTTTCCAAACTCAACTTCTTGGGGCATGTAGGCAGCATTTAGAAATTGGAATGGAAAATGTTAGCACTCCCACATATCCAGTATAGGTGGTACAGGTTCAAATCTCCTTGATTCAGAAATGAAAAATAAGCTATTAACAAACTTCTATTCTGACAATACAAGTGTAATGGAAACAGATCAAAAAGAAACTTCGTCATCTGTTTTAATAACCAAATGACAATATTAAACAAGCTGATGTTAGCAAACATTTCCAGTGTGTGCTGTTTTCTCCTGCGAGCTATTGCTAAGACATGATGATGCCCAACACTTTAGTGAACTGCAGCCTCCAAGAAGAATTCAAAGCCATTTAAAAAGATTCACTGCATAACTCTGGGTAAATGTATGGTTTTTATTAAGTTTTCAGAAGCACACCCTGAGGAATAATATTATGATGCCATACTAGCTTTTTTTAGCTAGTATGAAGTAAAATACCTCATGTACTCCAAAAGAAACTGTAGCAATTTAGACCATTTAAGGTATTAATCTATAGATGAATAGCCTGTCACTCTTTTATGTGTTGAGTATGCGGCAGGCAGTGCTGCTAAAGCACAGAGGACTACCTGCATATGTAAGAATAAATGTATTCTTTTATATAATACAAGAACACCTAATTTAAGATGGTAAAATAAAAAAAAAAAAATCCATTGTTTTCCTAATCTTATACTTAGTTGCATTGAAGTGGCATAAATACTGTCACCAAATATTATGTAGAGATTTTTAATGTTGGAACTATAATTAGGAGTCTTCTCTGTCTTGCCAATAAAATATCACAAGTAACCAGGAGTGAAAACATGAAAGTGCTCAACAATTTAGGAAATTTATTTCCCAGTGTTTTCTGTCTCTTGCATTCATTTCATTTGAATAATATGATCACAGTAGTTAGGTGTGCATATTTTATTTGCATGCATTTCGTGCTGGCTAGCTAAAATTTCACTCAAAAAAATCTCTTCAGCCTCCAGCTCTGTATCCAAAGACCCACCAGTTTCCAGCTACGATTAAGATGAAACACAAGGAACAATGATCTTTAATGAGCGTAGCTTGAGAGGAGTAACTAGAACAGAGCTCTATCTCTGTAGACTGAATCAGTGATTGAAAACTTTATTTAAGTCACTGACAGGGAGTAGATTTACCATTCTAACTGCAGTGTCTGTGTCAGTTTCTTAAATTAAGTTTTCAGGAGCTGATTTAGCCCAGGGAAATGCAGAAATCTGGTTGAAGCGTCTCTTGGGGCTGCTTATACTAAATTTTTTGTTTGTGTTTAGTGCTAATGCAGAATTAGAGGAACTCCACTGTCAAGATGTTAGAAGATCGATGCTTTTATTGCTTTGAATTGGAAAGCTGGTATACACAGTAGAACAGTCGCAGGGGGAAGAATGATACAAAAAGCTCTTCTTTGATTGCCTGGTGCTTAAGAATATTGCAAAACATTGTGAATTCAAAGAAGTAGAGATCTTTTTTTTTGGTCAAGGAATAAACACAGCAGATCTGGTTTACTAAATATAGACTGAGTAAAATTATTTTCAATGAAATGTATATCTGTCCAATGGAAAAATATATAAACTTCAATAAATACTTCATTTTTGCAGTATCTATGTAACACTTTACTAGGAAGTGCCAGCAATATACCACATGGGCTGCCTCTTTCTTTAGAGTAAAGCTCTCATAAAATACTTGTAAGAAGGATCTTTAGTTTACACAAAGAGACATAGCTTTAACATCAGCATTACTGATTTTTCTTTCTTTCTTTAAAAAAAGCATTGGAGGTGTTAAAACTTCCCTGAATTCCTAGTACCAGAGCAGTTTTCTTCAATATGCATTAGTGCAATTCTGACTTCACTGGGAGCTGAATTTGGCCAGAGAAGGGCAGTAATGCCCTATATGCTTCCAACCTAATTTTTTGTTTGTTTGTTTGTTGAATCTGAAAGAGTGGTCTAATCTCCAAGATAAGTGACACAGTTCAGCCTGAAAATAAAGATTACATACTCTAGTTCTCAAAGGTTAGGAAATGACAACCTCTTTGGTTCTGGCCTAGTGCACCTCAGTACTACAATACACTATTTATTACACACTATTTTATCACCTGAGCTGAGCACACAACACCCTGTAAAACTTCATCAAACTACCCTCACATGTTTTTCAGTCTTTTAATCTGTAGACACTTACACCTTAATCCAAGGTAACTTCAGAATTTATTTCATTTTTTGTACTGCTGATAATTCTGTTAAATTAATGTGACTAATCACAGCATGTGAGATTAAATTTGTTAGACTGAGACCAGATATTCAGAGAAACAGTTTCCAAGATGTACACTGAACTGATTAATATATCTTCCCATATTGGTGGTGACATGGGTATCTTTTTGATTCTGTGCATGGTTTTCCTGCTGATTTTGGTAGATATACTGTGATTCCTCAGCATATTGAAGAGAAGGTCACGTGAGACAAAGTTCAATATTGTCAAAACTATTTTCGTTCTGACCTACCCATAAGGCATTCTGCAAAAAAGGAAAACTATATCCAGAGAGAAATTTCTATAGTTCGTGGTCACAATGGAAAGAAGTATCAACTGATGCTATGATGTGGTCTGTCGAGGGGCCAATTCTATCATATTTTGATTAATTACATGAATGATTGAAAAAAGACTTATTGTATATCAAGAGATTTCAAGTACATTTGAGGAAAGGAGTAGAATTCAAAATCATCTTCAGAAGGCTGAGATTTTTTCTGGAAAGTGCTATTCAGCAAGGACAAGTGGGAACTACGACACTTGAGTTGAAATAAGTGAACACACAAACACAGTACAGATAGCAACAGCCTGGGTATTTCTCTCTCACAATGGTTCACAGTGATTATCATGGTCCACAAACTGAATGGAAGTCAACACGTTTGTATTGTTGGAGAAAAGGGGTCATCCTCCTTGATTGTACAAACAGGAGGGCAGTCTGCAGCACTGATGTGATTCATGTTAGCTTAAGCTAACAAGCAATGCTTCAACTCAAAAGAAAACTTCAAGAAATCCTGCAGACTGACTGAAGAGGACCCAGAGGGGAGCAATTAGAAAGAGCAGATGTCTGAAAACAAGACCTATTAGGAAAGACAGAAGGAAGTGGGGTTTTCTAGCTTGGAAGAGAGAAGACTGAGAGTATAACTGGCTATTGAAAAGAGCTAAGTTACCTGTTTCCCTGCCTATAACAGAGACACATCCATATCTGGTCCAGGATCTAGACTACATTGCAAAGAAGATACAAATTAGATCTTGGGGAAAAAATTTCTGAAGCCAAATGTGGGGGTAATCACTGGAAAGGACTGCCTGGGGAGTCTGTGTAATTTATTGATGTCGGCATTTAAGAACAAGATAGACAAACTTCTGTCACATTTTCATACATATTTAGGCTGGGGACATGGTCTAATTGACCTACTGACTCATTCAGCAATGTGAATCTATGATTCTAATGACTGAAAGCATGGTTCTGGGAATACATAATATTTATAAATATGTAACACTTATCACCAATAATTCCACTGATATTTGATATATTTAATATAATAATTAGAAGTACCCAACATGTAAAGCACAAACATAACTGAATTTAAATATAACACTTTTCCCTGGAGCTTTCTAACAGATACAAGCAATTTTAATGAAAGAAAAGGAAGCCTTGTTTATAGAAGTAATTTTAAGTGAATGACTTTCTATAAAAAGTTTCTTCTTTCTTAGGCTGCTAACTTTTGATATTACTGCACAGTCCATTCTGTGGAGCTGTTGAAACAGAGTATGACCTGTAATGGCTGGAATGCATTTCTTTAGCTTTGGTTATTGTGCTGGTTTTGGCTGGGATAGAACTAATTTTTTTCTTGGTAGCTAGTATGGGGCTATGGTTTGGATTTGTGCTGAAAACAGCGTTGGTAATTCAGGGATGTTTTAGCTAGTGCTGAGCAGTGCTTACACAGAGTCAAGGCCTGTTCTATTTCTCACACCACCCCACCAGTGAGTAGGTTGAGGGTGCAAAAGAGGTTGGGAGGGGACACAGCCAGGCCAGCTGACTTCAATTGACCAAACAGATATTCCATAGGACGTCATGCTCAGTATACAAGTGAGGGGAAGAAGAAGGAGGAGAAAATGCTTAGAGTGATGGCATTTGTCTTCCCAAGTAACCATTACATGTGATGGAGCCTGGCTTTCCTTGAGATGGCTGAACATCTGCCTGCCCACAGGAACTAGTGAATGAATGAATCCCTTCTTTTACTTTGCTTGCATGCATGGCTTTTGCTTTACTTATTAAACTGTCTTTATCTCAACCCATGAGTTTTCTGACTTCTACCCTTCCGCTTCTCAACCCCATCCCACTGCGGAGGAATAAGCGAGAGGCTGTGTGGTGCAGAGCTGCCAGCTGGGGTAAAACCATGAAGGTTGTCTACTTCTGAGCTAGTTGTCTAGTCAATAGAGCTGTAAAGGCACTTTCAGGGTATGAGTTATCTCACCAGGTATAAAAGTCCTCTTCAGTATGAGGTGAATCACACCTTAAAACGTCCTTTGTTTGCAAGTCCTTTGGCTTTAGAGCAGATCTAATTACTAATCCAATAGTAGATATCTGCATTCAATTCAACTTCATATACTTAAGAAATAAAATCTGAAGTATAGGTACCCTGGAATACATACAAATCAGCATATGTTCTGCAGTTAGATATGCTAAGAAGGCACTTCAACTAAAAATGCCTGGTTTTAGAACAAGTATTTGATAAGTTGGAAATTCCATCATGCATTAAAAAAAAAAAAAAATAGTTAAATATACAATGTCGATTTTCCTTGGGAAGAATACTGAAATGCTGCTTGATAATAAAGAAGATTATTTAAATTGGCATTTATGTATGATTCCAAAACTTGAGCTTTTAGGAAACTTGGCATTAACCAGTTATGAGTTGATGTATCTTGAGAAATTTGAGGACTCTGAGACAAGGTTCCTGGGGGTTCGTGATACTGGAAAACTGATTTCTGGGTTAATCAACTAAATGATTGATCAATAAGTGCCTGTGATTTCCAGGAACTGTGACAGTGCTGTAGTCAGTTCCTGTCCTTCTGCCAGCATTTTGACATGGCTGTACTGCTCCAGATTAAGACTCCAGAACTCTGAACTTTCCCATTGGAACTAACCACCAACTTCTCTGACAAACATTTGATATCCCACCCCAAAACTGGAAAGACGAAAACAGAGATAGTGCATTTGTAACAATATAAAAACTTTATGTGGAATTAATATTTGGCATGATGAAGATGATTTAAGTAGCCACCAAAAAAGTAAAAAAAAAAAAATAAAAAAAAAAATTACATTTTGCAGGCAACTAACTTTTACCTGATTCTGTAAAGAGGAATTGGCTTGCAAACTGAAAACTACAGGCTCAGTAAAAGGGGAAAATATGGAAATTTAATGCACCTGAGATTTTTTTTGACAGCACGAGCTTGAGCACAAATCTTAAATTGCCATGAACGAAAAGAGGAAGTAACAAACGCCTAGTTATACAAAAGTCTCAAATACAGAAACAAAGAAATTGATGATACTAGTAGTAAGCAAAAAAGTAATGCTATATACAGGTATTCAAGCATTCAGACAGACAAAATAACAGATTTCACTTAGGATATCATTGGATTTTAAAAAATCAAATTCAATAGGTTTGATAAGGTGTTTTTATTAGATGGGCCAAATAGGGATAAAATAGGTTCTATAATTTTTTGTCCCCATCTAAATACGAAGCCAGCAGAATCTCCTGAAGCTTAGTTTCTCTTAATGTTCACTGTAATCTAAAAATAATTTGTTAAAATACAGAAGATTCAAATATGATATCACTTGATTTTGAAACTTTAAATTTAAATCTGCTTGCAAACAAAGTGACCCTTGAAATCTTCTAGATTTTCAAAGGTGAGCCTGACTGTAATTAATTTACTCTGTGATTAGTAAGACTGTTAACCATGTGTACAAGTTCCGCTTTCTTTGGAAGAAACTTAAAATAATTTTCCTAGTTTCCATTTTCACATGATTATTTTTATACCTGTTAAGTCCTAATTTCCTACTCAGCACTATTTCACTTCTTAGCTGCCATCATACCTGTTGTTATCTTTATCCTGAATAATTCCAGTCTCTACTTAACATCCTTTGCTACTAGCTGTAACTATCAGCCAATACTCATGTAACAGGCCTATGTATTAGATCCAGTGACTCTAGATCTCTCCACAGAACTCATATGCTTTTGAAATAGCAGGTAAGGCTCCTATTTCTAGCTTCAAACTAGATATTAATCATTGGACTAACATAAAATACATCCTCCTGATAATGAGCCGATCAGAGTTTATGATTCCTGTTCCACACGCAAGGGCCATGTTCTGTTCAATACTGCAGCTCTCTAAATTGGTTGTTAGTGGCAGTGTTTGCTTGATAGTTATAAACACTTACACTTGATCTCTGGACATAATTCTGTGAAATGGAGTTGCTGATATTAGCACTGAATGATGAATCAAAGTGAACAATCACACTTTATATTTTCCATTAAAATCCAGTTATTACTTCCTTAGAGGTATATTATCTCTCTCATACAGAGCAGACAGTTTGACTAAACATGGAAATGATCTATAATAAGGTAGAAATAAATCTTTGATAAAATTTGAAGAGAATATTGTAAACTCTTTGATCAGGTGAGATGGAAAATCTTATCAGTGAGGGAATACTTATTGCATATATTTTACAGAGTTAGAGCTTCATTTATTTATCATGCCCTGCACATTGTTTAACAATTCACACCAAAACTACAGATTGCAGAAATAAGATATAAGAAGGCCTCTGCCCGTTACTAGGAAATGGCATTAAGTTATTTAAGCTGCCATCTTCACACTGTATAATAGAACAGAAAATCTGCCTGAGTCTGTCTCTACACCATTAGGAATAAACGTCTTTAGGATAAACGCTCAAAACTGAAGTGATGCAGAGATACTTGCATATAGATATGTATCACTGCCTATAGACGTGTGTGAGCACGAATATACATATTTACATTGACTTTCTCTCTATATGTAAGGAAGGACAATAAGCAAAACTAGTGGACATACGACGTCTGTTGTATGTCAATGATATCCACCTCTTGGCACAATAAGCTACATCAGGGAATAGATTGCAGTCTCTTGGGGCTTCTCTTATTTATATCTTAATTACAGTTTTTACTAGATATGATTCCATTTTGTATAACTTACATATTAGGCTACCAATGAGCATTGCAATTACAGTAAAATTTATAGTAATAAAAGTTAGGGCAGGATTAAACTCACTTTAACCTTCTATAAGTTAGATATCTAGACTAAGCTACCTCCCTGGTCAAGCTATGGTCAATGGAGAGGAGCAGGTACTGCTAGAAGGCAACTGCCAACCCTGTTTTCACAAGTACCAAAGGTACTTGTGATGAAGTGTCTTGTCAGAAAACAACAATTTTCTACTGGCCTAGATGACAACTATAATCTAAATGCCTGAACTCCAAACAGGTACAAGAAAATGTGGGTTATTTACTCCTTTTCTTAATATTCATAAAACTGGAAGGGAACCTTATTCAAGGTCTACTTATAGGAAGGGAAAAGTTCATGATTATTTAAATGTACTTGAATTAAGCTTCGTGCATCGCAATATTGAAATTGTAGAATCGCAGAATCATAGAATGTTCTGAGTTGGGAGGGACCCACAAGGAATTCTATCTGGCACCTCTGGGCAGATTATGACATTTTAGAAATATGTTTTTTACAGTTTATGGGTAGGCAGGTAGACTGTTAAACACCATGTCAGTGCAGTGGGTTGTATTGAAAGAAGAAGAAAAAAATGAAGACACAACCTGCAACCTGACAGAAAACCAAGCAAGTATTTCATTTATTATTCTCTTAAAATGAAAAAAACTAATTCTCTTTGAATAAACAATGGGTATCATTTTCTTCGTGAGTGTGATGACCTCTTTGAATCACAGAATCATAGAATGTCCTGAGTTGGAAGGGACCCACAAGGATCATCAAATCCACCTCGTGTCACTGCAAATGACAACCCCAAAATTCACATGATGTGTCTGAGGGTATTCTCCAGTTTCTTTTTGAACACTACCAGGTTTGGGGCCATGACACCTCCCTGGGGAGCCTGTGCCAGTGCTCCACCACCCTCTGGGGGAAGAACCTTTTCCTAATGTCCAACCTAAACCCCCCCTGGCACATCTTCCTGACATTCCCTTGGGTTCTGTAATTGGCTGCCAACGAGAAGAGATCAGCGCCTACCCTACCTCCTCCCTGTGTGAGGAAGCTTTAGACCGTGATGAGGTCCACCCTCAGTCTCCTCCAGGCTGAACAAACCAATTGACTTCAGCTGCTCCTCATACAGCTTCCTCTCCAAACCCATCACAAACTTCATAGCCCTCTTCTGAACACTCTCCAGTGGCTTAGCATCTCTTTTATACTGTGCCACCCAGAACTGCACACAGTGCTCCAGGTGAGGAAATATCTGTATATGCATACTTTTTGCTGATTTCCTGTAATTGCACCAAAATAACTGATCATGTATCCTAACAGTGATGTATGTGGTTACACATATCTGAGTACCTGGCTACATATCCACATTCTGTTAATTTAAAAATATTTTGTATATCCAGGTGTGTATGTTGTGTGTTTAATATTCATCTTGCAAAAGTAACAGCCACTACTGTTCTGTTACATGTGTTTATACAAAAAGGTTATATTGGGACAAACAAAATTCTGTTTACACTTGCTTATGACTTTCTGAGTGCAAAAGAGATGGTTTTATCTAGACTTGTATAAATTAGGTACTTTTCTATAAAGTCCCATTGAAGCTATTCACCAGTGAGCATCAACCATAAAGTCTCTATGCACTGGTCTCAATCTGCCCATAGAAGGAAAATACAAGTACATATTCATTTGCCTTAAATAAAAACTGAATAATATTTCCTTTGAGCAAGAGCATGTCTGAAACATTTTCATTCATTGTATATAGGTTTTTTAAGATTTGATAGAAAAGGATGAACAGCATGGAATCTACGAAAAGTTTAATCTTTTAATGTGTTACTTACCATATTATTGTCAGCAAATCATAGTCAAAACTATCTTTATTTATCTGATGTCTGAGTTAGAATCCTATTTCAAATTAATCCACCAAGATAATGAACTTCTTTCCTTAGTTTAGTATGCAGAAAGAGTATAAAGCTTATTGAAATACTTATTAACAAACTCCCTGATGTTAATATGTTGTTCAAATCATCACAATTGGATCAGTAAAAAGAAAACGGTCTAATTTGGGGAAATCTCTTCAAAACAGGACTTCTGTTTCTGCTTCATTCACGTTAGTATCATTTAATTATAGGAATATACATTGTCCTGGAAAACTACAGGTCTGGTAAAAATGACACTGCAATCTGACCAAGAAGAGGAAGGTAACAGATCATACTGATACATATGTTGCACATGCAATATTTACAGTGAAAACAGGGTAAAAATACCAGTCACCTCTACATAAAGGAGAAACATTGGTATGTAGTGTTTGGTTCAACACATTTGATAAATTTAGAGCATAATCTTTACCATTCAGCCCTCCTTTCAACACCATTAGCATCATACTCCATAAGTAATATATATTTTCAGAAATCTTGAGTACATCTCATAGATACCTCTGTAATCAGGAAATCGTATATTAAAAATTAAGCAAACTTTAACTCTATTTTGACTTATCCAGACTCTGAGTTTTCTTAGACAACCATACTTCAATTGGTCTAATGAATATTTAGTTTTATAATCTCTACTGGAATCTCATCTATCTTCTAGTCATTGTGATAATTACATTACAAATTGACATATGAGTTATTTCAGTGTGGGCTTTGTATGAGGGCTCACACTAAGTGAACCACCCAAAGAGGAAAAATTTGTCTTATGACACTGAAATTTAGTGTGAATTTGCACCTCAGATGTATGTGCGTTGTTGGTTAGCTTTAATTTAACTATTTTTACGTTAGAATATTAATTAAGAAGGTGCACAAAATAATTCAGCCACTTGCTTAGAAGCCATGGAAGGGCTTGAGCAGAGATACACATTGCTGTGACTATATTACTATCAGTATTTAACCCAAACAAAATAAAGCTGTCATGGTTCTGACTACATAAAATGTCACCTCACATCTTCCTTGCAATTAAAATAATACTTTAGGTCATACTTCATTTTGTACTCCTTTTCTCTGGCATGTGGTATAATAGCATCCTTTTCTTGGTGGAAGGGGTGGCTGAAACAATTTGTATATGTATTTGAGACAATATGCTTGGTAAGGAGGAAACAAAAGGCCTAATGTCTTGCCATTTCTCTTTCACTCTCCTCCCTTTTTGACAGCTATCCACTGAGGCAGAAGGAGCAGATTTCAAATAGCATTAAATAACTACATCACAAGACACTTTGTGAACAAAGAAAAAAACAGCCAATCCACCAAACAAACAAAAAAAACACACCAACAACAAACAGACAGGTGAGCATTAAGTTAACACTTTGTACCTTGTGTGAACACAGCCATGAGGCATACCTTTCCAGAAAATAGTAGGATGTGAAGATAACGTGAGAACCATATTATCTGTTTATGCACAATTTGGGATGAATTGTAGCTGTGTAACAAATACACAAACATTCAACTTCCTAAGTATTTTTGTTATGGATGTGGGTTGAGAATATTCTTATGTGCTTACCATACAAACCTCTGCAAACATTTGCTTGACTTTCTTGGTCATTCCTCAAGTATTGGGACAAAAGCTATATGTACTACAGATATCATTGCAGAAAAGTCATTGCACATTTTCACATAGGCTGGTTTATTTTTTTCGTCTTTTCTTTAAAGGTACTGATTCCAAACTTGCCTCCTCTGGTACATCAAGATCATAAAGTGCATTGCTATTGTTTCTACTATTCTTAAACATTTTTTTTTTTTTTAATCCCTCTGGCAGGTTGTTTCTAGTGTTCTTTCATGGGATTTAAACTAGATCTTTCTGGCTTTGAGAGGCTGTGTTCATTTATTTTTACTCACTAGAAAACCCTCCAAGCTTTTGAGTCAGTTTTTTCATTATAAACTAATAAATTTGACTTGAACATACACAATGCTAAAAGGCTTAGTTTGCTGTGGCTTGACCTAGCTTACTCTGTCATCTAAACCCCTAAGCTTTATTTGTAAAGGCTGTTAATGCCACATCAGTATTCAGTTCAGAACTTCATGTAATAGTTCTTTCTTCAGGCACAATTCTATGAAACATGTGAAATTAATCCGAGATAATGTAACTCACAACAGAGATAGAAAAGAAATTCCCTTATTATTGAGCAGTATCCAGAAAACCAGGATGTGACTAATAAACGTGACAAAATTAATCCTTTTTTTTCTGCTCATCCTTTTATACTTCACAGAGTGTGCACATTCTAGACAGGATGACACAGCGCAAGAGACCTGAGCTGACATGGGTTCCTATGACTTCTTCATACTTTCAGTCAGTACATTTGATCATTCATTGGTATAACATTACTGTTTCTTGATGCTTCTTGAAGCTGTAATAAACTTTGTCCTAATGCTTTCCACGGATAGCCTTTCAAGAGAGAAGCTCAATAAAGAATTCTGTTTATACTTGTCTTAAAATTTTCACTTTTTTGTGATTTTGAATTTTTTCTTTTTGTAAATGAAAATTAAAAATACTTATCTGCATGCACCTGAAAACCTTCAAAACTATCTTAGAAATCAGTCAATTGAATTCAGTCAATTGTATCAAGTTTAACAATAAGTAAACAGCAAATAAAGTAGGCTTCAGAAACACCTTTTTTTCCCCACTGAATCTGGTCTGGCTGAAGACCTCCTCATTTCCACAGCATATTAGAGGTTACCAACTTCCCAGATCTGTCATTTAGTCAAAGCCAATTCTGCCAGTGTCAGTCAGTTTATCAAAGACCTACTTGTTACATTTTTTACACTTATCTGCCCCTCTTAAACTGAAACTGGTGAAGTACTTCATGAGGATCCAATAAACTTTGGCAGATGGTTGGATGATGGAGCATATTTGGGCAGCTGAGACCCATGTGGTATAATCATGGCTGAAAAAGTTTGGCTAAGTAAAGCCAGTCAACCTCATGCAGTCACTAAGCCAAATAATAGAAGGATTCAGCCTTGCCAGTATCTGTCTTTCAATATGTAAAGAAAATAAGTCTGTGTTGAGTGCCCGACCCATTATCAGACAACTGCCACCATCTGTCAAACAGCTGTGACAGTCAGTTTCCTAGAGGGCTGGCCTGGCCCCTGAGAGTCAGCCTATTCAGCAAATTCATTGGTTGCCTCTTACAGGCCATTACAAGGTTTCTATGGTGGCTTCCAACAGTCTATTCCTACTTCTAGCTCTTGCCTTTCCCCTGTGCTACCTCACTCATGGCTGCAGGCCTTCCCCAAAATATACCTCTGATCACAGCTCTTCACCTGTCTGGCATGCAGCTTGGCAACCCAGATGACAGCCCAGCATTTCCACTTTTAACTTTGCTCTGAACTTATTTTACTTATCTGCCTTGGACAGTGCACTGAGATTCCCTCCATCGGCTTGCGCTGTCTCTGCCCAATCACTCTGTGCTCTCTGGTTCTCACTAGCCAGGCTGGGCCCATTGGATGTCTACACAGTTTGATTAAACACTCTAAAAAAGTGATGGAACTCACAGTTATGTGTTTTCCAGTAGTCTCTAGAGAAACTGGTGACCCGCTAAAATTTAAGACTTCCTATGACAGCTATTCATCTAAGATTTCTTATTAAATATGTGCTTTTCTGATCAAGTACTAATATTTCTTGTTTGTTTCTTGGGATTTTGTAGGTAATTGCACATTTGTGCTAACATCTACATATTATTTAAATCTTTCCTGAGATTCCCTGGGATGTTTAATTGAATGATCACTTTTATTAGAGTGTCTCAGAGAAAGCCGTATTTACTTCACTTGTGGAAATGACACTTTTTTCAACAAGTCACACAAGTGTTTCTCTGAAATTACCCCGTTTTATGGGCCCTCACCTGGTTAGTCCTATGACGGGCAACTACAATAGATTTTAATGCTCTGTTTTAAGAAATGACATCAAGTTTTGTTTTGTACAATATTTTCATCTCATGCTGGTGACCAGGTCTATTGACCAAATAATTTCCTTCTCAATATTTTTGAAGCTACAGTACCTGAAAATACAGTCTAGAGATATCCTGTTTTATTGCTTGTACTTTCCACTGTATCCAAAGAAAGAAACCTTTTTTCTGGTGTTGTGTTTTGTTGTTGTTGTTGTTGTTGGCTTTTTTGTTTGTTGGTTTGGGTTTTTTTGTTTGTTTTGTTTTGTTTTGCTGTTGTTTTTTGCTTGCTTGTTTGTATGCTGTACATGTTTAAAGATGACACAACAATCTGGAAAAGCTTCTAAAACAGAAAACATGCTGCAAATTGGATGCCTCCTCCACAGTCCTAATTTTTTGTGAGAAGTCAGCAGATTGGTGCCTGTATAAAGCAGCTCATTTGAATTTCCTGCACCTTGACTTTATATGAAAACCAGGTCGTTTTTGCATCTCCGTATTGACAGTGAAGTTCCCTGATGTATCTAGGGTTTGGGATAGTATAGAAGTATTGGTATTTTCACACATATTACAGAGAAGAGCATGTGATTCTGCAACATAACCTATTTTTGGTAGTATTGTTGTGTCTGAATAAATCAAGATATTGTACTTATGTTCACAGTTTCCTGTCTCTGTAGAAGAATAATCTTACCACATTTTTCTTTGTAGGGAAGTGAGAATTGCCCAGGATTCCCATGGCATTTAAATGCCTATGTCTACTTTAAGCGGTATTTAAATCCATTGAAAAATCTGGATTTAAGAGACTTTGATTAATTCTGTGGCAAAGCATGTATCTGAACCAGCCTCCCAGATCCCAGTTTACTGATTCAAGTATTTGAAAGTTTCACTCTCAAACTGGACTTCCTATGAATAATCTCTGATTCTGTAAATAAATATGTTATACTTTACTGCTACCTTCAATAGGATGATTGATGTTCCCAATCTACTCTGCAGGTGTGGCCTTGTCTGGAGTGCTGTGTGCAGTTCCAGGCACTGCGGTATAAAAAAGTTATTAAGCTACTGGAGAATGCCCATAGGAAGGCAACAAAGTTTGTGAATGGGTTTGGAGAGGAAGCTGTATGAGGAGCAGCTGAAGTTAATTGGTTTGTTCAGCCTGGAGGAGACTGAGGGTGGACCTCATCACGGTCTAAAGCTTCCTCACACAGGGAGGAGGTAGGGTAGGCGCTGATCTCTTCTCGTTGGCAACCAATTACAGAACCCAAGGGAATGACAGGAAGATGTGCCAGGGGGGGTTTAGGTTGGACATTAGGAAAAGGTTCTTCCCCCAAAGGGTGGTGGAGCACTGGCACAGGCTCCCCAGGGAGGTGTCATGGCCCCAAACCTGGTAGTGTTCAAAAAGAAACTGGAGAATACCCTCAGACACATCGTGTGAATTTTGGGGTTGTCATTTGCAGTGACACGAGGTGGATTCGATGATCCTTGTGGGTCCCTTCCAACTCAGGACATTCTATGATTCTGTGATTCAAAGAGGTCATCACACTCACGAAGAAAATGATACCCATTGTTTATTCAAAGAGAATTAGTTTTTTTCATTTTAAGAGAATAATAAATGAAATACTTGCTTGGTTTTCTGTCAGGTTGCAGGTTGTGTCTTCATTTTTTTCTTCTTCTTTCAATACAACCCACTGCACTGACATGGTGTTTAACAGTCTACCTGCCTACCCATAAACTGTAAAAAACATATTTCTAAAATGTCATAATCTGCCCAGAGGTGCCAAATAGAATTCTAGGTGACTTCCACTGAGATCTAAATGCATGTACCTAAAGGGAATATTTGGTTTTAAGAATACACAGATTAAGGATATGTTACACATCTGATACTACTAACTAGCTATGACTGACACTAATGAAATCGCTGGAGGCTTCCATTTCATTGATACTTTCAGGAAGGAGTTTCTGCTTGGTCATGTAGAGCTGAAGCTGAACAAAAAAATTCATTTGTAAACAGACGCGAAAATGATTTTCAAAGTCTTAAATCTGATTATTTAATATGAAACAAAAATGTACTTAGAAGTAATTTAGGTGCATTCTAATGACTTGAAATTTATGTAAGTTTTCACTATTGCTTATTTTGCCTGTATTCAGGTGGGTTCTTTATTCTCTTAGTTTTGCTCTCATCACCACACTGCACAGATAATAACATCCATTTAATTGCTAATTATTCTTTGTAATTCTGTTTAGACAGTTTAATTATTTTGTTTAGTGATTTAATAACAACATTTGACTCTTTATATTTTCAAAGCACTTTAGAATTAATGAATAGCATGAGGTATATAGTGGCAGTAGTAAAATCATTCCAGGTGGACAGACTGAGACAGGGAAGTCACTTGATTTTGCCAAATTAGGACTGAAGAGCTATTCTTGTTCAACTGTGGCTTTGGGCCATTAGACCAAATTGCCTCTCTCCCTTATTTTGCTTAATGATGATACAAGATTAGAATTTGCTTTAGTTAACCATAGTCTAGAAGTTCCATCCAGAAGACAAAGCCGAGAAGAATGTATCTATTTCATCAATTAACAACTAATAGAGGTGAACAACGATTAGATCTAAAATGTATTTTAGACAAGTAGAATTCTTTTTTTTCATAAGCCTGATTATGTTGGGAATGGAAGTCTTCATGCAATTTGTATCACCTTTTATGGTACTGTACATGCTTTGAGAAAAATACATTCTGAACAGGAACTTTTGACTTATTTTTAAATCCTCATCTCTGAGGATGTCAGTGAATGCATACATATTTAATATTGTACATTTCTAGATTGTTGTCACTAATGGCTAGATGGTGATAAGAGTAACTAAATTGCCCTTTGCTAATGCTAGAGGAACTAGTTTTGCTCCAAAGGAGAATATAATGTCTGAATTTATTTCATCATTTTCTGACAAAATATTTTTCTAGAGAAAAGCCCTCCTTAAAAAAAATAAAACGTAAAACCACAGCCCACTGTACTGTCTTTTGTATGCTTGTGAGTTATCACATTTAGACCCATGTCAGACAACAACATTGCATTTTAATCTGTCAAATGACTTGAAAAATCTATATCATTGCAAGTATACGTAATTGTAAACTCTTCTGTACAGTATGCAGTAGAATTTCTTCAATAGCACTTCACTTACAGTTCAGAAAAAGGAATGTTTACTACATCAAGACTATTCTATACTCCATGCTGCTTATAAAGTAACAGATGACATCTCAATGTAATATATTATCAGTCTGTGGCTATAAGTGTCATTTGTCAGCCCACAGGCTTCTAGCCCCAAATTCATCTTCCTCCAAGTAAACCACAACAATGAATATGGCAAGGGGATAGATACTCAGAGATTATAAAAACTTCCTTCTCTGGTGGCAGCATCAGCAACATAAGCAATTCTCACCCCTCCTTCTTGGTGAGCAGTTCTGCTCCATCAATAGCACTGAATACCAAATGAATTGTGTTTGTACATGGTTCTGAGTATATGAAAACCCTCACAATAGAGGAAATGAAAACAATAATCAATATTTTACTATTCCAGATATTACCATTACTAGATATTTTTACAAGGCAAATTTAATAACCCTATCAAGATGTAAACTATTAATGTAACCTCCATGTGGCACACAGTTTTCTCAATTGCATTCCACCACAGTAGCCTAAAAGTTCCTTAGGTAACATCAGTAAAAACTTCAGTGAAGCTGTGAAAAAACTCCATGAACAATATTAAAAAGGAATTTCAAGGTTTTTTTGTTGTTCTTTGTTTGTTTGTTTAAATCTGTCTTTTATTATTAGATCATTCCTTATAAATACATACTTTTTTTTTTTTTGATTGAAATATAGCTCATAGTTCTTATTTTGGCAAGCATAGATATTACCAGGCATCTACTGCCAAGTCTTTGTCTGCTAAAAAATCTGCATTTTTTCAGAATTACATGACTTTTGGTGAAAAATATAAAGGAGATCATAAAAAATTAAATGAAATACAGCTTCCGACAACTTCCATAGTTTTTCCAAGCTACAGTGGTGTAACCATGAAATCTAAGAGAAACATTCTAAACTCACAAGGCTGGATGTTTTCCTCTCCATATTTTACAGCATGTGTTCTAAGATGGGTCAGAAATCTGGTTTCCCACAGGTATATTTACCTCTTCTCTAGATTTTTTGCTTTTGTTATAGAAATCCAAATTTATGGGTGGGCTCATAGAATCATGCCTGAATGTTGCCTTTTCTAGAATTTACAGAAAGTAATGAGTACTTCAGAAATTAGTGCTGACCAGTCCAGGAAGTTACTGCCCACCTAGGCACATTGTTTGCTTACTCATTTGCTACTACTTTGCATGCTTATCACCTTGCTGGTCCCAACTCAGTCTGTAACAGCACTGTGGAGTCCAGATTTTTAAAATATGTCATCTAGGTGTGCCATTAGTTGTATAACATAGGTAAAGCATATGATCTGATCTCGCTGTTGCAAGTTTTACAAATATGTTTACTGAGATGATTGTTTAGCTTTTTTTTTTTTTGAATGTTTCTTTCAATCTTAATTACCTTTCTACCTACCAAAGAAAAACATCTGGCACCCCTGCCTAAATGTTAAAAATATGTTTAAAAATGGAGTCACGCACTTCACCTTTACATGAAATAGACTATAAGATACGTTTTTGTACAGGTCTTTTGAGACATGATTGGAACTCCTTTAGGGCCAATTGCTAAACTATGTTTGAAAGGGCTGTATATCGCCAGGATGTGGACAGGAACAAAGGCTTTGCAGCTGATAGAAATACGCATGAGGTCAGCTGGAACGAGTGACGCTCTCTCCTGTTTAGTATCAGCAATAGAAGTACCACTGCTTAGATACCCAAAAATGTCAACATATATTATAAAATAAGGTACATAAGTGCATTTGGAAAGCCCACAATAAGATGGATATTTTAAAGATTTATAACTGTGTGTTGGTCAGTTTGGATGTTTTGATCTGTTAGAGCCAGAATCCTTGTGCTGCAGTCTACTAATGAGAAATTCTCCGTTTCTCAGACCAAACCTGAGATGAAAAGGCAGATCATCTCTGTCAGATGTGGATTTAGCACTAGCAGCAGGCAGAGGCCAGATACAGGTGCTCTGACTACCAGGATCATTTGGGGAATGTTAATGTGCCGCTCTTAAGATTAATACTACTGCATTCTGTGAGGTGACTGTGTTAGCAAATTACTGACACAAAAATAACTTGCATGACAAAACCTCCTGGAATAGTACTTTCTGCACAAACCTCACAGGCAGAACTGGGATACAAGGTGCAATAAAATGCTTCATGGCACATTTGTAGCTGAAGTGTGATGTAGCAATTATGTCTATGTGATCCAATGTTCCCTTAGTTCTCATTTAAAAAGTTTTGTATTTCTCTTGCTCATTTTTTTTCTCAATACAGTTGAGTGCATTCAGAGAATAAAGTGAACCTTTCCAATCTATATGGTAGGAGGTTCAAGATCCCAAAGTCTCCTTCTAAACTGAGAGTCCTCTGTACCAAATTTCCACCAGGGGTCATGGTAAAACCAACCTTATCCTCCTCACTATGATGTTGAAGAGCGTGTTGGCATAAGCACACTAAAAAACAGAGATAAGTTATTGTGCTAATTAACACACTTTTTGGCTTATTTTTCATAGAACTGAAATTTATTGCTCTTCTGTCATACCAATCCTAGAAAAAAACCACAACAGTTACTGAGTCATATTATTAACTTTTTTACTGGAGTTGTCTTCGTAGTTTTATTGTAACTATGTAACTCATTTGATGACAGTACTTTACTAAGGAACAAAACTTTGCTATTAGATCAATTATATGTCTACTATAGGGATAAAAGAAAAAAAAAGCCTGTACTAATGAAATAATTAAAAAACAAAACTAAAATAATTGTTCTATGAAAAAGGGAGGAGCACTACTGCATAGGCTAAGAAGCATCTTTCCTTACTTTACTAAAGATTTGCAGAGACTTAATAGTAGCAATAGAATTAGAAGGAAGTTAAGACTGAGAGTACTACAGAAAATTTTCAAAACCTATGAATTGTTACTTAATGCTAGGGAGAAAGGATGGACAAATGAGTCTAGGGGAAGGTCCCTATTTTCTTGTATGATTTCACAATCTGCAATGAAGAGAATTTTGCTGAAAGCTCTTAATTGTTACTGGGTGAAAAAAGCTCATGTATTCATGACAAGGGTCCTCCCACAGGCCTTTCTGATATACTGTAATTACTACAGGTTCTGAGGGATCAGAAAAAAACTTGATTTCTGAGTCATATAAAGGACAAGTATTCAACCACTTGCTTCATCTGTAGGTATTGCATGCTGTGGGATGGGGGACTACCTAGCCCTGTTTCAAGACTGTTCCCTGTATGTGGCCCTGAGCTGAGTTGGACATGCTGTTCAATGGTCTCTGTGGCTCCAGACATTTGATGCTACCATTGCTGTAGAAAAAGATGTTGTGGATGCCCATTACTTTGGCAATTAGAAGTGTTTAAGATCCATGAATTTGTTGCAGATCTGAGGGGCAGGAGGATGCAGGGTCATGTGCCTGGCATGGATCATCTCATCAGGTCAGTCTCATCTCCTGAACAGCCCTGGCCCCTCACAGACATCCTATTTGGAGTCAGTCACATGCCAAAAAGATTAGAGGTCCCACAGTGAAACATTTTGCTAGGACATAAGATAGGCTACAGATATTGCATAAAGTGAAATCAACTTCAGAAGTCCTTTACATACACAGGTTCCTCAAACTTATATTGGGCTTCTATGTGAAAAGATCACATCATAAGAGACAACTCATAATGTTGAAGAGAGTTGGAAAACTAAAACTTCATGAAAAGACTGGAAATCATGGGGAAAGGGTCATGGCCATTACTGTCTTTCGTGTTTGTAAATGAATTAGCTATACATCCATAGTTTAGCACAGTGCATATCCATGTGAGTTTACTTGTTACTTTGTAGAACTTTTACACTGTACATACTTTCATATTCTCATGGCCAACTACATACTGTCTTGTATCTTGGACATAAGAATTTAAATTTATATAGAGAGAATGAAACTCTTTACCACGAGCAAGGAAATAGTCAATGCTCTAATGTCATGTGCTTTAAATATTAATACATGGAATGACATCAAATATTTTTCACAAGCCAAAATACACATGATTTTTGCTGCATTTTGGTTGTTGATCTGCCTGTTAAGGCTGAAAAATGACGGCATTAAAAAAATTGTCTCCAAAGATTCGTAAGTTGAAAACTTGTCGCTGTTGATTACTTCCAAAGAAATGGCTAGAATTTAATATTATTTTACTTTGCATATGAAGCATTTAGAAAATAATTCTTTTCAAATAAATTTAATGGGGTTTTTTGAGTTTACCAAAACCTAACAAGGAAATAAAAAGTTCTGTGATTTTTTTTTAGATCTTAAAAAGGAGTTATAATTTCCAAATCCCAGATGCCATGGGATATAGTAATACAGAGCCTACACCAAAATGTGTGTCAGTTATTCATGACATCAGAACTGCCTAAAATCATGTTTCACCACAGAATTATAAAACACTTCTTACAGCTTTTTCATCACAGGATAAATCCCCTTGAAATAATTAAAATATTATCTTATACTAAACAATTTTAAGAATTAAAATTTGTTCTGTATTTGTACAGGGTCTTGCATTGTAAGGTGCTGTTCCATTCCTGTGGCTTGTTTCTTCTTTCCAAGAATAAAAGTAAAACACATCATTTTATAATTTGATCTCAGAGAAATCCAGAAGTGATGTTAACAGCATTTCTTCAGTGACACTAAAAATAATGAATCGGACCTGGTCTTCTCAGCAACTCATTATATCATTTGCTCCATATTTCATTTGTATCTGTTCTTCCAATATAATACAGTCATATTCTTTACCCCAGCTGACTTTGTCCCATGCAGAATTTAAGGAATGAACCACATAAATTTCAATGGCACCATGTGCTCAGCTTAGTGGATAATAGGGATTTTTCAGAAATGTCTTAAAACTATCCTACACAGAATTGTTTTGAAACCCAGAAGGAATATATTATAGACACATGGTTTGGTATTGCCTTTTTATCATTTTTGTGGTACTTGTTTCTATATGAGTCTGGGAAATATGCGCAACCTGCAAAGCCTAGATATTTACAAAGGGAACTCTCTGATGCAAACAGTTTACCAAAGACCACTTGAATTTCTTAGAAAAGTTAAGGATTATAGAATAATAACATGCTGAAAAGGGAATTCAAATAGTTAACGATTATATGCAAATTCAGACATTCACTGTGAATGAAAATCTACAAAGCACTATAAAGCCAGCAAATCATTTCATACTAGCCCCAGAGACTTGGTGAGAATGTCCTGGTGTTTTAACAGCTTCTTTCTTCTCTCTGTAACGTGTTCTATAACATTATGAAATCTGTCTGTTTCTTGTATTTAGTACAAAGAGTGAAAAATGTGGTTTTTTTTTCTAAAATCTGGAGCTTTGTTTTTCTGTGTTTCTGCTAAGTCCTCTGTTTATAGCTTGATGCTTTCATGCAGCTGAAACATGGCTGTGGATGCTTTTATGACCATTTTGTTCTACCTTGTTCTGTGCTCAGTATAAGTCTCCAGAATTGCTGTAAAAAAGTCAGCCTGTCTGCTGTCATTAAGCAATACCATTTCATTCAATGTAGACTCTTACACTGATCTCATCTTTATAATCTCTGGCTGTTCTCCAGTAGTGACTAAAACAACATGATTCATAGCTATGATATGTGGGTTTTTTTTTCCTTTCCTGTTATTTTGAGGGGAAAAAGTTGAGTGCAAAGTAAATTTCTGTTCTCTATTAATGTATATAAATCATTTAAATTGCATGTTCTATGACATACTATGTATTTACTGGTCTTAGCATGCCTTACCAAAACTAAAAGTGCTTTGAACTTGACATTTACAATATGCTGTACTCCTTTTTCCAAGAGAAAACATTCCTGTTTTTAACATATTTAGAGATGATCTTCAGTCTTTTTTCCTATGTGCTACTTTGTGCAAAGATGAAAATCCTGCTCCACTAATTACTCAGAGTAACTGTTAAAACCAGACCTTAAAAATGTTGTGGGCAAGCAGGACAAAGCAGAAGGCTTTGGACATTTTTATAGAGGATGCAGAAACCTGCCTCCCTGCTCTGACTCACTGTCAGTAGCTCTGAAATTGCAGGCAGACATTTTTTCAAGCACACTTGAACTTACACATGTTGTTTCTGATCTTCTGCTAGTTTCCCTGAGAATGATAGTTTTACTAAAAACTTGGGAGGTTTTGCAATAATTTAGGCTAGTACAAAACACATTCAACATGGAGTGTGTTACTGAGCTTTTTAGAAGAGTTCATTATGCTTTAGAAAAATGTTGTTAATATTGTCTCTGCCCACATATAGTATCCTTTTCAAATAAGAGTAAAAACATTTTGGAAAATTACCGGGAAATGTTATGAACTTGTTTCAATAAGCAAGTTCAAATCTCTACTTTGATTACTGAAGTCTCCTGGGGACTTTTGTGTCTCAAAATATGTTTATTGCAATGAACTAGAGGGGGAAGCTGCAAAAATGGAGGTGTCCAGCTGATTCCAAATATCAGTCACTAGTCACTACCAGTCCTCTTCTGCTACCTCTGCAAAGATGGCCAAAAATTCAGCTGAGGGTTCACTGTGGTATTCAGAAAACACAGTGTAGGCTGATTGTTGTTGTTGTTGTTGTAAAAGACAACGTGAATAGTTGACACACTGCTAAAACAGAAAGACTTTGTATTGTGAGAAACTTTTTTTGCTTGAGTATTCAACTGATCTGAGGAATAGCACGCCTTATTCTAACTTGGTTGTGAAGTTGGCCACAAATCAGAAATAAGTCAAATAAAGCCAAGTATGTCTTTCCGTATACTGGTAAACTTTATCAAGTCCCCGAAGGCAAGAACTTGAAGGATGTAAAGTGTGAAAGTAAGCAGGACTTTTAAGAGAGCTCTTTGCCCTTCCCTTCTAGAACCATAGTTGTTGTACTTAAGCTGTGAACAGAATGGCTATATAATTTTAGTTCAGTTTGCACATTCACTGTGCTCTCTCACAGGGTCCTGAGACAAAGGTTATGGTAGTGACGTTCTGGGGTAGAGAATTTGGGGCTTTTGAAGGTTATTTAGGGGTCAGTAATATTGCTCAGAGAGGCTGAATCAAGAAGCAAATGATCCTGGGCTTGGGCTTTTTGTTTCTTACTTGGTTTTCCTAGCATCTTCTCCTCAGAGGACAACTAGAACAAATGCCAGGACCCAGCCATGTAGAACATTTTGATTTCTTTTGTCATATGACTTTGTAAATCTCTCCCAAAACTATATCAATTTCTTTATGTGTTGCTAAGGTTGTTAGTATAACTGCATAGTCTCTGCCAAAAATAGATCAATACCTAATTTTTGGTGGTGGTGTTTCTTTGATAGAGAAAAGAAAGGATAGGGTCAGAGACACTGGAAAATGGCTGCAGGGCAACAAAGGACCTTCAGAACAGAAGATCCCTCTCTATTTGTGGAAAGAATCTTCAGCAGTTTGGTACTCTCTGCCCCTGAAGGAGCACTGTTGGCACTCCCTCCAGCTTCTCAACCTGGAACTGACTACAGCTGGGGACACATTTGGATGGATCCAACTTATGACAGTCAAAACTAAATGTATATAAAGACTCTTTGCTAATATTTACCTAACCATTTGATGTGCAAAAAGAACATTCTCAGTTAAGAATTAACAGGTTTATTTCTTGAAAAGATCTTCTTGAAAGAGGATGCTTTTTCTTACAGTTCCCTGGCTAAGTGGAGAAAATTTGCTATAAGATGACGAAATGACAGCCTCAGATCTTCCATAAGAGAGTTTGTATAATTTCTTAAGTATTTTTGTAAGATACAGAAGCAATGTTTGCTGTCCACCTAAAACATAGTAGTCAACAGGAGCTTCTATAAAACTGTGAAGAGAGTTGAAGGTATGTATACATCTGTAATCTACTTTTTCCTGGAAAAGTCAGACTAGCATGCAAATGGGAATTCTGGCTCACTGCTCACATTTGTTCTAGGCCACATGAGAAGGATCTGCTGATCCCAAGCCTCTTTGCTTCTGGGACATGTGCTCTGTTCCTGGCAGGGCTCTGGTGGGCTCAGTGCAGTTGACACATTGAGAGACCAGAGTAGGAACAAGTTGCCTAGACCACTACAGGTGATCCGTGGCAAATCCTGGCAGCATTCACTGAACAGGTGCACCAGGAAATGTTAAGACTCCGCTTATTTTCCCAAACCTGACTTTCAAATGGAAAACACTAGCTTTCACTTGCCTTGCCAAAATGCTGTCCTAAAGTATGAATAGTCCAGAACATGTCAGACACCTACCTGGGAATTTGTTTCGGTAAAACTACCATCTACTTTTATTCTTTGAAGTATCTGAACCTCTGATGAAATTTAACACCTATCACCTCAAATGAAAAAGAAAAGCCTGAAGCTGAGAGCTTCAGTATGGAAAATTTCAGCATGAAAAGTTGACCTAAGGCAAAGTTATAAGCTGCTGAAAACCTGGATTTCTTAGAGGAATGTATTAGACAGCTTCATATATAAATTTCTAACACTATCCAGTGCCAGAGAAAGTCACTTTCACTTACTTTCGGTAGCTTATTAATGATACAGATTTTAGGTTAGAGTTAATTGCTGAGGTGGCAGTACAGAAAGACAACACTTTAATTACACAACCTGTGCTACAACTAAAGAATTCAACTTTTAATCAAACGTTGACAGTTTGATACCAAAATACCACGGCACTCTAATTCTTGACAGGTGGTAAGCAATTGGAGAAAATAATAGCTGTTTCACACATTTCCTCGCTGAATTATTGTTTGCAGAAGTTGGTTTGACCTCAGTGTAGAAACATCAGTTAACTGAGCTTCTGATCAGAAATAATAATTGGAGCATCTTTCAGGATTTGTCTTTGAGCAGGAGTTTGTAAGAAGGCCTTTATAAAGTGGGCTTTTACTGCATATTTATCTGAAACTTTTGTTTGGGAAGAAAGCTAGGAAGCTTGAAGTTAGATGTTTTGAACGGAAAAGGAATGACTACTTGACAGGTTTAAAAAGTCATACTTGACAGAGTAGTTATAGATGTTTGATAGTAAGACTTAAATGTTCTTTATTGGATGACAGGCTGAAGAATAGAAAGACCATCAAAATAAAACTTATATATATATATATACATACTGAATTTTTTTCCCTACTTACTAACACAAGGTCAAATATGCATTTTAATCAAAAAGCCTCTGAACTTTTCTGCTGGGTCAGGGAAAAAAGAATAAATTTAGCGTTCTTTTCGATGTATTTGTCAGTCTGTGTACAGAAAGTGTATTACATAGTTGTCTTAGCAAAGGCAAAACTTTTCCTTGATTATCTAGGGAAATTGCCTTTGAATTGGAACTTAAGACTTTGTAAAATAACCACGGATGCGTATTTCAAGAATATCTCAAAGCTTTTTCCCACATTTGCATTTATTAAAGCATTTGGGGACAATATAAAGTTATCACGTATTCTGTTTTTTGGTTTTATATTTCCACACATTCAATAAAGTCATAAAGCACATTTCCCCCCACTTTTGTCAGTATGTCTGATTCTTCGTAATTTTTTTTTCTTCATATGTTTATGAAGATCTATGTCTTGATCAGATTGACAAATGGATCAAATTACATTAGTTTATTTCAAAAGGGAGCATTGTTCAGGATGAAGTAAAGGTATTAAACTTAGTTTATTGACAATCACGTGTTATTTCTCAATAAAGTTTTCATACTTTAAAGCTTTTGCTGTAGTTCTCCCATATCAATCAATACATATGGCAGGTTTCTTGATCGGCCATTTAAGGCTTGAAGAGTGTTGATGGTAATATATTTTAGTATCTTTCATTTTTATATTAATTTTTGTATAATTTTTGTACCTATATAACTCAAATCTACTTTTTTGTTTGTCCTTCAGTACCAATCACTAATTCACACTGAGAAGAAAAAAAAATACTGTTGGGTTATATTTAGAAAAAATAAATGTTCATCTCCACTTTTTCTCAGCTATACAATGATGTTTTTATCTATGAAAATATTTCTCCCTTCGTGCTTAGTCCTATATATTGACTGGAAAGCATAATTTACATATTCAGGGACTATTGATTGTACATAAAAAGGACATTAATTATGTTTTAAAATTATGTTTAAAATGAGCACACAAAAAATATTATTTTTTGAACTTGAAAAATAATTTTAAAAGCACAGCATTTTAAATCCATCCCCTAGGTTGCTTCTAAGGTTTATTATCAAAACCTCTGAGGTTCGATTTTTTTTCTCTTTTTATTTTCTCAGTCACTTTGCAGTAGGGGAGAAATATTCCCTTTTGCAACTCCCATTATTCTTCATCTATGCTGCAACTAAAGCCCTGGTCCAGGAAACAGCTGAACACATTATTTTTCCTATTGGGTTCAAAATATCAGCATGTCCACCCTTGAATCTAGGTCAAATTTTTTATCGCTTTGTATTGAAATGCATATAACCATTAGAATACATTTCATTACAAAACTGCATCATTAAGAGTCTGATACAATTAAATAATTAAAAGAAAATCTCTATGTGAGGAGCAACTTGATTTATACAGGAAAAAAAAATCGTAGGTAACAGTGTTAAGGATTTATTTTAATGGTCTAAGTACAATGCCTGAAATCCCAGCAGATTCCACTGAGTTCACTGTCCTTGCAGAATAAAAACAATGAATTCTAAGCACAATTATGGACTGAGTCCATAAGTCTTCACTTCAGCTAGATTTGTAATTAGCTTGTTAGTCCTTCTATAGCTTAAGAGAGACCTTTTAAGAGTCAAGATATCTCTTCTCTTGATAGCATCAGAGTTTTTACAGTAAAAAATTACTGCATTACTTTGTTTATTGGTCCTCTGGTCAATTAGAATTTTGCTTGTTAATATGACAGGATTCAAATTCAAATTAACAAAGAGCTAGAGAGCATTTTTATGAGAATAATATCACTCATGAAGGGAAATACAGTGCACGCCACCTCTGCTATCCCAGGCAGACATTCATCCCACTAGATTTTTGTTTCCAAATGTGTAAATGTTTCACCTAAATATCAAAAGGAAATGTATCGCTGGAGGAAAGAGAATTTGCTGCATTAGAAAAACAACACTAACTTCTTAGCGATTT
The DNA here is from genome assembly GCF_037038585.1 of Patagioenas fasciata. Lineage (NCBI taxonomy): Eukaryota > Metazoa > Chordata > Aves > Columbiformes > Columbidae > Patagioenas > Patagioenas fasciata. Next base: position 71,091,425 of record NC_092522.1, read on the forward strand.
TGCTAAAATGTGAAACTCTTTAAGGAACTCTCTGGCAACTTTCTCCACCATCTTTAACCACTGCAGATAGCCAGCGGTGACTCTCGCAGAAATAGAGAAGATCAAACCCCCACGAGGCATTCCTAAAATTTGAATTACGCCATTGAAAACCATTATGTTATTAAAAAAAAAGTGTTCTGTTCAGAGGCTCAGATAAGCAAGGTACTTGGGACTCCAACAAACCTCAGTCTGCGCAGTAGTCACATCAACTTGTATCAAATGTATTGAAGCAGAAGGTACAATTAATATGCCTTTGCAAGGAAAAAAATAGAAGCCAAGAGGCACGCAGAACATTACTTAATATAACGACAAAATATTTAATAAGAATTCTGTCTTCTGGTGCAAAATAAAATATTTCTCTTGGCTTCATAAGACCTGTCGGATGGTGAACAATGCTTTTGTCAAGAAAAGAAACATTTTTCCAGTGGTTGCACAAACAGAATAAACCAGGAAAAGAACATTATTTTATACAAATTATCAATCTCTTCATGGTCCTTGAGGCTCATTTCAGAAGAGATTTCTGCAGGGCTACACCAGGGAGTATGTGATGCATGTAATGGAATCAAAGACCAATTCCAGACTGGTAGGATCTCTGTTGCTTTTTCTAACATCAGGTCTAGATTTAATGACCTTGGTAACTTACAAAAAACTATCAAGCTGATCTTTGAAAATAGATTTTACCTGTAGCTCATTCTGGTAGCTTATATAGGTGGTATTTTACTTTAGGAAACCGATGGAAATGACAGAGCTATATTACATATAAAGCTTCTCAACATACGAGCAGATTTTACTATTTCTACTCTAATGTTTTCCAGAACTTCGAAGTGCAGGAGGTTGTTGCAAATCACTCTAAAGAAAACACCCTGAATTGCATTAAATTACCTTGAACTGTAATAAAAAACCTTTTTCTGGATATCTCAGTGGAAGCTAAGTAGTGCTATGTAGCTCCACAAATGAATGTAGAAAGACATAATAGGTTTATTTAAGCTGACAGTTCAGCTCCACTCCAATGCTTGTTCTTATCCTTTCCCACACAGACATTTTCAGAGTTCATAGAAACTTTGCAGTATGTGTAGATGCTTATAATCATAAAAGACAGAATCCCCTGTAATAGGAGACCCATAATACCTTGCCTTGTTTTCTTTCAGCTGCTGCCCAATATCCCAGCAGAAATTAATACTTTCTGGAAATGAATAACAATGCTTCTCTTTGTTCTAGAAAACAACTATTTTAAACCTTGGAGCAATAGCACTGCAAATATTGAAGCACAGGTGAATTATACAATCTATATGTTAACATAAAAAAGAAAGGGCACTCTTCTTCTGACCCACATACATGCATGGCAGACTTTTAAGTTTGTTGAGAAGAAATCACAAGAACAGTTTCCTGGTGAAGAACAAACAGAAAAAATTTATCTGCTACCCATAGAAACAACTTCAGCCTGTGCTGTTAATGGCGTACATAGACCTTCATCTGTAATTTTCACCATCACCAATTAATATTTGGCTGATTTATTGAAGCAGCAAGAATTCAGCAATAATTAAAAAAAAAAAATACAATTTAAAAAATCCTTTTTTATACCAAGATATTTTTAATTTCATTCAAACATGCCATTTTTCTGCATCTGCTTAAAAAAAGAAAAAGGCTTTTCAGAACAAATTACAGAATGGATTGCACATTTTACTTCATGTTCTTACTCTTTTTTTGACCCCGCAAAGCAGGTGAGAAAAAGGAATACAATGAAAAGGACTGAAAATCTTGGGGAATCTGATTTCATTTGTGCATCCAAACCAAATATTTTTCCCCAGGATCATTTCAGAAAAGTCTGTTTGAAATCTAAAACTATCTACTACTGTAGGACACTTGCACCAGTTCATTTATTCACCTGCATTTCCAAGACAAATCATACAAACAAAATTTAGTCTTATCAACACACTGTAATTAATGGCAGAACTTGACTTTTTCCTACAAATGTTGCCAGATGATGCAGACTACGGAGTAGGACAAACAGCAGGATAAAAGTTATGATGGTAGTTGCCTGATGGGTTGTGGGACACATCTGTGGGAAAATTCCAGAGCAATGCAGTGAAGGCAGAGCTGGTGTGAAAGGCTGATGACAGATTAAAAAAACAACCTAGTATGCATATATATATATTCATTGCTGGGGGGAGATTATCTACAAATCTGAACAGAGAAATCACTACTATCTCTCCCCATTTTAAGATCACCAGTCAAAAGAAATACAATTTATGGGCTCGCTGGCTCAGTCTGCCCAAGGATTTTCCTCCAAACTGGCAGAGCAGGAACAGTTTGTTAGAAAAGTTGTGGCACTAATTTAAAACTCTTTTAGTGATGACCACTGATAATCTCATTTAAAGACTGTAAAAATTATCAGCCAGCAATACCCTGAACTTTTCCTGCTGGGCTTCAGCAGCAAAAGTTGATGACTGCAAATTAGAAAGAATAGAATAGAATAGAATAGAATAGAATAGAATAGAATAGAATAGAATAGAATAGAATAGAATAGAATTGAATTGAATTGAATTGAATTGAATTGAATTGAATTGAATTGAATTGAATTGAATTGAATTTCAGTTGGAAGTGACTTACAGTGATCATCTTGTGTAACTGCCTGACCACTTGAGGGCTGACCAAAAGTATGTTGCTAAGGGCATTGGCCAAATGCCTCTTAGACACTGACAGGCTTGGGGCATTGAACACCTCTCTAGGAAGGCAGTTCCAGTGTTTGATCACCCTCTTGGTAAAGAAATGCTTCCTAACATCCAGTCTAAACCTCCCTTGGCACAGCTTTGAACTACTCTTGCTTTGAAAAACTCTTGCACCTACTTCAATGAAAGGTACCACCTGGCATATATCATCTTAAGGCACTTTGTGACTAAGGATGGCTTCATACAAGCAGGAGTAATTTTATGTGTGAAGGTTAAGATTCATCTCACCTCTCTTTGGCTGATTCATTGCTAGGTTTCTAGACTAAGCTGGCTGTTTAGGTTCCTTTGTCAGGACTGAGGAGAGACTGCCACCTCCAGTGGATGAATCATCCCACCTACCCAGATGACTACCTCCAGCTGATTAGCTTTGCCTTGGACAACTCTCTATCAGACAGCTGCATCCAGTGACTCCTGCTCAAAGTAATTCCAGACTTCCATTGCATTAGAGTGCAACAAAAGAGAAGATCATAGGTATTTTAGGCAATATTTACCCATTTTGAAAATCCCACAGGTGGATGTTACAAGGTAACAGAAGGTCTCTCTCTTTGCCAGCTGTGTAAGCAGGCACAATATTTCCATGTCCTTGTGCCACGAGTGATCAGATTCAGCTTGAGGATCCCACTGCCAGTGTTGCAGACAGTTCTCCTGTTCCTGCTGTCTCATCCCCAGCTCTCAGCATGATCAGAAACCACAAGCAGTGAAAAGGCCACTTAGGAGCAGTCTTTCAAGACCACGAATACAAGACAGTTACAATACCAACTACCAAATGATGCGTGGAGTTTCCTCACTATGTGTTGCTTGCTCACCAGTTTCATTATCTATATGCCTTGCTTTAACTTTCAGACTTCTAATACCATGTTATCTTGTTTAAACACAATCCAAATATATTAAATTATTTGACCTTACTTATTCCCAATAAAGTTTAATTTTATTGGTAGCAAATATTCTGGCTTACTTCATAGTTTTAATATAATTACTTCACTATGGATTAGAACTCACACAATATTTAGTACTCTTACACATTGCATTGTTATATTAAATTACATGACCTTCCTATTAAATATGTCTGTCCTGCAATTTCAGATGAAAAGATTTTCCTTTAGAGTTGTATAGAGACATGGAATAAAGCGACATACGGAACCAGTTTACTTGACTATAGGAACACCAAGTAACCAACAGCAACTTTGAAACAGAGAAGAATGACATTTTTGAGAGCAGTTCTTCTGATTCCTAGAATTTGAAGCTTCCTTCAGAGGTTTCCTTCCTTCCCAGAGCTTTCAGGCTCATTGTGTTGTGGAAGGAATCCCTGTATAGGTTATTCTCTGGGAAGATGGGCTTTGTATGCTCTGGGTCATAACTTCTGAGACCAGCAGGTTTGCCCAGAAGCTTCTAGTAAAAGAAAAATATAATGGGAAAGAAAGCATTATGCCAAATGCAAAGAATTGTATTAAGTTTTTCCCCACTATTTCACTTTCTAGATGTTTATTATCTACCAGATTGTAGATTCTGTTGATGAGGGATTGTGTGCTCTCTCCTGGATGTATCATATACAGCATTATTCAGCTCTGAACATGACTATATTGATAAAATGAATAATGCTTTTGAGTTCAGTAAGACCTATCACACCCCTGAATAAACAACACATGCTTTGTGACCAGACAAGTATACACAGATGTCTGTTGATGGACAACTAAACCAGCTTTGTTCCCAAAATGCAGAGCTAGACAACCCTTTCTTTTCCTTTATTTGACAGCAGCAGACCTTGATGACTAAATACCTCTTTCTATAATAACCAAGAAATGAGCCATGTTGCAGGTTTCTTCAAGGAGATGAGTCATCATATCTTATATGAGGATCTCTCTTGGATGTTGGTATGACCTCTGTTGAAACTGAATTGATGGTATTGACCTTTCCTTCATTTTCTGAGTATTACATATATCAACAATAATTTTGATTAGGTTCAGTGAGTTATGATTTAAAGCCCAAAATGTCAGAAATAAAACCCAGGTTCACAGACTGAAGCTGTCACTAGTTGAAGATTTGCTCTGGATGAACAAGTTCAGACAAACTTAGTCTAGAGTAAAATCTGAGCTGGTAGCAGTTTCCATAATTTATTCTGTCAGGTATATGAAAGGATGGGAGAAACAAGTTCCCAACTGTGATTATTAAGCTGAGAACAAAAATAACTTTAAAGAATACCATCCTGAAATCTATAAGGAAAAAGCTCAGTTATTATTTTTTATTTTCATTTTAATATTGATTTCTTTAAAAATAAAAAGGCAAGGAAAGAAATTCTGAGTTATTTCTATGGCTAAAACCAACCACCAAAGGCTTATTAAAAGCTGAATGATGTCTCACTCTTCCTAGTACAGGCCACAAGAAGAAACAAAATCAGAAAATCAGATAGTGGCTTCATTTTCATTTTTGTTTAAATAATGTCAGAAAAGAGTTCTGTGCCTTTGTATCCCACAAAAGCAAATACAAACTTGCAGACATGACTACCCTTACTAATGCTAATAACTGGGATTATCTCATCAATGAAGTACCATATTTTGCATTCATATAAATTTGTAAAAATCACTTGTAACTTCCAATATGTTGAAAAGCTTTGGATGGCATTACTTGTTGTTACATGACAGAAAATTATATGTTAAAGTATAGGCTAATCCATAATAACAGCTATAATAATGACTCTGCTTTTTTCAGCACGAGAACTGTTCAACCACTGCTAGTGGCTGGATTTTGCCTGACTGCCACAGGAATTGGATTACATCCAGCAGCAAAATAAAATTGTACAACAGGGAAGTCACAACAACTAAAACCTGTTGGTTTGGCAACACGAGAAGTAAGAATCCACGAAGATTTCATAAGTCTTTTAACAGTACATTAAGTTTGTACTAATCCATTCAAGGCTAAAGATTTCTAAAACATCTTCTTATTGATCTCTCCAACACGCTGTCATTGTCTATCTTTTCCTCTGAAAATTCCTGCATATAGAAAGTGGATGGAGCACTATAAGCTCTAATCAATTCTTACTCAGACAAGCTGAATTGCATGCAGAAATCTAAGTGGGTTTGAGAGAAACAAAAGTATTACGACATGGTCCTTTAGGGCTGCCCATATTACTTTCCTGCTGTCTTGAAATCAGAAGTCTGGTACGCCTCTTTGAGGGTCTAGAAGGGATCAGTGGAAAACAAACAAACAAAACCCTCAATAGATCCTCCTCCTCAAATACAAGTCTTAAAAAACCCCTCAAATACTATGTATATGTGTGCAATAGGTAAAATTAATGCTTTTAAATATTACACAAGTTCATTACAGCACCCTGCAGCAGATGCCAGGAATTAGACAGCATGATCATGGTGGTGGACATTCTCATTGCCCAGCAGTAAGAAATCAGACTCAAGCAACTAATTTAGAAGTCTGGTCTCCCTGCACTTCTAGTCATTGTAGCATGGCTGAAACCTGTAAAGAGACACTTAGAATTGGAGGTCAACTTAGGTGATAGAACTACACTATAGAAAAACTTCTGGAGATGTGCCCAAGACAACCAAGACAGCTGGTTTGAATGCTTGAAGTTCTGGGCACCCACAAGACCTGATAGCTTGTGCCTACATTGTTTGTGCAAGCAGCCTTGGAGCAGCCTGTGTTTCATCAGTGAGCAGCACAGGGCTTCCCTAGGACAAATCCTAGCACCTTATGACCATCTGACATCAGTTGCGTACAAGTCCTGGTAACAGCAGATGAGATGGATGAGGTCTGGAGCTTAGCCATGTGGCAGGTAAATATAACTTGAGGACTGTATAAATATAACTGTAAGACATGCAGCGCTACCTTGATTTTCCCCAGGCCTGCCAAGGTGTTTACAGGACTGGTTCCACAATTGCTGAATCTGGCCACAAACTTGGCTTTGAAGATGTTTCTGTGCCACAGAGTAGCTTCAGCCTTTCTTCTCCATTGAACGCCTAAGTAAATATGGCTCCTAACTCTACACCCACTATTTTTGTTGCCTAAACATACATGAGGTGACTGACCACCCACTATGATGCGTTTTGGCCTTTCATCAATGAATGATTTTAATTCATTGGTCTGACTTTATAGCTTCTGGCTGGTCATTTAAGTTAAATATCCATTCATACTATTGCAATGATAACAGGAGTGCTCATAGTCAGCTATAAATCTTGACATATTACCATAGTAAATCCAGTTCAGTGGGTCATTTCTGATTTTGAGAATATGAGTCTGAAGTGATCCTGCTTGGTATTAGTCAGTCTAATGATTCATCTTCACTAAGATAACAAGAACAGGCTAGAATATTTCAGACTGAGCCTTTACATTTTGCTCCCAGATGCTTTTCCTTTTCTTCAGGTGTGAGTCATCGAGGAGTATCTCTTTGGTGTAGCTTACCTTGCTTTTTAATGATATCTGACCTAAATAGCGCAAACCATGTGAGGTGACTTGTAAAGATTTAAAAAAAAAAATCAAAACAAAACAAAACAAGAAAAAAACCACATAGAAATGCTTCTTTATTTGTATGTTTAGAAGTAATTAATCAGCTATGAGCACCCATATATCAACATACACAGCACAACTCATTTTGGTAGAGAGACCTGAATCTACAGGGATGATTCTGAATTTGAAACAAACAAACAAGCAATACTGCTATAAATGCACTCTGTTCAGACCAGACCTTGGGCATGTTAAAACACATTAGCAGGGAATTCTAGTGACAGGTGCACTAAAGCCATTGAGAATTGCTAATTAGAACTTTTCAGGGGAGACAAAAGAATAGGCAAGATATTACATGAAAACCATAAACCAAATATAAATTTAAAAGTAAAATATGTGGTAAAAAAGGCCAAAAGAGTCAATCTTTTCTTTTACTACATTATGATAACTACTGCTTGCAATTGTTATAAATGTCACTTGCAGGCTTCCAGCTGTTCTGGAACGGGTTTGTTTTTAAACTACTGACTGAATAGAATAATTGTTTTGCAAAGTTGAACAGCATGATGTGTAGGTTTTTCTTCTGCTTTTTAACGTATTTAACTGAATAATAAAATCTTGTTCATGCCTCAGATACATACAATGTGATAGAAAATATTCACTTTAGGTATTTAAAGGCTTCATATTTACTTCAGTGATTTTTCTAAGATGTACGTTTCCATTGTTGAAGATATATATGCCTGTACCTCTGATTAAGTTAAACCACTTGTGATTCAAGACTCTTGTGGGTTTTAGTTACTGTTCAACAGTCAGATCGCTAGTAAAAGAAAAACTTACTTTTAATGGTTTTGTACTGTGTGGTTACCTACATTACAATCTCCAACTTCGGCAATCCACTTTCTTGATTAGTATAAGTATTTCGAGCTCTAAGTTTGGTTTCATGACCCTCATTGCTGATGTCATCCATAAATTCCCCATCTCTCTTTTCTTATTGTACAAACTGGGTGGCCTGAGGCCCTGATTCTCTTCTCATGTTGGTTTTATTCTGTGAAATAAATCTAATGCCTTCAGGGAAGTTACTTGTGATGTAAACCTGCAGCAGGGGAAAGGCAAAGCTTCAGGTTATAGAAGTAAGATCAAAGACAATTGAATTGTGGTGACTTAACAAGCTGTCTCCTGTCAGCTGAGCAGCTACAAGGTTCCATGAGTATACTTTTAGCCCAATTAATTATGAGTATAACTTAGCTTGAATGAATGAATGAGGGTGAAGACAACAGAAAACATTGTAATGAATAACTTTTCTAGGCTATTTAATGCTTGCCCATACACAGTAGCTTTGGTCCATAGCCAAAAGCTACGGACTGCATTCTGGGAGCCAGGCATTTATCACCTTGATGCTAAGCTTCCTCCTTCACTGCTGCCTTACAGAGTCCCATTTTCTAGCCAGTGGAGGCAAACACTTACTTTTAAGTTATGATTGATATGACCTGTATTATATATCAGAGGTGAGATTAAATGTATCCTAGATCCTCTGTTAAATATAATACCAGAGACTGTCAAAGAAGAGAAAGTTGACTGACTTAAACACAAAATTTATGCATTGCCACCAGTTGGATTCCACCTGAGTGTTATATAGTCAGGTTTTATTTACTCAGCATAGTTACTGGGACTAAATTAAGGTGGTTTACTTTCATCTAACTTTTCTAGGCACTTAGGGCAGGATTTTTCTCTCCTATATTTATACATTTAAAATGTAATCATTTTTGGACTGGGAAAGCCAAGCTAAGCAAGATGTCTGGAACACACTTATATTAAAAGAAAACAGTCCCTTGTAAGGGTAAATACATTTTCTTCCTTTATATATGTACAGATCTTTACCCTATAGAACATAGGGCAGAGAAATCATACTCCAAATGTACCTTTTGCTACATTGACTTATAAATGGTAACCTGGATCATCAGGTCAGATGGAGACACTAGAGAAGGTGAATCTCCCAGTGTGCAGTAACTGAGAAGTGACACACTCAAAGAATCACAGAATCACAGAATGTTAGGGATTGGAAGGGACTTCAAAAGATCATCTAGTCCAATCCCCCTGCCGGAGCAGGAACGCCTAGGTGAGGCTGCACAGGAAGACTCCACAATCCCACTGGGCAGCCTGTTCCAGTGTTCTGTTACCCTCACTGCGAAAAAGTTTCTTCTCATAGTGGAACCTCCCGCCCCTTGTCCTGTTGTTGGTCATCACCTAAAAGAGCCTGGCTCCATCCTTGTGACACTCACCTTTTACAGATTTATAAACATTAAAGAGGTCACCCCTCAGTCTCCTTTTCTCCAAGCTAAAGAGACCCAGCTCCCTCAGCCTTTATTCATGAAGCAGATGCTCCACTTCCTTCATCATCTTCATGGCTCTGTGCTGGACTCTCTCCAGCAGTTCCCTGTCCTTCTGGAACTGAGGGGCCCAGAACTGGACACAATATTCCAGGTATGGTCTCACCAGGGCAGAGTAGAGGGGGAGAAGAACCTCTCTCAACCTACTGACCAAACCCCTTCTAATACATCCCAGGATGCCATTGGCCTTCCTGGCCACAAGGGCACAGTGCTGGCTCATGGACATCCTGCTGTCCAAGACCCCCAGGTGCCCTTTCCCTACACTGCTCTCTAAGAGGTCGTTCCCCAACTTATACTGGAGCCTGGGGTTGTTCCTGCCCAGATGCAAGACTCTACACTTGCCCTTGTTATATTTCATTAAATTTCTCAGCGCCCAACTCTCCAGCCTGTCCAGGTCCCGCTGGATGGCAGCACAGCCTTCTGGCGTGTCAGCCACTCCTCCCAGCCTGGTGTCATCAGCAAACTTGCTGACAGTACACCCTATTCCCTCATCCAAATCATTGGTGAGTATATTGAACAGGCCTCCAACTAGACTCCACTTTATTTGTCTTTTCTCTGTCTTTTCTCCTCTCATGCAGATTTTTCTTTCTCCAGAGGTAGAATGAAGGACCATACACTTTTTTTCATCCAATATAAAAATACGCAGGCAGTTAGAAAAAAATTTCAGGTCAGGAAAATTGTAATTGTAGTGATTAGAACACAGCCTATAACAATGACTTGGGATGCCCACCTAAATCCCTTGAGCCACTTGCCCTGGTTAACAAACCTTTCTCCTACATCCAGCTAGAACTTACAGCAAAAGTGATAGCAAACTGGTAGCAGACAAAGTCAACTGAATAACTGACTATGCAGAGGAAAAAATACATTGCAAAGAGCAAAAGCCCAAAATCATTAGAAAAAATACTGCAAAATCTTGCATCCTTTACATCAGTAATTTTCAAAGAAATCCCAGACCAACATTTGATTTTAAATTAATTGACAACTCTTTAAATGAAAGCTTTATAGACTCATTACATCAGGAAACAAGAACTGTGTATTGTGAACAGGAAATTTAGATTGTAACTTTCTAGTTTGCTCCATCACAAATAGCTTTAGATACAGCAGTGAAACAAATAATAATCTAATATTTTCTTCATCTTAATTGTCTGCTTTCAGCAATCTAGACAAACTGCATTTTTAGAGTGAGTAGCAGAGGGTAAAAATAAAAATTTCCATTCCACAGTTTTACTTCATGCCCAGATTCTGAAGGAAATGCAGACTACAGAAGAAAGGATTAGCTAAAATATACTGTGCTGCTCTGTTCATCTGCTGGTGCAGAAATGATATTCTATGGTTTTGTCCTGTCTTGTTTATGACCTGAAAAGATTTGAATAAACTCTAAAGAAAAACGTGGGAAGCTCACAGTGGCAAAAATGGTAATCAAAATAAAACATTTTTTTCAGTGTCTGTTCTATTTTAAACAAATAGATAAAATCATGTTGTATTTGTGTTTATTTGCATTTTTTATGTATTTGTAAAGCACGAAAGAAAAAGGCATCCTTCATGTTGATAGAGATTGATAGGACACTACTACAACACTCAGAATATGAATAGTAGTAAAGGATTATCAGCAAATAAGTCTAGAAGAGGTGGTCTTGAATTAAATGGAACCCCAAGCTCTGAAGTAGACTATGAATATAGAAGGCAACCATTAAAAATCATAAATTGTTTGATGGAGATGCTCATAGGAGAATTTTCCTCATATATTTTCCAACTTTGTGGTTTTAAATGTTCATTTGTGATAAATAAAGCTTTCCCTCTCTTTCATAAAATGTCACTGTTGCATTGTTCTGTTCTTGGTAATAGTTAAGAATGAAAACAGTGAAAAAGACCACAAACTCTTGTGAAGATCCATGGCTTCCACAGCTCATCTGCATGTGCATAACTCCTTTTGCAAACATCATTCGGAGTTTTATACTTCTTATGCAATTTCATTAGAATGTTATATTTTCAATGACTTTTACAGTTTTTAGAATGCTTCCTTTACATATTACCCACTCTTCCTTGACTCAGGGATTCCACAGGTGCACATACAAACATACTGCCCCTTCAGGTTGGTAGTTCAGCTCAGATACACATTTCTTCCTTGCTGCATAGCCCACCGAGTTGCAGGCTTAACCTGCAGTTGCCTAGAGTTAGACTAGATCAAGGAGGTTTTTTGGGACTGCTATTATTGAATTTGTTTCTTAAGCAGCTCTTTAGCCATGCAGGAGTGCCTATTCCAGCACACGTTATAGTGCTCTTCCACTCTAGGAACATCCCAGGGAACGGATTATACTAATACTCTCCTCTTTCTCTGCAGAAAGCTAGCAACTTGCTGCTGGCCTACATTCACAGAAGTTTACTGTTCCCACCTTTCCTGTCACCAAGTTAACTGGTGTAGGCAAACCTCCCAAAATAGCTGTTCCCCTCCTCTTTCTACATAGTAACTAGACAGAAAGAAAATTCTGTTTAGAGAACATGTAAGATATGAATAACCTGCACAAAATATCTTACTTGAAACACAGTCTACCTTTGCATTTTCTTTACTAGACTTTTTTGGTATTTAAAAGTAGTAAAGGAAAACCTTGTGTCCTCTGAATTTTTTTATATTGTTGGGTTCATTTATTGCAGTGTACAAGTCTTACAAGTATTTATTGTCATGGTTAATTCCCAGATATGCTGGTAGAAGCCAGATATCTTGCCTATAAAGAGGTAAACATTCCAAAGTGCCCAAGAAAATCTAGAAAGTTACGGTGCACTTTTTGTGCTGCTGTGCACCGCAACCTTTCTACTGAATAGTGCACAATGACAGATCTGCCAATTTATTCCTCTCAGCTTTCCTGTGTACTCACATAAATAATACATGTGAGGAGAGGAAGAAGGCTCAGCTCCCTCAAGAACTACAGAGAAGGTGTGCCTGTCTCAGAAAAGGATTCAGGAGTGGCGTGTTTGAAAAGTGATTACAGACTCCTCAAAAGAAAAAAATAAGTAATAAAAAGAACCGTGATATTATTTTTGACTAAGGCTATATGACTTAGAAGAACTTCATCTGCTTCTAGGTGAAGGTAGAGAAAACAGAAACAAGCATTTCTGTTTATTTTACTGCTTTAATCCTGACAGCATCTTTTCCATTTCATATGATAAAGGCCCGAATTCTCTGCAAACTTCGCTCTGCTATCTTCAGTAAAAGTACAAAAGTAGAATATTATAACTCATTTCGCTTAGGTTAAGCTTTTCTTAAAAAGGAAAATACACAATGGTAAATGAAAAAAAAAATCAAACACATTCATGAAATAGTAATAATTAAACTTAAATTTTAATTTGCACAAAAAGAAATATACAAGACTGAAGTAGCTGGTAACAGCACCAACTAGAGACAGACATTCCAGATTAAGATATCTTACTGTAAGACACTTTCCCTTGTAGGTTTTAGTTACCTGTTTAAAACACACATACTCACCTCCTCACACACAGGCACGGAGCTACACACAGCTGTAGTACACTGAGTCTAAGAAGTTCAAGGAAAGTATAGTCAAGTCCAAGAACCCAATTCACATTTGGAAAACAGTTGACACTGTTAAGTTTGGAACTGAAATCACAATTTGAAACCTCTCAGATTTAAAGCAAGCTCAAAACAAAGATTTTTTTTCCCCTGGACACAGAAGGACTTGAACAGACATTTAATATTTTACTGAGAAGAAACAATGCAACTCCAAAAGGTCAGAATTATCTAAACCTTGTGATTTCCATTTAGGCTAATTTCTAGTTCCAGCTCCTTCCAGGTTTGGGAATTTTTGGCTAACAATTTCCCTCCAATGTTCTTGAGAGTTTTTAATCACCAAGTTCCTGAATCCTACATATTTTCTTACTCTCAGATGTCACATGCTTTTTATCTTCCGTATACCAACAAAAAGACAGTCTGCTGGTGAATCTAACTTCTCAGCACCTCTCTTTCAGATCTTCTCTCTTAGTCTGTGTTGAAGTCTTTTGCCACAAACTGTCCAAAAGGTAGTTTTAAATTTTTTCTTGTCTATATTTAATGAACAAATGGAAAGGAGATGAAAGAGTAATTCATATAATCCTAGACATGTAAGATAATATTACGAAGGCTTCGAATCATAACCATATGTTCCGATCAGGGCTATCCCAATGTATGTCAGCCAGTGATGCAACGCTTCACTTTCACCAGAATCCACAGCAGAATTCCTCAAAAATGCTCTTAGGGAGCATAACTGGGAAATTATCCACTGCATTGCATAAGATACTACTCCAAGTGGTTTGTCCCTTCAAGATCCTCACATACAACATGCACTTTCTAGCAACTGCACACAGATTTTTTTAATTTTTCCACATTGTGGGAAGGTTATAACTTTACCTTTCTTTTCGTAAGTATATTTTAGACTGTTTAGGTTGAATATTAAAACCTAGATTTGTTTTCTTAAGCATGTGTTACCATTCTGGGTAACAAGTGGGTGAGTTGGAGCTTACCAACTTACTTAATTGGAATATGTTAGCCCCTGAGTTTCAGGGGTACTCTTCTCTTTCAGGGGTACTTACTCTCACTTTAAACTATGCAACTTAAAGAAAGGCTGCAAAATCCCTCAGATCCCAGGATGTCAAACTGCATATTTGAAAAATATTTTACATAAAAAAATATATCAGAGCTCGAAACCAAACAGAACGTTATTCCACAAATATTATTTAAACAGGTAAAACAGTAGACTGTATTAGGAAGACAGTGAAGTTTCAGCCTACTATGATATAGTGATAGGAATACTGTATAACATTTATAACAACCCTCCTCCAAAGTTCCCACCTGACCAAGCAGCACCCAGTTGCAAGTTAAAGAGCTGAGCCTTCACCTTGAATTTCTTTTCTCCTTTTGAAACACAAAACTCCCTTCTTGCAACAGCTGTGCCTGTGCTCAGGAAAAACCTGAATGGTGCCACTTGAACAGAGAGACCAAGCTGGCGACAAAGCTACAGGCATAAATTGGCCATGACAGCTGACTTGGCAGGTGAGATCTTGGGGCTCTGACCGTGGGTCACACATGCAATGTTAACATAGCTTTAGCAATCTTGAGAAGAGAAAGTCAAGGTTTTCATGTTGTGCAATGTGTGTTTGTTATTAGATGTTTCAAATCTAAATAAATGTTATACTTGCTCATTCTTTTTAGAAGCATGGGGTTTAGCTAAGTCTAATCACTGGTATGTCTGAATGGTCTGAAAAAGTATCCTAACTGTCCCCTGTGATATTACATTTCATAAAGACCTCCTTCCCTCAGAGTTCTACGTGCCCATAGTTCACCCCAAATTTCAGCCAAAGGAATGAAAAAAATTCAACTTCCTTCAAATCTGGACCTTTGCAATGCACTAAATGATAGACAACAATCCAAGCGATGCTTTGTTTATCTGCTTTATGATATGCAGTTCTTACACAGAGGCTCAACCCCCCACCCAAAATAAAACAGAAAAGGAAGAAATTACAGAGGTTTCTATGTCAATGCAGGTGTTTTAATACCATTCAATGTAACTGCTTATAAGATCTAGTAATTTTTGTTAAAGAACAGGATTCAATTTCAGTGCACTGAGAAATACATTTTTCTTTAAGGTGTGGTAATGCTGAGTATTACTAGCAAAGAACCAAAATCGAATTTCAGTCCTGAATTTATGTAACTTCTACTGACAGTGCTCTCCCTTATCGCTTTGGCAGTATCCATTTATATAATGTTTTCATTTTGAACTTCTCCCATAAGCAGTAGTGTTAGTGTCATCTAGCTGAATAGTTTAAAAGGCATGCAAGTGCATGAGCAAATCCCAAACATTTCTTAGATGGAGATTCCCTTTTGTGATAATTACGTAGTTACATTTTGAGTAAAATCATCAAAAGCAAGAATTTTTTTTTTTTTTTTAAGACAGAAGGCAGTGGGAAAAATCATAAGGTCTTTTGAATCTTAGATAAATGTGTTAAGATGGAGCTTTAGCAATACAAAAATCAAACTGTTTTGACATAAATAAAATTTCCTCTTTAAGGCATTGAATACTGAATGGTACTTAACAAGTTTTGTTCATGAGTCCATCAATGAAATAATAACAAATTAAGTTTCTTTATTGTAACTGTAACCTTAATATCAGTACAAAGTTGAAAAAATACGATGCCAAAGACAATAGTTTTGTTATTTGGCTTGAAGCTATGAAGATTGTCTGAGCAGCAATGAAAGGAAATTTACCAACAGATATGACCCCGTTATCATGTAGCTTTGCAGGGACACCCCTGGACCCTTTGTCTTGAAGCATTTGCTGAAAAAAGCTACTTTAATGTTCAAACATAAACTGTTGTAACACAGAGAGTAATTAAACTGCGGAACTCACTGCTGTGGAATATTGACCTGGAGGACAAGTTTATGTAGGCTTAAAAGGCAAATGTGGAAACTAACGGCAAAATGCAAAGGCACGACAAGAACCTGAGGACTTCCATTAGCAGCAGTCAGTGAAGGGCTAGGAGGGACTTCTGAAGAAATGTCAAACGACACATGCCTTATCCCTATTGCAAATACAGGGTATTTAATGCTGGCTGTTGTCATTATGGCTTTGCTCCATTGAAATTATCCTATCTCTACCAAAACCTCAGGGCCTTCTCAAAGGTCTTTCTGAAGGGATAAAAGAAGAACATGAACGACCCAAATGGTTACTGAAGACTGTGTAATCATTTACAGATGTTACAGAAAACCCACAGATGTGAAGGATCTAATTTAAAAAGGTGAGGGGAGAAGTGCAGAAGAGATTGAGGAGAAGCTGCAACCTTGCACACTTAATACATATACAGCCCTGGGCTCTCTCAACCCAAAACCAGTACATGCTAGGAAGTGATAAACTACATCATGGACATGCACCTTGCATGTTTCTGAGCCATGTCCTCAGGGCCAACTCAGCAGGTGGTCTAGCTGATGGGGCACCTTGGTCTTCTTGTGCAAGAGGACAACTTTTTGTAGGTGATTGAAGTTGGAAGGGACCTCTGGGTGTCATCTGCTGCTGAGAGTCTCAAATTGAACGATCCCCTTTCACTGAAGCGGACCTACTCTGTCACCTTTCTCCTTTTCAAATTTGAGTGTTTCTGAATCAAATATTTCAATTTTCTAAACGCAAGGACAGCTATTGCTCCCCTCTTCTTGTGTGCTTCCTAGGTACATTTTTTGTATTTTTTCCTCTTAATTTGAATGCAAGCTTTTTTTAATTTATATATCTTTTGTGAAATAAAATCACTAAGCCTTGATCTTAAACCTTTTACCTTAACTGCAGTGTCTTATTTTATTCTAATACATGACTACATAATTCCCTTGAGAGGGAGTTTATAGATGTCTATGAAACTGTTATCCACCAGGCAACTGTGTTGTTTTTATTTCCTTTAAGTTTTTCATGACTTGTAAGATCATTGGCCAGTCAGATTCTCCCTCTCTCTCATCTTTGTGACCGTTCAACTACCTTCTGCTGTAAGAAAACAGGGGGAAAAAAAATCTTAATTTTACTCTGCTGGGAGGCCATGGAGGTTGTGTTTCCTCAGGGGCAAGAAGTGCACCAGTCACACTCTATCTCTGGAACACAGGTGTTGCTGAGCTGGTGCAAAGATGAACTCTGGCTCCTACAAAAAGCTCAGAATTCCTGTCAGTATCCACTGCTTTGGACGTAAATTTTATTTATTTATTTATTTATTTATTTTAAGAGTGCATACAACTCCACAAAGTATTGTGCACTTAATACATATTTCAGAAGTTAACTATGCGAAGGTTATGACAAACACGCAGGGATTTCAATGTTTTATTAATATCAATGTAGATGTTGGTTTGCTTATTGACATAGTGTTTTCTGCATTTCAGTTAAAGTATTTCTCTGTAGGTATCTGTCAAATAGGAGAACAGGGGTAGTTCAAGACAGTCACCTGTCAGTGAACACTGGTCATTCTTTTATGCACAGGACAGGACACAACTAGTAACTCTGAGGTTTTGGTCTGATCACTGCTGAGATCAGGAGAGTACCTTGAAGAGAAAGACTAAAGGTCTCTAGAGCTGTTAAGAAATACTCCTGCCAGGTTCCAAAGAATTTTCAGGTGGAGAAAGCAAGAATGAGCCTCACTTGAGCCTCTGACACAAAATCCCTTTGGAGGCTCTTAGATATGTTGAAGCCGTCATCAGGTGGCAGTACTGCAAGTAAAATATCTGTCTCTTTTTAAAAACAAAAATTATATATCTCCCTGTAAAAGTTTGCTGCACTGGCTGATTTGGGTGCTTGTAATTGCTGTTTCCCTAGCTCTCAGCACCAGAAGGGGAGAACCTGAGATATCTGGTAAGCCCAAACCAGTTAGGATAGTCAATAGTACAGGTTATACATACAATTTTGGGGACAAGAGGCTGAAGAGTAGACCCATGGAAACAGATCTGGGCATCTGGGTTGATAATAAGTTGAATATGAGTCAACAGTGTGCCCTGGTAGCCAAAGAGGCCAACCGTGTCCTGGCATGCATCAAGCACGCCAGGGCACCTCTACATAAGAAGGACATCAAACTGCTAGTGTGTCCAGAGGAGGGTGATTGAGATGGTGAAAGATCTTGATGGCAAGACTTACGAGGAGCAGCTGAGGTCCCTTGGTTTGTTCAGCCTGAAAAAGAAAAGGCTGAGAGGTAATTTTATTACCACCTACAGTTTCCTTAAGAGCGGCAGTGGAGGGGCAGGTGCTGATTTCCTCTCGCTGGTGACCAGTGATAAGGCAAGAGTCACTGGAATGAAGCTGCATCAGAGGAAGTTCAGACTGGACATTAGGAAAAGGTTATTCACTGAGAGGGTTATTAGTCACTGGAACAGGCTCCCCAGGGAAGTGGTCGTGGTGCCAAGCCTGTCAGAGTTCAAGGAACATCTGGGCGATGCTCTTAGTCCTGTGATTTAGTTTTAGGTAGTCCTGTGAGGAGCAGGGAGTTGAACTCCATGATCCTTATGCGTCCCTTCCAACTTCAGGTATTCTATGGTTCTAGGTGAGAGTCAGCAGGTTCCAGCTAGGGAATGCAGAGATGACGAAAGAGAGAAAGGGAGGTGCACTTGTGCAGTCCCCTGTGAAAGTGCAGCAAAAGTGAAAAAGACAAATTTCAACCTCTGTGTGTGTGTGAAACCTGAATTGCTAAGTAGTTAATGCTCCTGTGAAATATTAGCTTATTTTGCTGAGGAAATTAAGGTACAGTAATTCACTGAGGTAAAGTTAGGAACTTAGTACTGAACTTTGGCTTAAGCCTCTGGTTTTGACTCGAATACTCACCTTTCCTCTAACTCAGCTGTCCCCTGGGAAGCCAGCCACATTATTCCTTAGTATGCTGATATATACAGAAATTGATTTGCCTTAAGAGTGGCAACCCAATCAGCCATCTAACCTGAGGACAGACCACTGAGATTTTTCACTGTTATTTAATATTTATCTAAACTTTGGATTTAAAGGGTTATTTTTAAAAGATAGAGCATCTTGACTGAAATGTCCTAAGAATGTTTTAAATGGCCATATTTACTCAGATAATCAATAGAGTAAATTTACTTCCCCTTGTAGAGCAGTTGGCATTGTAATGTCATGTATTTAATTCCTCTGAGAGTACCACATAAAGCTATTTCAAATAAAAATAAAACACAGTTTTAAAAGTAATTTTAATTATTTATCAATATAATTAAGCTGTATTAATGTTCTTTATTATCCATATTAAAAATTCAAAAGGATTTTCATCCCTTTCATCTTTATTAGAAGTGTCATAACTTGTTATGTACTTTCATGAACTATTGATGAATATGAAATGCTCAAAAGCAATTTTTTCCTTTTAGTTATAATGACTATATGGGGAGTATATTAATATTTGAACAAGCAGTTATATGTGCTAGTTAGTATCATTTCTACTACTTTTCCTTAGTATGCAGTACAAAGGCAATATCTTTAATGCATAAAGTCTGCAACTTCTTGTAGATGAAAAAGAAATCTTTTAAGTAGCACATAGCATAATTACCTATGCCTTATTATCTCATAAAAGTAATAGTATTTTGATAATATAGAGTGTGCAGAAGACATTGAGCATACTGGTAAACACTATGGTGAAATAGGCAGCAGCTTCAGTGTTAAAGACAAGTTCACAGAGAAGTTGAATTTTTGTATGAAAAAACTTAGAAATCTTCTCTCCTGAATTTCAGTATCTACTCTTTTAATTTAAGTTCATTTTTTTTTAGAATTAATTACTTACTTGCAATAGGAAGATGACAGCAGAAGAAAAATAAAGTACTATATGCCATACTTAAGAAAGACTGGTGGGATGAATTTGGAATATAGGCCGAACTGCGTAAAGTTTGTAATTTTAATCTCTATTATGCTTCTTATTACTAGTTTTTTATCTCCTCTTATTTTATAACCTGGATATTGACAAAGTATTATTAGGCCATGGACATATTCTGATACATTTGACATCCAGTGTATCAAGAGGTCTAAAACATTTATGCCACCTTATGTTGATCAGGGCTTTTCATTTAAAACTAATAGGACTAACCTAATGGGACTTGCATTCCTAAATAAATTAACTGCTTTTAACTGTCTAGATGAAGAGTGTGAATGTAGACTGTTCTTAAGTTTTAGTATTTCTACCCAGAAACTTAAAAAAAAAGTAGTCGGTGTTCAGAAAGTGGAAGTAATTATGCTTCATTAGCACCAAGGCAATTTGTTTTCTAAGTTACAAGGACTGGCTAAGAGAAAAGAATACAATACAACTAGAATTGGACCTCTCAGACTCAATACAAATTGATTTGTAGATTGGTTGCCTTGTTTAGGGGCAGACCCTGAACTGTGTTATGCATTTGCATAGATGAAACATAGGAGAAGTTACTGCTCATGTGCAGAAGAGTTAAAGAGTTCTCTAACCACCTGCAGTACCAAATATTTATTTTAAGGGGTCATTTTATTTTTTTGCCTCTGGCTGCATTGCAAAATTCAAAAGCAATATCCTTACAATTATGTCATTAAAATCTACATTCATAATTTATTCATTAAACATGGTAATGAAAAGCAGCTATGCACAAGGTTTTGAAGATAGTTTTGTAAAAGCTTGTACTGTTTGAAATTTAAAGAAATAGTTTTAACAATTAATTAACTCTCTTTGACCTGAATTATTGCATACCAGTGTAAGGAAAGCTAAACAAAAATGAGAAAGGAAGAAATTGGAAAACTGCATCAGTGAGGAATTTGAAGTATATTCTATAATTGTTTGGCATTGATCTTGTGAAATAAAGCTACACAGTTTAAAGGTGATCATGCTTTCCTTAGTGAGTATTCTTCTAACACAGCTTAAAGCAGTCAGAACTAGCTGATAAATTGAACTACAAAATTATTGAAATAATAAAAAGAGAAATTTCACCTTCCATCTCTTCAATTTTTATAATAGCTTTCTAGTTGTTTTTCCCTTAGAAAGATATCTCACTGCAAACTTAATTAATGAAAGAAAAAAACAATCCAATCCAAACCAAACCAATCAACCAACCAAAAAACAACAAAAACAAACAAAAAACCAAACCAAACCAACAACAATAATCAACCAAACAACCAAAAAAAATCAAAACAAAACAAAAAACAGAACAGGAAAAAAAAGAAAAAGAATCTGGTTATTAGGCAAAAGTTATGCTAGAAAGCAGAGAGTAGCATCACTCAGAAAGTCAGGTAGTAAAGACAGAACTAGAACCAAGTCTTCAGGGCAGCAATAGCTGTTTTAGTTTTTCCCTCTCTTGCAGGCTCCTGCCTTACTATTCCAACTTCAGCAAATGACGTCCTTCAGACAATAGTCATTTTCATTGCTTAATGTGATTTATCTGCAGATCCATTCCAGTGTGCAGAGAACAAGGCAGAGATCTTGAGGAAAAATATTGAAAAATAAAATAATTAAAGCTGATATTGTAAGCTACAGGCAGCAGAGCCAAATGAAGGTTGCACAAAACCCATAACTATTTAGATATCTTGTAAAAATTAGAACATTTATTTTACCAACTGAAGGATTTCACTGCCTATTTAATAAGTTGTACATTATTAGTAATGGACTGAGAATCATTGGCCAACTCTCTCAAGCCAGAGAAAAACAGTAACTAAATACACTCTTTAGTCTACAGACTATTTCACAATACAATAAGTATTGTTCGAAATAAAATTCACTCTTGGGAAAAACATGACACATTATAGTTTGCTCTTTGGATAAAATACATTGCTGCAAGTATTTAATTCAAAACATAAAATAGAATGGGTACAGCTCCCAGAGGACAGTATTTAGAAGCAGAAAATACTTAAAGCATGAAAATCAAAAGTACATCAAAAGGCAAGCAATAACCTATTTGTCATGGCAGCCCATCAGTAACCTAATTGCATGACAGATTCATCCAGAGGAAACTTGAAGGATGCTAACAGAAGTGTCTGATGGGCGTCTTTTGGGAGACAGACGACACTTTTGGAAAAATAGACTCTATGGCTACAAAGTGGATTCACTGTGATTGTTGTTCAGAGATAACATGGCTGAAAATATTGTTGAGTGTTGTACAAACAGAACCCAATTTCTTCAGTAGCGGCAGCAATTTAGCAATATGTTGACGGAGAGGATTTGGTATCAATATAGTTTCCCAGATTCTTTTTGAGAAAGAATCACAAAAGGCCTTTGTTGAGTCATTTAGATTTTAAGACTATAATCTAGAACTTTTTGCCTATTATTATGAATACAGTGAAGAGAGTACATGCAGTCTGTAAAGGGCTTTAGAATTCTCTAACCTGAAGACATAAATGCATTACTACTAAGGAATTATACTTGTTCAATAAAATTATCTTACTTTAGACATTTTGTTATCTTCAAAACTGTTTTGGTTTGGTTTATGTTGCACATACAGTTACTTGAGATGCTTTTCAATTAAATACCAACAGTTACTCAGTGGCCTCATCTTTATCATAAACATTTTTCCCAACACATGAATTCTCAGAATTCTCAGCTGGAAGATGAATCAGTGTTTGGAGAGTTCTTAGTATATCTTTTTTAAGCACAGTGTATATCATAAAAAGTTATCTGTGAAGATATGTCCCTGGCTGGTCATGAAAGCACTGGAAAGGGTTGGAAAGTTAGTGTTTGAAAAGCTCATTTGCATTGCAGTTTACTAATTAAACCTTACCAAAAAAAAAACCACCACCACCACCACCAACAACAACAACAAAAAAAAAAAAAAAAAAAGAAAAGAAAAAGAAAAAAAAGAAAAAAAATAAACCACCACGTGCTGGATAGGAAGGGTTTTCCCTTCTCTTTTTCATAGTGCTGGGATTAAAAAAACCCCAACCATATTATGAGGTAGATTGACTACTACAACTTAATTTTGGAGGTGCACATCCTGCCCCATTATGCAGCCTCCAAAGGTCCAAAAAGCCATTTATACGTGGCTATGAACTGAAATGAGAAAGGAAAATAGGATAACATGGGGTCGCTGACTGGGCTGGCTGTGTTTGCACAGAAGGAGGCTGGGGATGAGGGGGCTGGTCTGCAATCTATATACATTAATTGATCAGCCCCTGATGTGCACATGGCAAAACATCGCCAGTTGCTCAGTCATGGAGGCTCTCTCACTACATTACATTCTTTGTGCCTCCTGTATAGGATCTCCCACTCCAACTCTTTCAACCTATGGTTGGAACTCTGCATAAAAGGTAAAAGTATAGCTCTTAATCTGTGATCAGAAAAAGAGGGATTCTTTCTACTCTTGTAAGAGGAAGCTGAGTTTGTCACTGAGTTTTTGTCTGAAATCCAGTTCAGTGAGCTTTTAAGCACTAGCATAAATTTTTTAAATTTGTTTCCACAGAGCCCACTGTATCCTGCTACAGTGTGCTTTCCGACAGCAGGTTTAACTTGATTGGAAATCAAAAGTACAATCCACATCCTTTCTACAATGCAAAACATTGTGCATATTTGATGAGCTAACATTTTATGCTCTTACTGTATAAACAGCACCTTTAAGGTTGCTTGAAATATGATTTAAATGTAAATCTTCAACCCCCACATGCTGTTTTTATATTTTAAAATAGCCTTAAATATACTTTACAGCTATTCAGCCTAGTATATTCCTTAGTAGAGAGGAGATAATTAAATACATTCTTTCTGTGAAATTTCATAAGACTACCTCATTTTCTGAGCAGATGAAGCATTATATATTAAAGCACATCAGAAATTATTCCCTTTGTTACAGCCTAAGACGAAACCCCGATGTGACATTTGATAGTAAGACTTGGTTGGGTTGGTTTCCATGTAACCTGCTCTAATTTTGGAGTGCAAAACAACTGAAACAAAACAAAATGAAACAAAACCCAAACCTAACAACTACAAAGTAAATCTGAGAGAAAAAAGCGAGGCTTTGGCATGTGTTTGCTCAGCAGTGGGTGCAGTTCAGCACAGTTGTTACTCTGAAAGTGGACTTCATGGGAGGTAGGGTAGCATGTTTGTTTTCTTCCTCTGAAGTTTGTGCCTCATATTTAACCTTTACAAAAGTCTTCATTGGAGCTTTGGGAAGACAGGCAATCGTATAAATGAAACAAAATTGCTTCCTGCATGTTACTGAAGATATCAGTAACAACCCCCACTTGAGAGCTTAAGGTAGATTTAAATGCAGGAGGTGACTTTGGTTTACAGAGTGCCTGAAGGATTGAATTTCATCCATCCTGAAAGCAGAGAATCAGTCCTATCATGAGTGAACCCCTGGAAATCCAACATCTGGAATGCAGAAACTTCTTTTCTTTCCTGTTGTGCCTATACAGATGGGTCTTACTGGAGAAGGCACACCATTATCTTCAGAGGTAGTGAATGATCTCCCCAGTGCAAAATAAAACAGGCACCTTACAGTTAGTCTTGAAAGTCCTTTGCTACTTCAGATATGGATATCTGCAGTTTCAGCATTTTTCTTGTGTTTAGAAACTTCCTATTAGGGTTGAAAGACAAAATATCCCTAGAGATAAATGAACATTGCAAACTAATTGATAGTATCTTTTATTCCTATCAAAGCTTTTAATAAAATGTAATTTTAAAAAGAAATTGTACCATAAATCCTAATGGAATAAATTTAATTCTTAACAACAGTTTCAGTACTTTTTCTGAATCTGTCAGCCTCTGAATATTTTCTTTTTGTAAAGTAAACAATCAGAAGATATGTGTAGCTATAAAATAGGTTCTCATGCTTTTGTGTGTGGAAGAGCATAAAATATCAGCCACTGACTTCACTAATGATTGCACACTGTATATAAGCATGAGGAATACAGAAACAGATGTATTGCTGACTTTGGAACAGGTTGAACAGTTTAAGAGAAGGAACAGATATCAAAACACACATCAGTGGCATGGACTTGCCACAAAATAATCAGAAATAAATAACCCTCTTCAAATAATATTTTTAAAAGATCTTTCCTGTCAGTTTTAAGAGACAAACATAAATAACATCTTGGTTTTCCCCTTCTGCTTGCTCCTTTTCAGCTCAATTATTTCAGACTGTCCAGAATGTATTCAGTCTGCCTAGAAGCCTTCCCAGAAAATTTTGTCCTGAACACTGTGCCTACAGGCTTTTGTCCACTTCTCCCAGCAGTCAGCTAGAGTTTCTGGGTGTCACCATGTTTCCACCACCTCATCAGAAAGTAATTTTCAACACTTGGTTTATTAATATCTGCAAGTTAACATACAATAGAGACCAACAAAATTCTTCTGTTCATACTAAATCTAAAAAATTGTATTTGAAGACATAACACAAGCCAATTAACAAGTATAGCAGGGCTAGAATTCAAAGGCCCCATGAAATAATGCTGCAAATCACCAACCTGTGCAGGAGCACTGAAGAGATCTTAACTAGGGGAGTGGGAGGTACAAAGGTAGGTTTTCACTAGGTTAAAAAACTACACAGCAACATGGGTATTAATGCCCACCTGAGCAGGTATATCCATGCAGCGAGATGCCCTATGGCATTGCCTGGGGCAGTGAACTCCACCATCACCCAGTGTTCAGCACCTCAGTGGCAGGACATAATGTTCCCACTTGCTGCTCTGCTCCCCAGCATAGACCTGACATCCACCACTGAGAAACAGATCATGCTGAGGAGTGCATCTTTAGACCTCCCCATGGCAACCGACCATCAAGCTTCATGTTTTTACTATTCACAGTCTAAAAGGCAAAATGGAACCAGTGCGGGAGGCAAGCATGTGGCACCAAGACACAAGTAAGCTGGGTGTGAGCCTCTCTGTGTAGAAATCAGCTGAAGATTTGCTACTGGATGTTGCTAGATGGACTTCTAGGCCCTCCAAGTTACGTCAGAGATGCAGCTGCAGTGCACACAGAGATTTGAGAAGGTCTCACCTCACTGGTTAACCACTGAGCTGCAGCATCACGGCACTCAGGGTGGGCCACTTTGCCAGCTGTGGGCTGTGGGAGATGTGCAACCCTGCCCAGTACAGCTGCATCACTATGGGTACATTAATCTTCTTCTGGAATTGCAAACATTTGCTAAATTATGAGTCACAATAAGGTTGATAAAGGCACAGGTGCTCCTTCCAATTTTGAGTTCAGATCCACAAGTTGTAAATTACAAACCAATTGTTTTGAAGGATATTTGGACAAAATAGGGAATGTTCTTCTTCCTACCCCCTGATTATCTGAAAACCCATCCCTCCTCCAGGCTTAATGGGGTAGAATTCTGATCTAACAAAAAGGAAAACATATAGGCAAACTTAATCAAATGTTAGCATTTGATCATAAGGGCCTCTCTACTGACTACTTGGCCACAGCCAATAGCAATAATCAAAACTCACAGCTATATAAGATGTTGGGTGTAGAATTCATAGGTTTTTTTTTGTATCTAGGAATTCTTAATACCTCTTCTGCATAAACTCATTACTGTTTGACAAAAATGAATTAACTAAATCTCAGTACGGGATTTTTAAATTTCCAAGTGTTACAGATGATTTGGACAGAAAAAAAATGAGACTTTGTATGCCAGATTCACTCTACTAAAAAAATCCAAAGATCTCTCAAAAATATCTTCCTGTATTATTTGAAAATGTATATCATAATTACATACAGAATACCATCCTTCTCTTCCTAACTGAAAGGATCAAACTAGCACATTATTTGATGTCCAGTTGCTTTCTAAATGCAGAAACATTTTTTTCCTGTTGAAAAAACTTGGATTTATGCTGAGACTGATCAATAACATTAATAGAATTACCTGCATAATTCCTTTCATTTGAACCAGACTCCACAATTTGTATAGGTTTATTGTAATTTTTTGGTTCAGTGTATTTGTTATCATATTAAGATTTTTTTTTTTTTTTGAGATCTTTAATCAGCTAGGAAAATCTAGTACATTGTGTTTGGTACATAAATCTGATATATCTATTGAAATAATTTCTCTAGTCTCCTCTCCTATTACTGCTATACCACAGCAGGCTCAGAAGCTATGTTTGAGCAAAAAGTGGTATTTAAAGAGTTTGCTGTTGAGTGACTGTTAACGCAATAATCCCACCCCAGTGAGAAAGCTCGTGTATCATCCTGGGTGCTGCTCAGCTCTTTATTGTAGGGCCAAGGCTCTTGGAGGTCTGATTTTTCATCATAGCTGGAAACCATAAATAGGACCTCACCACAGCAGCTTAAAAAGGTGCTATATAGTTCAGATCCTTTTGGTGTCACAGAAAGAAAAGATGCACTGCTTTCTTCTGGCTGAGGCCATAGATTTTTTGCTTCCTGGGGAAGCAAAAGGAAGTAGGCAGAGGGGATAAGGGAGTCCTGTGATCTTTTTTTTTTTTTTTTACATCTATTTCCGCTCCTTCTTTTAAACCAAGCAATAACAACAAAAAATTAAAGCTGCTGTCAATACCACAGTAAGAGCACTGGATACCTATAATCAATAAAATGAACTTTCATTCAACTCATACTTGAATTACAATTGCTACAAATTGCTGATGGTATCACTGTTTTTCCCTGTAGACAGACAAATGCAGGTGACAGGGCCATGATTAAATTATCTGTCTTGTGTGCAGTAAGAGCAAAGACCATACACTCTCTTTTTTTTCTTTTTTTTTCCTTCTTCTGGGAAATCTATAATTCCAGATAATACTGCTGTTTTCAATTAAATCATAAACTTAAAACACTAAAATCTGCTGAGTGCCAGTATCAGTCACAAATGAAACATTTCTGCCTTTTTATATGGAATGGAGACTTGGTCTAACAGCAATGAGTTGATCCCTTCTTTTCATTTTAATTTTCTGTGTTCTTCCTGCTTTGTTCTTTCCGACAGTCAGGGCTCTTCACACAAAGCCTAAGCACTAAAACAGGTTTTTCATGGATCTCGAATCAAGCCCAAAGAGATGTGTGTAGGAACGTTCATGCGGAAAGTCTGCAAACAGTGTTTTATCATTGCTGTTTTCTCAAATAAGTCATTTTATGGTAGTGTATAAATCCTAGGGTCTGGTTCTGAAGTATATCACACAATGTCATGTCCATTGGACAGGGTTTTAATAGTTCAACAGCACGACTGAATAAAAAATCTAAGAAAACCTACTGAGTTTCCACAGTGGTCTAGTGTAATTGTGTTTCTTGTTTTGGAAGATTTAGGGAGATACAATTTAATATGGTCAACTATTACCCTGCACTATTATCAAAATGCAGCAGTTCCTGCATCTCATGTGTTAAATGGATTTGAATGAATAGCACTCCCCACACTCCCACAAAAAAAACCCCAAAAACCCAAGATACTGCTCCTATCATTCAATATTCAGCTTTACAGAAAATGACTTCTTAGCCTTAGTGAATAAAACATGTGCCTGACGCACTCAAATCCAGTCACTGGCACAACTGCTTGCAAAGGAAGCACCGTATCTGCTCCAACTGAGTCCCACAACACTCAACCCTATAGAGAGCTGCAAAATGCAGAGCAGGGAGCAAACATATCATCAGAAAGTAAGGAACACATAATTAAATAACATCTCCTTTATTTCTCTGGCTGTATTTGGCACAACCACAACATGATTTTTATTTGTTGTTAGTATTGTGGTTTGTTTCCATTTTGTATTTTCTTTTACCACTGTCATGGTTGTGCCTGTTTTAAACTGTCTACATGCCTCCAGAAAGCAAGGAAAAATATTACTAAACCACCTAATCCAGCTGAGACTCTGGTCTAACTAGAAAGGCAAAAAATTGCTTTCCCATTACTGTCAACCTCCAACTTTTCCCTGAAGAGCAGGGAAAACCGCTCTGCAGAGCTGCTGGTTTGCTTTTGTCTGTGTCCCCATGACCAGGAGGGACATGATAAGCCTGGGACGAGGAAGACTTTTATTTCTGTCCTCTCTTCCTCATGTCTCTTTGAACCCTGCTGCCCTGCAGAAGGAGTCACACTGCTTTACAGAGGGCCCCAAACCAGCTTTTTCCTTCTCAGATGCTGTGGGAATACAGGAGGAGCAGCAGGACCACTGGGGCATGTCTGAACCCTGCAACGGGATGGTCTGCAGGGCTCCAGCAGAAAAGCCAAGTGGAGCACAGCTGGATGGAGGTCCTGGATGTCAGCAAAGGGCTGGCCCAGGACATGCCCTGCTCAGTGGAGAAGAGAGGGTGCTTTGCCCATTGTGACTTTGGGGATAACATGAAGGCAGGTCTTCAGCAACCTTAGCCTGGTGCTGTTTTGAGTAAATATAATACAACATGGAGCCAACGCAGGCATTGCTAACAGTGAACAGGAGACTGTGCAGGAGAGGCAGGAGTTTCAAAACAAGATCACCCTAACCCAAACCTGAAAATTTCATAGAAACATAGAATAGTTTGGGTTAGAAGGAACCTTTAGAAGTCATCTAGTCCAACCCCCCTGCAATGAACAGGGAAATCTTTAACTAGATCAGGTTGCTCAGAGCCCTTTCCAACCTGGCCTTGAATGTTTCCAGGGATGGGGCATCTACCACCTCTCTGGGCAACCTGTTCCAGTACTTTACCACCTTCATTGTAAAATATTTGTTGTAGCTGCACGAGGCGTGGCTAAATTAAATTATTACATCTATTTTGAGTGGGGATGGTTTGACCAGCAAATACGCTCCTTCTTTATGCCACCAACCCCCTTCAAGCTGCTCGATGGGGAGCACAGCAACACCTTGCACCCTGTCCAGTCCTCTATTAGAATTTTTCGTTTTGAAAGTGCTGACGAAGAAATATTTTGCTTTGCTTGTCTAAGGGCAATTAAAATACGTACAGAATGACAGTATCTTACTGTTTAGTACAACTAAAGAGTGAGTAGAACAGTTTATATATCATATCAAATCATTATCTTTCCTTCTATCACAGAGTGCATGATAAAATGTGCATTTCTGGCACATGACACATCAAAATAACAAATGCTATATTACAGCAGGGTAAAAATGTACTAGAAATTATACAGCAAAGAAAGGAGTATTGGCCCAAGGAATGTAAAAGGAAGTGCAATCGTGATAATGGAATACAACTCCCTTTTTTTTTTTTTTTTACTGAATGCAATGTCAGAGCCTGATACACAATTTATGCCCAAGAGACTTTACTTTGAAGATTCAGCTGTCAAAACTTGAGGGATCATAAAAACCTGAAATCTACACTTCTGTAACTGTTCACAGATAACTTTTTCTCCAGTTTGAAATTCACATTCTAAAGACACGAGCGTCTGCATATGAAGTCATGCATGTAGAGAAGCTGCAATTTTTTAACCTGTTGAATTTTGTTTTATTTATTCCTATCATAGATATTTTAATTATTTTATTTCTACTACAGTTATTTAAAACGTCTACTCTTCTGGGATATTTCTGAGAAATAATGCATCTGGGTCATTCTAGAAAGGAATTTTAAAAAAGGGCGCAAAACACAGGAGCAATGGTTGCATTGCTTTGTGAGTCAGACTGAGGTATTGGACTGACATTTGTTTGCTGCTTCTCCCTCACCCTAAGGAGGTGCAATGGTGGGAGCCCAGTGCATGGTACAATGCTATTCATTAGTGAGACTCCCCCAAACACATTTAGCAGTCGGAGGAGGTCAGGAGGGGTGCATGGAACCCTCGAGAGAGCAGTGAGAGGCCCTTTAGCATGAACTGTCTCAGAGCTGAGCAGGGCTCAGAGCAAGGATGTACCTGATGGTCGCAAACCAGAGCTGTGCAGAGAAAATAATGTTTTCCTGGCATTTCTCAAAGGTCATGTGGTGCTTTTTTTTTGGCTGAAAACAATGTGACAGAAAGGAGAGAAAAGGAGGTGGAAGAAGCCGCCTTTGCACAGTTTGTCCTTATACCTTACAGAAAAGTGTCATATCGACTACCTATCGAGCTACTTTGTAAATACAAGCAGTAGGACTGATGTAGCTGTTTGTCCTAATCACAGTAAAATACAGAGAACATAACAAGTGACATGGGTTGTAGTGCTTGTTTACAGACTGGGTTCTGCTGCTATAAATAAGTACTGCAGAGCTCTAACCCATTTATTCAATTGGCAAGATCTGCTTTTCAGGGTAATTTAAAGAAATTTTCACAGGATTCCCCAGGATGCCATCCTATCATACAAAAGAAGGCTTGGTTTAATTCTACTAGCAGTGTATTTCATTTGCAAAGCTATCTTTAGTCGATATAATTTTGTATGTGTCTTTATTTAGTGTCTTGTACAATACCCAAAATACTGTTTGCATTGGCATACAGACTCTTATTTTAATGGTCTCTGTAATAGTCAGTCGTCAGAAAATAGTTTTCCCATTGTTTTATGTTTTCTTAAAGTATATTCTTCTTTACTGGAGTACAAGTAAGTAAGAAGAACTAAGCAAGCAAACGCGATGTTACCTTTACCTGGATTTTGGTTACAGACATGGTTTATAGGAGCACTGGACCAAGATGCATAAGATCTAGGCAGATTTCCAATATTTGGTAAAATTGTTTTAATAAATGGGAAAAGCTTCTCAAAACCAAACCAAACCCAACAAAACATTAAACATCCGACCCAAAAAAAAAACAAACCAAACCAAACCCAAATAAAACCAATACAAAACAAAAGCACCAAAAAACCCAACTTCTCTTTCCTTCACTTGTCAGTACCTAAACAGGAGATAGTACTTTATTATCTCACAGCAACAGAGGAAAGAGAAAGCCTGTTTGTAAGGACGCAGTGTTCCAGAGAGGAAGCTGCAGGTAGGTAGCAGGAATCACTTCTCAGCCTCTCCTACCCTGTAGGGAGTAGTGGGAATTGGATGAATGAGCATAGGGAATGGAGAAGACAATTTTTTACTGATGTAAATTATCTGTAAATCCTATTTCTAAAGAAAGAAGAATTCTCCAGGAGGCAGGTGTTATCTTCTGGAAGATTTTTTTTTTTTTTTTTTTAAGATAAGAATATTGGTCAGGGTGAGCCAGCAATGTGGTGATTTGACATATCTAGTCATTAGCATCTGCCATTTATACCATTGCACCCTAAAATACATATCTCCATTAGAAAAGGCCTCAGGTTTGCCTGTTTCACTTCTTGATCTGTGCACATACATGATGTTTAGTCACATATGTGGAACACCTCAAAGTTCTATTTAAAGACAGGACACCATACACTTTTCTCAGTAGAGAAAAGTATTTTTCAAAGTGTCCTTCTATTTTCTTATTATGCTGCTTCGCTCCTTGCTTACATTTTTTACAACATAGAAAAAAAGATTATTTTTTTTCTTTAGCCCTTTATGGATATTTTCTATCAGTACACACAGACTTTTTTTTTTGAAACTATTAGAAAAAAAAAAAAAGAGAGAAGGAAGACCTATTTTGTGAAATTTGCTTTTAACACTTGATGCAAGGCCAGGGACTGGATCATTAGAGGAAATTAATTATTTCTCTGCACTCTGGAACCTGTACTTTCACAAAATCTGGAGGAGGAGACTTGTAGACTGGAGAGTAGATACTACCTGTATTATTTTATAGGTTAGAAATGTGGAACATTTTCTGAGTGCTACACTCAATTTAATTCAAAAAGAATAATAATATAATAAACAAAAAACCAAAAAGTTGTATTGATTCTACTGGAAGAACCAAACATTTAATCATTTTCAAGCAAAATATTGCATAACAAGGCCTTACCCTTTAAATGCAAAACATCTAGAACTAATGTAGTGCTAAATTTCTGAAGTTAAAGACTCAAAAATCATATATCAAAAGTAATATTAAGACGGTATTGGCAGTCATATTGAATATTTTACAGCAAAAAGTGTACATACATACATAAGTGCCACAGATTAATACATTAAGATTTAAGCTAACAAAGGGAGGAAAATAAAAAATCCTGCATTTATGCAGTGGAAACCACCTAAAGAAAGAGAAAACCTTTCGTGGTATATACATATTGTGATGTTTTTGTGACCATCGTGTTACGAGCACTCTTTGGTTGTAACTTAACCAAAGAAGTAGGCTTGCTGTTGCTCTATGTGAGTGCTGCCCTCATGCCCTCTGATAATGTATTAATAACTCTCCTGGCTTGTCCATGGATAATCACTGAGACCACAGCAAAGGTGTGGTTTTCTTAGTGCCTCAAGCTCCATCTCTGTTACTTCGAAGAGTGTCTGCAAATGTCTGTTGAAGGCAATAATGAATATAGTGCTTCATAAATTCTCTCTGGGAACTGGCACGTGACACTTCTTTAACTGGAAAAAAAAAAAAAAGTAACTTAACCTGCCTATCAGGTCACTGGGGCCTGACAGAAAAGAAATGCATGGCTAACTGGAAGTGAGAAAAAAAAAAATTATCCTGTGTCACGAAAAAGGGATTAGCACAAAAGTAACAAGCTGTAATGTAGGAGAATGTATATTAAAGGTGTGCTATGGAACATTTGCTGTTTGATGCAGAATAATTTCTCTTTTCTCCCCAGTTTTCCTACTAGGAGTGCAGCAACCAGCGGGATGGCTGTGCACCTGTCTGGCTAGATGTGAGCAAGCTGAAAAAGGAACTAAAAGTCTAGTGCACCTTTCAAGGCTAAAGGTTTGTCTTACTCACTCAAGAAGGTCAAGAGTGTGCTGACTCTGCCAAAGCTTCTCCACACACAGATGCGGAAGGAGTGGGAGAACAGGAGGAAGGCAAGGATTCCAGAACAAATTTTGAGATATCCTGCTTTTGAATTGGTGGGATTTGTAATTTCAGGGGCTAGCTGCAGCCATGGTGAGGGAACGGGAAACGAAGTGTCTCCTCTCAGCACATTACACCACTTGTGGTCCATCTGCTCCACTTACTGAAAAGACTGGTCAATGCTGGACATGCTGCCAGCACTGTACACCTGTGTCTGACATGGGATGAAGGGCTTGAGCCATGCAGGTTGACTCAGGAGAGACACTGTGTTTTTGTCCTAAACACCTTCCTGTACCACAGATATATAATTTTACTCTTAAGGTTGCATCATCATAAGATTTGGAATCAGTTAACTTAATATAACCCTTTTTCTCTTAAGCATTGTGGCCTTATATTAACTAATTCTCTACCCTGTTATTTCCCTGTAACTGTGCTAAGGCAGTCAATGTGTCCTGCGCAGGTTCAGGATTCAACTCGTCATTCAGTGAGAGCCTGAGACAGACCTGAGCAGCAATTATTTGTATTGATTTGGCTTCCAAATTTTTACATTGTAGATATTGCATTTTTAGACAGTTTTGCATTAAAACTAACTGCATGAAAAGAACAGCATAGGGATTATTTTGTCTTTAAAGGCTTTTTTCTAACATCTCTCTTTTTTGTATGTGTCATCCATGATACTTTCTCCACTTTCCACAAATGTATCCTCATGCCTCTGCCCCTCTCCGTTTCTAATTCTGTCAGCTGTTTGCTTGAGATTATCTGTGATTTGGCATTTGCCTAGTACCAACTAAGGCAAATGCATACACACAGGCAGCCAGATGCTTTTGATTATTGCTATTTACAAAGGAGACCAGAGTTGTGGATGTCACAGTTCGGAAACCTCTTTCTGTCTACTGAATTCTGTGTATTTCTCCATCAGAACTTCTTTCCACTTTGTTTAAGGATGAGCAGTTGGATTTTCAGACCTTGTCATTCCTCAACCAACACAACATGCAGGATGTACTTAGAATGGGTAAATTCCCCTGTAGGCCATCTACGGCTACCTCAGCGCATTTTTATTCTTGCAGACCCAAAGGCTTGAATCTCACTCAGTGTCTGGCACTTTGTGACAATTTTGCTTTGCACCAACTATTATACTTTCTCTCTGTGGGATTTATACTTCTTTTCTATTTTTCTAACACAAATAATTTTTCAAAGCAGATTGTGAGTTCTTCCACAGGAAACAAAGCAAAGCAAAACAAAAGAACAAGCTATAGAGGAATACCAATACAAAAGCCTGCTTTCAACATGGAGATAAGTTGTCACTTCTTTATTTCAAAATGCACATGATGTACAAATGCAAATGTCAGAATCGCTTGTAGCATGAGCCACAGTAGGAAACCATATATTTGCTCTACCTGAAAACAAAGATCAGTTGGAGAAAGATGAATACTGATTTTTTTTTTTTTTCCTTAATATAAAGGGTTGCCAAGTCAGTTATGTTGAAACACAGGAGTGACTTGCTTGTACATATACAGGCACATATTTTTTATGTTGGGTTGTGGTAATGTAAAATAGATTCTTAATTTAAAAGAGAGCTTAGACTAAGAGCACTTCGAAAGAAACCACTTTATCATGATCTCTGATCAATAAATGAAATTTATAACATCAGAAAAGGTCTCTCTGTGTTTGCATATGAACAATATGCCATGACATGTATACAATTTTTTCTACCCACCATGTGAAATAATGGTTATTTGCAAGCATGATAGTTCTTAATTTATTTTTCTAATAATCTAGTCACTGAGTAGCTATAATGCTTATTGATTGTGATTCTTTCAGATCAATAGCATATTGTCTAAACAATCCTTCAGTTGTTCCATAAAACAAAACAAAAAATGATAAAGTAGTATTGACTGTAGAGGAATAGCACCAAACACTTCTTAATATGCAATCATTATGTAATGCCACCAACAAAGACTGCGGTGTAGTCCACCTAATATTAGTCATCCAAAGGACAGATTTCAGTCTCTCATCTGAGCTCCCTTCTCAGCCAGCTGGCCTGCAGAGGGTAATGAATAGGCATCCAAGGCAGATTAAATTCATAATCTTCTGAAGATGCCAGTCTTTTCAATGAGCAGAGAAGACCTAGTGTTTTGATGGTTGCTAGCAGGTCATAGTACCCCAGATTGCCCCAAAAGACTCTGACACAACTATTAACCTATGTATGACTAAGTATTTTGGGGAGAAGGCTGGAAAGACTTGTTAAGGAATGGAAGAAAAAAAAATTGCTGACAAGTTTCTGTACCAGGTTGATAATCTCTTTCTCATATGTGCCTACAGTGCAGTACAATCATTCCACAAAGATTGGGAATCACTCTCTCTTTCTACTAACACACTATAAACATTCTCAGGAAGAAACATGTATTGGCTTAAGAAAGACATATAGTAATTGTGAGAGAAAGGGTCCGTCCCAATTTTACCCTTGCATGGGTTTGGCTGTCAAACTCAAACATATAAAAATCTTGGACCTGTCTCTCAGAATCCTGAGATTAAGTTTAAAAATATTAGGACTTCAAAATAAAATTGTTTCTTTGTTGGTTTCTAACTCTTTTTGAGTACAGCTGTGTTTCTTTACAAATGTGAGGTTTGTAATTAAAATATTTAATTTATTTTTTTGGGATCCTTCATTAGGGTATTCATATGATAGAAGGATATCTGCATGGTGATTCTTGACTCCGGAAAGAAGCAATTCAAGCAAAACACCAAGTGTTACAGAAATAACTGGTAAAATTGCAACTTTTTGCAGTTTTTAGAATTTGGAGACACCCCACACTGACAGCTGAAAGAGGCCAAAGCTATTGCTATGAAACATCACATTTTAAATCTTCTCCTTTACTGCCTTGGGTTTTTGGCCAGGATTGTAACAGAAAAAACAGTCCACCCAAACTAGCCTCATAAACTTCTCTTGCCCTCTTATGCAGGCTACACAGAAAACAAGCTTTGAAGGAATATATCTTCCTCAACACTGAGCTAACCACAGAAAAATATTTTAATCAAGAGCAATTAATATTTTATTTTGAGACAGACAACGTTGTCCGTTCATGATTCAGGAAAATCTTACTGGCTATCAGGAAAAGCAGGTAAGCAGGTTAAAATAGGGTTTCTTGCAGTATCAAAATTTGTCATTTTCTTGAGACTCAGAATAATTGCACATTTTTATTCTCTGAGATTTTGTGAGAAATAGCAAATAAAGCGAACTCAAATGTTTTGTATCACCTAGACAGGTGTTACTGCTAACTAACAAAAGAAATACCAAAAATCCCATCCAGAGAATAAACGCAAGCCTTGCTCACTAAATAGTCCTTTGACATGTCTTTTCACAAGTATGCCCCTTGGGCAAGGGTTTCTGTGATAAAGATAAGCTCACATTGTAAATGCCTACTTTATAGCCAGCTACAGCGTACTGTGCTAAAGGCAATATTTGCAGTTAACATTACTGTGTGACTTTCTTGCCATTTTTGAGATAGCTAGAAAGACTACACTGCTGATGTTTCTATCAGAGTAATTCTTCTGTTCAATCTTCTGCCCATATTTTTCGAAGCTACTAGAACTGGAAAAGTTTTTACTGATAGCATAGTGAGAATAAAAAGCAAAAACCCAAAAAAGAACCTGGATGAAAAGCTAAAAAAGATTTATTCCTCCCTTCTAGAAAAATAATAACTGTTAGAGAGGACTGATTATTTTATAATTAAATACACAGAGTCCACTTATTTTTTAGATACATGTTTGACCTGGCTTTGGATGGGATGGAGTTAATTTTCTTCATATTTTGCTATTTCACTTTGCTTGTGTGCACAGCTTTTGCTTTACCTATGTCTTTATCTCAATCCATGAATTTTCTCACATTTACCCTTCTGATTCTCTTTCCCATCCCACTGGGGGAGTGTGAGCCAGCAGCTGTGGGGGGTTGAGCTGCCTGCCAAGGTTAAACCACAACATTACTTGCTTTAGGGTCAGCTGAAGTGTGTTGTAATGCCTTAAATTCATTCTAGCTTTGGATATGACTTGAAATGTAAAGTTATATATAGGAAGTTAGGCTCATTGCCAGAATCACCCTGTCCTCCATTTTCTGACTTCAGAATACAAGAATGCGCATGAAGATAGAATGACATTAATTTGCATTGTCATTTACACAAACTGAGGGTGTTCTTACCACGGGTTGCACTGAAATTATCCAGTAAAAAAATTTAAGTCATAGGTATGCTAAATCTTTATCATAAACTATAGACAAAAAAAAAAAAAAAGTAACTCCCACTTTTGTGGTTGGAATAGTCTAACTTGGAAAGACACACATTTTTTTTCTGCAGAGCACTGACGGCTTTTCTGCACCATGTTACAGTTACTGACACGTGAAGAGGATCTTGTTTAATTGACACTAGGTCAAGGTTTGGTAAAATGGTTGATCACCATCCTTGTTCTACCTTTGTAAAGAAGATTTAAGTTTCTGTTTAGCTGTTCTTGGAACACTTTTCTTCAAGAAGTGTTTAAAATGAGATGGCCAAAATTGCCAAGGAGAAATCCAAATCCTACTACCAAATCTGTGCTGTCCACATTTTCAGACATGATCACATATTTATACTTGCTTGTGAACACAAACTGTTTAGGCATCTCATAATCCAATTTTGACTTGAATGCACAGCTTGCTTTCAGAAATATGCTTGCATGTGTAATTAAAAGATATGGGGTAATGCTTACAGCTCCTGCCAAGACATTCAGCAGAGAGCACCCTGGAGAAGGAGATGAAAGCAACCAGAGCAGGAGCTAGACAAATTGGAATATGGGGCAGCAACAGCAGCAGCCTGGAGCAGACAAAAGGTTAATGCAACATTTGTGAGAGCAAAATGGGGACTGTATCCCAGGCAGGGCTTAAAAGAGGCCCTGAGATTCACATGAAACAAACTGTGTGAATTACCAAGATGCAGTTCTATCTTGGGACTTGTGGCAACTTCATAAATCATGCTTGCTTTTCTCTCATGGTTTATTATATCATTGGAAACCCTTGATGGAAATATAACCTCATAAATGAGATACCCACTATTTATTCTCTACCTTGTGTATATAACCAACAAATATTTGTTTACAGCCAGCATGACTTACATGCAGTCACATTTGAACTCAAGGACCTCCAAAAATGAAAAGCATAACAATAATCTACAGTTTGCCAAGCCCACCAAAATACCTTGTCACAGTGATGGAGGATGTGAAGAGAGAGAGATGGAAGGAAGAAGGGAATGCATTTCTGTTTGTGTCTGCTTGCAAGGAAAGGAAGGTTGTCAGCTGCAGGGTTAGCCCAGGCATGTGGGAAGCAATGCAAATCCATTTTCAAAGTCTCACAGTCACACAACTCCTTAAAACCCCTGGGAGATGTTTGGCTACATTACATGCAACGCTGAAATTTGAGGGGAAAGTCTTTAGCCATTAGCTGTGATATATTTTAGTTTGAAAGCTTAATGAGAGAGGGAAAATCACATTTGTGGGACAAGGCATTTGCATAGCCCACTTCTTCCACAGGTGTCTAATTGGTAGTGATACAGGTTTCATTAGAATACACAGCAGGTTGTGGAGCTTTCTAAAATGCCACTGAAGATAAATGCATTTTGTTATCAGCAAATTTAGCTTCTTGCACTGGGAATCATCACTGGAATACACTGTATGATACCCATACTGCAGCTTACCTTTCATCCAGCTCTGTGGAAACACAATTATTAACACCTTGTACATTTAAGAAAAACTAATTTAAAAGCCACGATTATGGAAATCTGAATTTGGGGTGGATAAAAACAAACAACCACCTTTATTAGTGTTGTGTTTACTGTAGTCCTTGCAGGAGCAGAGGAGGCAGGTGGTGCAACAGAACCACACTCTGAAGTTAATGGGCTTTTTTACTTTCAGGACACAGTGTGAGAAGGTACAAAGGGTTTATACTAAATCTTGTGTGTGGGAAATTAATTCCTAGATAGGCTGTTCTCTTGCAAGTGTGCAGTATTTTTGCATGGAAGATATTAAGGATTGGTGCCTGAGGAGAAAATGGTCCATGGCTGAGTGTGGATAAGAATTACAAGTCAGAACCCACAAGAAAATACTATTTTTGGATAACATCCATCTCCCACTTCTGTTAAAATTGAGTGTGATTGTAAATACATATCTGTAAAACAAATGGAATAAATACAACAGTACTGCAGTCTTAAATATACAAATATTAGAGGACCTAGACAAAAGCAACCAGCTAACCAAAGACAAAGTGAAATACAGGAAAAATGTGAAAGCACAGAGCTGCATAGTTAAAGGATCCTAAATTAAGTTAACTCTACCCACCTCTAACATTTATGTTATCTTATGTTCCCTAACCTCTGCATTTTTTTTTCCTCTAAATAGTGAGCACTTTTGCATGGAACTATCTTTTTTGTCATGTGTTTTTACAGCACTTGGCAGAGAAAGTCTTGGTCAATGATACTCATAGGCAACATACTTACACAAAGAACAGGTGTCATTAATAAAAAAAAATCTAGTGTCATTAATTAAAAAAGCATCAGGTTAACTTATTTTTTGTAAGATGTGGAGTTTTTGGGTATTTTAGGGTAAACAGACAAGGATATTATTTTGTATTTTTATTCTTCTAACCATAAGAAACTTGAAAAGTATTATCACAGGTACAAAAAACTTCATTCTCTGCGTGCTATATGTGAACACTGGTAGGCATTTCCATCAGTCAAAAAGTGGTTTCTTATAAGAAGGATAAAAGTTCAGTTACACTTCCAGTAATAGAATATATTGAGGTTTTTCTGATTTTGGTATATTTTTTTTCCTTCAAGAAATGCCCAGACATCTATAATGGAGAGACAGACAGGCACCTTGCTGACCGTGTGAAAAGATGGCTCAGCACAGAAATGGAGAACCTGACAGATCTATTGTGTCCACATTCACTTTCGATAATCAGGGCTGCTCATGTATCTCCTGGGCTTCCTGGCTGCCACACAGTGAGAAACCACCGAAGCTAAATGTGTCATCCACTTTGAGTTCCCACCAGTCCCAAAATTAAATGAGAGTTTCTTAGACAACTACTACTAACATTTTTGCAGGCTTTTCATACTTCATACTAACCACCTGCCTGCTGAGACCTGCCATAGATCTTGCACAACATCATCTGTCTTTGGAAAGCTGTTATTTTCAGTTACAGCTAGTGCTTCACATAAACCGAAGCCCATATCTTGTGTATTAATTAGTCAGTAAATAAATATTCAAAGCTCTGTACTTAATGATATATTGCAGGAACTTTTAGTTTTCTAAGAAAAAAAAAAAAAGCTTCCAGCATCCTACTGCCCGTCTTATTTTTCTCTCTTACTATAGAATTCCTTCTTTCCTTCTCCCATGTAATTTTTGAGCCTGCTGGCAGATTTAACCAAATCTGACAGAAACATCTAGATATTAAAATTGTACAAATTTCATGAAGAAAGGCAACAGGGAAGAGGAGAGACAACCTATTACTATAGTCACTGAAGGAAAGCTTAAAGTGTATCTACAGTCTTTTTCTGCAAGCTGGCTTGGTGGCTCACTGTGCATCACGTACCTGGATCAGGTAACTAGCGCAAACGTAGCTTGCAACTCAGAGCAACCGGCATTTCTTGCCCAGCCAGATAGGGAGCAAATAGGGTGACAGGGTGCTTGGAAAATTGAGGTATTATCACAGGTCTGAAGTTACTCATGGAGACCATTGAAGGGGGAAAGGAGAGTATTGTGGGAAAATATCTTGCTTGGGCAGAGGGATAGCTATAGTAATGACTGCAAAGGATTTAAAATCACAGGAAATTGAGTCTTACCAGCTACTCCGCCCATGCAACAACTTGCTTCATATTTGCTCATTTATATTCCATTGTTTTTGGGTTCTGCACTTTGCACGTTGTTTATCACTAATATTATGTTCTAAGTAGTGAAACTACCCCACCCTTCTTTTTAACTATCAATATAAAACATTCCCAACTTCATGGAGGGCTGAGTATATGAACATATTTTGCTTGTCCAAGCATTGTACAGAACATTAAAAAGTGAACATTTATTGCTTTTATTAACTACGGAGAACAACTTTTTTGATGAGTACAGTCATTCTACAAATTATCCCTGAACAAGCTAATTAAATCTTTGTATTTATATATTTGTAGCAGTTTGTATGCACAGTGTTTAACCTGCAGAATTTATTCAAAACTGGTCAGTATGATTGTTTCCTATTTACTCTGTGAACTTTGATTAATCATCAAAATCAGATGTTATTATTTCTGCTCCAATAATGGATGACCTATGTATTATAAACAGGAAAAATGTCTTGTTTGTTAATGAATTATGCATGAATATCTGCAGTTTTTGATGCCTCTTGTGATAAAGGCAAAAAAAGAGGCATTAATAAAGGTCAATGATACCTTCTGCTAGCTGTGAATGCCCTATAGATCTATTCTTTCTGCTATTAATGATTCATTCCCTTTCCTTGACTGTTCTGGTGAATCAAGTCTTCTTTGTACAAATGTTTGTGAATAAAATCACTGTCAGTTTGAATGAAACAAATCAGTACATATAGTCACAGAACACAGTCCAATATCTTGTTACTTTGTGAACCTGTACTTCAAAGACTGGAAGTTTAATGCTGATGGCTATTTTAGACTAGCTCAGGTTCCCAAAATTAGGAAGACAGAGCCCCTATACAGTCCGCAAAGAGAGATAATCAGAATTTTTCACACCCTAAGTTACACAGGAAGCCCAGGCCTACATTGTTCATAAGCACAGAGTGTCAATCTTGTAATACATGTGCATTTGAAAAATGTGCACTATGTATGACACTAATTTTCACAGAATCACAGATATTTCTTTTCTTATTGTATGTATAGAGAAAGAGATAAACAAGAACTTGAGGTTTGCTTTTTTTTTTGTCCCCCAAAAATGTACCTACATTAAATTCTGAGAATTAACATTGGACATAACAGAGTATACACAAAGGAGTCGCTTTGAAAAAAAATATTAATTACACTTGTCACAAAATAAATACTCTATGAGACTCAAGAGCCATACCGCTTGGAAGGAGAGCAATAAATTAGGGTAAAAATGCTCTAAAATGCATAATTATTATGCACTAAGCTGAAAAAACAGGGGATAGAAATATCCATGCTCTTCTAAATGTCAAGTTGAACACCTTGCTGTGAGTCAGACTGCTTAATGTATGGGTGGATTTCAGTTTTGAAATTCTAATGCATAAAGGACAGCATGACATGATGTTATAACTTTATAAAGATAACATGAAAACTGTTAACATTGCATTAACATTAAATCATTTACTAACATTTCTGAAGAAATACATTTTTGAAGTCTGATACTTTTATCAAATGAGCACAAGTTAAAATGTCACATGCCTGAGGCCACTGCTGTGTTCAATGTCTTAGTTAAGAGTGTAAAGTCAAGGGTCCCTGTGCTCAAGAATATCAAAGCAAGCCTGTTTATTTTTTGATAAAGAAATATAAATAAACAAATCTTGCTAATTTATGGCGTATTTTAAAATTAGGTTTCTTTTGTTCTTTTTCTTTCAGCTCCTGAAGTCATGGTAAAATCTGGCAAAAAAACCCCAACCAATCAACCAAACAGAATCAACAACAACAACAAAACACAAACACAACAGAAAACAACAAACCTTTCATGATCCAAATTCTTGCTTCAGATTCAGCTTTTGTCAAAATAGCTGTCTCAAAAAGACAAAGTATTATTCACTGTGGGCTATGGATAGTTCATCTTGCTGACTCTGCTGTTGAAAGGCAAAATCTTGGCACTATTGCTTGTCATGAGTGATGCCTCACATCATGAAAAGCATCCCCAAAGATACTAGATTCAATTAGAATCAGACACCACAACTAACCGTGTAAAACACACTTAAACTTTGTGATCCATGCTTTTAAATATAGCGGCGATTGAATGACTATGGAAGCCCAGATAAGTCTGTTCTCTCTCTCTTTTTTTTTTTTTCTTCCTAGGGATATTTTTTAAAAAGTAATCAGTTTAATACAATGACCTTGCTTCCAAGACCTAGGTTACTGGAGATGATTTCGTTTGCATATGTAAATGTAATTATTTCCTGTCTGAATACAGATAGCTGCAGACTAGACCACAATATGCAGAGTGAACAATGATGCAGGGGTTTATGTAACATTTCAGAAAAACTGTATACCCTCATTTTTCATACACATCCATAAAAAAAATCTCCCTATACATATGCATACAATCAAGGCTTCTCCTGTGGAATTTGGTTACTATTTTATTCACTAGCCCACAGAATGTAAGGAGAAGCAGATGCTAAATGCCACCAGGATTTCAGGAAGTTGCAGTGTTGAGCCCTTTGAAGAAAAAGCTCAAGATTACCAGAAATGTAGTTTTTTAAATGCAGTGGGGAGTGTTAATGTGATACTTCATTTTCTGTACAACAGGACAGAGAATTTCAGACTTTTTCACCAAGTACAAAGATACTGTCCAGTGGCATTTTATACATAATTCAAAATAGTATTCAATCTTCAAGTGATGAGAACTCCACCAGTTCTTAGGGAAGGTTAATTACCTTTGTTTCATAAATAAACACTTCAAATTTGCCTGCCTAGAGTTTTGAATCATTA
This sequence comes from Patagioenas fasciata, assembly GCF_037038585.1. NCBI lineage: Eukaryota > Metazoa > Chordata > Aves > Columbiformes > Columbidae > Patagioenas > Patagioenas fasciata. The sequence continues at coordinate 71,135,847 of NC_092522.1, forward strand.
GTTTTTACTGCAACTTTGTTTTCTCCTAGATTAAAAAAATATCTGCTAGAAATCCTCTGGTCATGATCCAGATTGTTTGTATTTTCTGTGAACAGAACGAACGAGTTTCCTATATTTCTTGCCTTGTTTCACTCATCACTATTTTCCCTCTCCTCTCTTGTTCATTATACTTTTAAAAATATAGGCAGTAAAACTGCATTCAGGAGACTAACAACAGTTTAAAAATGCAATGTTCTATATCCACAGGTCATGCTTATACCCACATCTACAGTGTCTAACTGAGACTTTCCTTAATCTCTCCAATTTCTTTCCAGCATCAATGCAATCCAAGATATGCTCTCATCTCACAGGAATAACCTATATCTTCTTTTTTTTTTTTTTCCTAGATTCATGACCTTGGATTTGGTATTGTTTGCATTTTTCAAATGAGCCTGCTTCACCAAGCGATCCAGATTAATCCATAAAGCTGACTTGACCCTGTCATTATTTATCAGTCGAGCTAGCCAAAACCAATTTTTTCAGTTGCTGGGAATTTTATTTGTTTGCTTCTAATTTAGTTTCGGTCCTAATCAGATCCCAGCTTGTGTCCAAATTAGTCATGGAACTGGCAGGTCTGCTCCAGGGCACTGACCCCACAAATGACCCCTTATGGCTTTAAAATAAAACTGACGTTTTTGTCATACTACTGTTTGCAGTAAAACTGTCAGGAGCATCATTTTCTTAAGTGTCCACTTATTTGTTGTCCTTACAATTGTAAAAAATATACATAGTTGCTTTAGTAACATCAGGAAGGGGCTAATACAATTACAGTTTTGTGAGATTATATCTAAATCCCAAAATCAAAATTTCTACAACTTTTTAGCATATAAAATAGGAAACATTTTCCAAAAGAAAAGAGAAGAAAACTTGCACAAATACTTTCCTTTGGCTTTCTGTATCGTCTCTTCTGTGGAATAGGTGAAGTTCCCTACAAACTAATTACTGGGCAGCACTGGGCATTAACACTGTCCAGACCCCATTGCCTGAACTACACAATGGAGTTAAAAATGAAAAGCTAATCCTGAGAGGCTGTCAGGAAACTGCCTTGGGGGATGAGATGTTTCCAGGGTCTTGCAAAGGCGGTTCTGCACAGCCTATGATATCCAGACTCTGCATTAGGGAGGGAAGAGAGGGAAGGGGCCACGAATGCTGCCTGTGGTGGGACCAGAGCAGGACAGCGGCTCATCTAGGGCATACCTGGGAAGGCAGTCTCCTCCCAGTTGCTCACTTGCACAGAAAATTAGGTTTCTCAGACCATGAGATATACATACCTGCACCTATCTGACAGACAGGCACACACCATATAGGGGGTTTGATATACCCTGTGGCTTGCTAGCCTCCACTGCTCATGTTTTCTAGGTTTTCTACACAAGCGGCCAGTCTGTACATGCTGAAATATGCCAACAATACTAGGCGGTAGCAAGGTCTTGTGTTTGTGCATATAGAATTTTTCCTGTTTTCTAAATTAGTGATTTCAAATCAGTAATTTCAGATGTTATTGTCAGTGCAAAAATAATGATATGGCTGACTGGAACAAATACTGTATATTAACCTTTAATTTACTCCTGGCATAATAGCTTGATCTAAGATACATGAAAGCAGCACAGCTGTGACTGTTGCTATGAGGAAAATGCTTTCTCTGATTTTACCAGCTAGAATGTATATGCAGAGAAACAAATGAGTGACTTTGGTTTCACCTTGACAATGACCAAATTACTTTCCTGTTCTCTTGGATATGGTTTTTCTTCCCAGAGTCAGAACTAAAGCAAAATCTTTCCAAGCACAGAGATTTACGGATAGTGTATGTGTATTCTGCATGAACTTACGTGCATATTCTGGTCTGTATTTGGTATGTGGCACTGCACAGTGTTTTAAATGATGCTGTGAATTACATGGTTCATAAGATTACCACAAAAATTGTCTGAGGGGGGTTTGGCTCTAAAGGTGTCTTTCATTTTTTTTTTTCCTGTCTAGCAGTTGACAGAACCTTGTTAACTTAAAAGGAGATGCTGCATCTCACTGAATCCAGCTGCATAAATATTTTAACAACATCATAGATATTTTCCCTAGTGCTGCAGCACATGGTCGTTTCAGCTTCTAAGCACATAAGTATAATTCTATTTCAGCTGAGAAGGGAGGTAAAAGAGAGCGAACATGTCTAGTGGTGAAAGGATGGTAGGTGAGGTTCAGTCAGATAAGAAAACAAATGATTCATTAACAAGTGACCGGCTTGGCGCTTCCGTTAATTTTGTATTCCTTTGTTTAAGTCCCACTGGGTTGTTTGGTTTTTTTTTTGATTCAGTGCTATGGCGCATTAGCAGAGCCTATGGTTACTATTAGTATCTGCAAGTATACTTCACCCAGAGTAATTTATACAATCTGTGATAATTCCTATTAGAAAGAATTTGTTCCAGGTGGAGAATCTCGCTTTCAAAATGAGAAATGGCTGCTAGGTGCTCTTAATTTCCAACAAGGTGTTCAATCCAGCCTCCATGTACAATTCAGAGTATGCTTTAGAAACAGGAAAGAGAAATTTTATGAAGACATTATGAACTTCTGTGCAAACTGTGCTAAGGGAGCATGATGCCCCAGTGTACAGCATAAGAAAAATGCTTAGAGTCTGAATATTTTTAGAGCCAAATGTAAAGGGCCATTTGCAGGGCTGCTATACAACAAGACATAAATAACTGCTTTATTTGATAAATGTCGAGCTTTATAGAAGAAAACCCTTGCATTCATCTTTGCATAATACTCAGTTTCCCATTTATTTGTTCCAGGAATGGTAACTGTAGCACCCCATGGTACAATTCTTCCCTCTTCTGGGAAAATCAGAGGAGTCCACTGACTCAAGCTCCACAACCCCCCAAGAGGTCTCTTTGGTTGTGTATTCTGCCTATACAAACGAATGCATTTGTGAAGTGGAACCTTTCTGATGTTCACTTCGTTAACCTGTACCAACCATAAAACTATGCAAAACTACAAAATCTGTGCTTTTTCACAGTTTTCAAATGATTTAAGGTCACTCTGTTGTATTAAAATCTCAAAGAACTGAAACCCCATGGTTTTAACATTGCAAACTATAGAATACATCAAGGGCTCTTACCCCATGTGACTGGTATCGTTACACTTTATCAATAAGAACCTGGTCTGGCCAGTTGTAGAACAGTTCTTAAGTATTAGTAAAACACACTTTTCTACTACTTTAACCCTGGGAAAGTAAAACTTTCTGATGCACAATTCCAACATCGGTCTTTTAATACCATATGACTTGTGATAAATTATTGACTACATGTTTCTAAATAATGTATCCTCAACAGTTAAAAAATTTCAGTAAAGCATGGTAGGACCGTCTGCCACTAGTTTGAATCCCAAGAGTGTGGTCCCGTACATCTAGGAAACAGAGCACTACTAGCATTGAATTAAACATTTCTGGAGTAATTAGCATAGTCCTATTGTGAAATACCATAAATTGCAAGAGACTGAACGCACACCAGGAGCAGGGCAGCTCACATCAAAGCCTTGGGTTTGCTGGATTATGAACTAGAAAGCTTCATCTCTAGTCCTGACTGCCTGTGTCCTGCTGTTCACCTGGATGGTCCCTGGACCTGACGCATTATTTCTTCTCATCTAAGACTGTCAACAAGCCCTGTCACTGCCACTACGTGGACACTGCTCAGAGCTGCGGGACTGTGCCCTGGTCCTTGAGGGCTGTGCTTGTGCTGTGGTCACCCCCAACCCCCTAGTTCAGCCCCTCCCATACCAGAGCAGCCCTGCTAGTACTATTCCCTCATCCTGCCTGTATGAGATGACTGTTTGGACAAGCACAGCTTGTCTATGAGAAAGAAAGGAGCTGACAGAAGACCTCAATGATCTCATGTTCTGAAGCTATTCAGCTTTATCTTGATGTCTGTTGCTTGCATTGTACAGGAAGGCTTTAGACTGAAGCACAAGCTTCATACAACAGAGACTGTTAACAGGGATACTGCCATCGCCTATGATTACAAATATTTACAATATGTAGACTGGTTTTGGGCACTTCCTTTAACCCCTTTTTTTCACCCTCTGCTTGTTTTCACTCCTGAAAATGTATTCTGCTCTAAAATTTCTTAACGAACTTCCTGGGACCAGATATGCAAGTATACAGTTAATTTAGCAAAATGATCATCAGTCTCAACTTTAACAACCAAGTCCATTCTTCAGCTATGCTGATCAAATCTGCTGTGTTATTGCTGCTGGGGATAAACTGCTTCCAGCCTAGAAGTTTTCCCTATTTTCAACCTTGAATGTGTGGTGTTGTCACACGAGCAGAAGCCCTTGAGGCTTAGTCTGATGCCTTTCACTTTTATTATCTGAATTGTGGCTGAACCAAACGGCATTCCTTCATCTCAGATTCTCAGCTTCCCTACTGTTAAAGGGTCCCTGCTTAGCCTGATATTATGTTAACAGGGTTTTTTACTGTCTGTGATTCCTCTGATGGACATTACATAATACTCTTGGGCATGAGAAAATCTTTGTCCCTTGTGGTCATTCCTGACAGACATGCAACAGTTGAGCTTTTCCAATATCCCTTCTGTGTTTTCATAGGAATCCTCCTTACTCTAGGAGAACCCTAACTACCCAGGTAACCTTGTTCATTCACATACAAAAAGACACTTTTTCCTGGATGGACTGGCAGGTGTCAGCATGATCACTGGACTTGGGATAATGTCTTCCTCACGTTTTGAGAAATTGTTTAGGTGCAGTGCAGAACTTCACTTCGAGTTTCTCACTGTTTCCTAGAAGGTTGTGCAAGTTTCAGCATGGCCAGTGTTTTCTTTTCTTTACAGTTTTGCCATTTTCTTCCTTCTGATCTTCATCAAAATCATTAAGGTGCTGCACTCTATAGTCTCATGTGTTGCACTTTAGGATCTACTTTACATTTTTCTTACTATCTTAGCAGTTATTTCCTAGCATTATGCCTTTGCCATCTATTAGCAATCTCATTATAATTATTCTATTTCAGTTTAAGAATATTCTGGTGTTTCATTGAAATCAAATATATGGATTGTTCTGTTTAGCTCCCTGGCACTTGGTGGCACTGTAGACAGACATGTATAAACCTTCTCTTTCTCAGGAATTTCTTATCAACTTACTGCATGTTTCTACTGGCCTCCGAATATTGTATTTTCCTAAAATACTACTACTTGGTCATATTTGTTCAGTATAATACTTCTGCTTTTCAGAGTGGCAGGTGTTACAGTGCAGTTGACTCCACAAATCTACTGGAATCAAATTTTTCACTGATCTAATAGCATAGTTGCAAAATGCAGCAGTAGAATGGGTGTCACCTTTTGTATCAGATGAGATGTTTTGGAAACATGTAATAATGAACATTCTACTGACATATAACAGATGCTATAGATACATGAAATATTAAAAATCTATTATTGCATCAGTGTACTACAAGATATGCTTAGGTGCATATACGTATGTTGCAGTACATGAGTGTTATCTGTTCCTATAATTTACCCATAACTCTGATATAGATAACCATAATACTTATTGCTATGGTAGGACAGAGGACAGGAAAGTAGAACAAGAAAAAAAATAATCCCAAAATAAAGAGAATTCCTACAGGTGCAACAAGCAGTGCTAGTAAAGCAAGACATGACTGAAAGCTGCTTATTGGTCTGTGATCTACTTTCTGTGTTCTTTTATTCTGAGCAAACTGTAGTGTGCTCTAAGAGCCTGGCCATCCCTGGGAAACTTTGACGATGTATCACAGTGTCCTGCTTTTGTTAAAAAACAAGTTTCTCTTTTAGTGAATTTTGCCTGTCAGCTAAAGCCTTCATATTAGCTGCATTTTCCTGGAGAACCAGATACATGTTTTGGTAAACATAGCAATGGAATGCAAACTTATTAATAAGCACGGATGGACATCTCGCGAGAGGGGCAACGAGAAACCGGTGACCAAGAAACTGACCAACTGTGTATAACATTCCATTCACGTGAATACTTCATATAAAAGTGGGAGATCACGAGGATCTCGTCCCTTTTTCCTTTTCCCTTCTGCTTATGGCAGACACTAGGAAAGGACCTTGCTGGTTGTCCCTGGGAACTGAGGCCTAGTGAGAGACTGAATCCAGCTCTGGTTGGCTACAGAGTCTAATCCAGGACTTCAGGTGCTGGCTCTGCGGTTGCTGAGACTTTCAAGATTGGTTTTGTATATTTTGTATTATTTTCTCTATTCTTATTAGCAGCATTAGTAAAACATCTTTCATTTTTTCCAACTCTCTTCTCTCTGTCTTCCTTCCCTCCCGATCGCCTGTCCTGAGTGGGAAGGGGGGAGAGGGAGGGGCAAAAGAGGGAAATGGGGGGGAGAGGAGGTTAACAATACATCTGCCAGGGTTTGACTGTCACCCCACAATCTAAACCCTTGACACACAGTATCACAGTATCACAGTATGTTTGGGATTGGAAGGGACCTCAGAAGATCATCTAGTCCAATCTCCCTGTTGGAGCAGGAATGCATAGGTGAGGTCGCACAGGAACATGTCCAGGTGGGTTTTGAATGTCTCCAGGGAAGGAGACTCCACAACCTCCCTGGGTAGCCTGTTCCAGTGCTCTGTCACCCTCACTGACAAGTTGTTTTTTCTCAAATTTAAGTGGAACTTCTTGTGTTCCAGTTTGATCCCATTACCCCTTGTCCTATCATTGTTTGCCACTGAGAAGAGCCTGGCTCCATCCTCGTGGCACTCACCCTTTATATATTTATAAACATTAACAAGATCACCCCTCAATCTCCTCTTCTCCAAACTAAAGAGACCCAGGTCCCTCAGCCTTTCTTCATAAGGGAGGTGCTCCACTCCCTTAATCATCTTTGTTGCCCTACGCTGGACCCTCTCCAGCAGTTCCCTGTCCTTCTTGAACTGAGGGGCCCAGAACTGGACACAATATTCCAGGTGGGGTCTCACCAGGGCGGAGTAGAGGGGAAGGAGGACCTCTCTCGATCTACTAACCACTCCCCTTGTAATACATCCGAGGATGCCGTTGGCCTTCCTGGCCACAAGGGCACAGTGCTGGCTCATGGTCATCCTGTTGTCCACCAGGACCCCCAGGTCCCTTTCCCCTACACTGCTCTCTAATATGTAATTTCCCAACCTATACTGGAACCTGGGGTTGTTCCTGCCCAGATGCAGGACTCTACACTTTCCCTTGTTAAATTTCATCAGGTTATTCCCCGCCCAATTCTCCAGCCTGTCCAGATCCCGCTGGATGGCAGCACAGCCTTCTGGCGTGTCAGCCACTCCTCCCAGGTTAGTGTCATCATCAAATTTGCTGATAGTACACTCAATTCCCTCGTCCAAATCATTAATGAATATATTGAATAGTATTGGCCCCAGTACTGACCCCTGAGGCACTCCACTAGATACTGGCCTCCAACTGGACTCCGCACCATTGACCACCACTCTCTGGCTTCTCCCCTTAAGCCAGTTTGCAGCCCACCTCACTACTCTATGGTCTAGACCACACCTCCTCAACTTAGCTGTGAGGATGCTGTGGGAGACTGTGTCAAAGGCTTTACTGAAGTCAAGGTAGACCACATCCACCGCCCTGCCATCATCCATCCACCTTGTTACATTCTCATAAAAGGCTATGAGGTTGGTCAAGCATGACTTACCCTTGGTAAAGCCATGCTGACTGCCCCTAATGACCCTCTTATCCCTGATATGCCTTGAGATGACACCAAGGATAAGCTGTTCCACTACTTTCCCAGGGACAGAGGTGAGGCCGACTGGTCTATAATTACCCGGGTCCTCCTTCTTGCCCTTTTTGAAGACCGGAGTGACATTTGCTTTCCTTCAGTCCTCGGGCACCTCTCCCGTTTCCCAAGATGTACTTGAGAAGGAGCATGGCTGTTGATTCTGGACTCACCCAGGCCTGCCAGGATAATCAGAATACAAGAAGCCTTGAAGGGATGGCTAGTACAATTTCTCACCCTCTTTCCATCATTGTATAAGGGATGAATATTTTCCTTTTAATCATGCTGATCTTAATGATGTCTGTACTGAACCTTGCATGCCTGAACACTTAGTGTTTCTGTCCTGCTGGCTTGCGCTCTTGAAGCTTAGCCAGATGATCTTGTTCCCCAGCAGGGATTATTACCTTTTAACTTTTATCCTGGATAGCTCGGTCACCCTTGTTTTGGAGTCACTTCAGTGTAGTTGAATTTGTTTCTTTGAAATAATCCCTCCTGGAAGTTGCTGTGTCAAATCTTACAATTGATCTTGACTCTGGTACATCTCGAAAGCTAACTATGCATTCTTCCAAAGTGAACAGTGCTGTGTAGCCTTAAGAAGAAGAGAAAACTAAGAAGCAACATTGGAAAGGTAGAATGCCCTGTGTCCTGTCTTTATCAATGGTCTACAGCAGGTGCCTAGGGAAGCAGATAAGAAGGGGCAAATATACTGCCATTAATTCCTGAAATACTCTTGTAGTACAGTGGATTATATGTGTTCAATAATCCTTACAGTCTTTCTTTTTCATTATAACAGTCTTTTCATGTTAAAGGCAATGAAAACTGGGAGAAATTTTCTAGGGCTGTGGTGGTACTTGAAAAACTAACAAATGGATTTGACAAACCCTGAAAAACACTAACAGATTTGACAAGCATGTTAGAAATTGCCTAGGTATAACCTTGTGACCGCTGCAGGGATAAATAATTTGCTGAAACTCATTTCTGGTTCCAAAGTAAATCAAAAAAGCTTCTTAAATGATATCACTCTCTCTAGCCTTTATTGGTGAAGTTTGTTTCACCTTTTAATTTCACATTAAAATCTGAACTAGCTGAAGTTTTCTATAAAAAAAATAGAGATTAATAATTATTTTAGAGTTATATAAATATATACATATATAAATTTAGGATGAGATGAACTGCTTCTGGAGAGCAGTTTTATTTCTCTCTATTCACTACAGAGGGAGTCTGGAGTGATTTATTTTTAGAGTGGGCACCCAATGTCAGATGCAGATCAATTTTCCCTAAAAGACAGGTCATATCCAATCTATTCTCTTCCTTGTGGCAGCACTCAAATGTTTGCCAGCAATTTGATATTTAGAAAGTTATGTCTGGCCACATTGTCTCACTGACTTCCTAATCTGCCCTTTGAAATGGCTAGTAATGAACTTTATCTTCATATTCTTGTTTCTATACCCTTGTCCGCTAAACTGGCTACAAATACAAATATAATTCTTGTTACCACAACTTCTGTGTTTATGCAAGGTTGCTCCACTTTTTTGGAAATAAAGCTTACAGGTAGGCTGAGTCTTTCCATGCTTCCTGCTGCTCTGTTCCAATATGTTGCTTTGTTTTCCTATTAATCACCCCTCTTCCTTGCTGTGAGTGCTACTAGACAGATCCTTTCTACTTTGTTTCATGCATTGTGTGCTACCTAATCACAGTAGAGTACTTGTGCTTTATAAGTCTGAGTAGTTCCTTTATTTATGATATCTATTTACAAAAGCGATAGAATTACAGGAAGAATTCTAGCCCTGTGCAAACAGGCTGGTGCCTTGCCTCTTCCTCCAAACCTCTTTCTTTCTTGCAATTGGTATTTCTTCACCCAAATTTCAAGAATGTTACTCATGTCCAACATCAACAAGATGCTTTTGCATACCCTTTGGCTGTTGAGAATAACAAGAAGAGGACTCTTACATCTGTTTTTGAAATATCTTTATTGAAGCTCATAGAAATAGACTGATGTCATGGTGGGGCTGATTAAGCCACCACAGCTGAATCGCTTCTTGCACTAGAGTATGAAATCCAGAGGACGGTGACAGTGCTACTTGGTATGAACAATTCAGTAGGTGCAGAGAAGCCTTTCTGGTCCAATGATGACTCTGCTTGTCATTGTCACAAGAAGTATCATTTGATCCTTGATTTCCACTGCCACAGACAAGTCAATTTACTCACTGCATTTGATACAGCGGAGACTTAAATCAAAAAAAGAATCAGATATTCTCTGCTTATATGATTTCTGCATCAGCCAAGAGGAGACATCCATAACACTGTACTGTACTTGAAAAGCTGAAAACCTTTCAGTGGCTGTATTTTGAGACAAATGAGATCTGAATAAGAAAATAAACATTAGCTGTTACTTTGCAGCAAGGGCTGACTGCTACCTGAGGACTTGCTACTTCAAACTTTTGGAAATCTGCAATCACGTAAGGGTCACAAAGATTATTAGGGGTCTGGAGTATCTCTTATATGAGGAAAGGCTGTGAGATCTGTCTGCTCAGCCTAGGGAAGAGAAGGCTCAGAGGGATCTTATCAACATATATAAATAAATACCTGAAGGGAGGGTGTAAGGAGGACAGAACCAGGGTCTTTTCAGTGGTGCCTGGGAACATGACCAGAGTCTGTGAGCACAAACTGAAACACAAGAAGTTCCCTCTGAACATCAGGAAACACTTTTTCACTGTGAGAGTGAAAGCACTGGCACAAGTTGCCCAGAGAGGTTGTGGAGTCTCCATCCTTGGCATCTACATACGGTCCTGAGCAACCTGCTATAGTTGATATTGCTTTGAGCAGGGGGGTGGACCAGGTGACTTCGAGAGGTCCCTTCCAAATAGAGTTATTCTCTGATTTGGTCATAAAAACTGTTTCTACTTTTGTGCCTTTTAGATAAATGTGAAAGAATGCTCATCCAAAGGATAGCTGTCTTTGAAATACAGAATGAGTGGAGAGCAAGTGCAACATCAACACAGATGCCATGACATCCTGCAATGCCAATCTAATGAACAGTCAAGTATTCTCTCTTCCTTAAAAACCAAAACCAACCAACCAACCAACCAGACAAACAATAACCACCCCCCCACCCCCACCAAGAAATAAACCACCCTCAATTGTTTCAAAGTAGCTTCTCTATCTTGCAGTGATTTATGTACCATGTTTTTGTTTTTCATGCAATAAAACTCTAGTGAATAATACATGAAACAGCCTGGGGACAAGAACTTGAACTGGGTCTTCCCCCCTCAAAGGGAGCAAGCTAACCTTTTGACTAAGGAGTTAAATGCTTCTTTGCTCTCTTTTAGCCTTGTACATCTTGTATACTTGGTGCAGCTTTGGTTTTCCCATTTTTTCGTAGCTGCTCTATGCCTGCTTACTAGCAACATTTTCCATGGAAGTAGCAGATCAGGATTTGAAACCCTGAAATCTGATGTAGAGACTTATAACTCAGATTTTACATTAACTAGGAAAATGCTTTAATTATTACACTATTTGTAAAAGATAAGGACTATCATCATTACCCAAATAACCTTTTCCAGCAGCTAGCTTTTTAAAATGAATGAAGCACGGTCCATTGGGCATTTACCTAATTTTGTACATTTCAGCTTGAATAAATTGTGATGTTTCATGTTCAGCTCCGAATTAGAAACCTACATTCCCACAGAATCTTTTTTTAACTTGCTACTCTGTTGGTTTTTAAAAGTTTTTTTCTTGCCAAGTTTATAAGAAACACACTACTGCAGCTTATAGAAATAAATTATCCAGGCTTTTTATATTGTTTAATTTTTCCTTTTAGAATTGAAGAGTATAATATGAAAAATTATTTCAAAAGAAAAAGCTGTAGACCTTTCTTTTGAAAGTATAAAACTGGCCACTGCAAAACGTTCAGACTTGTTCTTTTTGAACTGACATATTTTTGTAAACAAAGTGATATACAAAAATAATACAGTTGTAAATTTTGTCTCTTGCTCAAAAAGAAAGGGAGGAAAAGATTTACTCACTTTCAGTCTTTATTTCTTATTTCCTTTATTCACGTAAGTACTAAAATATATTCCACAATAAGAATTAAAAGAGGAAAAAAAGAATGAGCAAAACATCAGTCTTCCCAAGTATTGGGAAAAATTTTTAAAAATGCAGACACCAAAAAATAGCATGACTTCAGTAAAAATAAGTAAATTTTGGAAGCTTCACGTGCTAAAATTTCTGTCAAAGCACCTTCAGCTGTTGCCCCAGTTTTGTTCCTGATATGTGGGGATTTGCTACATATGCAGTAATCTTACCTCAGCAATTGTGGAGTAAGGAGCATGTAGAGAAAAAGAGTCCTTCCCTCTCAAATACCTCCTCGGTAGAGGCTCTTCTAATTCACACAAGTGTCTAATTGAAATATCTCTATTGATCACAATTATATACGACAATAATGGACTTCATCTCCTGGGGTCTAAAAGCACTCAATTTTATGCACAGCACAGTCTCATGAAAGTGAGTGGGTCTGCTCATGTTTTTTACATTAAGCACATAACTCCACAGAATGGGTCCTAGTCAGCAGGTCTCTATACAAGGCTTTTTAGGTCAAACAGAGCATCTTAAAGCAGAAAACAGTTGGTGAATGCAAAAACTGTTTGTTCCAATATCTGACTATCAGGTTGTCCCCAGTTATAGCCTGTGGCTTTGAAGGGCAGTTGCATTCAGTGCTTGTCCCTGTGTACCAGGTGATGGTAGCACAAAGACATTGCACTCCAAATTGTTTCAGAACTTTCTTGGACTCCATGTGATATGCACTCCAAATTGTTTCAGAACTTTCTTGGACTCCATGTGATACAGCTTCTGCCTTGCAGTAAAAAGTGCATCATCATTTTTAGCCTTTAGGCAGATGAGGGGTTCCCTTATAGCTAATCTGAAAAATAGTGAAAAAAGGCTTTAAAGAGCAAGCACTGTTACATCAGTTCCACCAACATTTCCGGTGACCTTACATGCTTAACACCACCAAGAATGTTTTAACTCTCCATCTCTACCTTTTTCCTTCTCAGTTACTGAATTCCAGAAAGAAGTGCAAGACACTAAATCTCAGCTGGAACAACCAAGACTGAATATTATTGAGTTTTCTTATTAAATGTGGCATTTTCATTAAAATACCTTTCTTCCCTCTGAAAAATCACGATGCCATATTATCTGTTCTGGTACAAGATTGTTGCAGCATGTGCCTAGGAGGTAATACAGTTTAGGAAAATAATTGAAAATGATGGCGGGCCAAAGGCAATTTATACATTTGTTTCTTTGTTGACAGGTTATATTTTTAGCAACAAGTTCTGCACCTGCATCAGTGCATTGCTTTCACAGTGACAAAAGAGAGAGAGAGGCTGTTTTGCGTAATCCCATCCACAAGGATGGATGACTCCATCAAGAATGGCAGGAGTTAGATGTTTGTGTTAAATTCAATGGCCTGTCATGTGAAAGCAAAAGCACTTCAGCAATAAGAACATAGAATAATCAAAGTAAAGTGAATGACTAACTGTAAATTTGACTTATGCTTTGGTGTAGAATTACAGATACTATCTCCCTGCAAATTCCTTGCCCATCTGAAAAGTGCATACTCTGTGTAGACACAAGTATTTTTTTAACCACAGATGCTTACTCTTAGCTTCCATCTTCTCCGAAACCTCTGTATATTGCAGAAAAAAAAAAAAAAACAAACCAAAAAACCAACAACCTACAAAATTAGTTTAATTTTCTCATTTTTTCCTGGTCATCATCCCCATTCCTCCTTTTCATAATAAAACACCTATTTGGCCCCGGCCTCTAACGTCAGTGAGAGGAATCCCTTACTGGGGAAATGCTGTCCAATGAGAGTACTGGAGAGATGTTTCCAATGTTCCACCTCCACCAGCTCTACATAAACTGTGCAAATGTGAATTATGTTCTTAGCTACTCTCATAGACTGTGATTGAGATACAGGTGCTTAATGCAGAAGCACGGATAACTTTGTTGCCAGGGCTTCTCCCCCTCCTGTGTCCCAGAACTGAATCCGTGATGTGCACCGCTGTTGTGCAATGGTGTGCGATGGCCCAAAGCAGCAGACATAGTGGTGGCTCATAAAATAGCCTAACAATACCCTCCCAGACTTACCACAAATCACAGGATTTGAGACACTATGGATGTGGCCAGTTCGCATTGTGGATGAGGCTAGCTTGCAGTTACCTGCAGTTAACCACACAGACAGATATTAAGCTCCCAATTTGTCCAGAATTCAGATGTGTGCTTAATTTTGACCTTTTTTTTTTTGTGTGAGCTGCCCTCCTGGAATCAATGAGATTACTCTTGTAACACGAGATGTTAATGCTGGCAGGGCTAGTGCCTAAGATGGACCCTATTCAGCAAAGCACTCAAGCCTCTGTCTGCCTTTCCCCATTCAACAACTCCGATTAATGGAACTCAAGTGTGTGCCTAAGTGCTTTCTTAAGCCTGAGCAGTGATAGCTTGTATAATTGGGGTCAATGAAGAGCAACTGTGTTAGCAGCCATGTAATGAATGACGTTTTCTCCATGTCAAGCACAGATGAAGTGTTTGAAAGCAAGGAATGGCATTAGTCATTCCTATTATATATGCAAAGTGCAAAAATGATACCTTGAAGCAATTGCACTCTGAAAAAGAAACATTTTTTTTCCCAGTGAAACCATTCTATCAATTGTTTCGTCACAGAAATAATAAAAATAGAGGTGCATCTTACATATGGATTTCAATTGCAAAAATAAATTGAAAAGTACTTCTCCAGTCAGTGGTCAAACAATAACATCAAGAAAGTGTGCAAACATGGTTCAACTTGTACAAAAGTAATTTCTTCAATTTTTGTCACCAAAATGGAATTAAAAATCAAACCCTAATAATTACACTACATTTCATGTTAAAAATGCAAACACCCTGAGGGGAGTGCAGTGAGTGCTTCTCACTCTAGCAATATAGATCTTCCATAAAAAATTACAAGTGATTTCCAAGTATCAGATCACAGTGCTACATCAGGACTTGAGGGTAACCAAAGCTTTTAGCTTTTGAAAGATATTCAGCCTTTCTTCAAGTGTTAAGGTAGTAATTCAGGTAAAATTCATCCTTCATAGTTTATTTCTGGTTTAGAGCTTTTAATTACTTAAAGTTTTTTTCTTTTTTCTTTTCTGTTTTTTGTTTGTTCTTTAGTATAAAGGACAAACTTGGAGGAGAAAGAGAAAGTACTTTTAGCCATATTAAAAAAAAAAAAAATCAAATAAAGCATATGTGCACACACAAAACCACCTCTTCTTTTTCCCCTCTCCAACCCTTTATTGTTTTTACTGCCAGGGAGTTACTGATGCATTTTTCCTCAAAAAAGATGTACGGATGCTGTGGATTTGATTTTTTTCCTATTCAGATAACACCATCTGTGTTTTGACTTGTCTATCTCCTTTCCAAAAAACTTTCAGCATTTTACCCTCCTTATCACTTTCATCTCCTCCGAAGCATTTCCTTTTTCTGTTTCTGAAACAGTTTTTCTTTTCAAATGCCACACTTCTGTGTCAGCTACATTTTTAAAAAACACCTTCATTCTGCAGTTAGCCTTCCAATAACATCATGTTGAAGTTGGATTCTCCCACAGTTAAGCTCGTTCTTAAAACACAGATGTCTCTGCTTACCATCTTCCAGTCTTTCCTGCCTTTCCTATCTACAGCTCTAAAACTTTTTCTTTGCCTCTTACAGATGGACTTTTGCATCTGTAAATCAGGGAGATCTTGTCCTTCGCTTTCCAGGATGAGTGATGTGTAAGAAGGAAGTAAAACAAGAGCTGTAAAGCTAACAGAAGTGATTTAAGTATAGCAAGATGACCCCAGCGTCTCAGTTGTGAGGTACGGTCTGTGTCTGTTGCATGTGAAGAGGAACAATCTGCCCCTCAGCACATGAAGAAATGAGTTGCTGCTCTTCTGCAAGAGAGGAATGAATAACAGCAGCCAAACATGCAGAATTGTTCATTGGCTGCAAGATTTCCTTGCAAATTGATAATTTCTAAATATTACTATCTTACTGAAATCCTGTAGAACTGAAAACCCTAAATTCACTCCATAACCATATTTATTCCAAAACTAAAAATAAATTCATGTTGTAAATGAAAAACTCACCATCCTGCAAATAACACAGACCATTAAGTAATCTACTTTCACTGTGAAGGGAAACCAGCTTTTTGAGTCTATTTTGAGGCACTGACATTCTCTTGGTGAAGTTATTTGCCCTTTCAAAATCTACTCCTTCATAAAGACTCAACATTTATAAAGGTTTATCTTGATCTAAATAATCCTGATGTGAATGATTTGAATAAGAATGTTCTGTTGATGCTTATAAAGCTCTTTGCGAACTTCAGCACAGTCAAGTTCTGATTTCCAGGAACAAATTCAGTGCAAGATTAAGACACCTAACTGTGTCTCACATAGGTGTCTGTTTGTGTGATAAGTATCTACATTCACATTATATGGGCCTACAATGTCTGCTGCAGTCAATGGAGATAACAGTCAATAGAGTCTAAGGAGTAATTCAGATGACCAGATGATAGGTATCTATCTACTTTCAGATGGAAAGACTTGCTCCAACTCCATTGTGTGCTCCACAGCAATGTGTGTCTCTTCACAAGATCAACAGCACAGTTGCATAGCATGGCACACAAGACACCTATTTCTAAAATGTGTCTAAATTCTGGTGCCTTAATATTAAACTAAAGGCCTTGCCAAGGGGATGGTAGGGTTTCTCTAATGCAGGTGCTGATCCAGCTTGGGTTCTGCTGCCTGGTGTGCAACTGCTGCTGCAGGGATGGGTGTTCCTCCAACAGGCCCATGTCAGAGCTGCCTGGCCTACAGGGGTAACCAGACATTACACGGCATTTTAAGGCCACATGGTTTCATGTAGCCAACTCAAGATCTAACAATCCTTTTAGACTTTGATTTGAAGTCCCACAATTTTCCAGGTTATTTACATTACAAGAGTGAGACTAATTTAATGTTTCAGTTTGGGACAGGACTGCAGATCAGCTCACTTGCTGTGTCTTGGTTCACACCACAGAACAGTCCCAGGAATCCTGCATGGGAGCCCTTTTGTGCAAAATAAACCAGATATATTCTAGGAATCTCCCAATGACTTCCCACTGCTGCAGGCATTAAATCCACAGGATCTGCCCCTGAAACCTCCACAGTGTTCAACTCAGGTCCTCAGCACCAGCAGCTTTGCTCTGAAATCTCTCCTACTGGGTTGCACTTGTGGTAATGGAATGGTAGTGCCAAATTAGCATGGAGCTTATTCTGCAATCCTTGGGTTTACAAACTGCATCCTTAGCAGCCTGGATACAGAGTTCTGCAGGGAGAATCTTAATAGTGAGAACATTTAGCTGTATGGATGACAGTATGGATTTTTAGACCAGATGTCATGGCTGATTAACCATCTGGCAATACTATAGTTGTTGAGTTATATAGTGATATCTCTAATGAACAACATAGGTGACTACAAGTTTGGTGTTGGAGCATTTCAATTTTAAGCATGTTGAAACCACATGAAATTTGAACTTACTGAGCTAAGTACTAGAAATGTAACCTAAAAATCTCAGACAGAGAACAGGCTAACAAGAAAAAAAAAAAAAAAAGCCTTATATCAATCTTATATTCACTCCTATGTTATGTAATTTTTCTGTTTGGTATCCAACCCCTCTCTCAGGTCTTGAACACAAAAGTGAGAAGGAGTCAAACCTTCATTTTGTGTTTTCAGAAAAAGCACCAGGTGTTATGCTATTTGCTATTCAGGCTAGAGATATATTCATGCTATCTTTCTGAAGTTGCATTACTGCAGGGAAGAATTTGGATCCACAGGGCTTTAGACAGTGCAGTACTAAGAGGCTCATCAGTAAAAAAGAGATCAGGGTTTGGATCTGTTCTCTAAGACATGTTATTTAATATTTTAGTCAGTGACTCTGAAACACAAAACGCACAAATGGAACAGAAATAGTATATTTTTCTCATAAAATGAATGTGTCAGTCACAAGTCTGTGGACTCACACTCCCTCCTTTATACACTTCCTCTCTTGAGTTCTTCATGGCAGAGTCTTTGCTTCAAAACTGTGGAGAGATTTTTACTATGAAGTATTTCTGTATAGTTGGTTGACTAAGGTACCTTTCTAGATGTTGCGAGACTTTCTTTTTCAGTGTTGAATGCTATTACGGGAAGGAAAGAACTGAATCCAGATGACTTGTTTCCTCTACAAGAAATCTAGCCACTGAACTGCCACAAAAGTTCAGTTTATATTAGGTTAGAGATTAGGCCCTTTAGCAAATACAGGCATACAAATAATAGATTTTAGGTGGGAAACAGGATCCTCAAATGATGGAAGTTCTGGACGTGTGCAAGGTTACTGGACACTAAAGAATATTTAAGTCTGTGATGTGCCTGATGATGCCTTTGTGGTCAGATGAACCTGAATAATTACTATTTTTTCTAAGTCACACTTTGTACTTCTGTTGCTCAATATGTGCTTCAGATGGTCACAACCTTTGCAAGACCTAAGCCTTTTTCACTACCTATTTTTTTCCTGTTTGCCCAATTTGTTAGTAAATCTGTGAATGTAAGCTTTCCATTCACTATTTTTAAGCCTGATTTTGTTCTATTGAATTTATTAATATAAAAGGAAACTTTAATTTTTTGATCAAGTTGAAGCATTTGCCTTTTGGTTGTTTTTATGTCATATAGCACAGATTGATCTCTGCAGTGTTTTGGTTGCCAGAAATGAATAAAAACTGCTTCTGAATATAGCAGATGTTAAAATGTTCCTAAAGCTCTGGAGAAGAAACATCTATTAACATTGTGACTATGTTTCAATGACGATGATGACATAAAAATGTCTCTTTTGTAGGATCATCAGACTCATCAATTTTCTGCTCATCACAAGACAACATTTCAGTCAATGGCACATTTGATCTTGAAGAATCCAAAGAAACCAATTTTCTGGGCTTTTTGAGTTCAACAGAAATTCTTTCAGTCTCAAAAAGCAACAGCATTTCCTAGTTCAGATCTCTTCAAAACAAGAATCTCTTGATTCTTTCTCCTTCTTTCAACTCAGCCATGCAGAATTGGACAAATTCACAAATATTGATAATTGCTTTTATATTTAGAACAGTTACATTCCTACACCATAAAATCTGAATAATAGCATGGTCAGGTGGTGTGATACAAACTGTTTACTTTTCAGAGGACCTTTCTGATTTTTTCAGATTTAATCCTCCAATATTTCACAAGTCTCCCCTCTCACCTTTTCAGATTCTTTTCTCCTAGTGAGGGTATCTACATTCATTTTCTTGATCAAATCTCAGTTCTGCAATGACTTTCTTAATAATAAAACCACTATTCTGATTACTTCCACAGTTTAAATTTCTCAAAGTTTTATATAGATTATAGTATCTCTAAATCTTATATTTACCTCTTCTGGTAAGAGGTAAATGCCTTCTGGGCATGCCCCTACCACTCTGTTTCAGATTAATCTTATTAGCCATATAAACAATTTTTCTACAAGAAGTTGTGCCTGACCAAAACATAGGTTTATAGACAGCACATTAAAAAAAAAAAAAAAAGAAAAAAAAAAAAATCAAAACCAAAACACAGAAAGAAACTTGTGATTGAAGTTCCAGAAAGGCATTTCCAAAGTGTCTAGGAAAATCAGTTTGATAAGTGGAGCAAATACTTTTGACTGAAGTTTAGAGAAATATTTTTTCCTCTGAAATGATAATTAAAACAACAATAAAAAAATGTATATTCACCAACACACTTGGAACCCCTGTTCAATAACCTGGATGTCTATGATTTCAGATGTTGACTGTGAGGAATATGGTACATAGGCTGAAACCTCTAAGGTCTGTTTTCATCTTCTTTTTGACTTGTTATTTTAAACTTATGTCAGTATTCTTTTGACAACAAGAAATGGAAATAAATTGTTCTACTAAAGAGCATCAGGCATCAGTTTTTGCTGCTATTTCTACGATCTCAACAATGCTAAAGTGGCCTGCACAGCGCAAATGGTAGCTGTCACTCTCCCATTGCCAAAAGCTAATCTGCTCTCAGTGATCATAAAACTGGGAGGGTATAAATGTCAGCAAAGCATCCTAATGCTATTTTAAAGCAGGGTTTTATTTTTATATATACTTATGATCCCCTAGAAAAAATATTGATAACGGGAAAGAAGGAAATAGCAGGTAAGGTAATTATGCTGCCATGGTTACTCCAAGCAGAGAAAGCTCACAGAAAATTTTAATATAATTCAAAAAGGATAAAACCAATAGTATTTAACCAAGACATAGAATGTTTCTATAGATTTTTCTACAAAACAATTAGTCGGATTATCACCTCGACTATGTCTGTGTAAAGATGCAAGTAACAAGAATGTATCAGAGCAAAGGTGTGGCCTGGTGGGAAATGTCATTCTAGAGTAAGAGGAAAGGTATATTAGTGTCTTCACTGCCCTCATACAAGTTCATCCTTGAACAGAAACCTTTTCTGAACCCTGTGTAAGGGTGGTGCTGACATGGGGGGCAGCATCTAAGAGACCACATCATCAGGGTGAGGCTCCTGCCCCTGGAGTTGTCTGAATGATCTTGGGTACTGCTCTGTTTCAGAGTGGGGCACAAGAACATTTTTGAAGCTGCCTCTTCTTTAGCTGTAGGGGAAAGGCTGCACAGGTGAAGGGAGAGCAGCAAACAATATGCAGACAGCATAGCCTTCAGGGCTAAGGCAAAGAGAATCAGAAATAAGGCTCTCTTTCTTACAGGCCCTCCTCCTTTCTGCTTGCATGCTGTCAGATTTGTAGAATTATTTTGTTGGAGACAGACTCAGGCAAGACAGGTAGGGTCCCTTTGTTCCTTCCCTGGCACAATTTGAACACTTGAGAGTTTCTGATAATGAAATGATCCCATGAAGTTGTAGGGTAGACTACACTTTGAAGTTGGATTAAGGCACTTGTACACACTCTAGCACATCAGAATATGTTAAAATGTTTCTGTAAAGAGAAATGCACCTGTCCAGCCATTGTAAACTAAAAATACAGGCACTTTAAGGTAAGTAGCTCCTTAAGTAACACAGGTTTTGGCTCGTGCATCATTTCCATAGTTAAGGTGCCTACATTATTCTTTGTTAAATTCCAGTAAGTTTCCTAGCAACCCAATCGTTATCTCTGTGGGGGATAAAAACACACAAGCATTATATAGAAGTTGAGAGTCTTTGACCACCACAATTAATTGCTAAACAAGTTGGCATCAGTCCAAAGTCCTCTCCTTCAATAAGATAAGTATCAACAAAGTACTTTGCTTAATGCTAATGCATTTCATTTTCTGCTACATGATAAAATCAGATTCTGTGTATCTAGTATACTGTGCAAAGTGCAGAGCATCCTAAACAAAAATCTTCAAATTAACCTCTTGTTTTTGCATGTCCAATGTCAAGGATAACAAACACCACATCACGAAGGTGACTTTTTAAGATTTATTTTAGGAGGTAATTAATGACCTGAATAGAAATCCTTTCTAGAAAAAAACCTCTTCCTCCTTTTTTCCTGTGGGTTGTTTGTTTTGTTTAGCTTGCTTTGTTTTTAAAGCAAATTGTCCAAGTCTGCAGTGTTAGATAATAGCTAACAATGTCAGCTAACTCAGGACTAGCAGCTAGCTCCAGGACTGGAGCAGTAAAGAATATAATTTGCAACTGAAATAATAGGATAATTAATTTAAGTTGCCCTGTGTGTATGGTTAAGCTGTTAACAGATGAACAAGTTCTCAGAAAAACAAAAGCCAAACAAACATGGACCGGTAAAAAAAAGATTCCCCATTATTATTTCAAATCCTGTGCTGAAATATCACTTTCTATGGCAAGAGACTATCTCTTGAATAATCCGACATGGCTCCCTGTTGCCTGACAGTCCTCAAGTTTACTGAATGTATAAGAGAATGATGACATTCACATTTAGAGAGCCTTTTGTTTTATAGTGGATTATTTGTGGTCCAGCAAGCTTGTTCTTGAATAAAACTAGATCTCCTCTTTATACAATATTTTAACTAATAGTTCAAAATACCAGGATTTTGCAGTATTTACTTTTCCTGTGCATTAGAGGTAGGTACAAACCAAACTGGAAAAAAAATGTAACTGCAGCTCATTATAAAGAATTATATTCATTTACTGGCAGTCCACCACTTCGGGCTTGTACCTTTTTGGAAAAAAAACCCAAACAAACCAACAAAATAAAAGGGGTGGTTTTGTTTTTGTTTTCAGTTATCTATATACAGGGCCAGAAGAAGCAACTAATTCCAAACCTCTTTTCTTCAGAAGCCATAGTACTGCAGAAGGAAAGGGAAAAAAATGCACTCTCAACCCCTAAAGAACAGGAATTATATTTGTAACCTGCTGTTTTATTTAAGTTACTAGAACTTGCATTCCTTTTTTCCAGGAGTAGCTCAGAAACTGGAGCAGACTGTTACTTGAGAGGAATCCATGACAGCAATTCATGTGGTGTTTAACTCATCATTACTTTCTTTCCAAGCAGAGGGAAGAATCAATGCATCTTTGCTGACTCACTTTTTGAAAGGTAAATCTCCTGCCTGTTTATATTTGAGGATCTGGGCTTGGCCATCTTTGAAACATTTTTATTATTTTTTAGGTTGCCTCTATCACCTACAATGATACAATAATGATCACTCAAGCATAAAGCAGTCTGTATTGAAGATGCTTATTTTCACTACAATGATTCCTACAATATGCAGGCAATATGGTTACAAAACAAAACTTCAGACAGCTCATGTTACCTCATTAATGTTATGGAATAACACTATGGTAATTTATAGCTCCATTACACACGGTTGTTTGAAAGAATGTAAAAGAAAGAAAGAAAAAGAACCAGGCACATAGAACACTGGCCTGTAGCTTGACACAAACTGGGAATACACTTTTAAACTAAATTACCTCATTAAATTTTGGAAGTCTGATATTTCTTGTCTTATTATTATTCTAAATATTAATGTAATATTATACTATGGCATCTGTGATTCATACACAGTACCTCAGGACAGATTTCTTTTTGATGTACTCTGCATTAGTCATACTTATCTGCGAACACAGATGATGTATGGTGCAACCTCTACACCTACTGCTGTATTCTAGAAAAAGAATATTAATGCATTACTTGGTTCTGTAATTAACACATAAACCCATACAAGTCCAAAATAGCATTTAAGATTCAGTATTGGAAGATAAAAGACCTTTTTCTCCTGAAAGTTGTTTTGTTGATGCTGTTAGAGATAACTGACTGTGGTAATAATTCCTCTAGTTCTTGCAAGAAGCTTGATGTAAAAGAAGAAAAATATGAAAGCTAATGGAGAGTCTTTTCTGCAAGACACAAAATTAGCAGCCATAGAGAAAGTTAATAGTCCTCTACATGCTAAGAATCAAAAGATCTTCAGATATCAGCTTTCTCCGAAGAAACTGAAAATCAGACAAAACATATTTATTCCTGAGCAGCTCACAGATCTTAACTGGGTCTTGTCTGCTCCAAACTGGCTGGATCCATGGCAAGATTTGAAGGAGTATACGCTAGCAGGCCAAATGTGAAAAGAGAACTTCCTGGTGAATGGTGAAGGACCAAATCTAAATTGCGAATTGAGAAGAGGATGACTGTAAAAAGGAGTTGTAAATAAGAAATATATTTTTCCTTTAAAAACTGAGCATCATTACTCTGATGTCCTCATAGTTCAATGAAGTAGGTGAGAAGTTCTCCACCTGGGGAAGGATAACCCCTGGCACCAGTATATATGCTGAAGGATGAGCATCTGGAAGGTTTCTTTGCAGAAAAGGAACTGGAGGTCATGGTGGACATCAAGTTAAATATAAGTCAGTAGTACGCCCTTATAGCAAAGGTGGTAAACGGTGTCCTGGTCTGCATTAGGAAGGGCAGTGCCAGCAGGTCAAGGGAGGTGATTCTTCCCCTCTGCTCAGCATTGGAGGGGCCACAGCTGGAGTGCTGTGTCCAGTTCTCAGCTCTCCTGCACAAAGCAAATGTGGACATACTGGAGAGAGTCCACAGAGATTATTAAGGGCCTGGAGTATCTCTTATACGAGGAGAAGCTGAGAGACCTGTGACTGTTTGCCTTAGGGGAGAAAAGGCTCAGAGGGATCT
This sequence comes from Patagioenas fasciata, assembly GCF_037038585.1. Taxonomy (NCBI): domain Eukaryota; kingdom Metazoa; phylum Chordata; class Aves; order Columbiformes; family Columbidae; genus Patagioenas; species Patagioenas fasciata. The sequence continues at coordinate 71,159,846 of NC_092522.1, forward strand.
TATCAACATATATAAGTAAATACCTGAAGGGAGGGTGTAAGGAGGACAGAGCCAGGGTCTTTTCAGCGGTGCCTGGGGACAGGACCAGAGGCTGTGAGCGCAAACTGAAACACAATAAGTTCCCTCTGAACATCAGGAAACACTTTTTAATTGCGAGGGTGACCAAGCACTGGCACAGGTTGTCCAGAAAATTTGTGGAGTCTCCATCCTTGGAGATACTCAAAAGTCATCTAGACATGGTCCTGAGCAACTGGCTGTAGGTGGACCTGCTTGAGCAGGAGTGGAGGACCAGATGACCTCCAGAGATCCTTTTCAACCTAAGCCACTCTTTGATTCAGCAGTTTTGTTCCATGTCCTCTTACAGAGATGACATCCTTTACCATTTCGTCACCTCCTGAGAAAGGCATCTTATGAAGGGGCTGAAATGGAACAACGTTATTTGCACATTACCAACCAAGCAGGATGCTCTAATAGGGAAATAAGCTTATAAAATGTCAGAGTAGGGGTCACTACTCCTTGTCTTTCTAATTCCTCACTGTAAAAATAAGAGCATGCTGGATCTTCTAGGAAAAGGAGAGCAGCTTCCTGGGATTCAAAGTTCCCCTCTCACTAATCTCCTGGTCTCACTAGTATTCTTGCAACATATTTGGCAGTTAGTTTTCTTTCACTAATCTTAGAGTGATGAATGTTTCTACGTCATCCAGCTTTGCAGGTAGAAGGATGTTTGGGACTTAAAAAGGAATGGCAGCACTTTCCCATATGATTGGCAGCTGTCAGTCATATTTTTCTTTTTGTTTGGAAGCTGAACTGACAAACTGAAAAAAAGATTGCAAATATAAATGAATACAATATTACATATGACATTAAAAATAAAGTGTTGCTGGGGACGAATGAAACATTTTAGTTCTCTAGTCTCCTTTTACACAATCTCAGAATATCCATGTGATATGACCAGAATTATGAGTATTAAATATTCACCAGGTTTTGGAAGTGACCATCCGTCCTCCACTTAAGGAAACCTGATGCATATTGTCTAACTTCCAGAGGACTGCCAAGGTTATCATGCTACAGAGTCACTGTCGGTACCTTCCTGCAGTTCACACAGAAGAATTTTCTAGGAAGCAGGACAGCTTAACTAGCTGAAAATAGGAATAATGCACCTCAAAAACTTCATAGTTGTTAACTCTATACATGGGTGACTGGGCCTTCCTCTAGGAAATAACAGACATAGTGTGAAATATCTAAAAATAAAGGAGAGGATGGAACCAGAGACTGAGATTTTCTCAGCACTTTAACAAGGCAGCTAGGCAAAGCATTTCTTTCTTCACAGTTTTGTGATTCAAACTAAAGCATTTAAGATGAAAGTTGTGAATGATTTACATCAAAATTTGTAAACATCTCGGTCTAGACTGATTTTGCTCACTAACACTTTTCCTAACCTGACACAAAAGGTGGTGTTAGACGTTAACTATTGGCTGCAGAGCACTTTGAGATACATATACAAAAGAAACTCTATAGTTATTACTGATTAAAAGAAGTGTGGTTTCTTAAAGCATCTTGATGGTCTATTTGAGCCAGTCAAGTTGTAGCACTGCTTTAAGCACCCCTGGGAGATTGTTTCTTATTGCATGCAGTTTCACTGTAAGAAAAATACGGCTCTAAAGAAAAATACACCTAATTCCTTCCTTTACTTCCATTCAGTCACTCCGGGTTACTTCTCTTTGAACCATCCTACCTGCTTTCTCTCTCATTTACCCTCTTAAAACACTTACAGATATTCAGTACGTTATGCATGAATCATTATTTAGACAGGCACTCCATATTTAGCTCTTCTCCTTTTTCTCATAAATCAGTCCCTTCCAGACCCTCAATCATTTTTATTGCTCTTTCATAACTGCTGATAGTACTCATAAATGAATTGTCTGTAATGGCACTAAGCAAGAAAAAGGGAACAAGAGACCAAGGCTGGAGCTAATAAAATAAAAATAAAACATAACCTAACTTGGGCGTCCTCTTTATTTTGGCAATCAAGTAGACATAAATAATAGCAAAACAAGGCAAATGAATTACCAGAAGCTAAAGTGAGGCCCAGGAATACCTGCTGACATATTTATAAGTTTTGTAGAGAGGGAAGTAAAAAAAAAAAAAAAAAAAAAAAAACCCAGCTAAAGTGAACATCTGCTTCTGGTTTTCAAATCAATATTCTAATATTCTGTGTACATGGCTGGTTGCTGGCATTCAGAACTTAAAATATCTCAAAGCAGGACTCTCATAAGCACAATGTAAGAACAATAACTGTTGCCACAGGATAACTTTCTGAGCCCATTTATTGCAACTCTGCTTGACCATGGCTTCATGAGATCCTTCACAGTATTTAAGACACATCCAGCTTCAGAAACAGTCATAATTTTAATCAAGATCGGCTAAAGGCTTAGCAGGGAAAGAATTCAATTTTTGACAGTTCAATATTCACAATACTGCATCCTAATAATTTTAGTTTAAAATAAGGGAACCTCCTTTTCCCCTGTGAGGCTAATTAATGCTGGGACCCTGGAGTTTAAAGTTTAAAAGATGAGATGTAAGTTGTAGTGAAACTTCATACAGGACTTACTTTAAGCTTTCTCATGAAGAGGTAGATTTTTAACAGAGACCATTCTGAATGATCCGTCACAAAAGAGGCAGAAAACACTATGGAAGTTCAAATAAGTTTTCTTAGGCCAGTAAGACTCTGTCTCTCTGTGTGTGGTATGTGTGACAATATGCACATGACAAATTTTTAAATATATGCAAAATAGGAGGTGTGAAAATGAATCCAGCAACATCTGTTTTTCAATTGTATTACTGTGCACTTGAAAAACAAAGAAAATTAGACAAGGAAATTTTATAAAATCAATTGTTTTCTACAGGAAACTCAGGAAAAATGTTGAAAATAGTAATTTTCAATATATATTATGCTATAGCAGCTTAGTGTTCAATGGCTTTATAGCCTGTCTTATAGAGCCTTCACCAAGCAGATCTTAAAATTTATTTTTGAATTGCATATAACTTGACTGTTTTAGTTTTGCTTTGCTGTTAAACAAAGAATAAGATGTTAGCCCTTAAGATTTGTTTTAAATTTAAAAAATTATTTAACATGTTAAAATCTGGTTTGGCATTGCAGGTATGTAAAAACATAGAACAATTAAAGTTCTAAATGCAATACTGATAAAAATAATACTAAAACCAGAGACAAATAAACCAACAAGAAAAAACTGGCATTTCTACCTTAAAAAAATGGTCTTTGTTAGGGCCTGTACATCAAATCAGATCATTGCTTGTCATCAGATGAGGATTTAAACAAATACATTTTTTCAAGCAGTGGAACATCACATGAAGCAAAGAAAGATCAAAACACTGAAGAAAAAATATTATCATAATAACAAAGTTTGTACTCATTTGTATTTGGAAGATATAGGAGAACATTAATGGTATTAGTTATTAGGCTAACAGTTCACAGAGGGGTTGCTTATTTTACAAAGAACTATGCTCTCCTCTCTACCTCAATGATTCAGACAAAAGGAAATAAAATTATTAGAAGTCTTCCAGATTAAAATGTTAATTTCATGTAGCTGAAAAATGGGCCCCAAATAAGGCCCTGTGAAGCAAAAGGAACATAAAACAGCCCTCAGCACAACTAGAGATCCTTCAAACTTTTAGCTGTCATCTGACCTAAAAGAATACTTTGCTAGTTTGAAGATGCTCTAAACTTGTCTGATGAAACATTTATGACTGCACTACTTTAAGTGAAAATAGTAAAAGAAATGAGTCCATAATCTAGAGTAAGTATTAAAAGCTGAATTTTTAATATTACCTCTGATTAAGAAACTCCATTCATCATTCATTGTCTTTCAAAGTCCAGAATAAAGAAGGCATGCCTATACGCTGTGATGAAATATAGGCATTTGATTAAGATAGTTCACATGGCTTAAAATAAATTATAGTCCTGTCATCCAGAAATCCTGGAAATGACTGGTAGGAACCACCTATACAGCAAACATACAAAAAATGGACGATAAAAGCGTTTTGTCTCTGCACATGTTCTAATGGGCTTTTGTAATGGAATATCTGCGAAGAAAACAGTTTCAGGCTAGGGAAAATACAACGGTTTCCTAAGAACCACTGGTACAATCTGTCTTACATGGGGGTGAGAAAATCTGGGTGGGCTTTCTGTCAGCTCTGTGCATTCATATAGGTTGCAATTATTCTCTATAAACTGAGTTTTACAAATGGCTATACTAAGATTAAAAAATTAATATCTGATGATTTAAATCACATAACAGGTTGCATTTTCTGAGATTTTGGTCTAGCCTTACTTGCTAGGAAAGTATAAGACACACACAGTGAGGAGGAAGTGGAATGTGGAGATGAACACCTAATTGTGCAATGATGTTGAAAAGAATACTTTGGCAGCTCTGATGCTGGGATACAGTTCAATGAACTGGTAAGGAGGGACAGAGGTCATGTCATGAAAAAGAGGAGGAATATCTTCACCTTGAGAATATCACACCACCTTGCAGCTTTTAATGAAAACCAGTAGTGGTGGCCAGCGACAAAAGCCTACAGGTAAGTATAAACACTGGCTGTTGGTAAGAAGGCTAAAGTCGTGGTGGTGGTCATGGTGGTAGTGAGATTACGTTAATCTTCACAGGCTTGAATAGTGAGGAATTCACTGATGGGTACCTGTACGGTGAGGCTAGAGGTAAAGGAAACATGCACATGAACTGTAAATCCCATTGTATGGTCAACCACAAGATAACTGAGAATCAGCAGGACACTGACTGGAATAGGTAATGCCAGCAGTTATAGCTAACTCAGAAAGGACAGGTAGACAGAATTAGAGGAAGTGTTGACTTGTATGTGAATTACGTCTAACAGATAGTTGTTTTGACATCAAGAATTTAGCAAGATGCTTCTACTTAAAATGGCTGGGAGATTTAAAGGAAGCAGAGAAAACAGATGTTACTTTTGCTGGAGGTCTTAGAAACATGAGGATAATAGAAGCTTTTTTTCTCACACAGCTGTAGAAGTAGCAAATACCATATTAAAAAGAGGAGCATTATCCTCTGTAAGACATGTGAGATGTTCTTTTTCTCATCCCAGCACTAGCAATGACTCAACTCGAGCATTTCAAACAGTTGTTCTGGACATCAGTCCTCAAAAAGCTGTGGGTTGGCAGAGATGCCTGTAGCAGAACAGAGAAGAGCTGCAGTCACAAAAATCTGAGGAAACAGCTCAAGATTTTAGGCAGCATGAAAGCAAATCTGAGGAGCGCATAACAATTGTTGCTGACCGGCTAGTCTATTACCTCTGTATGAGAACAGGACAAAAGCAGCAGGTTTAAGCAGAAGAAGTATTTTCTTCAATGTCATAAAAGCTCTTTTAATTGTAAAGCTAAGCTATGTAGTCATGATCTGGAAGTTCCATTCAAATGACTGTAAAAACATTGAGTATTTAAGATCAGACTACACAAGTATCTGTCAGGAGTTTCATTTAAAAGCCTTTTGACTGCCCTCTTTTCCAAACAGTGCTTGTCAGTTGTCTAGGCAATGATTGGTAGGCACAGGACAAAAAATATGTCAGAGACCTGGCTAAAAAATGTGAGGATATGGGCTTGAGCCAGTGTTCAGTCCCTGCTTGAATTCTTTTAGATCTAATAATATAGATGTAGATCGTTTACCGGACCAGGACCAGTCAGCTTTCTAGATAAATAATGTGAATGAAATTTAGTGCCAACTAAAGCACACAAGAAAAAACAAAACAAAACAAAACAACAAAAAAAACCCAAACTTCTAATTCTGTAAGTTCATATATGGATTCTGAATTAGATATTACCAGTCAGGAATGAGATTTTGGAATGATTACAGATCTGAAAACATCAATAACAATAAAAAGACAAATAGAATATTTGAATTATTTTCTAATAAACAAAGTAGGAAACTACATCAAAGAGGACGAAACGGAAAACATAATTATGCCACTGTACAAATACATAATGCATGGAAATATTTAATACTGTGTAGACACTTCAGGCCACTTGTCTCAGACATGAGGTTATGGTACTATTGGCAGTACACATAAAGTGACAAGGATGGCTGGTAGTATGGAACAGCTTTCTGCAGCTCAGGAAGTCTGTAAAACACTAATTCACAGAGGCAGGAAGAGGTAACAGGAAGAGAACACCCTCCAATTGCTCTTTTAATTTTTTTATCTTTAATCAACTGCATAAGTTGTACTATTTTAGTCAGTTCTTAGAAGGTCTCCAAACTTCTGATCATCCAAATAGCTTCTGTTTACATCTGTTGCTTTTGAATACTTGGGTCTTTGATGCAAACACTGGGACTATGCCCTGTATTTTGTATGAAGATTCAGCCACAGCTTTTAAAACAGCTTTGATATCTCCCTGTTTAGTGGAGACATAACCCAGGGCTGCATCTGTCTTTTTTATGATCTGATTTTGTTCATCTTGATAGTAACTCCATAGTCAAATAATGAAAGCTGCTGAATCAAGGAGAGCAGAAGATGCTTTTTGACTTTGAAAATCAAGCTGTTTTCATTTTGGTACATGTTAGAGTCTAACAGTCAACCATCAAATAAAAACAAACAAACAAAAACCACACCAAAAAATCACCACCAAATCCAAACCAGAACAAATATGAAACGTGAGTAATCATAAAAAGATGAAAAGAAAAGGACAAAAAGCTTAAAGTATGTCTTCTGTTTTCTTTATTCCTCCCATGAATAGTGATTCCATCCATTGTATTTTTATTTTAACATATCACTAACATATTGATATGCTAGAGTCCACATTCTAATTTCAATTAAAATCAAATATATCTCATGGATTATTCTTTGATTCAGATGAATAATTGAACATTTATGCTGTTTTAAATGATAACAGAATTTTGTTCACTACACTTCTGCACACTCACACTTGAGTACTGAGAATGTCTTACTGGATTGGTTGAATTTTTTCTCATAAGAAACAGACATGGTAATTTTCATTTGGCAGTTAAACACCTGGTCACTAAATATTTGAAATTCTGAAATTAAATGCCTCTTTATAAGCCATGGTGCAAAAATATGCAAATGCTTGTAGTCAATCAGCATATAACAAGGTATGAACAATGCCTGTGCATTTTAATGAAGTGATGTAAATGACCTCAGAAGCTGGAAGACAGTGCTAAAAGTTTGAATTGTATCCAAAATAAGAATGTCTGTTTTCCCTACAATCTGCTGAATGCAGAATGCATTAGTATCTCGGCACTGCACAGCTGTGTTTTTCTATCGAAGGAGGATAATGCCTGCTTTCAGATTTGGAAAAAAAAAAAATCCTTCCTAATTGAGTTTGGTACCTTTATCTGCATTCAAGCTACTGCTTATTTATTTTTAAATAACTGAATTTTGGCATCATTTTATTCTGAATGAAACACACAGTTTAAAAAGAGACATTCCATGTCAGCCTTCTGTTATGGAAACACAGTACCTACTTCAGATGGATCTTGACCTTTTTTCTTTTTCCTTGTCAACCAATCATCCAAATCAACCAAAATTTCTTTGTGATCTTATCTATGGCTTCAGCCTTGCTCCTCCCTGTTGTCTGATAGTCTTATAGGACAATCATAACATACGGTCACTGTCCTCCCTTTAATTGTCGCTGTGCAATCTACACCTCTATTTCTCTTCAAGGGTAGGCTTCTCTCCTAAAGAGGAGACTCTCCTCTTGGTGAGAAGGTGTCAATCACTTTCTCTTCCATACTTTGCTTGTGAAAACAGCGTGCTTTTGCTCCAGAAGATCTGGAGAGCTCAGCAAGGCAATATCAAGGGCACAGCTGCTGAAGAGAAGGATTCAAGACAGATCAAAGTAATGATTAAATGGTATCTGAACCACTCCATGGTTCCAGACATGAAATGTTTGTTATTTTTTGTGAAGAGGTCCTTATTTCCTTTTTCCGTTTCTGGAGTCACAGTGAGAAGATGTACCTCGATGCATTTGGCACATGTAAGAGTGCTGTTGAGAAGACTAGCATAAACGTGGCTTCCCTTTGCTGGGGAAGAATTCAGTGAAATCAGATCTAGAAAACCTACCAAAGCCTGATGAAAGTGATACAATTTCTCTGTAGGTACGATCCATGGCATCTATACAAGGTAGAATGTGCTCTTCTTTTGCAGCAGAGCTACTACTTTCGACCCCTCTCATCCACAGAGATGCCTCAGGCTGCTAAAATAAAAGTATTTCCAGGGTACTCTGTTATTTTGAAGTCAAAACCAATTTGTCTTTTCAGTTACACTCCACTGTAACACACAGAACCTGTACTTACATAGTTAGAGCAAATAATGGTGCAGAGTCCCTGTTGGAAGAAGTCCATAAGTATGTGCTTACGTCTCAGGAGTTTGAGAGAATTGAAGTACATGCTTGAAGATTAATAACTGTTTATCTCAAACATATTTTGTAAAAAAAACTTTGTTGGCCTATATTCAGTTTTGTGTATGAAAGAAATCACATTTTAGTAGTATATTAGAAGGTGAATCATTAGATAATGTAAACAGATCATCAAAGCTCCACTGTCTTCATTACAGCAAAGAATCCAGCCTCTGAACCAAGATATTTTGTTCATTTTTTTCTTACCTCCCCCTAATGATACAAGCACTTGCTTTTCAGAGAGTTATGATTCATTTATTTACATTTTCTCATACGTTTTTTAGTGTTTACACTTACTGTTGTATCCTAACCAAGCTGAAGTTTTATTTCATACCTTTGCTTTCTATCTGAGCCTATTTCAGCAAAGTACAGATGTGATCTGATTACCATGTGTCAAATATGACTCCTTACACACTTTTCTATTAAAGCAAAAAAATGGTATTTAACAGTCTTTTATCAGTTTTGAACAGGAAGAATAAAGTTCTGTTCACACAAGAGATTTGTAGTTTATTAACTTAAGCGCTTTTATAACGTGAATTAGTTGAAATCCATTGTGGATGTATAACTCAGTTTAAAAGCAGTTTATTTCAGTTTAGCTTAAACAGATTCCAATTTATGCTAAATTGAAAAATGCCTCATTTAAACTGCAATAAAAGTACCTCTACAACTTTGTTTACTGGTTTAGTTAAATTAGTTAGATTTATTACATTTGGTTGAATCAAGATAACAGTATAAGAGCTTCAAAGCTGAAATTTTAAGCTAATATGTAGCCTGGAAAGTTTATCAATTTTAGCAGCAGATATATGCTGGTATTGCTAATTATCTTGCTACTTCGGGCAGTAACTAAGAAAGAACATTTCTCAAAAGGGTTACTGTGCAGAGCAGCTGCACTGTGCACGTGAGTGAGACTTAACAGCATCTTACAAGGATCTACCAAACACTTCAGACCAAGTTAAAATACTGGATTGGAACAATCCTCAAATGCATCAAGGTGTTTTAAAGGAAAACTGAGCCTTAGACAGATCCTCTTTATGACAGGGAATTGGTTTGGCAGAAACATTTTTGTTTTCTGAATTATTTTCCAGTGGTCTCAGTGAGCTCACATTAAGAAGGACAAACAGTACTGTGACCCCTATAAAGATTCTCTAGAGTCATGGCCATGTATAACCCTAGCCCAGGTGAACAGAACTCACTAGTCCTGTGACCTGTTCCTCCTTAAACTGCATTTTTAAACAGATTGTAAACTTGCTGCATGTATGAGTGAAGATTCAGCTGGGCACAACAGTTAGCAAAGAAAGTCACTTGATGCACAACTAGGAAAAAGGAGGAGCCCGTGACCTTAGTCTCAGCCTTGGGCTCCCAGGAATCAGCCACCAGCTCTCCCTCAGGATAGGAATAGTTCCTTGAAGACAAAAATGAATTCAAACATATACTCAGGCAGCGCCATATTATTACTGTAATGTATTTGCAATGATACAAACTTTTGCAGAGGAACTTCAGATGGCAGGATTAAAGTGCATCAAATTTAAGCCTCAACAAGCAGAATAAAAGAAAAAAACATTCACAGAAGTTATAATTATTCAGACCTAATGATTAGATACCTGCTCAGTTACCAGTGTTTTGTATACTCTTTTTCCCAAGTAAATGAAGTCCTTTAAAATGACTAAATACCTACAGCTACCATTTTTTCAGCTGTTGCAGCCTGGCAATTCGGATGTCATTCAAAACAACTCCGTGGCTGGACTCAATGTATTTTTTTGTTTTCTTTGTATCTTGAGATCAATGTGCTTGAAAACAAATTTTGCTTTTCATAAAATGAAACTTTTCAGCACAAACAAATGACAAAAAGCACAAGTTCTCTGTTTAGTATTTAATTAATATGTATCTTTATTCAGTTGAATAGGGTTGTTATGGGTATTAACACTTTCACAAGCCTTTTTTTTCCCCCACTTCAGTTATCAACTACAGTCTAAACAGTATTTTAATTTACTTTCCCACTACATGCAGTTAAACAACTATAGAAAGTTTGAACATACGTAGTCATTTGCACACATCTGCATACATTTGTCTGCATAAATACAAATCGCACAGAAGGTGGAACTCAAACAATGTAAGTTAAGAAACTGAAATTCTCTTCAAGGGCTTAGCTAGCTTTGAAGGTAACTCACTGAGCTGTGAGGTAAACTAAGTACCACATAAATGTATATACTTACTTATTTCTTAAAAAGAAGAAACACTACCTTGCAATCAGCTTGCAATTAATATACTACCTTGTTAGCTTGAAAGGTCTAATGTAAGCACAGGATTCTTTTTTGTTCTTCATCTAGTTTGTGATCCTTTTTTCAGATGGGGGGAATCTGCTATTTGAAAGTTCTATGTACAAGCATTTTCATATCAAAATAGGTATCTTCACATGAAAGTCAGAGGAACCTTTTTTTGAAATATGTCCTTTTTAAGTTTTTCAAAGAATTCTTTTCAAAAAAACCAAGCACCTCATCAGCTCTCTCACACACAAATCTTCAAATGATGTTTTTGAAGAATTGCATTTAAAAGTATGTTCAGTCATATACCAAGCATGAGAAGCTGGAAGAAAAGTCTTTGAATCTGAACTACAGCTCATCATAATCTGGTTAAAATTATCTCCAACACCACCTGTCATTATTAATTCAAGAAGAGAGGCAGAAAAATACCTTCAGCCCAGCTACATTATTGCAAATAAGGTCCATCTGCTTTTCACTGTTCTGTCATATAATAATAGCAGCTATATTTATGATGGATTTAGGACGAATGTGTAACGCTTTTATTAAAAATGCTTTTCTTTCAGGGTGTTCTATCATCTTAGCAGACTTTATACCTGATTTTCAAAATGGAACCCTCAGTCTTTGCTATATTTCATTGCTAGGTAAATTATTTTTTCCAATTATTTATATCCTTATTTGTAAATATATAATCATATCTATAAATTACTATAAATTAGCATTTTGTTTTCAATACTATAGCTGTGCAGAATCTGATTTAATACATAATGGCTATAAGAGTCATTTTGTAATATAGTAAAAATGCATTATCTGCATCCTTGAAAGAAACATATCAAAAAAATAAAACCCACAGAGTAATACTTAATTTCCAAAAGAGAAGTCAAGGATGGTTATTACATACAAATTAAAAGGAAAAGCTTAAAAGAAAAAATGCTTGATGTTATAATGAGTAGTGTTCAAAAAATGGCAGGGAGATTCAGAGTAAACAATGGGTGTGTCTACATTAGCAAGTGTTGTGGTGCATTGACCCAGGGGCTGTTGTGTGAATTATTCTCGGCTTGCTGTCTGTTGTCCCATTCTACATAAATTCTAGTGGCTTTGTGTGCCCCCCAAAAGAGCATGCTGGTCAGAACAGCAAACACTCATCAGTAAGATTCTAAGCAGACCAAATAAAGTAAAAGAAGCTATTAGCAGTAAAAGTTATTGTTCAGATATTTTACTTTGTGTCCAGACCAGAAGAACAGAAAGAATAAAATATCTGGGAAGTTAAAGGCAGAAGCATAACCACACAGACCAAAAAGAGAGTGCAAGAAAGTACTTTGTAAATGTATTAAACACAGAATAAAAAACTTTTTCTTTTTTTTTTTTTTCTTTTTTCAGATTCATTGTAGGAGTTCAATTAGCCAAAAAGTCTTCAGTGCCTATAGATGATCTTTCTTTCTAGTGGTGCTCCCCGCTTTTGGGATAATTCTAAAATGTCCTAGACAGGAATGCCAGTAGAATAGGTTTTAGAAGAAAGTGATAAAGTAAATCAGTACTTGATAAACTGAATAGAAACATAACACCTGAACTGAATTACATTCACAGAAGAGTGAACACATGCAGTATATGCAAATGTCTGACACTTCACAGCATTTTGTAATTTCTACAATAAAAAAAAATTCAGGAGAGTTGGAACCGGAACAGAGATGTGCAACAAAGTTGCATCATATTGCGGTGATGAATAACTGAGCAACCAAATAACAGATGAAATCCAGTGTTGGTAGAACCCATAGGCAGTTTCTGATTTGGGTGCTTCTAGTCCTTCTCGTATAGAAAGAGCACTTGAGGGATACTTTTGAAAATCTCAGCTCAATACTCAGAGGTACTTAAAAAACAAATAAAATGCTAAAAAGTAGTAGAAAGAAATAGAGAACAATGCAAAAATGGCACTATGCCACTTTAAAGCCATGGTGCAGCCTTACTATGGATAATATGCGCAGTTCTACTTACCTGATCTTCAAATACATGAAGCTGAAAGAAGAACTTGAAAAGAAGCAGAAAATGGATAAGGCTGATCAAACATGTGGAATGGCTTCCATAAGAGAAGCAGCTATAACTGTGGAGGGGAGAAGTTCACAGCCTGTGACTCTGCAGCCTGGAGAAGACAGGGCTATAAACTTATATGCAATGACAGACATGATGAAAAAGTGAACAGGATTTTTTATTTATTTTTTTTTCACTATTTCTCCTACAGGGGATGCTAAATAAGATAGAGAGCTAAAAAAATTTAAGGATTTTTTTTTATGCTCCACACATTTCAGTTGTGGAATTTATTGCTATCAAGTTATTTGAATGCCAGAATTTTAAATGGACTCGAAACTTTACCACAGAAATTTATGGAAGAATCGTCCATTATAAGCTACAGAAAAAAAAAATGAATTGGATGCAAATTATTGTTCAGAAAGTCCTTAAAATATTGATTAACAGAAGCTAGGAAGATTCACAAGGAGAAATAAGTCTACTTGTTCTGCTGTAATATTAATTACCTAACCACACACACAGTACCAGACAAAATACACATTCAATGAGATTTTAATTCATTCACATCTCTTATACCAGGCAAATAAAAGTAAAGAAGTGAAAATAAATTTCTTCACCAAATTCATTATAGTTTAAATTTGGAAGATACAGAATGCACTTATCTCTCAATTCTCTCCCACTTAAGCTATTGCAAGGTAACACACACACACTGGCATGAGTATCGTAACAGTGGTTGGGGTGAGTTTACTAATAATAAGCATTTATCTCAAAGTCCAGGAGTCACTGCTTCAGATCATATCAAATATTCACTTTTATGCAAAAGGAAGTTCCATTTTTTCCCACTATATATATTGTGACCAATTAGCTCTTTCTCCTTGCTTGGCATTCACAGGGAATTTTCCTCCTAAACTTCCACAGCAGCACAGATCCTAATGATTTTTAATTGCAATAATTAAGACACACATTTATAAAACTCCTGTTCCATGAACTGGGATCTCTATAGGATTTAAACATTAAGAAAATTACAAGGGTCATTTTTCTTTATGAGAGGGAATATTTTATTGTGTGATCCCCTGTAGCAAGTGAAGTAACTCCCTGAAAGGATCAAAGAATTGAAAAAGAAATTTTCAGGAACCTAAGTGACAAGGGATGCAAAGTAGAAAACCTGAACATAACTCACAGTTTATACCATATTCTAAAAGTAGTCACACTTACACTCCTCCAGCAAGGACCAATTCCAGAAATGCAAGTCCAGCACTGCCAATACCGTGTGACTTCTAACCTCACTGCTCCTGGGACAGGTAACTAAACACAGGGAACCAGCTATGCAGAGACTGAAAAGCTGTCTTGCAGGAAAGAGATGTTAAACAGTTATGCTTATGTACCAACACCTTGAATTTCACCTTAAGGTTAATTGGTATTTGTTGGAAAATACACAGCATCACTGGAATACATGCTTGCCATTCTAGCTGACTGAGAAGGCTAGCAAGCTAGTTTATGTTAACCGTTGCTACCATGTGAATAACTCGTAGTGCTAATGAGTTTCTTAAATTGACAAAGCAAGGTCAGTCCCTGATCAGGCTCCCTTTTTGGCCGTTTTTCATCTTGAAGATCTTGTAAAAAACAACAAAATTTTGTGACTAGGGAAACTACTTAGAAGGGATATTCTTTCATCATTATCTTGCTTTTAAGTAACAATTTGCATTTCATTACACTCAGGCGCACCAGATTTAAACCAGGAATATGCAACAGCCAGTTTGCTTTGGCTTTATGCCTGATATATGAATTTGCATTAGTAGGATTGACATTTTTCTGCTATACTTAAAAAGCTTTGTGAAAGGATGGATAAAGTAAACTGGAATGATACAATTTTAAATAGTAAAAGAGGAAAATTTCTCAACAACCTGCAAAATACTAGAGAGAACTTTATTAATCACAATTTAATAAATTCTAACCAGTCATATTTAATTAAATAAACTTACATCAGACAATGCTGAGTTACTGAAAATTTTATCCTATGAAGACTGAGAGCTTACTGAAATTATATGGTACTGTTAGCTGATGTAATTTGAAGCAAAATCTCCTTCCATCCAAAGCCCTGAATAATTATTGACTTTCATAACTTCAAATTGCAAGATCAAAACATGGTCTTCATATTCTAACAGTTCAACAAATATCTCTTGAAAGTATCGGGTCTCTTCTGCAGTGATGCCAAAAAAAGTACTGAGAGGACAAAGTATATAGAAAAAGCAGAGATTTTGACTGCTAAAAGGAGGTTATCTCATAAAATCACTAGGGATTTCTCCGCTGATTTTTGAAAGCTTTTCAGTAAAAGTAAGACAGTAAAATAGCAGATTATTTTGGTTTCATTGATTTTGTCAGGCTGAGGATGTTTTGTGAAATGCTACTATTGTAAGTCATGTTTTAAAGCAGTTTCACAGAAATTAGAAGGTTTTTTGGTTCACTCTAATGTGTTTTGTTTTTTTTTTTTTTGAGGGATAAGGAACAAAATTTGTATTCCATTTTATAACTGACTGAGAGACAAAAAGGATGATGAATTAATTTAACTACATGGATTTAAAGTGCTGCCAACTATTTAAGAGCAGTTGGAAGAAATCATTATTTTACCCTTAAACTTCAGTGAATGCTATCTGATTTCTGCTCCTACGAAGACATGAGTGACAGAGCAGAGGTTTGTTCTGGTGTGTTCCTGACAGTATAGTCCAGTCATTCTTTGTGGTATACTGTAAACTATAGGACTTATTTCACATAAGGCAATAGAAAAATTTATTATAGCCTTTTGCTGAATCTCACTTAAGCCACAAAACTCCTGACAAGCTTCCAATACTGGATAACTCCTCTAGGCTGTTTGCGCATTTTCCACATACCTCACATTTACAGGTCCTGGAATGAATAATACATTTAATAACATTATTAATATAATATTTTTTATGGCAATAAGACTATCTTCATTGAAAAGAAGGCAGACCAGGTCAAACTTGACTTTTGAAATAACTTCCCTGAACTATCTAGTCAAAATGGAGCAGATCCTACACAAGTTGTTGGGAAGATCTACTCACAGCATCAAGTGACTATATATGTAGGAGGTGTGACTGAAATGTGGGAGACCCAGTTAGGTATTTAGTTCTGAGTCGGGAAAAAAGCTCCATGTAAATGCCTCCTCCCTGGTAGTCATCTGGGCCACAGGAGTGTCACAGGGGTGCTGTCTCTGACTTGGATCAGTTAATCTGTCCTCAAGCAGTGAAATGCTAAAAAGATGAGGGTTTAATAAAAATTGCTGTCTTATCACAAAAACTAAACACCCTTAAGGTTCAACTATTGAGCAAATTTTGAAATCTTTTCTGTCAAGAAAAAGGTCTAATTTTTCTCTTGTAACTGGTATAAAACATCAACATCAATTTGGATCATAAGATGTCTGCAAAGTTCAGATCCATCTTCATATGAGGCTAAATGTGATGTATTGTTTTCTGCAAACTAGATGAATTCAAGCTATAAGCTATAGCAATGACGTAGTGCTATATTTGGAAAGTTGCACTTTGTTGTAGATCTTACCTAATCTGATTGCTAATATGTACCATAAACCAAGGTATTTGTGGGAAGAAACATTCACAATATATTTTCCATGAGCCATCTAATATAACTCAGTTGAAGAAAAAAAAAAAAATCTGTTTCTTACTTCAGAGTCCTACTGAATCACAAATAACAACTTTTTATTGTGTTCATCTCCACCATGGATTCAGTAAAGGTTTCAAATCACCTGAATAGTAACAGTCTTTAATCAATGCAGTGAAGACAGTGGATTCAATGCTCCTGCCTGTGGATTCATATCATCACTCCACTAGCTGTTTCTCTTTTCTGACAGGTTTCAGTCACTTCATTTTCTCACATTTCTGGCTCAACAGTTCAGAATGAAGCTAAGCTGATGTTGCTGTAAGAATCATTCAAGTTTTTCTCTGTAAATTTCTTTTGCTTATATTCTGCAGGCTTCATATTTATAAACATCAATGGTTATTTTTCTCCCTACTTTTCTGAAGTCATAGTATTAATACACAGGATTCTGCTTTTGAGGCTTCAACGCGAGCATATTAAAGTGATTGCTACACAGTAAATATAACATCAATCTACAGTGCATTTTCAGGTGTTTACAATTTAAACTACCAGGAAGGTCCTTCTCAGAAAACTGAAAATTCTATATTGTAATTCAAATTCCTACTGTTCCCCTTTAACAGGTCATTTTTCAATATCATGTCAAAGTCCCTAAGGCCATTTTTTATTTACCATAGCAAGAACATATGTAGATATCTCTATCTTTCCTCATTCTTTTAGGATTACCCTACAGATCTCAAAGAAATGGCAAAACCAGAATGCTCTACTTGAGAGAAATCAGTGTTTGGCCTAGCTATGGAAATGAAGCATAATACACTTAATTTGGGTGCTATGATGATGTCTACTATCAAGAGGTTTTGTTGTCTTGTCACATTTTATTACAGGTTAAGTAATGATTGTACATTTCGACAGAATGAACTACCCAAAATGAAGCACTGATGTGACAGATCTCTCATTGAAGAGTAAACGTGATACTTGGAGAAGATACCTTTTGTCCTGGCTCTATGCAATTTATCTCCAAGTAAAATCACACAATATCCTAGTCATATTTTAGACTAAACACTTCTAGTTCTGTGTACAGGAATTAATATGCATTTAGTATGTGTTTTTAGAAGGAAAATAAGATTAAATTATACAGATGCATCTATACACACTGGTGATATTCAGGTGACAAACAGCAGAGATATGTGATAAATTCCATCTGCCTTTGAATTTATGTACTGATTTTTTTATAGCACCCACCACACTAAGTGTGAATTATATATGCAGATTTGAACACTCCACCTGCACTCTGCCCACTACTCTATTTCTTCCAAGATTACTTGTAACATGTCACACCTCTACACAGTGTGAAATGTTTGCCATTTTTATTTCTAAAACTTCTCTTCTGAGGATGTGTTTCTTTCTTCAACTGAAAAGTTACAGCCATTTTAGAGGCAACACAGGCTACAAAGAAAGCAAGAACAGGGAGGAGTTTTAGCTCTGACACCTTGTGACACTATATCTAGAAAGAGAAGCTACACAAATTCCTCTAAGAGAGCAAACTTGTTTTCAGTGGACAACAGACATTTCAGTTTGAAGGGCCTAAGGATACCGTAATTTCATTTTTCTCAAAAAGCTGCCTCTGCAGTGATATTTGAATTGCCTGATAGCTAGTAGGCACTGTTTAGCATGTGCTGTCCAATAATTCCTAGCAAATAACATGCTAGCTTCAAGAACTTCCACGGAAACTGTGCCTACATTCCTACATTACAATATAACTTTACAAATGTTCTCACTCACATTCCTCTCAGCCATGTAAAACAGGTTATTACTGATATAAAGACATACTAAAATGTTGAAAGTATAATAACCTGAAGAACTCATGAGCTGCTTCACCACCAGTATGTTGCAGGAACTCTCAGCTATTTAGATGAACCATTCTTGTATATTCCGTATACTGACATCTGGAGAGCTCTGTTTTACCACTTGCTTGGTGTGCCAAGCATTATAGTTAGTTACATACACACTGCATGCCCAAATTTACCATTGCGAAAATGTCGTTTGTCCATTTGTCCACAGATTTCACTTTATAGATGGTTCTTACCAGGTCTACACTATAATGTTTGAAAACCTGGATCATTTCAAGTGCATTTACTCTCACTACGTAATAGGTTAGGAGACAGTATGATATTACAATCTGTTTTAATGAGGCACAGGAAGACCTGGAAGTCTTACCCAGATTTTAATAGAATTCTTGCAGTCAACATGAAACTGAAATGCATTGCTTGACTTTCAGGACCAAAGACTGATTGATCCATGCTGTCCTCTTAGCCTCAGAAAATAAATTATATTCTCATTAAATTCAATAGCCAACTTGCTGCTGAATATAATGCTTTAACTTAACATCATTCCTAAGCACCATACATATCACAGAAGTTTATCTGTAAAGTGTGAACATTCATTTCAGTGCCTTATTTTAGCCCACTTACTTTGTTTAGTAATAAACTTGGTTTTAATACTCATTAAGCTCATTCTTATGCAGGAATGAGAAATTGAGTTTTGTTGTTTTAGGGAACCAGATTAAACTCTCCAGTATCGTCGAAATGTCTCCATTCCACAGAATGGCATTTGGCATTTAGTCACTTATTCATATGTGATGCTACTGGGAAAGAATTGATGCCATAAGTATGCAAGGGATCATTGCATCTACCTCCTGTCAACATCTTTCCCAAATGGCAAGGACACTTTGCTTTTATAGTTCCTGGCTGCAAGGATAAGGCAGTTGGCAGAAATGCAGCCATTATGAAAAGAAAGTAGTTCAGACATAGCAGGGAAGCATAAAAAGAAGATGCTCTCTCTATCTTTTACTGGGAAGAGATTTAATTCCCCATTAATACTCTAGTTATTTGCAATGGCAATTTGGGATCTCACAGTGGCATCTGTGGCCAAATGTCAGTGCTGAAACCATGTGTGCTCTAAAGTTCTTCTAACAGTCTGTCATTAAACATAACCTGACACAAGTTAAGTCATGCCAATATGGCTTGAAGACTGTGCTACTGTAAAATCATTTACCTTAAAAATGCCTTGAATAGCATTTTGGTGGCTAAATATCCAGTATTGCTTTAAGCTTTTGGCTCCCAGAGAGTGAAAATAAACGCCCTCCATCCATTCAACACTCAACTGTAAGAGCATCTGGTGTCTTTTTTTATGACATAGACCAGGTTTGGAAGCTTCAGAGGAGAACTTGTGCACACATACATCCAGTCATTCTTCGCTGGTGCATTCTTCCATCATTTAGCAGTTAGCAGCTTCCAGACTGATCTGCTCTTGTGCAATCAGCCTCCAGACGTGCTGCTGTAAAATTTGGAAACTGTAGAGGAACGCATGGCATTTGTACGATTCAGCTCAGGCAACGGCTCTCCCACGGGGTGGGAGCAACAAAAAAACTGTCAGTGACTTGACAGCTTGTCATCCTTTGTATTCCCTAATTCACTGGGCTAGATACTCTTCCTATTTACACACTGATCCTACATTCTACCACTCCCCACCCCTTCCCCATCCTAACACAGTTCAGTATCAGAACACCAGCAGAGAGTTCAACTGAAGTTACAAGGATTTTCTTTTCTTCATGTCAGGGACTTATGGCACAGAAGCTTGAGATCTGATTTTACAAAAATCCTCCAAATACCATAGAATTACATTAATATGAAAGCTGGTGTGAGGACCGAAAAGAGACAGTTTTTATACATATGTTTTAAAGTGATCTCATCTAAAAAAATCTATCTATCTATCAATGTCTTTACTTAGCTTAAATCTTATTTCTTACTTTCACTCTGTCGTTTCATTCCTCATATTAAAGTGTACATACTTTCCAGTGAAAATACCATAAACCAAATAATTTTACTTTATTTCCTATGGATAACTACACTGCAGTTAACATTGAGATGAAACTGCTGAAAGAACCTTCAAACTATTTTCAGCAGTAAAATGGTTCCTGCAAGCATTTCTCAACAGGAAAAAGCTACTTGGCCAATTTTGACAGCCAAACAGCTGCTCTAGAAAGATATATCGAGTCTTCTAACAAGAGAAAAAAGATACCTGTTAATTACAATTATCTAATTATTTTGCATCATAATTGTCACAGACATGTAAATATGGCATGTTTTTGCTTCTGAAAGTAAATGAAAGAATACAGATTGACAACTAAAAGAGGTCTGTTTTCTACTCAGACTAGTTGCTAAAACGTCTGTGTCACATTTTAATTTACAAACCAGCATATCTACTTATATATTCACATACAGTATTTAAAATGAAAAATAACTTGGCAAGCACATCTAATTTTAAAAAGACATAATTTAAATTTTATGGATTCTTGAATTAATATTTTTAAACTTTTGTGGTTGTGGCTATGACAAATTTTAAAAACAGTGAATGAATAAAAATGCAAACTTAATTATGTTGCCTGCTAGAGAAAAGCAATATTAGTTTGGAGGCAAATTATCAAAAAGCCTTTTTCTTAATTTAGGGGGTTCCCAAATTAAGATCCTCCCCCCAAAATAAATTGGGGGGGGAGGTTCTCAAGCAATTTTTTTTTTTTTAATGTTAATTTAGCATTATTTAATAGGCAGAGTGAAGCAACTTCCACTGCTAAAATTCAAGAATTCATATAGGAAGTTTACTTCTTCAAGATAAAATACCACTAAAGAACTGTTCACCTTGTTTATCATTTAGAGCAGGGGTGTCAAACTCATTTTCACCGGGGGCCACATTAGCTTCATAGTTGCCTTCAAAGGGCCGAATGTAACTTTAGGGCTGTATAAATGCCAGAGCAGTTACAGTGAGTATTTTGGTTGATCACTTTCCCAAAGGAGTAGTTCTAGAAAAAATGTTTAACTGAACTGGGCTCGGCTAATTGGAATTTCACCTGGAATATGATGCAGCTGAAAACCAGTTCATTTACTTCATTAATCCATGCAGAGTTGTTCAAATCAACCCTACCAAATAATGTTTATATATGATAATATACATGCTAGAAATCATACTGAGGTTGTTTCATAATTGTGGTTTTAAAGATGTCATCATCAGTACATAGGAAAGCACTGCTGATCTAATTACTTCTTTGCTACCTTCTATGGCTTTCTGCAGCCTCTTAAAAAAATTTCAGTCTAATTCATATTGCTATGGTACCTGGTTTGGCAACTGAGGATAGCAGACATCTATTGGGAAAGTTAAAATACGCATCAGGAGAAATACAGGTCTAAAAACATGGAAAATAATGTTTTGTTAAAAATAATATCTAAAGAGCAACAAAGAAATGTGTTACTTATTGTTGGTTTATAGTATGCATTTGACCATTTGGAAAATAGAATTTACACATAGCAAACATCACTGTTATAAGAAAGAATGATACACTAAAATTAATGGAATTAATTTGTCTATAAGGATAACAGAACAGAAATATTTCTGTCTAGATATCTATGGAAAAAAAATTATATAATCAGAGCTGAATAATATTGAGGCCTGGCAGAGTTTTATTTGTCCACCTGAAGCAGTCCAGGCAAACAATGCCAGATACTCATGTTCTTTCACTCCCAATTGAATTATAGATTTTACTCAAATGTATACCTATTTCATAGTTTACTGTTGAAGCATAGACTGTTGTCTAGGAGACCTAAACAACATTCATTTTTTCTTTCACCACAGTAGGAATTAGTCAGAGCCAGTATGTTTGACATGCTGAAAGATCATAGATAGGCCCCTTGTGACTCTTTTAAGGGAAGATGCTATATAAATGTATTGTGTTGTTACTGCACTGAAGAGACTGTTTAAATACTCCATTGCTCATAGGTCAAAATCAGCACATTTCAAGACACAGATATTATATCTCAAGTGAAAGACTAAAATATTGATTCTTCATTATATAAATTTATTAAAATACTGCACTGTTTTGCATTCATGTGCTTTGAGGCAGATTATTCCCTTCTCATTCCACCAGTTTACAAGAAAAAAAAACACATTCTGGCATATAATATTTTATTATTTTCTTTCAGCGGTGGTGGAATAGGATTTCAAATATTCCAGAAGACAGGAATTGAACGGGGTTACAGCTTTTCCAGAAATACAGTGGACAGACTAGCTTGCAAAATTCAAGATATTGTGAGCTTTTATTTATTCTCTCTAAACATACAAATATTTATCATCATACTATTCAATAGCACTCACTAATACAATCTTAATCATGAATGTAAATATTATAAAGCATTTTTTTTTCTATTCCTGTATTTCTAATGTCATACACTTCGAGATATCTTCTGACTGAAGTGTCCTGTCTGCTAACTGAATTGCCTAGAATGCCTAACTTGGGGAAGAACGAAATGTGTGATAGCTACTGACGCAGATTTCTTTTTTTTTTAATTAGATCCCCATACTGTTTATCACTGATCTTGGAAATGACTTGCGGAAAATGACCTTTGGAGATGGAAGGAATAATGCCCATGCTGTCTCAGCTAGGATATTCTGCTGAACATAGACTGAGACTTGCCAATTAAGTCTCATTATGATAAATAATTTTTCCTGTGAGAAAAGGCTGAGACAGTTGGGGCTGTTCAGCCTGGAGAACAGAAGGCTCCAGGGAGACGTTATTGCAGCCTTCCAGTACTTAAAAGAGGCCTATGAGAAAGATGGGGACAGACTTTTTAGCAGGGCCTGTTATGATCAGACAAGAGGTAATGGTTTTAAACTAAAAGAGGGGAGGTTCAAGCTAGACAATGAGGGTGCTAAAATACTAGAACGGGCTGCCCCAAAGGGTGGTAGATACCCCATCCCTGGAGACATTCCAGGCCAGGCTGGATGGGGGTCTGAGCAACCTGATCTAGTTGAAGATGTCCCTGCTCATTGCAGGGGGGTTGGACTAGATGACCCTTGAAGGTCCCTTGCAACCCAAACTATTCTATGATTCTATGAATCTGTATTAAGAAACACAGAGATGCAGGGAGTGCTTTTGCATTTTGGATTATGTCCTCCTTTTTTTTTTTCCTTCAACCAGCCCCTGTAGCAGTCAGCATTCTGAAATATGCAAGAATGTTAAATTATCCATGTGTAAAGTGCACAGCCATAATGTTGATATTATTTGTGTACTTCCTTCCATATGACAGGAAAACCTAGCCAAGAGAGAGCAATTGTTGCTGTTGGACCAGTCAAAGCAGAGACATGGTAAAAAATCCCACAGACCCTTCTAATTGGAAAAATAATTTCCATTAGGCAAATATATTCATTAAATGTATCCATAAAAGTATTCCTTGGAAATTTTTCCAAATTTACAACCAAAACCAGTGCTTCTAAAAGTTGTATTTCTAGTCCTTCACTGGGAAGAACATACTGTGAATTGTAGTAAACAGATTGTTTATGTCAAAATTTTTCATAGAGATGAATATGATAACACAACAACCGGCTATACTCAATAGCTCTAGAAACATGTCATGAAATACGTAGGAGCCAAACTTTAGAAACCCTTTCTTCAAAATTTTCATCCAAAGTATTACATGACTTTCCCAAAGTCACGTAGCAGCAAAGTGGTAAAAATAATAGCGTTCTTTTCAAATGACTTTAGGTTTCACGTGCATTAATGAAAAGGATATGTCAGCATAAAGGAAAATACATATTATAGATTGTGAAAAACTCTAAACATAGGAGTTCTACTTCTGAACATAACTGGATCTTAGTTCAATGAATATATCCAGATACGTAGAGGCAACCTGTGAAATCCCAATAAAACAACTACACAGAGAAACTGAGGTTACATTGAGGGATATAATTAATTCAACTGGATTTTCCATTTCCAGTTTTACTGAAATGTATTTTAGCTGCTTCCTTCACAGCTGGGCTACATCTATTTTTCATACACCACTATGAATCCTTACATTGTGCTCCTAAGCAGCAGATTTCCAACACATAAGCGATGTGGAACATATACACCTTAAGTTCTCAAACACCATAAGGACATTTAAGAAGTACAGTGATTTTGGTAAAAGTGCAGGTAGATGGAATTAAAAAAATATTTTTTTCTGTAAATACATTTATTGATGCAAAAGGTTGAATGAAACTCTGGGAAATATTTTATTTTTTTTTTCTAAAAATCTGTACTATAACGATAACTTTTACCATCTTTGAACAATTATGTCTTCACCCCACTATACTCTCCCCGTTCCATTTTTATTTCTGTTAACAAACCTCCAATGTTTTCTCCAAAGCATTTTGCATGACAAAAATTCTGTTGGTAAATAATATTTCTCTTAATCGATTTCACCATCTAGATGGGTATTTTCTGACAGTATGTTTTATCCTAAGTATACATTACAATATTCAGCATTTGAACTATTGGTCTCAGTGATGTGAAATAAATTGATATATCTATGCAGCCTTTGCAATGAAAGTTTACTTGATGTTTGCGGGAAAGTCCTGCAAGTCTCTGTGTGCACTGAGTGCAGAACACGATAGGGACTGAGAGGTGAGTTTATCAAAGATTCATATATTTGTGCTGACAGTTGTTTTTTGGTTACTCCACATTCAAAAGATATTTTCAGTTAACTAAAATTCAGCTTCAGGTTTCAGCTCTTTAAGGTGTGAAACAGTACATAATAAGATTCTGATTTTCCTCTTCTGGTATGGATAGAACCATTTAATGATTCAGATCCCTATTTTTGTGACCCAAATTTGAAAGAAATTCTACTCTTTTAAGCTCAGGACATGTTTTTCAGTTTGCAATTTGAAACCTAATTTAAAGAAGAGGAACTTACTACAGGTGGTTTAGAATGAGTCAAGTACAAGCAGATTGTACTGCAGTTTCTTTGAATCTACTTTCTATTAATGTTTATCATTTCTGAGTTACAGAGAAATGACACACTGAAAATATTTATAACCTACAAAATTTTAGATAAAAGGATTAGCATGTTACTTTTTTCCTACCAGTCTCCTTTTTTATATATATATATATATATTTTTTTTTATTTCCCCCAAACATACTGTGTTATGAGACTGGTGCTTCTTAGTTACCCACGATGCATTAACCATTGCCTTATGTCTGATTCACAGACCCAGATGAGCTTTGACATTTGTGGAGACCCACCTTCCCCACAGTAGTCCTCAGAAACGATGGGGGAAGGAGAGATTCCTCATCAACCAAGCAAGGAAAGGAATTTATGTGGTGGAAAACAACTCACTTTCAATGAGAAAAACAAAACCATTTTCTCCCTTCAAGAACTGAACAAGATGATTCCATCCAGCATTGGAGAAAGTAACATCAATTAAGGAAAGGAAAAAAAGGACAAACTTTATGTGAGCTTCTGTTTGATTCCTCTGTGGACAAAATTAACTCCTGAAACTCCTCTGAGCAGACATTCCCATTTTATACCACTTTGGAAATAGTCTGATAGTATTGGGATGAAAATTCACAGTATCACAGTATCACAGTATGTTTGGGATTGGAAGGGACCTCAAAAGATCATCTAGTCCAATCCCCCTGCTGGAGCAGGAACGCCTAGGTGAGGTCGCACAGGAATGTGTCCAGGCAGGCTTTGAATGTCTCCAGGGAAGGAGACTCCACAACCTCCCTGGGTAGCCTGTTCCAGTGCTCTGTTACCCTCACTGAGAAGAAGTTCTTTCTCAAATTTAAGTGGAACCTCTTGTGTTCCAGCTTGATCCCATTGCCCCTTGTCCTATCATTGTTTGCCACCAAGAAGAGCCTGACTCCATCCTCATGGCACTCACCCTTTATATATTTATAAACATTAATAAGGTCACCCCTCAGTCTCCTCTTCTCCAAACTAAAGAGCCCCAGCTCCCTCAGCCTTTCTTCATAAGGGAGGTGCTCCACTCCCTTAATCATCTTAGTTGCCCTATGCTGGACCCTCTCCAGCAGTTCCCTGTCCTTCTTGAACTGAGGGGCCCAGAACTGGACACAATATTCCAGATGGGGTCTCACCAGGGCGGAGTAGAGGGGAAGGAGGACCTCTCTCGATCTACTGACCACCCCCCTTGTAATACACCCCAGGATGCCATTGGCCTTCCTGGCCACAAGGGCACAGTGCTGGCTCATGGTCATCCTGTTGTCCACCAGGACCCCCAGGTCCCTTTCCCCTACACTGCTCTCTAATAGGTCATTCCCCAACCTATACTGGAACCTGGGGTTGTTCCTGCCCAGATGCAGGACTCTACACTTTCCCTTGTTAAATTCCATCAGGTTATCCCCCGCCCAACTCTCCAGCCTGTCGAGGTCCCGCTGGATGGCAGCACAGCCTTCTGGCGTGTCAGCCACTCCTCCCAGCTTAGTGTCATCAGCAAACTTGCTGATGGTACACTCAATTCCCTCGTCTAAATCGTTAATGAATATATTGAATAATATTGGCCCCAGTACTGACCCCTGAGGCACTCCACTAGATACTGGCCTCCAACTGGACTCCGCACCGTTGACCACCACTCTCTGGCTTCTCTCTTTAAGCCAGTTTGCAACCCACCTCACTACTCTATTGTCTAGACCACACCTCCTCAATTTAGCTGTGAGGATCAGTTGCTATGTGAGTCAAAGAATAGTATGCTATGCAACAAGACCACCTACTTTGATAGCTTAAATCACACTAAGAGGAAAAACCCCAAACCCTGAAGTTGTAACATAATTCAATAACATGCACTTCGGGGTTTATTTTTCCTGTATAAGAGGTAGGGCAAGATACAGGTCATGAAAATAAAAAAACAAGTAAACTCTGACATTACACTGAATATTTAACACTGATTTTTTTTTTTTTTCCAATGGCAATGTAATCAGAAAAATAAAATTCCAACTACTACAAGCCAAGCATATTAAACAAGCACTGTTTATCTTCCCAAAAAGCATTGCATTAATTGACCTGTCAAGTATTAGTAGTAAAATTTTATCCTTCAATGAGAAAAGTGTCATGAATAAGGAAATGTGAAATGTCTTGAATAATAATCATAAAGTTAAAGGAAATGAATGAATGACTTGCAGTAAGACATTTTTAAAATTTTTTAAAAGTATGATTATCCAAGAGAGAAAAGCAAAGTTAAAGAAGAAGAAAGGAGGAAAGGTAGTAAAGCTTAGTAAATTCAGTATGAAAACACAAATAGAAACACAAAAGACAGACCACAAAGAAACTGCATAGGTTTAATATAAAGACCTCAATCATCAGCTGCAAAGACAGCTGGAAAACATCAGTAGAAATTACACAGAATTAACTCAGTGGAAATAGGAGTGTTGTTCTACCTTACTAATTTCTTCAGAGTGTAGGATAACAAAGTCTAAATGGAACAATAAGGGATCATCAAAAGCTCAGAGTAAGGTGGAGGAATTTCACAAAATGTCATGTCATGACACAGTCAAAATGCACAAAAACCAATTAAAAACATACCAAGATTTTTGAAATGTTTTATGTTGTAAAATGCTCATTTACCGTGATAAAAATGTTCCATGAGAACTTCAGTAGATTCAGGGAAGCTTGCTTTAGACACAAAATAAAAATATTTCTATTTGTTTTGAAATGGAGTTGAAGTTTTGTATTGTAAATCATTAACACAAAATTAAAAAAGAAACTGTTAATAATATATTTATGAAAGTACTGAAATTCCATGTACTTCACAGTTTTTAAAATATATATTATACCATGCATAACAAGCTTTCTAAAAAAAATAGTGAAAACTTCTAAAGAACCCATGACTCTATTGTTAAAGACCAAAAGCTTTTTTATTATAAAATATTAGGAGCTCCAATCAAGAACTGGTTTAAGTGTTTCAGGTAAGCTCTTCAATAGACTTGATAGTATATATAATAAGGACAAGTATATGCAGAGGCACTATGCTATTGTTGAAATCATTTTAGTTAAGACAGCCTAAAACTTATTCTCAAAAGAACAATTTGATTGCAGTTAAAGAACTATTTCAAGATGCAAGTGGGAAGGAAATAAGTCACACTAAATACCAACAAGTCAGTGAACAACTAGAAGAAACGGTGAATGTCATCTTGTGGAAAAAGGGAGACCTTCAACCTCTGTTTTTAAACATAGATTTTAGAAAAGATGAAATAATGACATTTGCTGTGTCTCAGTGCTTTCTTTATCTATCTGTATGTTTAGGCAGATGAAAAAGTGTTGCATGTTAGCGATTTTTCCAGCTTTTTGGAACTGGATTGTTGCAAATTCTATGTGACAATCAAATCATTAGCCCTTGTTGCCAACAGAACTGAACAGATTTCAACTTACAAAAGAAATTTGACATAAATTTAGTCTCTTGTCAGATTTTTCTCAACATCTCACAGGGAAAGAGAGGTGGTTGCAAATTCACCCAGTGAAATGTTTGCCACTGGCAAACATCAATTTGAAGAAATCAAGATACTTCATACAATCCTGCCAATTTTCACTGAGACTTCTGAAGATAAGGAGGGAGAGAGAGCTCCTCAGATCCCCTGATCTTCCTGTGGGCATCTGAGACTTTTGGCCCCCACGTTCTGAATTAGAGGGCCATACCTCCACTCTCTCAAGTAATAATCTTGAATTCCATGGTGTATAATAGGTTGTGCTTGAAGGATCAAGAGCATTACTACCTCTAAAGAGAACATTGCTGCCAAATCACTTTCTAGTATAGTTGGATGTTTAGTGCCAACTTTCCCAGGAGAGAAAGAAAATTTGATATCTCCCCCATGGCAGGTGACTGCCATGTCACCCATGTAATCCCAGTGCTACTATGTAAAACGAAGAGTCAACGTTCCTGTGGGCTGGATTGCTCCCTGACTCAGTAAGAACTGCCCTGGGTGGCACACACTTCACATCAGCAGGTGACAGGCTGTAGTCACATGTCGCTCATAATTGGTATTACATCAGTTACCCTTCTTGCTGGTGTCTGAATCACTCTCTGAGAAGCCTGCTGCCAGGCATTGTGTAAGACTGCCAGGCATTCCACATTTTTTTCTCTGAGCTATCTATTGATGTACATTGAGTCAGCTCAAATGTCTGAATGAGTTTTTGTGGACAAGAAAGCAGGAGACATGGCAGAGCATGCAATAGGGAGGATGGGAAAACTCCAGCAGCTTCCTGGAAGACATCAACAGAACTGATGGGCAGCAGAATTGTAGCAGGGAGTTAAACCTGAGGCAGCTCCAGGGTATGGCTGATGAGCAAGCAACACTTTCTGGGAATTGGTTTGATTCGTAGAGCAGGGAACAAAGACTCAAGAGGAAAAGGTCTGGGTAGTTTGGGTGTACCGAATAGGCATGAGGACAGGGGCTATAGAAGTGAGGGAGGGATGGATGAGCACAGGGAGGGAAGAGCATGGGTGGATTGGGGCCTGAGGAACGAGATCTTTACACATATGGGTGATTGATTGGGCCTTGCAACCAGCTTGAGGCAGTGGAGGCTGGGTGTTGTAGGATACAAGGAGTTCGAGGACAAGAGAGCATGGAGGCATTGCTGTTACTTCTGCACCTCTGAAACTAGCTAAAAGAAACACACAGAGGGAAGTGTCCTTGCCTCCTAGTGATGATCAGTATTTGAAGATTCTCACCCTTCTAATCATTGACAGAACTGTGCCTAAGGAGTGGTGTACACACATAGCTAGATTTCACATAATATAAATGAAATAAATGTAGTGCTGTGTAGTTTCCTTACGGTTTGCTTATCTGGTGAAGGCGAAAAGACAGAATAAAAAAATACCTTTTCTCTGGAATTTTCTCTGCCATAAGCATGAAGGTACCCTTATAAAAATCAGCCATGTCAAGACATGTACTTGCCTTTAATGTCTGTCAGTTGTTAAATGTTGCCTAATTTTTTTTTTCTTATATATTACATGACAGTAATTTTTGCAGTCTCCTTCTGAGTAATTAGATTAACTGTATTATCATTAGACAGTTAACATTCAAGGCTTTTGCTGACACCAGTGATTATTCAGTAAGATCTAAGGACTTCCTGAATTAACTTTGTAAACACTTGAGTCTTTTCTCACTGTTGGTTCTATTCTCATTCTTGAACAGGACGGGAAAATTCAGAATATTAAGGCTCAAAGAAATAAAGCAACATCATTCCTAATGTGGTTCTCCCTTAGCTGGACCATCTTTTGTTCTTTATACACTATCCATTATGATTTTCCTTCAAGAAATGGAAAAGTTGACACCTGTTACACCTTGAATTGCTATAGAGAAACAGCACTCTATTACTGGAAAATGGAGAATATAATAAAGAAATATGAGAGGTGATTCAACTACTAGCAAATGAGTTATTTGATCCCTGTGCAAGATACACACCTTCTCATCCAGTAAAAAAATAGCATCCATGTTAACTTGCATGAGAAAAGTAGAGTGACACAATCTGGCAAATAGCCAGATTTGCCTGGCACTAGCCTTATAACTACAGATCGTTTGAAAATGTCTCTGCAGCTAAATTCTTACAAGCCCAGTTTTGCAGCAGAATTTATATAATTCATCCATGAATAACTGTGACAGCAATTAATATTTTCTAGTAAGTTCTTATCTTTTTTCACAGGCTCTCTTCCTGCAACAGCTCTTATAGTTTTACTAGAAAATAAAATGGGGATAATATTGTGTAATCATGCACGTAGTCACCTGCAAAACTGCAAATAAGTGATTCACAAAATACTTTCTTCTCCCTGAAGATAACTTTAATGTGCAATATTTGTACATAAGGACTGCTGTAAGTACAGAAGTGAGGGTATTGTTGCACTGACTCAGAATCCTTTAATTCTTCACAGACTTTGTTTAAAAGCCCACATATTTGGTTGTTTTGTCCTTGGGAGTGCAAAAATCAGGAGAGAATGAGACTGTCATGCAACAGGTTGTTCAAGGCAATATAAGAAATTGTGGGAAGGCAAACAGGCAGTCAATGTGGAAATTGTCCAAGTGATACTCTTCAGCTATACATTCATCATGACTGATTTTTTTTTCTACTGTTATCCTTGCCAGCTTTCATAGTGCTTTTGTAATACAAATAGATTTCAAATGTGAACTAAGGGCTAAAACTGAAAATTCATTTGCTCTTGCATTGTAAGTCTTTGTTTGAAATGAAAAGCACAGAAGAATACAGTTCATTTAGGAAATATGACAAATAGACAGGGTAACAGGTGTCATTAGAGCTTTTTGAAGAATGGTTCAGAAAGGATAGGTATCTCTAACTTCTGATTTGTCTGAGAAAAATACTTTCCTAGCGCTCTCAGTCAAGATGGGCACCTCTTTAGGGAAGTGGAAACTAAGATAAAACTTGACAGTTTCTTTACTTAAATGAGAAATTTAAGCCACCTCAAATTTGGAAAACTCCATAAATCTATGATTTGTAGCTCATACATCATAGCTGAGATTACAAGAAACAAAAGTCAATTTAATATTTGAGTGTAATTCAAAGAGAGCTGTCTCCTGATCAATAACCCCAACTCAAGTTATAATTAAAGGGTCAGAAAATGCAACATTCTTCCAGGACTGTCCACTAACTGAGAAACCTTCTGCCATGTATGGTTTTCCCTTTCCATTTCTCCCTTTCCCCTTTGTCCATTTCCTCCCCTTTCCTCCTGCTTTTTCCATATTGCTGTTCTTTCCTCATCCCCTTCTCCATTTCCTTTCTATTCCTTGACTTTTTTTTTTTTTTTTTTCTTTTTCCATAATATTAATTCACAGAGATACAGGGTGCTTCAGGTTGTGAAAAATCATCTGGTGTTCTGAAAAAATGCAATTCTTCCAGTACATACTCAATGCTTTGGTCATGGAGCCCTGGTATCCTAGTTTGTTAAACCTTTTTATGGTCAGCAATGTGAACATAAGAAAGACAAAAACTGAAGTGATGCAGGGATTCCTATGAGTTCCAGCTGCCTACACAGAGAATCTTGAGGCTCTGCCAGAACATCACTATCTCCTGCATTTAGATACATCAAGAAAATAAGGAGTGGAGTGGAAAAACATGTAGCAATAGATGTTGGGATTTCTTATACTAGATTACTGTGTATTTTGCTATGTACTCGGAGAGTTTAACATGACAGATGACAAATATGTCAACATGAGGACTCTATGACTGCAGTCATCCTGCACTTTCCTTACTCTGTTCACACAGAGTCTGATCTGATCCATTTATGACACACTTTTGGTTTTCATCAGTCTGCATCTCCAGCTCCAGAAGAGAGAAATACAAATAAAAAAACCCACTTCATTGCATTTATTATTCCTAGATGAAAAATGGGCCAGGAAATGACAAACCCATTAATCTGATCTGACTTTGATTTTTTTTTTTTCCTATTTTAGAAAGTGTATTTACTGAGATTCTTGAAGCTTAAGAGAAAAAGATTAAAGAATAAAGCTGGTACACAGCTTTCAATCATTAAAGCAAATGAAAGCAGAACAGTATCTGAGAAAAGAAATGGCAACTATTAGCAATGATGGGAAAGGCTAAGCAAGTGGGAAAAAAAAAAAAAAAAAAGAATATTTTGGAAACGTTTTTGGTTTCTAGGCAAAACAAAAGTAAACAGCACTGGTTTAAAAATTCATGTAAGAGACTATCAACATTAGAAACACATGTGTTTGCTGTACTTTTCCCTAATTGTGGAAAGCTTGAAGGTTATTCTAAATTTTCATAGTAAGACAAAAAACACCTGTCTCAAATCAAATCTGATATCATTTCACTTTTGGTGCTAGATTTGTCACAGCTGTGATGCCTGGGTATCCTTGCCATGGCCTTGTCAGATTCTGAAATGAAAATAATAAATTAAGTTTTCTGTGGAAACCCAAGATAACAACCATAGTGAAGACAGTCTGTGGCTGTTCTGGGAATATAATGCATTCATTTATATATGTATTTATTATATAGGAAAAGAGCAGTAGATCTGGGAGAAATGATTTATGGACCAGAAAAGATAAAATTGTCTCGAGTAGATGGCCTAGAACACAGGTGTCAACCTCATTTTCACGGGGGGACACATCAGCCTCGCAGTGGCCTCCAAAGGGCCGAATGTAGAGGATTCTAAGAAACAATATAAACAATATAAATTATATTTCATTTGGAGGATTTTTGTTTGGTTGGGGATTTTGTTCGGTTTTAGTTTTGCTTATGCTTTTTTTTTAATGGAATCCATATTTGATAATAAATGATTTTTTTTTTTTGTAAACTCTTCAACACTTTTTCTCTGAGTGGCTGATTGATGGAAGGACTTTCTGAAACTGAGCAGATATTTTAAAAATATTTTGTCTAAGCTACAGCCACAAGAAAAGGGTTGGAGGTTATCTCATTTCTGTAGGTAATTATGGGATAGATAGTTCTGATGACTGATTAAGGTGTAGAGGTGTTTGACTCATAACTTAGACTTGCACATAGAATTAGGCATATCAGTGTGAGTGAGAACATCAGAGCCTTGTTTCTGTCATGTTAAATTCTCCTTTGGAAGTATATCTCCGTCATAAAAAGCAAACGGGCAATAACACCTGCGGGTATTATCCCACCCTTGTAGCACAACAATCCAGATTAAGAGAATGTTTAATGCTGACATCTAGGGACCAAATCCATTACTCATCATTAAGATTAAAAAAAAGCTAAATGTTTTAGCATCTTAATATCAGCAAGGCAAATCTGGATTTCTGCTAAGAAATCCTGCTGTGCAAACATCCTCAGAAAATGCAGGTAGCATACATAGCAGGTCTTTGAACAGAAGCTAACAATTGCTAGGAAAGTTTTGTGCAACAGAAAGCTGGGATAATATAGAAGTCATTTATGTTGATCTATTTTAACATGAATCTATACAGAGTAAGTTTTCAGCTTTGACCTGAATCTTTTTCTGCCTGGCAGTGGAACATACATATTTCTAATGATTTGTAATTGTGGCAGATCAAAGGCCTCTTTCCTCTGGGCAT
Organism: Patagioenas fasciata; assembly: GCF_037038585.1. Classification (NCBI taxonomy): domain Eukaryota; kingdom Metazoa; phylum Chordata; class Aves; order Columbiformes; family Columbidae; genus Patagioenas; species Patagioenas fasciata. The sequence continues at coordinate 71,194,089 of NC_092522.1, forward strand.
GCACAGGCGGCTCTGAGGCTGTGTTTGTATTGCCATTTTGTGAGATGGAGAGTGACAAATGCATTGTATACGAAATCCCAGCAGACTGAGAATTCTTTTGTTTCATCCTGCAAGGGCTATAAATAAGCCATGTGGCACAAAACAGACTGCTGAATGAAACAAATGCACACACACAAAATAAATCAGAGAAACCTTAGCGGTTTACAAATGGACATTTTCAACAGGATTCAAACAGAGAGACAGAGAGCTTTTTTTACACAAATGAAAGAATAGTTTTACTGCTTTCTACAGGCACTTCTGGGAAGAAGCTGCTATCAAATATTCATGGTAGCCTCTTGTCTACACAAGTCTGGTTGATGGAGTAATAGTGTCGACTCACCTGGCACCAAAACTCAGCCATTTTCCTTTTCCCCATCCGGTAAATCTGTGGCTGTCAGTGATAGGAGCTGATGGGAAATGATAGCCTTATTGAGCTGCCTCGTGAACTGTAACTCATTTGTTCTGAAGACCCAGACTGACAGCCTCTGCATTTCTACCTTCCAGTGAAATTGAGTATAAATCACTTTATCATTTTTCCCCATGACAGTTTATCAGAATTCTGGAATTTTATATGAAGTCATAGAGGCTGGTGGTAGAAATAAGACTCATAGTCGATCTTGTTGGAGAGCACTGCATCTTGCAAAGTTTAACATTCTCATAAAAACTGGAATTTGACTTCCACTAGCCAGACACATGCATACATGTGTACACACACACACTTGACACGGTGACAGAGAGGGAATGCTGATCAGGATTACTTCTACTGGGCAAATAATCTAAGCTCTTGACTCCTGTGAACTCAAAATTTGCACTTGCTTTCAGTTTCTGGTAAGTTAATTTCTTATTTTGACTTTTAAGTCTCTTAATATATACCCTGACAAAAAAAATAATGAAATCCTTCATAAAACAATACTACTTCTTTGGAGAAGAAAACCTCTGTTCACCTTCCTTTCCATTCTTAATGAAGTGCAAAAGAAAAAAATAGGGTGGGTATACTAAAAGTATGCTACCGTAATCTTGAAATTGGATTACGAATTTGTTGTTTAGAAAAATTAAAGACAGTAACCAAGAATCAGAATTATATAATGCTGAAGCTAGTTAGTTAGTACAGGACAGCTGGTTATGTTAAAGATTCATCTTCTTTCAAAATCCCCTATGAGTTGATACACACTATATAAATATTATTCATTAATTCCAGCACAGAAGAACTTGGTCTCCTTAAGCAAATAGCCATCCCTATTAAAAATGTAAAAATTATCAGGCTAGGCCCACAAAGTCTCTACATGAAGCATGAAAGGACAGAGGCATGTAGAAACATCTATAAGCATACAAAATCAAATGACTTACACTTCTGACTTTACCCATTACACCTTCAAGGACACTTACAGATTTGATGACCACTGTCTAGGAATATAAACCAAAATTAGGAGTCAGGTGCTTTAGTTTCATTACATTGAACTGAAACATGTCTCTTTGGGCCCCTGCAAGTGGAGCATAGAAGATGACCTAAGCTGAAATGACTGGATTTTGGTTTCTTTTGTCCTCTAGGATGAGTTATTTTCTTCAACTGATTATTTTTTTGGCTTTTTAAGTTACAACATGAAATTTTATTTTCATGTTCCCTGCAGGTAGGTATTCAAGCATGTAAACCTTTCTATGCAGGTGACAGGACTGGAGGTGGATGAAAAAATGATGAAGCGTGATCTAACATGTTCCCTGTTCACTGCATTTGTTTTGGCAAGATGATGCTCTATGGAAGTGGACCACACAGGTCTTCCTACTTAACAGCTGCACTGACTATGGGAAAATTCACAGTAGAAAATGTCCTATATGGAATAATAAACTAAAGCCAGTCCAGTAGATAACATGGCTCAAAACTGAAACCATTCAGTCATTAACAACACAATGTAATGCACGCCTAAAGCCTAGCTTAAAAGTGGTTCTCCAAGAGCAAAAATTTAATGTGACAAGCCACCAACCTGTTCCCCTTAGAAGGCATGCTAATACCAGTAAGTTACAAGTGGAAAGGTGTTTGAATCTGATACTTGTAATGTAGCAGGTGATGAGCATGTACATGTCTTAATCATTTAAAATGGCTGAACACTGACATCAGCTACCTGTTTTCTACTCCCTTAGCACTGACTATCGTCACTCTAACACTGACCTGGGCAGCAGAAACCTTCCCCACCTTTATGTACTGAACTCAATTAAACGTTATTTCATCTACTTTGTATCAGAGTGTGTGTATCATTAGACAATGGACACTTGTTTGCCCCATTAACTCTACTAATGACATGGAATTTTTGCACAGTTGATGGATTAGTCAGCTAGAAGAATGTGCACACAGTAGGCAGAAAAAAAAAAAAAGTCTGAGACAAATCTGAATTAAATGTAAAAGAAAAATGAAAGATGAAGATCCCTGGGAGATCAAGATTAGCACCATAAGTAGCACTTCATGAAGCTTTTAAAAAGTTTCATATAAAATCAAATGTTAAAGGCATTGAGATGGCAATTTATATCCATGACATGAACCTAAACCAAGAGTGGATTAAACCTGAATGCATTTGGAACCTTAGTGGTGGTATTTGCAGAAAACGAATACGGATAAAAGTGTCTGGTTTACCGGTTTTTTGTTTTACATTGTAAAATTAAGACACAGGAAGCACTTGTGGTCAAATGCCTTGATTTCAGATCTCACTGTTGAAACAAAATTGTTAATATAATCCTGATGGAATTTCTCCTCTTATATAAATCAGTGTATAAAGTTCACAGCCTCATGTAGGCTTCAGGGCTGTAGGAAGAAACAGTTTCAGAAAGGCAGCTGAACAAATATTTGTAAGAAATAACATTTTGGGGCATAAAAAAGGACACACAAATGGAAAAGGATTTTCTTTTCTGTTCATAAAAATCCAGGCTATCCAGAGAAAATACTATGCCTATGGAAATTTGGTGCATCTACATAGTTAGATATTTTTTTTAAATACTGTAAGGCTCTTATGAAAAAATATTACAGTTTGGAAGTCCCTTTCTGCTTTTAACTTTTTTCAAATATGCTGACATTGTACATTAGCCTTGGGTTAAGAAAAAATGTCAAGTGAGCAAATGTCCAGAAAACACATTTCCCTGCAACTGTCATAAGGTTATTGGTGTTTTCATGTGGAGAGTTTTAAGGGCTGTTGAGATGAAAAGGAATTATAGCCAAGTCACTTAAGTGTCATGAATTTTCTACTGTGCTTCAGGCATGCTCTTTGGGAGCTTGTGTGTGTCTTGCTAATAGCTTGACCTTCACGGGTTATTAAGATGGAATTTTTTACAATGAAAATACTGATAAATTTGAATGAAACAGCATATTTTGAAAGGGCTATGTTTAAAGATGTTAATTGCAGTGGTTTTGTAAAGTGAAATGGTATAATAATTGCAGAGAGGATTGAGATGATGGCTATTGCACAATAGTATCAGGCAAGTCTGTCTTAACATTTTATGAGAAGTTTTTCTTCCTCTGTGTAGCTGATATTCTTCCCTGTATTTATTTATGAATTGGAGAACACACAAGAGAAACAAGAAGTGCCTTTCTTTAGACGCTTGTCTGCTCCTACACTAAAATGAGTCAGAAGAATATAATTTCTTAGCATATTAATCAGACTGACTTCCCTTTCATCTACATTCCACATAGAAATACATATACTACAAGCACAGTTTCACTGATGGTGAAATGATAGCCCTGAAGGACAACAAAGCTACCAGAAAAAGAAGGCAGGTAAATGATTTCAAGGCAGACTCATGGTTGTTGCTGCAGATCAATTGTAGTAGGTCCATGAGGGTCACGAGTTGCGATCATTGAAAAGGACAGTAAAATTTCTGAACCAAAGCACTGCAATTCAACTTTATGAGAGAGGCAGCTTCATATGGAGGGAGAGAAGAGTGGCAAAATTACTTCTGTGAAAGAGAAAAAAAAATACATGTATATATATATTTTTTTAATTTTTTTTTTAAAAAGGAAAATCCAGAGAGATTTTGGAAAGATTAACGGACTGTAAAGAAACAACTGTCAGAAAAGATGGGATTCAAAAATATCTGGAGTTCAAAAACAGAGGAAGCAGATGGTACAAATCCTTGACTTTATGTGTACCTAATCTGGACAGTAACATTTCACTTGTTGCATTTTATTTTTGCCCCAGAATCCATCTTTGTAGGACGCCAAATGAGAAGTATGTTTAAACAACAGACTCCAGCATTTCCTAACAAAATATTATCTTGTCATACATCAACTGTAAAACTAAAGATTCTTGTTTCACCTCTAGTGATTAGAGAATGTAAAATTAATGTGAGAGGTTTAAATCCCTTTGTCTCATTTAGACTCTCCCATCACTCACACAAATACCATCTTTTGTCAGCCATGAAGTGTTTTGAAACACAAGTCTCTCAGCCTCATCTGCTGAAATTTTGAGTACATCTAGCAGCAGTACCTCCTTGTAAATCCATATTTGGAAGATACTCCAATTTGTAAAATTATAAGGTATCCATTTAGCCAGAAACAAAAGTGGGAATGACTTCAACGACCCTGCGATTAGGCTTCCCATATTATCATAGCGTGTGTCTATTCTCATCTCTCCTCTGCCTTCTGAGTGGAACCACTCCTGTGAGCTCCACTGTTACTTCAGCTGTCTCAGAGGGGAGATTTGAGTTAATGTTTTTTTCTGATCTGTGTCTTTCCCATGATTCCTTCATGTCCTTAGCCTCTGAATTCATATGTGTATAGATATATATAGATATATATAAGTTCTCTGAAAGGTACTGAAATCGACCCGCAAGCAGTGTCTTTTTTTTTTCCTTTGGCAGGACTGATTTTTGTTGTTGTTGTTGTTTTGTTTTTTGTTTGTTTGTTGTGTTTTTGTTTGTTTGTTTGTTTTTCCTATAATTGATGGCCAAGAAGATAATGTCCCTTGGGACCCCTTTGCTGTGTACATATATTTGAGACATTAGGGCTGTCATATATCCAAACAGATATAAAGTATATACACTGCAAATATACTTCTGCATCTAGTCCCAGATTCAGCCTTGCTTAATGTACTCATATCCATCAAATATTAAACCTTTTTGGAAGCAGATCCGAACAGCAAATTGTTCATCTTTGCCTGTGGATGTTGGTGATGATAGGAATGCCTTACCATCTGTGTCTCTTCAGGTCGTGATCTTGTCACATCTCATAAGGTAAGCAGATTCTGGCCTGCATACTAATTGGTTGGAAACTTTCCAAAGAAAATCCCAGGTGCTATGGGAAGTAGCACTGGTGATTCAATATTTGGCACTCTTCCCTCTGTTCAGTAGCAGACCAGTATCTCAGCATAATATTGAGAAATCATTTGGTAACTCTGTGTGCCAGCTTCCAGGGGAGACACAATCAGTGCAGACAAGACTTGCAGTTATGAAATATCTGAGGATCTTCTTGCAATGTGAGAAGGCAAAATAGTGTTCTGGGATATAAACCAAAGATTTTGCTTGTGCGGGAAACGGCTGAGCTGGCTGGGAGGATTTAGTACATGTCATCCTAAAGAGTATTGTAGAGCAATGAATGAACAACACGAGCACACAATCTTACATGAAGTGTTTTGGGACAGTTTTTGAAAACTATTCTGAACTATTGTTACTACTGATGGAAATTTTCCTACAAAGACAGGCCAGAGTTTTTAGATGTAGATTTGATTATTAGGCACCTTTAAAATATGTAATTTAGATATAAGGAACAGTTCCTGTCAGATCTAGGAATAGTCATGGAGTTGAAATGTCTGATTTGTCTTCCTGTTCTATTAATACTGTGCCTGTGACAAGCCATTCACAAAGATATCTGGACTGCCTTATCAGGATGCAGTTTGCACAACTATTCTAATCTATTCATGTGGTGTTTCAGTAGAGTACCTTAGCATGCATTAGTTTCTGATACATAATGAGTTTTAATTCATAATTACTATATTGATTGCAAATGAAAGTTCATCAGGGAGGAAAAAGAAAGTATCCTTTTTAAGGCTAAGTACTATATATATTCTTTTTTATCAAAGGAGTGATTGTTCTGAAGGAAAATTTATACTTATGAAGGCAGCCTTCAAGAGAACACTGCTCTTACTCTATGCAGAGATGTGATAATGTGTAATAAATAAGTTATGTCACAAACAGAAATAATGTGCTACTCTCTTAGACCATAACCAGCACTAAACTATAACTGGTGCACCTCGTGTGGCAGTGGGCTTGATGTAAAAGTTGTGTATGATCATCTATTCCCATTCAGGTGTAATAGTACCTTCACAAAAGGACAATAAATTGGGACTTCCTTTTCCTAATGCCTGCATGCTAGTCTTTAAAATTCAATAGCATCCCTTCAAATATGGTATGGTTAGCCATGTTTGTTTCTGGAGATATATGTAAATCTATACGGAATTGAACATTTTCAAGATAAATATTGATTATAATGTATCCCCTAGTTACAATTTAGTAGATCATTTCTTTGATAGCAGCACAGTGAGCACAAATCTTAAAGACAGACTAAAAGGGAAGCATACACAGTACATGTGTTTTCTATGTGCATGTAAGAGAAGAAACTATCTGTATGAAAAGGTGACAGGTATTTAAGATAGGTATTTAAGATAGGAATTATCATTAGCCTCGTGAATTGGTCACTTCCCTAGATTTAATTTTCTGAGGGGAAAATTACATGTATAAATTATAGAAATAATTCTTCGGGGAAAAGTAAATTAAACATAATTTTAACCTTTCCAAACTTCTTGGTTCTTATGTTGAACATACTCCAAGCAACACAATTAACAGTTACCCCATGTGTTTCCCCAATAAACTTGATGTAAGCAAGACAGAAATGAGAGACAAATGTACAGTGGAGTAACATGTTTTGGCAGTATTACTGCTGTTTTATTTAGAAAGGATTATTGTATGTGCATTTCCACAAAATACCTGTTGTTCTGTATTTATATTAAGAACGAACAAAGTCAAAGATGTACCGTCTTTGTAGAAAGGGCTGCTGAGGCTTGTGATGGTTCCCAAAGAAGTTCATTCTAATACCGTCCATTTTCTCTTGCTTGTTAAAAATAGCAATATTTGGGGCTCTCTCAGAAAAAGAGATTACAATTAAGTAGGATCGTCATCTTATTAAAATCAAAGAAAAAAATTACCTTCCTTGGTACTCAAACTATCTGGAACTCTAACGTTTTCAAGTCATTAAGTTGTATATACATTATAAACATTATGGAATTTCATATTCAAACAAAGGCTAAAAAATGGGATCATCACTCTGTAAAAAGGGAGCCCTGCCCTACCCTGACTGTTCTTTCTCTTTACCCTTGTTATGCACTGAATATATAAAATCAAAATTAAAGGTAGCTGAATTCCTTTCCTCTAGTCTACCCAAGACTCAGAAAAAAAAAAAGTCTCCATTCCTGAAAATTGTCTTCAGAAACTAGATCTAGATAGCAGATAAGCTCAGGAATAAAGACCTCTCACTCAAAATGAGCACTGAGGGTGTTTCACTTTCTCCTGCTTTCCTTGTACTTCCCCTTCTGCCTTCCCAAACTGAAATACAATTCAGTCTGTGATACAAAAATATCGAAAAATATTATAAAATTCATTACAACAGCTAGAAACTGATCCCCAAAGAAATAAAAATATGGAAAGGAATAAAAGTAAAGAAAAAATTCCTTAACTTTGTGCCAGAGAAAAAAACTGCCTGTTGATATACTGACTTTTCCCAACTATTTGCAATGTCCTCTGCTTTTGTTTTCTCTGTGCTTTTCTACTCTTCTTCCCTCAAAACTGTCTGATCTGTTTTCCTATCCTCAAATATGGAGCAAAAAGACATGATTAGCTTTCATCGTCCATCTCAAGTAGTTAAACAGATATTATTGAAATCAGAGTAAAAAAAGCCATGCTATCTTAATTAAGTTTCAGTTCCTTCACACCTATTATGTCATAATGCTGTCAAATCTCTGAAATATCTTCTAAACACTGAATTTCTACTGAAAGGAAAATAGCAAAGAAAAGCACACAAGAATCTAGAATGTCCAAGAATCTTCTGTCTCTTTTCTGCATTGACACACAATATTTTATCCATGATTAATTTTCTGTTCCTTGTGCTAGCTTTACATCCCCACTTTCACCTACTTTTTATTACAGTACCAAACCCCTTAAAATTAGGAACTCAGTAGTTGTTGTTTATGCTACATTGTTAATAGTTTTCTTTGGTTGTGGGGTTTTTGTTTTGTTTTGGTTTGTTTGCTTATTCGTTTTCTTTTGGTTAAAAAGGATGGGAATAAAAATCTTGATAAAGAATGCTCTGTTTTCAACTTCATTTGGAATTGAGAAACAATTAAAGAAAAAGGACTGAGAAACAGCACTGTGACATAAAACATCTTTCCTTAGATACTCAGTCTAGAAAGCAAATTCGAATAAATGAATATGTATCTGTTTTCCACTATAGTTGTCTGCCTGAAAACATAGATATTATGAGGAATTTTAAACAGAACTATACACAACGTAATTGCTTAATCTACCTCTAGATGAATATTTCCTAAATAATTGTACATGAACATGATAAATGCAACATGAGAACTGCAACTAGAGTTTGATCAATAGAGCTCCAAAGGAGTTCTAGTTTCCTCACAACCAGAATAATATCAATAGCTAAAAACTACAATGGATTATATTCTCTGACAGAGCCTGAGAAAATGCTTTAAAACATACACTATAGAGATCTGAGATCCTGTGGAGTGTGTAGATTAAATTTAATAACATTGGCAGAGTCAGGAAATACTTGTCTTTAAAAGGAACTTTTAAGAAAACCATTTATTGAACTACAAATTAGCATTTTTGTATTATCTAAACAGAGCAGCAGATTTCCCAAATATTAGATCTAGTCACTCAGTGAGCAAAATATTCTAGGCTCATGGTTCCTCTTCCCTCCCTGCAGTTTCATCAGTGATGTACTGAGGACTGTTATGATCCTTTTTATTTTTGTGTCTTATTTCCCCTTCCTTAATTTACAGAGGCTATTTGGCTCTGTACCAACAGAGTCCAAAACTGCAGTTGATTCAAAGCTATCATCAAGAATATTGTAATTAAATGATATTCAAAACACAAGTGATATATTAGCAATTTTCCAAGGGTTTCCTCTAATTTTGGGAACCTAGTTTTAGATAGTGAGGTGGCTTTATGTTCCATTAATCATAACCAGAACTCTGTTTAAACCAGGACAGATTGCCTAATTATATACCCCTGAAGTTTGCAGCACAAGAAAATGACAAAATAGTAGAAAGAAGCTGAATGAATCTAAATAACAAAAATAAAAGCCTCCTAAAATTCATATATCACAACATCACCACACGAACACATGGTTCTTCTATGCCGTTTGTGGACAAAACTTTAGCATCTTCATTAGATCATGATGGAAGGTTAATACATTAGTAGTACTTATATAAAAAGCAGATATAGTGTACAGTAATAATATTTAGTCAGTTTCCATGGGGAACAGAGAGGTATAGTTTCATGTGACACAAACTGGGTCAAGTTCTGTCTTGTTGCCCAGGATGAGACTGTTTGGCTTTCCAAGTTACACAATTGTGTCCGAAACACAAAACCATCCATTTGAAATGTGAAGAGCACATACACAAAGTCAGACATCACACTAAGGTCTATTACCATGTTCTGTTAAGAAATAAACACTACTAACTGCAGACTAATTCTCAATGGAAGGTAAACACAACCTATAAAGAGAGCAACTGGCAAGCAGTTCTCAGCTAAAGGTGTGAATTATTTAGAACCTCTCTAATGACTGACTGGTATGATACACTCATTGTGAAAAGTTGAAATTCAAGGACTTGTAGACATTTTATAATTTACAAATTGAATTTCTGTGATGTCTCATAATGAATAAGCTAAAGAAAAAAATGTGTTATCAGATTCAGAAAGCTGAAATGGATTCTTTAGATGACAATCACAAGTTTCCATAGCTAAGCAGGGGAGAAATTTTGCTTCAAACTTATCAATCTCAATTCATCTTCAAGTTACTTTGGTCTAGATCATAGATAATACATATGCTGCTCACAGAATATATGTGTTGTTCACAGATCACAGATAAATCAATGCTTTTTGAGACCAGAAGACTATGTATATCAACAAATATGATAGATAAATAGAAAAATTACTATATTAGTATTTACTGGTTTTACTTAGGGAAACTTTTTAAACCTCTTTCAAGGAATTTGCAAACACATTACAATCATATTTTGAAAAGGACATGGAAATAAATATAAGTATATTGCCTCTAGAATGAGCAGGAATTTTTATATTGTTTTTTTTCCTTCTTGATTTTAGCAAACTTACAGGGGAAAAAAAAAAAAAAAAAAGAAAGTTACCTGTTCAATTCCTAATATAAATAAGCATTAGAAGTTTCCCAAGAAAAAATCTCCTTTGGAGAATTCTGGACCAGAGACAATGATTCCTTGCAGTGCAATGCAAACTACAAAATATTAGTTACTCTATGTTATTTCATAGAATTCTAATAAAAAATTTTAATTGGCAGTATTTTTATCTATAAAAATAATTTTATTATGCTTTGTATGCGTACATGTGCATGAACATGCGCTAGTAGTTGCTCAAGTTGACATCCTCGATTGTGGCATAATATGCAGATCACGTTTTACCTTGTACCAAATTTATTTATGCCTTTTATACATTTTGATACACTTTTAAAAGATCTGGATAAGTAAATTGATTTTGTTTACACTTTCCTTCTTCCACACAGAAGCCACAGCTATTCTACTTTACTTTCAGTCCCTGTACATACAGAATTTGGTTGATTTTCAGTGGATTGCAGTACAACTTTAAAATAAAAGGACTTCCAATATAATATTTTTGTTGGTACATTTCAAGAACACTTTGTCCTCCAATTATTTTCCAAGATCAAGATGGCAACAAAATGTATATCTGATTAGCTGGGAAAATAACATTACAAATCATAGCTACCCGCTTTATATATGCCAACCTCATTTACTGCACAAGAGAAGATTGGATTTGTAAAGTGAAGAAATTAAGGTTTTTTTTTTTTTCTCTAAAATCGCACCACTGAAGGGGCAAGAGCAGGCACGAAAATATTAGATAATTTTTTTTCTGAAGGGTTTTTTTTTTTCCGATTGTGCCTTTTTGTTGTTGTTCTTTGCTGTCACTACACAGGGCTGTTGATGTATTAACCTAAAAAAAAAAAAAAAAAAAAGGGAAACAAATGCATAGCAAAAATTTAAAGATATCAGAGAAATTTTTGGTAATGCCATGCAACTCTTGTAGCTGTTCCATAGGAGTAAAAGTAAAATACTGTGTTAATGTCGTTTCAGAATTAATATGACTGCTCAGCTGCTGTAGAGATCATAGTGGCATCATGGCATTCAACAGAGCATTGCCTGTTGACACTGCTTTACCCTGGTTGAGGATCTGGCTCTGATTAAGACTGGGAATTAAAGATTCAGAATCAATAAATATTCTGTGGTGCTTTTTTTAATACATTTAAGTCAGTCTGATCCTTCATCACTGAAAGCAATGCATTCTATGTAGAGATTTTCATCCATCTTCATGGTCTCTCTGGGGTATGTATTCCGTGATGTCCTGCCAGAACAGACAGGACCAGGATTACAATACTGAATGGTGACATAGGCTTTAAAAAGCATACTACTGAAAGATGGTATGTGATATGGGGTGACTTAATGGAACAGAGAAGAGTTTAAGGAGGCTGTAACCTTTCCAGTAGCATCATCAGTATGCACTCTATGCCATGTGAAAAGCAAGCAATAATCAGCCTGTCTATGTGTATTGTGGGTATTCTGTCCTGTGTGGGACAGTCTGTTCTGTGGCCTGCAAATCGGAGGCCTTTTTCAAGGATATACTACACAAATCTGTACTTTTCAGTCTGCGTGGAGATCTAAGGCTATGTTTATAAAACATAAAAAATCCTGTTATTATCTCTTGTAGCATATTTTGTGAAGGGTAGACATGATGACCCAAATAATTATAGTCTGGTTAGCTGAACTTCTGTGCAGTCACAGAAAAGCTGATACAACATAAAAGTAATAAAGAATTAAAGGATGGTAGCATAATTAGTGCCATTCAGCACAGTTTTATGGAAAATAGATCCTGTCAAAACTTCTGATGAGGTGACAAGTTCAGTTCACAGAGGAAAATGTGTTGACATAGTAAAACTTCTGTAAGGGCATTTGTCTGCACAACATTCAGATTAAAAATTAGCACTATGCAAAATTCCTTGTAGCACATACTAATCATTTGAAAAACTAGTTCATTGGCATATCTCAGGAAACATCTGTTAATTGGCAAAAAATTGTGCAAAGAGGAATTTCTATTTGGCTAGTACAAAGATCTTGACTGATTACTATCCAATATTAATTTATCCAGAAGATACTGTACATTCATGTTAGAAAAAAAACATGCAGTTGATACAAAAATCATGGAATGATGAACAGGACCAGACAGTGATGGCTCCTCAGTTTAAGAAGGACAAGGAATTACTGGAGGGAGTCCAGTGGAGAGCTACAAAGATGATTAGGGGACTAGAGCACCTTTCTTATGAGGAGAGATGGAGAGAGCTGGTTCTGTTCAGCTGGAGAAGAGAAGGCTGAGAGGGGATCTCATCAATGTTTATAAATATCTCAAGGGTGTTAGTCAAGAGGATGGGACCAGACTCCTTCCAGTGATGCCCAACAACAGGATGAGGGGCAACAAGCACAGACTGAAGCACAGGAGGTTCCATCTGAATATGAGGAGAAACTTCTTTACTTTTAGGGTGCCAGAGCACTGGAACAGGCTGCCTAGAGAGGTTGTGGAATCTCCTCTGAAGACATTCCAAACCTGCCTGGACGCATGCCTGTATGATCTGCTCTGGGTGAACCTGCTTTAGTAGGTTGGTTGGACTAGATCTCCAGAGGTCCCTTACAATCCCAGCCCTTCTGTGATTCTCTGATTCTGTAACTGTGATTCTGTGTCTTAAGGAAAGAGAAAAAATATGTAAACCTCTTTATTAGAGGACTTGTTTAAGAAAACTTTGACTAATTCCACTGAACATTCCTCAGCTTTTTGAAGCTGGTGATTAGGTTATAAATTTGGCTATAGGCTATCATCCTATATTACAAATCTGAAAGTAAAAAATCACACAATATGTTATATGCATTTAAATATATTCAACGGACTTTCAACATTCTGCATTTATATTGCTACAAGTATTTTCGTCTAAAGTCCTAAAAACTTACATTTCATGAAAAGGAAAAAAAAAAAATGATGTTAACCATCAAATCAGCTCTCAGGAAACACTTAGATATTTTTTGCATTGCAACATTACTGTAGAAATACTTTATTCCTCTATTTTGCATGTTTCGAGAAGATTCCTAGCAGTCCAACGAATTACTAACAATTACTAAGATGTGGACAGTTTTTCCAGATACTGCAGCATTTAAATGTTATAGCCTAAATCAGCAGAGGAGGCATCGTTTTATCTTCTGTCATCATAAGCACATTTATATACTGGAAAGCCGGAACAAAGCCATTAAATAAAATATTCTAAGCCAAGCATTGTAAATGCAGTTTTTAATGGCTTTTTATACATGATGGCTTAAAAAAAAAATTAAAATATTTTAGCATTAAATTTAAGGTCTAATTAGTCATCACTGGTATGCTATTTCAAATAGTAAAAAAAGACATTTTCTTCAGAAAAAAAAAAAAAAAAAAAAAACAACAAAACAGTATTGTGACTTATTAGGGTTTTCCTCTCCTGGCTCAGTATTTACTTATTTTGCATTGCCTATCATTTAAGCTGCGCAATTCATGTCAAGAGGCTGAAGACAGAAAACAGTTATACATTCAATGTTTCATTAATTCTGCCTTCACTATTTTTTCTTAATGTTTCAATGAAATTATAAAAAAAAATGAGATTTCTCCTAAAAAGGCTACAGTACATATAGTCTGAGCAATTTGCACACCGTAAGTCATTAGAGACAAAACTTGCAAATGAGACTAGTGAGGTGAAGGTATCTCAATATTCAAGGAAAGGTTTACCAATTTACTAGCAATCATTTATTATCCAGCCTGAATGCTCTCTCTCATTCTGGACTATCACTCCTTAATCTTCTCTACTATAACACCTATCAACAGGTTGGTGGAATGCGGCTACACTTCTTTAGTCTGTAATCCTATGTTGTTGAAGGAAGAACTGCATAAGCTATATTTTAAAAGGGAAATAAAATATAATTATGTAAATGCCGCCCTCCCCTCAACACTTTCAGTATTGAGATCAAATACAGCAATGACCTGTATAAACACTACAGAGACAAGTAATCTTCAGTTGGGAGTAAGCACACCTCAAACTGTTGGCATGAATTCACTGGACATTATCTTGTAATGTTCCTTCAAAGTAAAGATAATTGTGCTCAAAGCATGGTTTTTAAAAATAATGCATTCAACTTCTCTCAGGGAAATGGATGAAAAGCAGTATTTCCATCCTGAGTAGCTAGAAGTTTGTCATAGATGAGGCACTCGGCTATAGCACAAAGCTCACAATTTACAATCATCTGCATGATATCATCTGGTAGTAGAAACACCTAGTATTAGATGGGTTAGTGGGTTATTTTTTACTGGCCTTCCACTGCAGTCTTCTGTCTGGGCATTAGGGCATAACTAGGGATCATACATGACAGAATAGGAAAAATGAAGTAAAATGTAAAATGTCCATAAATTAACATTTTCCATAAGACTTTTGATTACATTCTCTGTTTAAACATCAAGCAATCAGAAAACAATTTCACTTTGCTCTTTTTGTATGGTCTTTTAAATTTCACATTGTTTGGATTCAATGTTAGAATAGGTTATTTGCCTTGTTATTCTATGTAGACTGAAGAAATTCCAAACAACACCATTTTTTAAACCATAAATTTGACATATCTGGAAGAAGGGAGGTAAAGCAGCTTGTAATCATCAAATTGATTTCTTGTTTTAATGAATCTTATCAACAGCATTTAAAAATGCTTATAGATATGGGGCTGAAATGCAAAAATGCTCTTTCAGTTGCTTTTCTTGAAAATTCAGCATGTCTTTTCAAGGACTGGTTTTAATGAAACTGAAATGCTTACAGAAATTATAGGAATGTACTACAAGTAGAAATGTTTCACTTGCAATATTACACTCTTTGCATTTATGGGGATATATGTTTATTAAGATTTTACGGTGGTTGTAACGCTGATCATTACAAATGTTTCATCTGGGTTAGAACATTAAGTTGCCTAAAATTGCCTTCCTTTTCTGAGAAGACAAAATACATTTTACTAAATCAGTTCAAACGTAACTGAATAGAAGTTAACAAATTAGTACAAACTAGTGAAAACAAACAAACACAAACAAAAAACAACAACAAACAAACCCTCAGCAAATAAATCTGTTCACAGCACAGTAGCTGCAGTAAAATAATAGAATTGTTCCTGGATAACTTCATATCGGTGTTGTTCTTCTATTAGCTTTTCCCAAAGAAAAAAATATGGATATTACTGTTGATCCAACAAGGCTCTGAATTGTGCATGCAGAAACTCTCACTCCTTTAGTGAAGTTCCACTGTGCTAATCCCCTTGGAATGCAGCATTTATCACCTACCAAACAAGTGTAAAATATTTCAGTCCAAGAGGATTATCTGCGTTTTCTTCCTCTCTGCTCTACTGGAGCAGAAGAGGAGAGGGAGGGAAGGTAGGCAGGGTGATTCACCAGCTAAGGAAGTAAAAACAAGTAGTTACAAGAAAATTCCTAAATAATTTTGGCCAGTTGTCTTTGTCCCTGAGTTCTTTATTGTGGATTTTTTTTTTTTTCACTGAGGTTTTTAAGGGGGCAACAAATCAAAATGTCACGTTTCCTGAAAACAAAACATCTGGAGAACCGTAGCCTAAGCCAAAACTACAGCCCTGACACCACAAGTGTAAAACAGATACTGGAGGAAAATATTATTTACTCCAAGGAGCTGTGACAGTCATTCACCCCTCATACAACCATTCCAGCATCCCTGCTGCTTCTTCTCCAAAAATTTTATTCATTATTTTTGATACACATGAACAGAACTGAACACAGTAGTTAATAATGAGGTTCACTGTGTTTTTTGACAGCAGAATTTTATGCCTTGCCTCGTGACCTGGTCCCTTCCTAGCAGGCCTAAACATTGGGTTTTCAGTGTTGAACTGATGCTCTCAGAAAGCTAGTCACATGACAGATCTTTTTCCTAAGTGGTAACAGCTAACTTAAGGTCTATCACTGTATATTTATCATCAGGGTCAAATTGTCCTATCAGTGCTTCTTTGTGAAAAACAATGATTGCGAGATCAGTCTGCAATTCTAACCAGCCTCTTAACTTTGACTAACATGAAGCTCCCCATATACTCAGCTATTTGTCACCTCACATTATTTATCACTTTTGCTTGACCAAGGCTGAATATTCTGCTGGAGCAAAGGTTCTAGCACAAATCTTTCTAGGATCTATTGGCCAGTTCTTCCCCATTACAAAGTCTTTCATTTCCTGTGTGCTTATTGATTATCAAGTAATATTTTAGTATTTAAAAAGAAAAAAAAATAAAGAAAAAGGGAAATTAGCAGCATTTTACAGACAGAACATTATAGCATCACTGGAAATTAATTATATTCCTCTCTGTATGTTTTTTTTTCCCACAGAAAGCTCTCACATCTCCTGGACAGGTAGCTGTAGGTGGTGGCCACACTTGGCTGAAAAATCATCTTTTTTTCTGATAGACTTCCCTTTAATGATAGTTCTGATGAATCATCTAGTGCTTGTCATTTGTAAAGCTCCCATCATATTTTTGTTAGAGAGGTGTTGGCCTTTGTGATAAGGTAGATGACCAGAAGGATTTAATCACATTCTGCATACCCAAATTCTTCCTTTTTGGGTAGGATATCCTCTTCTCTTCTCTGATCTAATAACAGTTGCTCATGCCTCCTCCTTCAGCTATTGCTCTGGTCAGCTATGGATTATATTACTGCTATACCTATTGTTTACAAATTTATTTTAGATACTTCAAAATGTAAAGTGATGACTAAACATAAATCAGACTTTTTTTCCCCTGAGATTCTTACAAAAAAGTGTCACCTGTACTTCATTTCATGCCATAGGAATGCCTGTTGAAGTGTCTTACTCAAAGTGATTTCCCATAGTGCTTGTCAAGGACAACCACCTTTTCTATAGCAAATTATGACACCTTGAATTATGACAAACAGAAACTTTCAGTGCATCAGTATTCATTTATATGCACTGTACTTAATTTTAATTATTTAAGCCAGAATATTTGTTTGAGGAACCTAGAATACTACACAAATGTTTAGCCTGCATTATCCCCAAAGTAAATACAATTTAAGAGCTATATGAGTAATCTTTGAGAAATTTTCACTGAAATTCTAAAAGAAACTTGTTCAATTTATCATACTCCTTTTCCCCATTTCCTCCATGCCAGAAAAAAATTAACATAAATGTAAGGACTCAAAACTGGCATTTTGAGCAGTTTTTATCTATAATTATGTGGATGTTTCCATAAAAATATTGTTCATATAGCTTCTATAATATGAATTGTTGATATAGCTTCTATAATAAGAAGGTACAGTTACAGCTGTGTTTAGTTAATACAGAACAGATTAAATTGTTGATCTGCTCTTCAGGTCTGTTTCCCAGACCTGTTCACCAAAAACCCAGACAAAAGAAAACATACCAGGATTCTGCCACACATTTCTTACCATTATTTTTTCAGTGACTGTTGTGAATTACTGAGCAAACCTCAAGAAAATGTAATTTTTAAAAACGTAGATATGCATCTTCTAGGAACCCTGAAATTCTTTAGTTTTTTACCAGTGATTTTTCAAGACAGCAACGTTTTTTTTTTTTTTAATTATACAGAATCAAGAAGTAAAAAGAAAGTATAAATAAATTGAACATACAAGTATGATAACCATAGCCATTGCAAAATTTAGCAGAAGAAAGATTAAATGCATTGATGACTAGTTGTCTTGTTAGCAACAGGATGTAATTGCACTGAGTAAGGGAACACTGCACACATGATAAAACTTAAAGGGACCTATTTCTATGAGCAAGACTTCAAATAATTCCACAGTGTGAACAGGACTACACATGGTGAACCAGCAGAGTAAGATGTCACTACGAGTACTGCGAGGTGCTTGAGGAATACTGAGCTTAACCTCCCTGTGGTGCTGTCCTATTCATGCAGGCAGCTGCAATCATCTTTATTTTACAGTGGCCAGAACTGAGAGCAGGAGTTCTGATCTACAGATAATCTCGGGCAGAGCTGAAAAATGTACTCATATCTCCCAAGGTTCAGTTAAGTGATTTGAACTACAAAGTGATGTTCCTTTTTAAAATAACTGGCTCGTTCAGTAAGTGAATGATATTTAATACATGAATAAATATTTGCTTCTTCATGTACAGATTCAGAAAGCCAAAAACTAAAACAGAACTCATACCACTACTCATATGTTTTCCTATGTTTTCTAATAATAAATACCACTACATCTTCTTTACTAAATCTAATATTACAACTTTTTGGTGAGGAGGGAAGATATCTATGCATGCCTTACACGGTGTCAGTGTAGACACTGAATGCTCCATAACATGATTTCCATATCAATGAAACTGAAATCTTCTCTTTTATTATGAAATTGTTTTTGATGTGTAGAATTCTCAAGACATCATCATGCTTTTAGGGATAAGACTCGACACTTTGAAAAGCCCTTGAAGAGTCTATGTCAGCTCCTGGCCTCATTTTAGTCAATGGAATAAAACAGAAACACGATGCATCGGCTTCACCTGAATTTTCTGCCTTAAAAAAAAAGGAGCGCATCCAATTAAAAAGCTGAAAGAGCAACCACAGAGAATCAGAAGGACAGATAGACTTTTTTTTTTTGTTACAGTTTTAGAATACTGAGTTTGTATTCTTTCTCAAGGCTCAGTAATAAAATTGCTATTCCATCAATCTCTGTGTTCTTATGAAATTGTAAGACAAAAAAGATACCTATATGAGCTTTCCAGAGCAGTTCATATTAATTTCTTTCTTTAGCTATGACTGGTGAGTTGGCTGTAGCAGTTTTGGGGAGGCACAACATTAGGTGGGACATACTTGATTTTATTCTGGCTTCTGACACTTGGCCATGTGATGTCAGCTACATGCCAACTAAGAGCACAATGGATGTAAATCACCATGAAACAGTTGCACAGCTGTTTTAAAACCTGTTCACAAAGAGTGTTTATCAGTGTTCGTCTGTTAAGCTGAGACAGGGTTTGAAGCGGAAGGTGAGTATCCACTCCAAACTCAACTCAGTATTTTCATGAATGATTTAGGTGATACAATTGAACACTGTTTATATCATGCAGAAGAAGGACAGCAAACACTGCAGCAGGCAGGACCGTAATCCAAATCATTTTAGCAAACTGAAGATAGATGACCCAAGAACAACAAGGTGAATTAAAGAAAGAAAAGAGCAAAGTGCTTCCTGTAGGCAGGAGAAATCAGACAGACTGAAAGTAACATTGGACAAGGTGGCAAATATGGGAAAGAAAACTACAGGAGATCATAACAGTGACTCAGAAATGACAATCAACATTGTAACTCTGTGCAAAAGCCAGATAATCTGAATCAGCAAAGCTTTAATCACAGCTATATAGATAAAATACTTGATGTTCTATATGTCTGCTTTACTTGGTGCTGGTGACGCATCAGCTGAAATACCTTTTTTTTTTTTTTCTTTATACTCCATCCTAAAAGTGTACAGCACATATAGGAAGAATCTAGAGGAGAACAATAAGAGACCAAGAAAACATAAGCAATAAGGAAACATAAAATAAATAAATCTGCTTTGCCTAGAGAAGAGAAAAAAATGAAGAATCAGCATGATAAATGTCTTTTAACACGTAGATGGTATAATAAAACAATGTTTGTCATGCCTGTTCAAGAAAGGTCAAAGATATCCAGTAAAATCATTTTGGTTGTATACTAGGAAAAACTTCCCGCATGCCAGAACAGATTACTTGGTAATGATATGCAAACCATTTTATTAGTTAATAAAGAATCACTTAGCTAACCAAGTGTTAGAGACAGCTCAAGTATTATTAATAATTAATATGTGCAAGAAATATTATAAGGAGATCTCTTCTATCTTTATGTTTCTATAATCCTACTATAAGTAATTTAGCATTACCTGAGTAGAGGAGCA
Organism: Patagioenas fasciata; assembly: GCF_037038585.1. Lineage (NCBI taxonomy): Eukaryota > Metazoa > Chordata > Aves > Columbiformes > Columbidae > Patagioenas > Patagioenas fasciata. Next base: position 71,214,438 of record NC_092522.1, read on the forward strand.
ACTAGGCAGGACTTTCTGGACTCATGGGTATATCTTTCTAAATACATCAATAACATATGAATATGTAATTTGTTTATTTATTTTTTTTTTTCTATTTCACTCTAATGATAAAGTAATCCTCATTCCAAAGGACTTTATACCTGACATAGTTCCACGTGATAAAATGTATAAAATACAGAGTTCCATATTTCTACAATTTCATATTCAATTCTAAAAAAGTAAAATCAAATATTTATTTTCTCAAGGACTTACATATTCATCAGTTTGCCTCCTTCTCCTTTTTACCTCATCTAACATGTACCATGAAGGCCATTACAAAAAAGATACTACAGAAAAGAAACAGCCATTAATAAAAATATACCCTTAAATTTTTAAGTAGGCTGAACATATATGCCTTGCTCAGTATTGGAAATCTTCAGATCAGATCTTTTGCTTTGAATTTTTCATGCAGTCTTTCTATTTTTCTTGTTATGAGTGTCTTCTATAGTACTAATCAATACAGAGCCACAAATTCTTGACATTGCTCTTTGCTTTGAAGCGTGCACTTACTTCATTTGCCTTTTTAAAGATCTCCGCTTTTGAAATTCAACTATTCTGTGCTCTGAACTGAAAACCCAAGGGCTTATTATTCATTTGCATGTTGGTATCATTTTTTGTATAAGGTTTTCAAAACTGACTCCCATTGTTTCATGGACATGGTAGGCAGGTTTTCAATTTATTTCATGTGCAGGATCACTAGCTTACTCTGAAACAAAATGATAATCAATGAAGGAGGAGAACCAAATAAACTAGGCCACTCCAACTGAAAACATGAAGGAGTTTTTCAGCATGTTTATAAATGAAAACTCTACCATTGTCATTATTTCTCCTTTTCTTGAAGGCAAATCAATAAATGCAGAATTTTCAAAAAAAGCATAAGGATTTTTTTTTTTCTAGAAATCAAACCCCATTTTCAGAAATTACTAACAGACTAAGCACTCAGATTCCAATTTAAACACACTTTAGGCTCTATGGCACCAGATTTTTAAATATATTAGGAGCTTGGTGTTACAGGAAGGCATCCCGTTGTGCTTAACTACCATTAATTCAATGGCTGATAGGCACTTAAGGTTGGATTCAGCTCATTTAACTTCAGCTGCCTAGAAATCAGGTATCTACTCTGTTGGCACTCTAGGCAGAGAAGCAGGGATCTCCAAGGATTGTTTCAGCCCATCACCACCTGCATCAGGCAGGTGTCTAGGAAAACGGGAACATAAAAAGAAGGACTGAGAGTGTGAAGAATTACACATGGGAAGGCGCACGTCACACGAGCATGGGAGCACATAGTGGCATGTTCTGCTGAGGACTTGGAGACTTAGCCATTTCTTCTGCAATGTCTTGGCTGTACAATTTGAAAGACTTGCAGAAATATCCATGTCACTGCCTTTATATACATACTAAATCCTTCATGTAACTGTATTATAAGCAGTTGTAAGGCACATACATAAATCTTAAGAGTATAATTAAGGTACTTAATACTTATGTACACATATATAAGGTATTTATACAATCTGTACACACATATGTAAATTATCATATGAAAATATTATCAGATCAGTCACTACACTTACTCATTTTCATGTGTTTCTGTACTCAGTACATAACTATTAGATTACGGGAAAAATGTGCAAATATACATCAATATGCAGATTTATGTTTATTCATGAACTCAGCATACAATATATCCCAGAATTTTAAAATATAAACTTTCACTTTGAGACCTGAATCAGGATAAGTACTATTATATCCTGAAGATGCTTTGGGAGAAATGTTACATCAAAATTAAGTCTCCATAGTCTGTTACAAGCCCTTGCTTTCACTATGTGAAGAGAGACATTTTCTTAAAGAATCCCAATTACTTCAGATTTGTACTTTACACTATTTCCAAGTGTGAAAGCCCAAGAGTCTGGCAATTATCATTATATTCTCATTCCTGTAGCAGGTTGTATATGCTAATGAAGAGAAAAAAACCTAATTACATGGTATCATATTCTGTTGTTACTAAGCACTCTTGTAACCTCTTCTTCCAAACAGCTGTCTAAGCTCATAACTTTTTCCTTTATTAAAAATTAAAACCACAGAATTCAGGAAGGCAAATTCAACAGCCAGAAGCTGTAGTTTTAGGAAACGTCTCATGCTTTGAACCCCATCATTGTTTGTCAACCATGAAAAATGCACAGTCAGAAGCATAAAAGCTTTCTGATTCTACACAAATTATGCTATATTGTATATCCTTGTGCTGAGTTGAAACTACTTATGTGACTGAAATAATTGAACCCATTCACAAAGGCACTGATAGTATTTGGCAAGTAGAACAGGAACTATTCAAGACAGAATAACTAAAAGAAGATGGGATATTTTTTGCCCACCATAAACCAATGCACCCATTACACAAGACAGCATCTGCTGAGAAAAAAAAAAAAGTAAAATAAACAAGAGGTAAGAACACCATTTGTTTTTTTAATGTGTGTGGTTTTGTTTGTTTGTTTTACAAATCATGCCTATAAGAATAAAGAAATAAAAAATACAATATTAAAGAAAAATAATCAGAGACAGAATGACATGTATGTGTTGCCAAATGAATCGCGAAACATTGATACATGTGTCTGTATGTATGTATGCATATGTTTGTTTCTCAATAAAAGTGAGTGGTTAGTTCTCTAGGCTTAAGGAGAAGCTTTTCCAGTGGAGGAATTTCTTTCAGTATTGCCCATAGCAATATTTCTTGCATAGCCATTTGAACACCTAAGATTAACTGCAGTTGAGTAGATGGATAACCTTTGCACAACATTTTACATTATCCTTATGTGAATACTTATGCAAGTAGCTTTTATACTGTGTGGTATCTATATTATCTCTGCAATGTATTTAACAATATTTCACTAAAATTTATATTATGATGTCATATGCAACATATGAAAGAAAAAACCACATCTATATGAAATTCTAATGAGGAAAAAAAAGTTTTTAAAAAGTTTTAAAAAGTTTTTAAAAAGTTTCCTTAAGTCAAACTTCAAGATAAACAAATATGTTCCAACTGCTTAACTTCTCCACCTAACGCAAATCAATCTCCATCACTGTTGCTGTGACAGATGTCTTGTACTTAGGTTTTAGGAACACCTGTGGGAACACTACAAGTCAGGTCCAGGTGGTTACAATGGGTAGTGAATTACAGAATGACAAACTTCAGTGTATTCTGTTAGTGGCGGTTAAAGAGAAATACATGAATGAAACTGCACTCTAATACAGTGCTTCCCCATATCTCCAAAGCAAAATAAAGCTTGTCAATTTAGCCCAAACCAACTAGAATAGATTTGGATGTGTTAAGCATCAGAAGAATGGACCAGTGATGAGCGAAGTCAAGATTAAAAAAAAAGTGTTCAGCTTTAATAAGCTGAGGGAGGAAAAGAGAAGAGTGACAAACATAAAATTGTCAAGAAAACAGAAAACAAGGAAGACAGAAATTGGTTTGTGCATCTCATTGGAAATCATAGACAAGACCTTTATATAGAGAGAGCCCTTCACTTTTAAGCTATGGTCAAAAGCCTGACAAATCTAATACCTTTTTTCTTTTCATCTGAGAGTGAGGTGTGTCTCAATTAGTGCAGAGGAGGAACTTTTTTTTTCCCCATAGTTTTGAGCACTCTGATCTTACTCTCCCTCTACAATGCAATCAGAAGTTTTTCTGTAAAAGGGTTCATTGGCAGTTTAAAGATACTGGTGAGATACTCAGACACAGCATGTTACTGATCATCTCATTATTGCTGAATTAGGCAAGTATTGTAGGGTGGTAGAAAAATAGCCTGAGTTACACTGTGGCCTGCCAAAGAACAGGCTGTTAGAATGAAACTCACAATAAACCACACTTTTGCTTAATTCATAAGGTTATTTAATCAATCAAATCCTACCCTCAAAACACAGAATCCAATTTCTACCCAAACAGGTGTTTGTGGTAGTCTGATAAGTGGGATATAATGCCATAGTACAGCAGCCTACTCCTGTATAGATAGGATGCCCCTTAAAATAAATGTCATTGAAATAGCAGCAGCAAGATTTGAAAACATCAACACTAGAGTGAACTCACACTCTGGGGATAAATTCACAAAGGTAATCATCGAGTTTAGTGGGTTATTAGAAAAGGAGATGAAATATTTTTCATAGCTAGTCGTTCATTCTGAGCATATGGAATCAAAACCAAACAAGCTGAGAGTGTGCTGTCAGCTGCAGCGTGACAGCACTAAAGTCAATGAGGTTTTGCCAGAGAATAAATTTTCTGGTTTATTATGGACAATTAATAAAAATTCATCATCAAATCCCACAGAGTTATCAAAGTTGACATCAGTTAATTCACTTACCCATATCCCACAGATTGCTGCCTTTCAGTAGCAATTTTGGGAACATTCCTTTCATTGGAACAAGAAAAGAAGAAAGTGACGAGAAAAAATTACTAATATTTAAAATTGATTATACAGTTTCGTGGTAGCAATTTTACATGAGGAGAAATTAATTTGGTTTTTATGCCAAATAGTTACATTGTACCATTTCTGGAAAGATTTGTTTAAATATTTAAGGACATTTTTCTAGTGAGTGTAAATTTTCTTGGGGTACAGAAAGCACGGCACAGCTCTATGGCTAGGGTAGACATTCACTTTGAAATATTTGTGACAGTTTAAACATATTAATCCCTCTTTAGCTTTTATCAGTGTCTTCTCTAGGAGATACTCACCTGCTTTAGTGCAAAGTTGTGTAAGAACATATTTTATGTGGCTGCTAAGAGTGGCTTCAGATATATCTATGTATTTTAGCCTGGAGATAGACCACGAATGTTCAAGTGCTTTGGTGCAAGGCCATGGGAGTGGGACCCTCCAGCAGATGGGCATCTGCAATCACAGAGCATAACAAGATGATGAACCACTATTAGAGATGATCAGCCACTGCAGTTATTTTCAGTGCATGGCCTTGTGGTCTCTGAGCTCGCTGCTACCACTGCAGGGGTGAGAAAGGAGTACGATCATTATGCCACTGCACTCACACTGTTCTATGGGGTGTGGACAATATTAAATAGGGTCAAAAAAGTAGAGTGCTTCACAGCTCACATTGCTTTCCCAGTTCAATAGATTCCTATTCATATGTGAAAAGACAATGAAGGCAATGCAGAGTTTTTATTTCCTACTGGATTAACACACTGGCATAAGTTTCAGTGACTTAAGGATCACAATGGTTTTCTTCAGAAATTTCCTTGGCATCTGAACGGGCTTAGTATTGCCTTGAAATTTCTGGTACATCCCTGTTCACAAGATGGAGCTTATCTGACAGATTATAATTAGAAGACTGATTATTTATTTATATTTAGAGGAAAAATAAATGTGAAGAAAGCATTTTCTAGCCATTGCACCTACATTTAGCACAACAAATTGTTTAGGACTATCTTATAGTATTTCATATGTACTCAAAGAGAATAAATTATGAAACAAAAAGAAGACACCATGAGACAGTGACATTTACCTTGATTTTAAAAAGCATAACACATTTTTGTGTGTTTTCATACTTTCAGAAAAGATGAGTGGGTGCTTTGGCAAACTCCCCAGCTTCCAACTATGGTAAGCAACCTTTCAGCCCTGGTCCACAGCTGATTTCCTGAGTCTGATTTAGATACTGATTTATATACATAAGAAAAGCCCTACCTATGAGACGCACAGACAGCTCCCCCCAGAAGAGTTGTCATAGCAAACATGCATTCAGTAGCTGTGACCTTCTGAGCATCTGCTTCACTGGAAATAAATTTATCTTCTGATTTTCCATTTTAGGCACTTAGTATTTTATACATGATACCATATTTTAGGCAAAATCAACAAACTAAGTATACTTTGTGATTTCCTATCACAATTTGCTTCAGCATTAAAGGGGTGAAAAATTCCACTTTTATATAAATGTTTTTCACCATATGTTCTGTCTACAGTAATAAACAGTTGAAATTTTATAATCAGTTATCTTCTAGCTGGTAAAGATCTTGAGGTCTAAAAATTGCTACAAACTAAATTATCTGAAACCATAAGCATGCTTAATAGTATCTACCCATGAAACTACGCTCAGAACAACCTAGCACTGTTGGTTGCCAGCACCATTTTCAATTTTCATCTGTTAGATATATGATCGAGCATGTCAAGTCTGCCCTGAGTAATAGAAGTGAAAAAATAAAGTCATTTACTTAAAACATTTTGATAGCTATTTATCTGAAAACCCTGGTCAGATTTATCGCTCAAAGGCATTTACCTACAAAGTTAACCAGATGCTTTGACTTGAAAACTAATTTAATTTCTCTGTTATCTTAACAGGACATCTGTTAAAACAACATCCACGGAAGGTAATATGTTCAAAATTAAACATCCTGCAGGTTGTTTTATTAGCGTATGTGTAACATTGACATTTAACTGTTAACGACCACCACCTTACAAAAATAATTAGTAAATGTGGAATCCAAGCAATATAATGAGTATTTTAATGGACAAAAAGTAATGCAGAATGAACGTGTAACTGGTGTAAGCTCAATCTTGTTAAATTCATTGCTTTGTTACCATTGAGTTACACTGAAGATGAATAAATCTTTTTTTTTTTTGTTTCTTTCTTTCACCAGTTTCATCTAGGTATCAAACTGTCCCTTTAAAATCAGAGTATATTAGCTGCATAAAGTGTTCAGCACTCATAGCCAGAATGTTTTTTAAGCATATGAGTGACAAGCTATGCAAATCATATCCTGAAGTAATTTGCATTATTGCAGTCAATTTGCATATGGATATCAACTGCACTTCAGAGCAACTAGGTATCAATCCAAGCAGTGGCATGTGAAAGTCAGACACATAGGTGGATGTGTGCTTGCCAATGTTGGGATAGTCAAGTGGAAAAATACTAGCAGGTGCCTATTTCCAGTTGTTCTTCATAAGTTTGTTGGATAAGATGGTGGGGACAAATAGGAATGGCAGAAGGAAACTGGGGGTCCATGTTCCCTCCCACCTCTTCCTTTTATCCCCACCAGCAATGCAGGGCTGATGTTACTCTGTCTGTTGGCAGGAAGTGCTACAATCATTGCTGCCTCTTCCTCTTCCCATCAGTGTCATTCAGTGGAAAAGGAAAATAAAAGGGATGGACTGCACTACAGTCACTCAAATTCGGCCATATCTAGCTAATCCTGGAGTAACATCTCAAAATACCAAGGAAAAGGCAAACTTATCAGTGGTGAAAAGCTACTAATGCATGAACATAAGCTGTGGGTGGATTTCTAAACCGTTCAATTCTTCCTTAAGATCTTTTGCATCAAATGCTCTGCTGTAGTCCTAGTTGGTTGCTGAGCCTGGCTGGAGGCAGGAGAATGGACTAGCCATATCTTGAAGTCCCTTCTGGCCTTACTTTACTATGAACCATGACTATGAGTACGAAAACACTGATTTTAATCACAGTGTACATTGGCACTTGGGAAATCCCACTTACATGATTTCTTTCATTTTTCTTTATTATTCTGCTTTCATTTTATTTCCATAGAAAAGCATGTAAAATTGTGAAAAGTGAGCTGATTATTTATTACATGATAATTAGCTTTTTTTCTTATGAGGTGCAACAAGTTGTTTATGGTTTGAAATAGGAATTCAACTGCAGAAAGGACAAAAAAAGAAATCTCAACTTCCATTGTTTTTACTTTACAGAAAGGACAGAAAAGACTTTAGAGAAAGGACAAAAAGGAAGTACTAAACTTCAGTTAAAAGACTAAAAGAGGAGGTGTTGGAAAAGATGGAGCATGAATCTTCTCAGAGGTACACAGTGAAAGGACAAGAGGCAATGTCATAGATTTCAGCAATGGAAATTTCAACTGCATATCAGCAGAAAATTTTTCACAATGGTTAAGAACTAGAGAGCTGGTGAAATTTCCATCCTTGTAAAGTTTTAAAACTCAACTGCCTAAAACTCTGAACAACTTGATCTAACTTTGAAATTGGTGCTGCTTTGAGCAGGAGACTGGATTAAGTGACCTTGAGAGGTCTCTTCCAACATGATTTAGTCTGTGATTTTGTGGGTCTAAGTTATCTTATATTTGGGGTCGGTAGGAGAAAATATGTTCAGAAACATATTTTTTCCCTTAAAACTTCTGGCAGAAAATGACCTGATTACATATTTTTCTTTTGTTTACATTTTAATAGCTACAATACATTCAGTTCTTTGTATCATAGTTCACTTCAATTTTAAATAAATGCATTTTTTTAATCATTCTTTCTCTTGTTCACCCTGTTGCAGCTTAGGACAATATAGGAAAGGAATCAACCTCATTTGAATGCAAACAGCAACTTTTTTTTAAGAACAGTAGCTTTCAACTCAGATCTGTAAAATGAGTGCTAAAATCATGAGGAACTGACTTTAGCTACACATGGTGGGCTACATACATGCTATCGTCACTGTGCTTAGAGTTCCTAGGTGCTGTACCTAAGCTTTCACAGTATTATTCTGTGAAATTCTGCATGTTTCCAGAATGGAGCTGAAGTAACTTGTATGAAGTACGGAAATTAATTATATAATGGCCAATTATGAAAAAACAAAACATGTAATGGCCACACATGCTAAGAAAAACACACTATTTTTTTTCTTATTCCTTTATTATATTTTTCTGACTGCAGCAATAATGGGAGTAAGATCCAGTATGGCAGCCTCTCTCAATTCCCAAACTTGATTCATCTCTAAAATAGGCCACACTGTACAGAGATTAAGGAAAGGATTGTGAAAAAAAGAAAAAAATACAGTTGTGACTGCATAATTCAAAGTTACATAAAAACAAATGCGCAGAGAGATCTAAATTATTCTTATATAAGCAGCTTTAATTCTGGCATTTATTGATACTGGAGTGTTTGGCTTTCAAATACCTAAGTTTTGTGTCAAAAGACATGCAACTATAACCTTATGATTTAATATGTCAGATGTAACCTTCATATGTTGTTAGGTATAAGTAAGCCATGTCAAGAATGCCATAGAAATAAAAATTAAGTCAATTTTGACAGTTAAAATGAGTTTAAAAAAATGCATTTTTAGTCAAATTCACATAGTGCTATAGGTACTACAGCAAAGTGATAGCAGAGCTCATCCAGACAGCAATGAGAGGAGAACTCTTGTATTAATATACGGTCAAACAAGTAGGGTTGCATGCAAAGAGAACCCAAAGTAATGGCACAAGGCTGGGGCCATGTGCAGCAAGGGCTGCTTTGGACCCTGAACCCCAGTTCGGCCCCCTCATCCAGCACTCCAAGTCCAGCCTCCACCTTGATTCCCAGTAACTGACAGCAGCAGCATCTCAACACTCCCACACTAGTGATGGGACCAATGCATTTGGTCCCTTAGCCATGCATTTTTTGCAGGATGTCTACTCAATTTTAAACTAAAAATGGGAGTTCAACAGTTCTTATTCTGTTTCTATTCTGTTTGTAGGATCCTTAGACATCAATAGGGGAAGCTTTTAAATGCCTTGAAGCGAGAGTGCTGTTTCTTCATTACATTAGCATTTGCAGCACTCTTCCTACCGAGGATCTTTATCCAGAAGTTCCAGCTGAATCTCACAGAAGTAAGTGGGAGTTCTCTATGAAGAAGAAAGTAAAAAATGCTAAACTGACTGTTAACTTTTTGTTGGGTTTGGGGGGCTTTTTTTGTTGTTTGTTTGTTCTGAGACATCTGAATCTAGTTCCTTGTGTTTTTTCTTGATATATTTTCAAAAACATTGAAATATTACATTTTCTCTATTATGTTTTCCTTTGTGTTCCACTAGTGTACTTGAGATGTGTCTAATTCAAGACAAGAGGTTATACTTACATTTCCTAGCCATAGGCCAAAATAAATATTACCACTCCTGAAACCTTAAAGCCCTACTTGTTTTGAGTATGGCACTGAGCAGCAAGCAGAACAACACATGAACTAATTAAATGTTATTGAAGAGTAATATTGAAAAGTAAGTCTGAGAAGTTTTCTAGGCATTCATTCACAGATCCACATAACAACAAAGGTTAAGAACAAGTGATTGCCCTTCTTCTTTGTTACAAAGCCATAAATATTCCAGCTTGCTGTGAAAGAGTTTCAGCAAAGACAACCGTGTCTCAAGGAGAGAAAATACTTAGTGTGAAACCGTTTTCCACAAGATATATATGATTGTAATGGTGTATAATGCAAACAGATTTGCATGGCTGTTCACTAATAATCCTCGAGCATCCTCAGTCTCTTCAGAGATGATTACTTCATTGTTCTAAAAATTTCTGAGTCTTTGCAGGCTTGCTTCAGTGTAATAAGGAGAAACTGTAAAAATGTCATGACCTTCACCCTCACAATTAAAATAAAAAAGAATGAAATTAGCAAGCCTATTGTAATAAGGTATATTAAAAATTGAAATACCTTCTCTTCATTTTATCAGCAGGTGATGATGGAAAAATTGATGTACATACACACAGAATAAAAAGCTGTTCTCTAAACCTTTTAAAAAAAGGCCTTTCTTTTATTTTATTTGGTAGGAAGCTGTAAATTATACATATGAAAATAAACTATACCCAGCTGAACTATTATTAGGCTGTAATTTTAACCTACCAATTCCTAAAACCATGCTGTGCAGGATCCTCTCTCATAGTTTACAACCTCAGAGGCATCCCTCTGGTACTTACCTAAAGGTTATTTTTTATTCTCTATTTAGAACCAGTTCAGACTTGGAGTTTTTTCCAAGGTTCTACATGCCATTCCAAACACAAAAAAAATACACAGGAGTACCACTACAGATTTGAAGTTGCAGTTATTCCCAGATGAAAACACAAATAATAAAGAAGGTTCATTTCAAGACTTATGAATGTAACTGAGTGACATAAAACTTAAAATGATCCCTTTTGTAAGAAACCTACATCTATAAAACAGTTGGAGCCTCTGAATAATCTAGAACTGGAGGATATGTTTTATCCACCCAAACAGCTGGGTGTCTTTCCATTAGACATATATTTCTAGGTCCTAGGTCTTGCAGAAGATTTGATCATGTGGGGAAATTTTGACGCACCATGCAGAGTTGAAAGGGAGAGGAGAGTGATGTCCCATATATGAATTAGACCTTTTGTAGATAATGAATCTATCTGTATCTATTTCTTAAATCAATTTTCTAGGAGCATTCTCCCTTCTTCCTCTCTTTCCCAATGCTGTTGGTCTGAAAACCAAATGAAGTGGAAAGAATATACTCTACTGGGTATTTCAAGGCAGATCATTTCACTGGAACAAATAGTACCTCTAGAGACCAAATAAATATTTTAACTGCATCCAAATATAAGCTTCAACCATATGGTTGGTTGGGAAACACTCTAAATGACTCAGCCATAGACTTCAGAAAAAATCTGTTCCAAGTTTATATACTGTTTCTGCCCCATCTTTATTCCAACTAGCACTTAGGAGTGTTCTTAGGCTGGTTTTTACACCCATTTAAACCACAGTGCTCTAACAGCTGTTTCTCCTTTTGCTCTTCCCACACTCTTTTTCTTCTCCTGACACAATAAGCATCCCAACACTTAGAAGTTTAGGAATGAAGGTAGCTGAAACAAGCAGGTGGAAAGACGAAGGATTGGTTTGACTATAATTGTACAACAGATGCTGGGTTTGTTGTATACATTAGTTCACTTAGCAATACAGAAAGCATTTTAACCAAATAAAAATAATATATGCAAGTTCTTTTATTTACTATGTTTTTGCCAAGCTTTTAATGAGATTTGGCCTGTCTGAAGGTATAAAATCCAGAAAGTGTAATGTTTTACCTGCAGAAAATTACTTTACACCTTCAGGAAATGAAATTCTGATCCTTTTGAAGTCAGCGTCTTTTGAAGAAACAGAATATATTGGGATGAAATATCCCAGTCTCTAATATTTTTGTACTTTGGGGGTGATTTGAGAGATAATAAAGGTAAGCAAGTATATTTGCCTCATTTATTCTTCCTGTAATTGTGTTTAACTTTCTGCATCATAACATATCAGTAACTCACACAAGATCAGAGAAATACATCTGTAATTTACAGTTGGACTAATCTCCCTTTAATCAGGAACAGCAATTAAATACCTGAGTCAAGAAGAGAGTCTGATCTCCTTCACATGTGGGATTCTCCTTGATGGTCGGTTCACAGCACTGTGAGCATAACTCAGCATGGACAGCAATTTTTAGACTCAGTTCAAGCTTTTTACTTCTACAAAATAATTTGTTATCACTGCTAATCTTTTATCCCACAAATTGCCAGCCTTTTGTGAATGCCTTAAAAAGTATGAGTTTTTGTTTGGGATCTTGGTTTGAGCCCATTACCAACTGTCAATCTATCACAGTATCACAGTATCACAGTATATTTGGGATTGGAAGGGACCTCAAAAGATCATCTAGTCCAATCCCGCTGCTGGAGCAGGAACGCCTAGGTGAGTTCGCACAGGAATGTGTCCAGGCGGGCTTTGAATGTCTCCAGGGAAGGAGACTCCACAACCTCCCTGGGTAGCCTGTTCCAGTGCTCTGTTACCCTCACTGAGAAGAAGTTCTTTCTCAAATTTAAGTGGAAGCTCTTGTGTTCCAGCTTGATCCCATTGCCCCTTGTCCTATCATTGTTTGCCACCAAGAAGAGCCTGACTCCATCCTCGTGGCACTCACCCTTTATATATTTATAAACATTAATAAGGTCACCCCTCAGTCTCCTCTTCTCCAAACTAAAGAGACCCAGCTCCCTCAGCCTTTCTTCATAAGGGAGGTGCTCCACTCCCTTAATCATCTTTGTTGCCCTACGCTGGACCCTCTCCAGCAGTTCCCTGTCCTTCTTGAACTGAGGGGCCCAGAACTGGACACAATATTCCAGATGGGGTCTCACCAGGGCGGAGTAGAGGGGAAGGAGGACCTCTCTCGATCTACTGACCACCCCCCTTTGTAATACACCCAAGGATGCCATTAGCCTTCCTGGCCACAAGGGCACACTGCTGGCTCATGGTCATCCTGTTGTCCACCAGGACCCCCAGGTCCCTTTCCCCTACACTGCTCTCTAATAGGTCATTCCCCAACCTATACTGGAACCTGGGATTGTTCCTGCCCAGATGCAGGATTCTACACTTTCCCTTGTTAAATTCCATCAGGTTATGCCCCGCCCAACTCTCCAGCCTGTCCAGGTCCCGCTGGATGGCAGCACAGCCTTCTGGCGTGTCAGCCACTCCTCCCAGCTTAGTGTCATCAGCAAACTTGCTGATAGTACACTCAATTCCCTCATCTAAATCGTTAATGAATATATTGAATAATATTGGCCCCAGTACTGACCCCTGAGGCACTCCACTAGATACTGGCCTCCAAATGGACTCTGCACCGTTGACCACCACTCTCTGGCTTCTCTCTTTAAGCCAGTTTGCAACCCACCTCACTACTCTATTGTCAATTTATGTGTCAATAAAACCCTATAAATATGTCTTTCTTAGGAAAACATATTTTTCCTATGGATTTTGACTGTGTGTAAGTGTTCGATCATGACACTCCTAACAGAAGCATAAGGCTAAAAAACACGGCTGCAGCCAAATTGCAATCTATTCTGGCACCTCAGTTTACATTTTATTTTAATGAAAGAGATCTTGTTTTACAATTACTATGCTTTGTTATAAGATCCTTGAAAGGAATCCAGATAAGTAACAGCAAGCTAAAAGGTACAAACAATAATTGTTTACTTTTAGGATGGTAATCTTTTGTATTCATGAAATCACTAATTAATATCTCTCATAGAGGTAAACTTTGCATTGCAGAATTACTGAGGGGGCAAAACAAGGTAGTTTTCTTTTAAAACATATATACCATTATTGTTGTGGGCATCAGAATGTATATGATTATTGCTGCCTAGATTAAAAGTTTCTAACATACCCAGAATACTCCAAATTTCCATCATATTACCATCATTCTTATAACACTAACAGGATGAGTAAAACACAACACAGCCTTTTGACTAGGGCATGTTAACACAGTGCTGACGGTCTAATGCGTCCAATAGTAATTACCTTTGAAAGGTCCCCAGCCTCCAAATAGAAGCAGATAATAAACACGTTCCATGTAACCCAAAGAACCAGCCAAACAGCATACTGCAGGGAGGAAGAGAGAAATAGCGCATTAATAATTTCACTATCAACTGAGGTAAACTTAGTTCATTAGTTCTAAACTTAGACCATTAGTTCAATCCAAGACAAAAGCAGGCTATAAATATGACATGTACGAATAAAAATGTGACATATAAAAGAGAATCAAGAATAAATTCTTCCCTTTCACAGATACACCCTAGCGTGAACTAGTGAGTCCTCAGTCACACCAGAAAATCTGTATTTGAGAAAACAGTTGACAGATCTGACATTTGAATTTGAGACTAATCTGGATGTCTCATTATTGTTCAAATGGGGAACACTGCAATATCAAGAGAGGCACACAATATCAATTATATGTGAGAAGTGCAGAGCTGTTAATGCTAATGGTTATTCAAATACAACTTACTAAATAACAAAGGCTAATTGAAGCAGGCACTGGATTCTGCAAAACTTCAGTTTTAGTCTCAAGGAACTAAACATATATATGTAACTTCAAGAAAATACACATCTCTATGTAAGTTATTTTTAAGCATTTCTACAAAATATGGAGGGTTTGGGTCATGACAACTGCCTCCATCGATGTATTTTGTGACATTCCAAAGCATGGTTCATAACGACTCAGTACCCTCAGGGACAGACTGTATTTTAAATTTCCAGTTCCTTTGGGCTTCTGTTTTGTTTTGGTTTTGCCTTGTTTTGGTTTACAGTGCATAGGAGAGGTACTCATGCTTAAGCAATATCAGTTCATTGGTGGCTGCAAGTTTCTATTCACATATCTCATGTAAGTAATGGAGTACATGTTTTCCCTCCTTCTGTCCACTATTTTGTTTCTTTTTTCTATTCACAAAACCTTATCTGCTAGGACTGGAAATTACATTTCCCTGCCGTAATGCTGGAGGATCTCCTATAATAAAGTTTGACCTGCTGTTGCTACTCTTACCTAATGTTTGTGCTTGAGAATTTCCCTTGACAAATTATTCCATCATCTAATAAACCTTAGGATCTACAACTGTTTTTCTAATGATTGTTGTAGCTATCTTCTAGCTGTTTACAATTCAGTTCTGTGTGTTTCCTAATTTCATTCCACTGACCCATGGCACTGCATAGGTGTGAAATATGACAGACACACGATGCTATGCGCTACCTGCTATAGCTGAGGGTTATTTCCTTTTTTTTACATCACCCACTAATTTCTCTCAAGTATTTACAGAATAACCCTGTTTTGTTGTCTTTTCTCCAAACTGTACTGGTTAATTTTTTTGAACTACTTTTCAAATTAGGAAACACCTTTGCATTATATCACCTTCTGAAAAAGCAGACAATATTTTAGACTCTACACTATCCATCCCTTACAAAAAATACATGAAAAACCACTGTTTGTAATCAAGGACAATCTCATTCTCTAAATTCAGTAACAACCTACGTAGGATTCTTCTTGAATTTCTCTTGGAAGTACTGTTTTGCATCAGATTTTCTATCATTTAACATGCCATATTCTACTTAATCTTCTAGATACTATGAAAATAGAACAATTCTGTCCTTTCTCAGGAGATCTAAAGTGAGATTATATCTAACATGAGTAAAATTTAGCCCTGTTTGAATTTTATTTTTTTTTTTTTTTTTTGGTAGAAAACCAATTAATTGCCAACCAGCCTAGGTAGGTACAGATTTTAAAGAATTTTGATAAATATTGTTCCAATCTAATGGAAGCTCACACAGTTTTAAAGGTTCAAATTTTTTCACACAGAAATAATTTTAGGTAGTTTAAAGCATACAGGTTATATACTTTATAGGACAGCTCTTTCAGGTCCGCAGATCTGGTCAAAGATCATAGATTTATTTAGGTCAGGAGGGACTCTCTGGAGGTCACCTGGCCAAATCTCTGCTCAAGGCATGACCAGTATAGATCAGGTTGTGCAGGGATTTGTCAGGCTGAGATCTGCATATCTCCAGGGGTGGAGATTTTAAGGCCTCTCTGATGTACATCTACTCTTTGAGTATAGGCTGTTCATAAAACTTGGGAACACATGAACTTAATTCAGATGCACAGTCTTAAAACACTCCTGTTGTTGTCTGTTGTTTGTTGTTTGGTTTTTTTTTTTTTTTAATCCAACTCTGTGACATGAAATACACTGAGCATTTCACTTTCCTGTAGCTTGGTACACCTGGCTTTACAGGTAACATGGAGCACTGTAACTACTAGAACAAGAGAAGGAAACATTAATTTAGATTCAATAACCTTAATCTGGTATTTTTTATAACTTTGCAGCATTTTAACTTGCTAGGTTTTTACAATTAATACTTTAATGCTATATACAAGAATATATATACTCTGATGGAGTTAATACAAGAATTATTTCTGAAACATGAAGTGGATTTCTTATAGTGAAAATTCTAAATGCTGCATTTAGACTGGTTTCCCAAAGAAATTAGACTTAAGCAGCAATACTCATGTGTGATGTTTGTTCCCTTGAAATAACTTCTGTGATCCTGAACAATTTTAAACAAACTGGAAAAAAGACTGGAAGATTCAAAGATATTTTTTCACAAAGGTTTCAGGAAAACAGGCCTGTAAATGGGAAGAGATAATCTATTAAATCCTCATACAGAAAAAGGCTTATAAAATCATCTTTTATTAGTCCACATGAAGGGGGAAAAATGTGGGAGAGAGACACTGGAAACTACGTTTCATTGGATCAGCTGTTCATGGCACAGCTTGTCACATTGCACATAGGCAACAGCTGATGAAATGCTCCCTGTGCATAGCACGTCCAGCAGAACATTCCAAGGCCCTTTGGAGCTGCTTATCCCAGCAGAGAGCCTTATGCATACCTGAATAAGTGAAATTTCTCTTTTCCACTCTCCAGTCTATCACCAAAAAAATGACAAATTTATCTGGTTTTTAGATACACTCTTTTAACAAGCATCTGTTGTTATTTGACTACAGATAAGGTTTAAAAATATCTTTTTAAAGCATGTTTTAAATGGCTTCCTTTTGAAATGTTTTATTGTTGGCTGCCTGGATTCTGTGGATAAACACTGAGTATAATTGTCTTGAAATACAAGGATGCTTGTGCTTCCCACTGCTTCTTATTTCAGATGCTTCAGATCTAGCACATCTCTTATCTCTGGATCACATGCAGTCATAAATGCCTCTTTTTGTCTATGTGCTTCAATAAATTGTTGCAAAATTCAGTTCTGGAGGTCTGTGACAATGACCAAATCCCTCTGGTACTCTCTATAATATATATCTAATTAGAAACACAATTTATGAGAGTTCTTCGAAGGGCTAGAGTTGTATTTTTTCTCATATGTTCAAGACAGCTGCATTATCTGACAGAAGCCACCACAATGCTACAGCAGTCACATGTCAACAAGACAAGAACCTTGATGCAAACACACTTGACCAAGCAGGAGATGCTGACAGAAGGCATAGCAATGACAACACAGCTTATTATTTTTACGGAAATTTACAGTGGAAAGAGGTTAAACTGGAAGTCAAAAACTGAAAATTATGCTTACTATTTTGCAAAGCTGTTGCGGATCTGTAAAACTTTTTTTTTTAATAAATTATATAAATACAGCTCTTATATGGTAAAATAGACAAGTAAACATGATTTATTGGTACTGTGTAGTTACAGGTTTGAAAATTTGCTATGAATCAATGCAAATTAGTATAGGATGTCTTTTTTCTTGGGGACTGGGAAACTGAAATATTAAAATACTTGAAAGAGTTCTAAAAATCCATTCATCCCTCTTCATACTTCTCTCAAAGTTGGCTAAGTTGCATTATCTCCATTTTACTAATAGGGAAACTGAAGGTCAAAGAAATCAAATGACTAGACTTAACTCCACAGCCCAACAGGAAAATGACCAGAAGGATACAAGAACCGAAAGTCCAGGTAGCCCACTACTGCCTGTGATATAAACCTAGCCACCAGAACTCATATCTAATATTCTTCTCACTTTGCCTGAAGGAGAAATATATCACCTTTTGAGTATAGTGAGCCATTTTTTTTTCACAGAAGTTTACATGGCATTTCTCTTGCTTCCAAATTATTTTTGGCTATGGGAATCAATTATAATCACATTTGACTGAGCGATCGAAGGGCTCCAGACCTACAGGATATTACCTTGTGCAACTGAAAGCAATTGAACTGTTGTTGTGATTAGTGATTTGCTACTTATATTCTTTTAGAAATGTACACAATTATAGTTTCAGCTTCTTCCAAATCTGAAAATATACCGCAAGACTCTTCCATGCACCATTCAGAAAAAATAGTTACTACATTTGTCAAAGTTGTTAAAAATGCGATTCTTTATGCTATCTGCGAAACAGTCCTTGAGTTGTTTGAAGATTACGTTGAGTCCACCATGTCTGGAAAGGAGTTACTCTTTCCAGTAACACAGTAACAACTGTCCACTCTTATGATTATCTTTGCTTCTAAAGTTATTTCCCCCTGATTTCCCCTGTCTATGAAGACACATCACCTAGAAACACAATTTGCAAACTTACCTTTTCCCCATCAAATTTAATACCAACTGGAATTCTGAATACTTGGCACCAACATACTATTAAACTTACTGATAACATTCAACTAATCTTTCAGGTGCCTACAGCTCTGCTTACCTTCGAAAAGCCCCTCTGAAATAGAAACAACTATTTGGTGGAGGCAGCTATTCCTGAATAGCAAAGTACATGATTTAGTTGTCATAAC
The DNA here is from genome assembly GCF_037038585.1 of Patagioenas fasciata. Lineage (NCBI taxonomy): Eukaryota > Metazoa > Chordata > Aves > Columbiformes > Columbidae > Patagioenas > Patagioenas fasciata. The sequence continues at coordinate 71,233,313 of NC_092522.1, forward strand.
CTCTGTGGTTGCCTGTTCAAACCAAAACGCGAAGGTTCTGCCTCTTGTTTCCACCTTCCTGGAACTAGTGAAAGACCTCACCTAGACTCACCTGGGAAAAGTCCATTTGAAATAGCCATGACAGTAGGCTACAGGGTGATTTCATGTGTTCACTTGGCACCATTCTCTCATTTAATCTGCTCTGTGCATTTTGCTGTTTCCTTTCTGTTCTCATTGCCAGAGGCTTTCCCCTGAGAGCTGATGAGGGTGTGGGCAGCACAGCATGGTGGAGAGTCCAGGTATAGAAGCCATAGGGAGCCATACCTCAGTAGAAAGCCTCCAGCACAGAGCAGAATCAGAAACCACAGCCTGATTCCAAACAGAAGTCAGGAGCCAAATTCATGCTCAGGAGAGATTCAGTTATTGAATACATGAGTACCAGCTGTTTTAAGCAAAACTGCTTCTCTCAGCAACCTAATACAAAGAGCAACCGTGCTCTGCTTTTAATGATCCACATGAAAGTTTTCCCTGCCCAGCAGCTACCTATTGGCCTCAATGGGACAGAGCTCAGGGCCAAAACCAGTAGTCTTGACAACAAATAATAATGTTCCTGGCAGCAGAGGGCTTTGTGCAACCAGTTCAACTTCAATAAATGTTCATTCACTTTCTTGAATGTACTGGGAAACTCTTGTGGAATGACATAATCCTCCAGATTTTTTTTCATTGCACGTTGGTTGTCACAGAATGCAGCTTGCACTGGTTTTGCTTGGCTGCATTCCTCACATCATTAGGACTTAGACCTTTTTTTGCTGGTTTGCTTTTTCTTTTTTTTTTTTTTTTTTTTTTTAATCAATCATGGCCACAGTGTCAGAGCACTGTCCATCTTTGTGAGTTTCTGTTTCTAAGTGAATATGAATTGATTTTATAAAATCCATTTTTGATTTGTTGGACTTTTCTGTCTCAGATTGCAATGACAGTCTAATTGTCTGCTTGTGTCTATCAGGAATTTTTTTAATCCTTTGGCACTGTGAGTACTTGGCTCTTCAGCCTTTCATCAGTCACAAAGGTATTTATACTTTCTCCTTCCCTTTGCTCCCTCAGGTAAAAATTCTACCTGATATTTTACTTCCTTTTTTGTTACACTTCAATAATTAGCATCCTCTGCCAAAACTGACCGAAAGCTGCTGAACTGTCAAGTGCATCAGGACTGGTCACTACCAAACAGAAAATTACTGTTGGATTGCGGTTTTGCTCCTGAGCAATCACTGCTTGCAGATCTAGAGCAAGTGCTGCTTAAAATTTCTTCCCCGGAGGCTTCTATACACCCAGTAGATATTTCAGTCTCCTTGGGCTTATTTATAAGATCTGATTTTATATGGAAGTGTATTAACTGTATTTTTCCCTTGATTTGTGTGGGAAGGATCCATAAGCATAAAAGGCAAGAAGAAAGCTGAGGCACATTCTGGTCAGGTCACAAATAGATGAGGTGATAGACCAGAGCCCAGCACATCACTATAATGTGCAGTTGCCCCTCAGTCTACTCATAGCCCGGGAGTTATAGTTTGGGTGGGACTTACTGGACTACTTTTTCCTTTTGGCTTCTGTTTTGCTTCCATTTTATCATGTGCCAAAATTATGCTGGACCCAGAACACACAGCAGAGATTTACTTTTTTTCAGGAGACTTAGCTTCAACTTCTGCATGAGAGAAGCTGGATTTTTACAGAGCACATTAGTGCTGAAGTCATATCCATCTGCCTACATTTAGCTGTCTGCAATGCAGATGTCCTCCTCTGAGCAGGGCCTAGATTCCCCTTACAGCCAATTGAGAGGAAAAGGCACTTCCAAGACTCGGTTCATTTCTCAGTGTCTGACACAGCTCACTCCACCCTTGCTGTTTGGAAAGCTAAACTCCTCCAAGGCAAAATTCCCAATGTCACAGAGGCCATTAAAAATCTTGTGCCAGTGACATCAAAAATGAGATAGTAACATGGCACTATGCAGGTATGCACTCCTTTTTTTCCACATAAACAAAAAATAACAAAGCAATTTAAACATCACCAGTGTAAAATATCCCCAAACGACTGCTGAAGAGACATCTTCTGGGAACTATTGTCTCTGGTATGCTACACACACTGATAGTCCATTAATGCTTAAGCTTGAATCATTCATTTGTTCATTTTCTGTTTCTCGGATTTACAGCTCTTCAGGTTTTAGTGGAAAAGATTGTGAAAAGTGCTAACATGGCAGTTGCTCTAGGGTACTGCATCACTTTTGTTAGTTTTTCAGATTCTGTTTCAGTGTCCAACTACCAAATGACACATTTTCTCAGTGTACTTACTCTGTTCTTAATAAATAATGATTTCTTTTAATGATACTATAAGGACGAATGGCCAAAATGTAAAAGTTACCACACAGAAATACATAACTTGCATTTTAACATTATTCAGTCAATCTACTATGTTACACTAGGGTGTTACAAATATTCCAGATTCTCAAATGAAAGAACTAACTAGTTACTTTACTTTAGTTAACTAACAAGTTACTTTAAAAAGAGTTTACTTTAAAAAGATAATATTTCTGCAATTCTTACAAATTAGGAGTGGAGAAATTTGAAAATTTGTTTTTGTCATCTCAAATGTTTTTTTTTCCTTTCTTTTGTAGGTTTCTTCTTCATTCATATGTTAAAACTCATTACTTCTTTTACAAAAAGTGGTAAGGCAGAAATTACAACAGGACGTATTTATTTTATTATTTTGACTTAGCAGTAGAGATTTAATTGGTTTGGCTTCACTTCTCATTCAATCCATATATTTCTTTTGATCGCATCTTTGTTGTGAAACATTTACCAGCAGGAAGCAACTTCAAATATTTGAATACTCCATTTTCTGCAACACAGTACATATGTACCCAGCTGCAGACACATACATATACACACATATATGCACAGATGAAATGATATTTTTCTTTTTATTAATATGTTACTTTCCTCATTTTGTTGTTTTGTTTTTTTTTTTTTCAGTTTGTGCAAGAGACCATAAAGTCTCTCAAAATAGAAGTGACTAGTGACAGATAACTCTCAGTTAAACAGAGTTCAGAATGCTTTCTTTATATAGGAATTCTAGTAATATCTCTATTTTTCAAGACATAACTTGATCTGATCAGGCAATAGCATCTACCCTTCTGCTTCGATTATAACATGATTCTACCAGGATCTACCTCAAGAGCTACTAGCACTAGAAATCAATGCTATACACTGTCTAAAACCAGGAAGTCAAGGCTTTGAAATGGCATTATTTTTTGAGCAGTTCTTATCAGCTGTTAATTTCATATTATTGTTGGCACAGAAAAGAAGAAAGATAGAAGTCAAAATTATGCAATTTTGGAGGTCATTTTGTTCTTCGATGCAAGGGCTAGAAATACTTGAAAATATATTTTCCAAACCCTGCCTTCTAGACCATTCTTAAGACACTAAGTATTTTTAACTCTGGATTTCCTCAAGGTTAGTACATAGTGATCAGTGTAGAAACTGCATTCACAAAAATTCAAGCCGTCATTCATGGATATTTTTCATTATTAAATCTTAGGGGAAAACTTCTAGAATTGTTTCTGTAAAATTTCACTGTAACTTGTAGCACCACAGAGCATTTTACTAATGAATTACTAATGCAAAAGGAACATGGACAAGATCACTGGCTACTATAAACTGTTACTGCTTTATACACGGCTTCACCTGAGGGTGACTTTTCCTCTGCAATTAACCTACTGCAAAAAAACCCCCACAAATTTAGCACAAAAATGGCAGATGGAAGAAAGGTTTTGTATGTACAAGTCTGCCTTAGTTGTTAAGAAATATTTGGAAAAATGTTCAAGAATAGATTGCATAATTTTTTTTCTGCAGAACATGTGAATGGGACCATCACCCTCCTGAGAGGCTTCATTGATGGTACCAGTTTTTGAGAGTGGTCCAACAAGGCCCACTGACTGCCCAACCCCTCTGTGGGGTATCACTGCTTCTTTATGCTTCCATGCTTCTTCACATGCTTCTCCAGCAAACTGGTGTAGCTACACTTGTATTTACTGTTTCCTTGGTGCCTCTGGACTTTCCAGAAACACTGATAAAGAAAAATCTTGATTATAATTCAGTCATTGAACAGTTTCTTTTAATGGAGTTTTTGGTGGCTGTGCCCATTTAAATTCCCTATTAAAAATACAAATCAGGAAACTCAGAATTCTTTCAGTGTTCATTTTTAACAGAATGTAAAAAATAAAATCAACAGATACGGTTGCTAGGAACAGAACTCTACTGACATTTATCTAGGTTCTTTTATTGATGTCTCAGTATTTGAGTGCCAACTGCAACTATTTATAAAGGCAATCCATCTCCCTTAGTGACTACATCAAAATTCTTGCTAAAACTAAGCCATTTTCAATAAGATCTTTTTTGATAATTTGAGAGGTTTCTATTCAACTTCCCAGGTATTGTTTTCTTCCTTCACTTTTCTTTGAATTGACCCTTTAACTTTCAAAGCCATGAGGAGTCTGGCCATTGAGTTCATTGAGGGATTTGAGTTTGGTTCTGTCTGTTTATATTCCAAATGAGATTTAACTGAAGCTAAAAATAAATGAGGATCACCAAATGTTTTCTCACCTCTCTCTGAACTATTTTCTAAAGCACAAATTTTCAAAAATTCCTAAAACAACTCCAAAATTTTGAAAAAAAACCTGGGAGGTGGCTAAGACACTAGAAGAGTTTGTGTTTCAGGGATGAGGAACAGAGCACACAGACTTCAAAGTCACTGGCTGGCATCTGTGTTTTGGGAAGCTGGTGGCTGTTTTGAAAGTACCAGTCAACTGCAAAGGTCACTTCCCATTCTTTGGAGATGAAAAACATAAACTGGATCTGCAGAGTGTTTGTCTTTAAAGGGACTTCAACTAGCACTGCTGTTTAGTGCAAATCATACCATGGAGCCAGAATGAATTTTGTTTAGGAAGCTAAGACTGCTGGAGTGGATGGATCCAAACTCCAGAGGCACAAAAACTAACATCATGAAACTGTATGGTGAGCCCAGGGTTAGATGCAACTTCCTTGTGTAGGGGGTGCATGTCTTTGAGACTGTCACTGTGCCCACGTGAGTGTGACTGACTCACCAAGTGATGCTAATGAGCCACAGGGAGGGGAGAGAGGAGGACAAAGAACACACTTCCCCTTCCCTTATTCCCTTCTGATACATCTGATTGACAACAATGCCTGATTTGGCAAGATCAGTGTGTTTTAATACTACATGGCTTTTTTCAGACTTTTTCAATCTTGAATGTTTCAATGAGATAAAAAAAAGAAATCTGCAGCTATAAAAATAAAATAAAAGTAGATACTCAAACATCACTCTTTCTAAAAAGCATAAAATGCAAAATGGACTTCATTTTCTAATCTCTTCAGAGAAATTTAAGACTATGTGTGTCTAAAAACATCCATTTCACACTAAAACCAGACTACATATATTGTAAGGAAGTAAAATTATAAAAATATCTTCCTCATTTATTGATCAATCAACATCTGACTTCACTCAAATCACTAGAACACATTCCACTTTTTTTCGTTGTATGAATTACGACCTTCCTCAAGAAGGTTTATACCTGTGTCTGTGTGCATGTTTGGCTCTGTATTATTCAGGAAACAAAGAAAAACAATCTCCGAGAGTATCTTAGGAAAACTATCTTTTCCTTCACTTTCAACTTGCATCAAAAATCATTAGCTAAAAAGATTGTGTGCAATAAGTTCTTCCAGTTCTGAGAATAAGCTGTTGATGTAATCAGCTAATTTTGTGGTCCAGTCCTCTTAATATACATAGACTGGCCAAATGCTATTTCTCTAAATGTGATGCAATCAAAGAACAGCCTAACATGTATTATTCGTGTCTTTGAGTCTCTTTCATGATGCAACTTCTAAATCCTTCTTTTCGGTAAAACTACAGTAATTGCATTTATCTGATTGCATTTTATTTTCTTTCCCTGAAAGTACCTGTTGCATCTTTCCACTGCAGATCTCAAATACCCTAAGTAATGTTTTCACTCTCCTTCCTCTGGAACTCAAATTTGCATCTCATTTTTGGGTGAGCGCATGTGCCTGTTTTGTACTGGGAAAGGTTATTGCTACTATTTCTTATACTGTTAACCTTCTTGTCTCAACTTCCTTCCAGATCAAGCATTCTCAAACAAGGTCTTTATAAATCAAAAATAAAATAGAAGAGATTTTCAAACACCATCCAGAAGTAAGGCTGGCATCTCTGTAACTACAGATGCAAAAATCTTGGGACATTTAATCGTTAAGACATCACTGACTGGGAAGCCTGCCACCAACATCCACACTTGATGCACATACATTGTCTTTTGGCTCTCTACAGCTTTGCCCATCTGCTTCAGTGGCATGGTGCCCGCTTATCATCTAGTTGGACATTTTCAGTACGCAGAGGTGCCAAATAAAGGTTTTACATGGCTAGTCTGTATAACCCTGAAAGTGCCATTTCTTTTGTAGAAAGAAATGCTACTGCAGAGATACCAATACACTACGTCTTTGTGCTTTTTTTTTTCTTGCACTCACTGAAGAATCGTTTTGCCAGAACCATTTAAATATCTCTTTAACAAAGGACGATATGGCACTGGTAGTCAAAGGAAAAGCAAGATGTATCTACAGATAAGACACTGATGAACAAAGCCATTATGAGATAAAATTCAGAGAGCATGGCAGATTAGGAGTATAGTTTAAGCATCGTGCACTATATGTCACTAATTCAAAGGACAAAAACCCCATGAAAAAATACAACCATACCTTATTTTACATGTTTTGAAACAAGGAAAGCTTTGTAAATGGATGACACTGGGAGGAATTCAGACAGATTACTATATGGCAACATACAGCTGAGATGTTCTGAACAGCCCTAGTTTGTTCTACAGAGCTGACACACCACTCCCACAGAAATTAAACAAACTTTTTTCTTCACTTCGTATCAGTAGTTTAGTCATTCTTTTAATTAAGAATCATATGATCTTTAAAATATTTTTCCCTTCAGTGCATGAGTCAGAGTCAGAAACTTCCATAGAGACCATTACTGCATCAGAACTAATGACTACAACAGAATAGAATTGGATCTACATATAAAGGTAAAGGAAGAAGTTGCAGCTACTTGGAATGTGAACCTTTAATCACAGAATAGTTCCTAGTAAAGTCATCACATTATTTCTTTAGGCATCAAAAAAGTCTGTCATTTTCACATTCTCAAGAGGATTTTAACAGAAAATGGTTCATGGAAACATTACTTATCGCTTGTGATGAAACAAACAAAAAAAAAAAGCAGAAAATACTGATTATGTGTTGAAAGCAGCTAGCTAAACTAGTTCTGGCAAGAAACATTTACAACTTCAGAAGATTATTGTCTACAACAAACTGGTGATTAATGAAAGACTCAAAGGCTGGGGACTTGTTGGAAAATACTTAGGGATAAAAACCCCCTGGTGCATAGTGTTCTAGAGTTCTGTTAAATCTGTGATTAAAATATGTGGATCCTGTATAAAATGAAATTAAAATGGATGTATCACCAGACAACGACCGTTGTTCAACGCAGAGGTTATTTCAAGCTAAGGCTAGACTACATTTTTTTTTTTTGTAGCAGTCCTAACTCAGCAAATTAGAATTTAAGGAAATTATTTAAGTTTTAAATTAAACAAGTCTTTAAATAAATTCTTGAAAATTACATGATGAGGGAATTAAACTGACAAGATGCATACAAATTTGTCATGTATCATTAATACAATCAATTACAGCATAATTTCTGATGGAATAATATTAGGAGATAGAGCAAATGGAAACCCTATGGTATGACTATAGGGTCCAAAGCTGCCTGAAACATAAGACCTTGCTTCACTTTGAGGGGGTTGTTGGGTGAGATGATTTCCAGAGGTTCCTCCCCAGCTTTTCCTCTGGTTCTCTAATTCTTACAGATCTTTCTTGGCATTATGACCCTTTGCACAGCTCAGACGGAAAAGTATACCCATTATTTTGATAAACACTCAGTGTTACACAAATCCTTTCCCAGCACTTTTCAGAAAAAAAAATTAAAAAAAAAAAATATAGCAGATTGTTGAAAGGATGATAGCTCAACAAATTATAAGGAGGTCAGAAAGGTTAACAGTGAGGGAATAAACAGCTGATATTTCAAATGGGGTGGGAATATATCCAGATGTCAAGATGGTATTTGATGATATTAGTATTGAAAGGCATGGTAGCTCCCACGTTGTAGCAGAAGTACCTTGTGACTTCCATTGCAGCAGCCTAGCTTGCTATGCAAAATCTGAGTACCAGCAAGCCAAGAAGTTTCACCAGTGCCCCCAGCATTGCCACATCAGAGAGACTGCGATGACAGTTTTCTGACAGGAGACAACAGCATGACAGATTGATAACTTTGCTTGGAAAAGCAATGGGTTTTTGAAGAGACCAGACTGAATTATTCCAAAATCTGTAAGGTGTAATGAAAATTGAACAGGTTTCTCCTGCTCTTCAATTCCATTTCAGAGTGCTAGATCAAGTGTATGCTCCTCCTGGTATGTGGAAATAAGTACTGAAACACTCAGTAGGAAAATAACGTGATTTATTAATTGCTGTTGCTTTAAGATCAACAGGATAACTTTGTGATCATTGAAAAATGTGTAACTATGCAAGCTAAAGTTCATGCTTATATTTCATGCTTGAATTAAACTAGAATATGTTGTTGGCCTCATTGCTTAGACGTTTCAAAAATAATTTCCTGTCCAAGCACAAGAACGTATTTCATGCAAAGAAAAAAAAAAAAAAAAATTTAAAAAGATGCTTCCAAGTATCCAAAGGAAATGCAAGTAAAATACTGAAAAAATAAGAAAAGTGAGAATGAGAAGTTAGCCATACTCATTTACATCAACATCCAATTCTTTTTCATAGAATCATAGAAGAGATTCACTAAACGCTGCTGTTCAAGATTTCTTTTTACCTTCATCACTCAGTCCAGCCTTGTTCTTTATTTACTGAATATCATCTGCATTCAGTTGTTTGTTTTATTTTCTTAGGCTAGCTAACTTACTGCAGCTTCTGAATACATCTTAAGCCTGGATTACCTTCCTAATACACTGGCTGGGCAGGGTAATAGTTATTAGTCCCATGTTAGCAATGAGAAATTTCTGCCACAAACGAGTCTGGGACGCTGAAGGCAACCACATTATTCATTAGCAGTGAGAGAAACCCATGTTGTGCGCTAATAAGGAGATGCTCACTTTGATCATGCAATTAAAGACTGTAGCATAATTCAAAAACACAGGTGGCTAAATAAAGGTCACAGAGGTCACTTTAATTCTAGAACTTTCTCAGTCTTGGGTGCTGCATTTGCAGTTTTCCTTGTTCCAGTGCATGTAAAAGTGTGTGTAGGTATTTTCACAATTGTACTTATACGGTGGATAGTGGGTGTTATGCAGCCTGGTGGCCACAGTTAATGAAGTGTGATGAGCAGTGTACTCCACATGAGCTGATGGTAGCAGAAGGATAATGCTCTTTTATCTCCCAGATAAGTCTTCTGTTAATAAATAGGCATAAATACTTCTATTTTGTTTAATGGAAACACTGAAAACAAAAAGAAACCCTAAGACACTAATGCAGAGAGATGTTGATCAATGCGTGAGCCATTAGACACCCTGAGCTTTTCAGAACAGACCTGTGCCAATCAAGGCAACAAAATCACAGGAGGCAACACCCCACCAGCTGCAATTATATGGGCTGAAGGCTCCGGTGCTCTGTCCTTCTCCCTTTCCCCACAGTGAACGATGTTTTCCTTCCCCTCCTCCACATGGCTGGTGCAAAGAAAGGATGGTCTCTTTTGTTCTCCATCCTGCACAAGTGTCAGTTGCCCAAGCCAGGAGAGGCATGGGCAGAGTGAGGGCCCGCACAGCCCCCAGGATTCATCTGTGTGTTCAGCAGGAGCAGAGCCTGCTCCTTCAAGACTGTGGCTCGGCTGTGGGATGGACAGCTGCACGCTGGTTCTCTTGTCTAGAGTTTGCTGCCATCCCCTAATTTGAAATCACTGCTCATTCAAACAAAGCTAGATGAATTTGCAATGGGGACAAATGACAGCCTGAAACGATGCCCTGTGGTACCTCTTCCCTCTTTCTTTCCATGTTAAATGTCACATTGACGTTGCAAAAAAAAAAAAAAAATTATATATATATATATATATTAGAACTCATTAGTGTAATGGCTATTAAAAAAATTTAGTGACTTTTTTTGTTTTTAATTCCATTGATCTAGATGATCAGAAAGGCTGAGCTGCTTTAACTGTAAAATAATAAATAGACTTACGAAAACATTTAGTTTGAAGGACTTAACTGTAGCTTATGATAAAAGTGGTTAAATATCAAAGTCTCACAATGGAAAATGCTAGACAACTTTATGTGTAAACACTTATTGCCAAACCTGACTGTCATTATTTAAAACATTAAATAAATCTAGTAATTTCTTTTTCCCCATCCTGCTTTAGAACTTCAGACTGCCAAAATTTCAGTAATATTCAGCAGATATGCCTCCATTCTTTGATGATACTGAAAAAGAAACCGAGTCCCATAGGAAAGCTCTTCTGTCCTTTCGTCTATGAGAAATTTCAGTGGATTACTCAAATCTCAGTGCTTTTTGCTGGTCATCTCTTCTTGTTAGAAATTCTTTTACCCTCATTCATTCATTACAGACACTCCATAACAGCAGTAATATAGAGAACAAACAGGAGAATTTTCAAAGCAAGGAGGGTAAGGAAGATAGAAATGTTAATACTGCAAATAGAATTAGAGAAAAAGTCTCAAAAGAGAAAAGACTGAGTGAAAGGTTAAGTAAATAAGATAATGTTCAAATACATATCCCACAAGATGTCATTAGAGAATATGGTCACATCTCTAAGGCACAAAAAGGGTTATTTCACTGACAGAAGAAAAGATAATTCTGAATTGTAGACAGGATCTGTGCCCCACATAAGCACCTGGGAACAAAAGCGATACAGATAAGTATAAAACCCCAAGAGAAAAAAAAAAAAAAAAAGAGTATAATTATGAGGTCAATAGTGGTCAGCAAGAAATTAGAGCTGGAGGATTAAGAAAACTTCCATGTGAGTTGGATTCTGTCCCAGAACACTAATGAAATGACAAGAAAGATAAAAGAATCTTAGCTGGAGAACCACGCTTCCATAGAAAAGCAATGGAAGTAACTGCAAAGCAGTTTGGCATTACCATGAAAAGATGGAAATCTAGAACACCCATAGACTCATCATATCGACCTAGATATACAATTAGAATACCAGCTCTACCCCACCAGACAGAAGTGGTCCAAAGGAATTGGAACGTCTTGGCTTAGTAGTATCAACATCGATTGATTTCAGGGCTTATGCAAATGTTTGTTGTGTTAATGGGGCTGAGTAGCAGAAGGCAGACCTAGGAACTAGGGAATCCTTCAAAATGTCTGTACTTTCCCATTACTGAACACTTGCTTGCCTCACCCAGCCTGAGGCCACATTTGCCTGGGGGTGAATGTATGGGGAGAAAAGGACAGAGCACCCTTGTCCTCTGTCCAGCTCCAACATCTGCAGTGTCTTTTGGCTGAGGTAATTCTTTGGCAACCTTGTCTCCTCCCAGTTTAAGTGAGAACCTATTGTGATGATGGCATTCCCATGGTACTCATTTTGGAAAAAAATGGTGCAGAGAAAGCAGATGAAACATCATGAAAAGCTGCTGTGCAGCTGGGATATCTAAACTCACATTCCCTATTTACCCCAGAGCTGCTCTTCTAAGTGTGCTGATGCTTTTGCCTGCCAGAGGTGCATTAGGAAGCAACAAAGTGGATCTTTTTTCAGTTATCTCATGGGATATTCTTGCAGAACATTCAAACTAATATATGGCAAGTCTTATAGAAGGTCTTAAGTGCAGATTGCAGATGTGATCCCTTAACTCTCACTGGAAAGAAGCCAGAAGCTGGTCTGTACAATTGTTCTGATTCAGCAGGGATTTCTGTCTTAATACCTTATTTTGTTGTGGAAACTGAAAGACTGCTATATATAAACCTGTAGAAGTTAAGTCTTAAAGATCCTACAGCACAACATTTTTATTGATGAAAGAAAGATAAGGGAACCTCTGCTTAACTACAGGAGTGTCTTGAATCTTTGTCTTAACACGTTAGTCCTCTAAATTCTTGACTCTGGCATGAATTGCACTGTTCAGAATTCTTCCTCAAAATGGTCTGTAGATACATGTTTAAATCACTACTCTGACAGATTGCATGAGAATATCTCATCAGTGTGGCAAATCTGCAGCTCCTTCCGGTGTGCCTTTTGATATCCAACTTATTCCAAACCTTGCGGATTTAGCACAGCCATAAAGAAATATCAGGAAGTTATCGGGAAGAGACAATGTATTGTCCCCCAAATTCTAAACCTTTTGTATGATCCGTCTGCTTCTTTCGCTCTCTACATGTTAGAAAGCAAATAAGAAATGGACCCTAAACTGGATATGTAAAGTATAGCATGTCTAGGACACAGAGATGTAATTAACAGAATGCTGTAAGAGTCAGTATTATGGCTCATTTTCTTATTTTATATTAATTCTTAGGAATTAGGAAGCAGAAAAGAAGGCTTGGGTTTCTTTAGTTCTACAACTGGAAGATACCAAGACTATTATTGACATATCTGTATTTTTTAAAGATATCTTACAAGTGTCATGATGTCTCCACAGTTCCATGAAAATCAGTCTTGATTTGGAAACAGCTATGACATCCATTGTACTTCTAAATGGTAGTTTATCAAGAAGACAATTGTTCAGAGAGAGGTAAAGCTTTTCCAAACAATGCAGAGTAGACCTGCTCTAACCTTTTCAATAATAGATACATAACAGGAACCTATTATGTGATATAAATAACACTTCTTTCTGATTCTTGAACTGAAGATCAGTTGTGAAAGACATATGTAAAAGATCGGTTGCCTAAATGTTTAAAATGTACTTGTTTAAGGTTAACTACCCCCCAACTGCAGAAGATCATTCTTATTGCAGGATAAATGCTAAGGAAGGCAATTTATGGATGGACAAGAGTCTTACGCAGTAAACCCTGCAATTCTGAAAATTTGAAATCAGGGCTTAAAAGTCTAAGGTAAAACAAATTAAAAATTGTGTTGCAGATAGAAAAATAATAAATAACACTAAAGAACTTGTTGGAGATTTCCTCCCAGTGTAAAAAAAGTACAGTTTTATTCCTTCTTGTTACATATTATCCACAAGTGGGAGAGCTGCACAACCAATTTAGATGTCTCCAGAGAAAAAGGGACACTGTTTTACTCTAAGAGCTCTCCTATCATGACGTTTTAAGCTGTGATCAGCATTTTCTGGCCAGAAGAACAAACTTCAAACTGTTAATAAATTCTAAACGTGCATACAGCACTGTAAGAATTAAAGGAGAAAACCAGACTTGTCTCTAATAATAACAAACAAGGATTTTAGTTAAAATGTTCAAATAAGAGTTCATTTTTGCTCTTAATGGAAATATTTGGGACCCAGAAGGGGAAAATATATCTAACAACATTCACATGACTCCTGCTAGATCATCAGTATAAGTGCTACTTCATTACTATGTTATCCTCCCTTTCTGTTATTGTGATTAAAAAAGAATTATAGATATCACTACAAATTTCCTACTCCATGTTATTTATAAAGATAGTTTTGGTTTAGATAAAATTCATTTTGAATAATGCAATGAAAACTGAGCAAATATAACCAGCAAGTAAGCCAACCACCACCTAAGCAGGCAGTAAAATTCAAATATCGGCCTAACACCATTTCTGTCCAAGGTCGACTTTACAACTGAAGTCACGTCTTTAATTTTTTTATTCTGTTGTCAAGTACATTGTTGAAATATTTTTTTTAGCTTGTTTGTAGCTTTGCTGTACTCTAAGAATAGCTTTACACTTGTCAGTTGCTTCTGGCGTATTTAGAGATTTCCCAGCAGTATGAGATTTCCTGCCTTGTGTTGCTATCCTAAGAACGATCAGGTAAGCAGTCGTCAATGTTTTCCCTGGCATAGTAACTACTTATTTTTTTCTCTCTCTTTTTTTTTTTTCTTAATATAAAAATATCTGATTATATTCTTCTTGCGATTTCCTTACAGAAAATCTATAATCTTATCTTTAAACTCCTGTTGCTTTGTGAGCAAGTGTCTGAGAAGATTTGATGGCTTTATTGACTCATTTGCAAGAAAAAGAGTCAGAAAAAATATTGCCCTATTTTCCAAAAGATTCCATAAATAAAAAATAATAATAATAACAAAGTAAACACCTCAGCATCACTTTATCATACTTCCTGGCAGAAACTGCAGAAATTTGCAAAACCTTTTCTTGATCTGAATTTTTGAAGACTTTTAACATGTTTGCAGTTATTTCAACTACAACACTTGTTGCTCTAGTGTTAGCTTGGGATCCAAGAACTTCAGTTCATGGTGTCTGATCTGTTCCTAGAGGACAGAGGTCTAAGCAAAACCATGACTTCATGAATTCTTGGGAATCCGAGATGCAATAAGCCTGGTATATTTACCCTTGAAAGTAAAACTGCATAGCTGCAGACTACGAACTTCACCATGCTTGTCTTTTTTCCTTTCACTTTTAGCAATACTGTCATATGTTGGCTGACTTTCTGTGGACATTGTAACTGGCTCTGGAACCAGCTCTCCCTGTATCTATGATGACTGTTTTTACCTTCATAGCAGAAACATTGCTGTTTCTCACCACCCACACAAGCAGTCACTTGTACTCTTTAATTTCTTATCCCTCAGTATTTTCCCGTTTACCACCCAAATGTGTTAATTACTAAACCTGACTCACAGTTCACAGGTTTCAAGTGCTAAATATTAGAGAAATTATGCTACATTTTAGCGCCACTTCCCTGGAAGTTCTCATTTCTTAACGACCTATATTGGAGATGCTACAGAACCTGTTTACTAATGTTTACACTCTCTCTGCCTGCATGTCTATTTTTCTTTTCCCTTTAACATTTGATAGTACATTTGCTATGTGATAAGTAAAGTGGAGAAATATTAAAGTGGCACTGAAAACATCTACCTAGCATACTTGAGAACTTCACTTTGGATTCAAAATCCAGGTCCAAACCTATGAAGATTTTAGCAGGAAAAACCAAAGATTTCCTAACCACTTATCTCTGTGGTAGGATCAATAGACTTCACTTCAGTTAACAGCAATAAATGAAGGAAGTCTGGGGTCATCATCAGCCAGTACCTATTGGATGGGCAGAAATATTCTACATTTCTCTGAGATCTAATGCTCTAAACTAGTATGTTTAATTTAATCCTAACTTGAAAATACATATAAACACATATGATTAATTTTAAGTAAAGTTCATTGGAGTCAATGGAATTTAAGTACTTGCTAAACATGAAATACCTGGCTAAAGAAAACGCAACGTTAAGAGTAATTCTATTAAAGAATGAACTTTGGGTTTTGTTTTTATTTAATGTAATGGGTACCTAACAGACAATACTGATCAAAACTGAATTCCTCTACCAGCACTTGCAGTGATGCTATGAAATTTCCTCTTAAAAACAAGACACTAAGAATAAGAAAAAGAAAAAGAAAGAAAGAAAGAAAAGAAAATAAAGCAGAGATTAAATAAAGAGGGTAAAAAAAATTCCTAAAGTAGCAAATTATGCTGGAAGAAAGATGTCATCTTTATAGAAATATAACCTAATTTTCTCTCTTTTAAAAGGATAATAATGTAAAATATTTTTGTAAGGCAGTCAGAAACTATAGTAGTGGGTGCTGTAAAAGTACCTATTTTGATTAGGTTATGTGTGGTAGATAGGCCAAGGTTTGAAATATTTGGTCATGGAAAATTTACATACATTAATACTGGAATTAAACTACTCTTTCACCTCTTTGCCTACGATGAGCTACTCGGCAGGTTTTAACGCAAATGCTCACACAGATGTCGACTAGAGTATGCTTGTGTCTGTTCAGTGGATAAAAAACATGACTTAATTCTCTAATGCTATCAAGCTGCCTCTTTCCATGAGAATTAAATCCATGTAATAAAAACAAAAAGAAAGACTTCAACTAAGTTCTGAATCTGCAATATAATGAGATTTTTGAAAGGGAGAAAGGTCTTGACAAGATAAATACTGATTCTTTTCCGGTTCTAATACTCTAAAACAATTACTCTTACAGTTATGCTGGTGATTTGTTGTTGTTGTTTCTTTTCATTTACTATGGGGAAAAAAGCATCTAATCAGTGCTACTTTCAGCCCTTAACACCAAATTCTTAGTTGGTACATTCAGTGAAATTCCACTGAAAGCAATAGCTTCCTGCTTATTTATAACAGGGCTATAATCCAGACAAGGACTTAAAATCCTCACATCTGTTGGCCTGTGATAACTGTGTGATCTTTTTGTGATATCTTGTATCTGATACAAGCTAGACATTTAATAATTTATATGACATCTAATGTGTCATCTTGTTAGAAAAGGAGACAAAGCTGAAGTGACACTTCTTTTAAAATAATCAATAAACTCTCCCATAATGATTGTGTCCTGGCACCATTCAAACAGGAGACACTGGACAAACAGGGCTGCAGTGATCCCTTTCTGTTCCCCAGGCAAATGAGGTAAAACTTCAGTGGGACTTTCCAGCCTTAACAATCACAAAAAGAAGCCAGGGAGGGAGCATCAGCCTCTGAGACCTTTCAGGTCTTCCCTGTGCTGAGTCTCTTCATGGCCATGCTTTTCTCCACTGTTCCAGCAGTGTCTTTCGGCATGCCGAGGATGTGCAAGGGGTGATGTTCCCATTCCCAGCCCCTCCAAGGTGTTTGACACTCCCAGGAAACCATAACAAAAGTCCAGTCTGACTTAGTGCATAGTTATTAGGTGCTAGGATCTAAATGGGTGATCCCTTTCAAAATGTGAGCCTGATGTACGGCCACTATGGGTCCTTGCCATAAAACACAAGAAGTGTCTCCTCAGTTCAGCATTACTCTTGCCTTTGTCACTGTGATTGCTAAGTTCTTCTTTCCTCAATTTTTAATTTTTCTCTTCAAGTTACTGCCTTAACCCACCACTGTAGTATTTGTATGCTGTTTAGCACAACAGAATACATTCTTTGCTGACTTTTAGAAATTACTGTAACGAAAGTGATTAATAATGATATTAACAGCAGCAACCTTTCAGACCAGGCATTTTACTGGGTGATAATTCAAATCCCAGCATTCTGCCAAGAAAGCCTAGTTAAACTAAAAGGTGTGAAATTAGTCTGCAATTTTCCAGAGAACATATAATTTATTACTTGCATAAGCAGGTGATACTGCTCATAAACGCATTTTCAAAATTGCAAATGCATAGAAATAAAATTTTGTAAACTGGACCTTTTACTTCATAATTATCAAAAGATAGTTGTGTAAATACATTATTAGTCAAAAGTTTGACTCCTGTATCATACGAGACAACGTCTTGAAGCATTGGCTACTACATACCAAGCTTAACAGTAATACTTCAATCTTCTGTTTAGTTTTGGTGAAGACAGTATATTTTTGTTGTTCAGGTTGTTTCATAAATCATATGAAATTTTATGTGTGCATGGCTGTTTTACTTATCCTAATAATCAATAGAGTGAGCTAAGAATATTATACATGAATGTAGGATTTGCATTCTACTTCAACAAATATTCAGGTGTACATGATTATAATCATGAGGTTTCTCTGGTCTCTTAGCTTTGAAGTTCCATGCTTCTGAAAGCTACCAGGAAGAGAACATACAAGGAACAATGTAAAATCATTTGATACTTTGTATAAATATTTTCAAAAGTGTGTTTGCAGGACTGATCAGATAAATTTATTTGGTAAGATGTTTTCAAATTCCTGTTGCAAGTGCACATCCTCCATAGATCTGAGATGCAAAGTCATCATTCTTTTTATGAGCGTTAGAAAGCTCAGTAAGTGAAAATCCTTTCACATTGTTGATTTGCATTTAAATTTGATTTAATTTAAAAAGAGAGGTTGTTTTTGCTGTTTTAAGTCCATATCAAACTGCAGTGAAAATTCTCTTTTCAGTCAATTATATTGTGGATCAGAATTTATAGCCACAATTCCCCCAGTGTGTTCATATTTATCTTTATGCCTAAGTAGTCCTGCTGAGTTCAGTGATTTATAGATATGTGAAAAGTTAAAACATGGGCGTAGGCATATGGAGGGTTGATTCCTTAGTTATCTAAGTATCTTTCTTCATGTCAGCAAGCATCTCATGATTCCACACAGCTGTCTATTCACAGAAAATCAAATAATAGTTAGTTCAACTATTTTAATGAATAAGTGAAATGAAGAACTTCTAATTACATCTTGCATTAACACCAACATAAACCTTTCTTAGCGTTAATATTCTTTGTACCTTTTCACAGTATTTATGATACTTGCTAAAGACAGTACAAAGTAATGAAATGGTGATATTCTGTAACCATTTTTGCTTTCAAAACAGTCCTCATATTTTAAAGAAAAGGTTCCCTATAAGTATTCAGTTCTGCCTCGCATTTTGTTGGCTGCAATTTTTATTAGAATCAAATCGAGTTCATATACAATTTAGTTACAGCTAAACTCTCCTCATTTAGTAAAAGATGAGGTGAATTTTTGTACAAGTGTTTGCTCTGGAAGGACACATAGAATTACATAAATGTTGAGAGAAAACTTACAATTGAAAAAGCATTTGAAAACAATTAGCTAGCTGAAATGCAGTGCTTTATTGTTTAAGATGAAGTTTATTCCCTGGATTAATGAAAGGAAAGAAAGAGAATTTCAATTCCAACTGTTATCTGTTAAGTATATGAAAACATTTCCGTTTTCACTGATGACAACCACAGCATGCACACAACTGTTGGCTAAGGAGCCTTTCATGAGGAATGGATCAATAGCATTTCTCCCTCTCCTAGATATAAATATTTTATCTATAGCTCAGGAACACTTCAAAGAGTTAAACTGTTAACAATATCGTTCTCCACTCTCCTACCAGTCTACTCCTCCCAGAAGTTTTACAGCAGGAAAGCCTTACAAGAGTAGAAATCAGTTTTCTCTGCAGTATAACATGATCATTATATGCCTTGACTACCTAAATGCCACCTTGTCATCTGGTCTTCTTGGCACATGTAATTAGAAGTATAAGTGAAAGCAGTGCCATCCTGCTTCAAGGGGACATATATCAAGATGGATTCAGCATGTCTATTATTCAGATCTTTACCCATCTTGCTACAAATGTATCCTTGAAACTATGGGAGTAACCCTCTTTTCAGAAGAGTCAGTGCAAATCTCAACCACCTAGAACAGTTTGAAAAGGGTTTTTTACTTTTGGTATAAAACAATCAAAACCAAGTAATGTGAATCCTTGGGGTTTTCAAGACCCAGCTGGAGCAACCTGTTCAGTGACCATGCTTTGAGCAGGAGGTTGGACTAGGGACCTCGTGAGGTCCCTTCCAACCATAACATCTGTATAATTCTATACTATACTGGTCTTCTTATGGCATCATGATGCTGTCTGTATGTTGCAGTTCACACGCACATGCTTGCATTTCCTTCTACAGGCTGTTTTCTATTGTAGATGTTTTCTACAGAAGGTGGTCACAGTCTCATCTCTTTCTCCCCAGTAAAATGAAAACCTTTACCAAACATCTATTGAGCTGTGGGAAACCTCCAAATAACTGTTCTAGAAGAATTTGGAGGTTCAAAGGAAGTGCTGATTGTGAACTAATTCTGTAACCCTGTTTAAAGTGACATCCACCTGCTTAATTGTTATTAAGCACGATATTAACCTTTCATTTTGTTTTCAGAATTTTATGTGACCTTGACACAATACAGCAATTAAAGGCACTCTTCTAACACATACACAGAAAAAACAAAGGGTGAAAACAACCCTCACTCCTAAGTCACATAAAAGGAACTTCTGAGTTCACCCTGTTTTAAGGAAAAGGTTGCTCATTTGGCCTAGAGAAATTCAAATAGAGATACAATGATATTATTGAATTACCATTTTATGTGCGGTTGGCTAAGAGAACAGCATGCCTTGTCTATGCTAGACTGATAAGCTACCTAGTCCTGATGGGACTGTTGTAAACAAATAGTATTCTACTAAAACACTAATTCACAAAAATACCTTTTATTTTCATATTTGACTTCTCAAGTAAATGTTCATAAGTGTAAATGTTTCCTAATGAATTAGTAGAAGTAGTTCCAAGTATCAGAGAATCAGGCAGAAAACTACATACAAGCATTTTCATGAATATTCCTGGCTGGCTTAACACAGTTGTCATCAACATTCAGCACTCACCATGGAGCTTCAAATAGATTACATAAAATAGATGGAGAGACAGATGATAGATTATTCATTGATAGTCAGCCCCTACAGGGAGAGGGCTCACATTTCTCTCATTTCTGTACTCCCTCATGATAAAGGTTACACTGTAAAGAAATGCAAACTGTCCTCCCATTCAAGTAAGAGCAGGGTCTGACTGCGACTACTTTGATAGATTTAAATGAGATGGGAAGCATCAAATGCTACAGTTAGCGAGCCTAAGACCTCACTGAAACAAAACCCCACAAACCCAAAACACCAAGTTGCTAGATACTAAAATTTATATTGGACATCCGAATTAGTGTTTTGTGAACATTTTGTCATTCGACTAATTTGAAAATACTTATGTACTACTAGGCAACTCATTCAAAAATAATGTCAGTCTAACATACTGGTTTTTAGTGTACCCTTAACTCCCTGGGAGTCTGTGATGGGGCAACTCCAGATTTCTCATTACTAAGCCAATATTTTGCAGCTCATCTAATCAGCATCACATTAAAGGTCTGAGGATATGTGAAATTTAGGGAGTCTAGTGGTTTTTCTGGAATATATATGTGTAAGATTACATTCAGATGTGGAACTGGAATCAGTCAAGTTCAACATGCACATCACCCTATCTAAACAGGGCTCAAAGCAAATTAGCAAGCAATAACCTAGACTTAAGGAAGTAGTAATTATGCCAAGGATACAGCCAAGCCAAAACAAAAATTTAAAAAATAATAATTTAAAAAAAAAAAACTATCCCATTTTCTTTGTAGAGATAGGAATAAAAACTTGAATTGCCAAAATACAAGAAGAGAGGCAGAAAGATATTGAAAAATTGCTGTCTTTTATCCTAGGTACTTGTTTTGCCTGGTAGGTCTACTAAGAAAGTCAGACAAAGATATGAAGGCTGATAGAGGATTGAAAGAAACTTAGAAAAACCGAGAAGACACAAAAAGCTCTCAGAGAGTCAAACCTTGGAGAGATAATATTTACAGATATGTTAACTAGAGCATGAGCCCATAAGCAGGGGGACTGTACAGGCTCCATTTTTGAGAAGTGGAACTGTGCAGAGAATTTGCACCACAGCTAGGCCCAGGAGACCAGAGATGGCAGAGTGTCTAATTATTGTTCAGACACAGCATACATTAAGTAACATAAGATATAATATGACGACATGAGCTATATGAACAGCAAGGAGAGAGCATTCAGTGAGGTTTGTAACTGCTAAAGGAAGGTTTTCTACAGAGAAGCAAGCTCAAGAATAATACGGTGTGATTAAGTCCATATTCTATTTTGTTTGAAGACAATAAAACTTTAACATTTCTGTAAGTCTCTCTTTCTTTTAGAACAGTTCCTATTGTGAAATCATGAGGCTTAACTATACATAAATTTCCTACAGAGAAAGAAAGAAATAACTGCTGATAATTTTAAATAATTTAAGAAAATATTCATATATTTTACAGGAAGTAAGATATATAAGTTGCTGAGCTTGTACTTCTTCATCTATACAAAGATTTTTTTTTTAATTTGCTCTTTATGGTTTTATTCTCTCCTGCTTGACAAGGTACCACTTAAATATAGAACTGGTTGCAAAATCTATGTTAGTAGGGCTAATTATTTTTAGCATTTTAATTTGCCTACAGTGTAAATATCCTATATGACTTTAGCTTCTTTTTCTGAAAGGTCATTTGAATACTTCTTAAGAATTTATGAGCTGTTCACTGATCCCACAACTGTCGTCTTCACAACCATTTTTCAGATGATTGGTTTGTGCTTTACATTGCTGCAATGTTTTGCCTGTCCCTTTTTACTGACAACAAAATCAGGTATGGAACAGCCATCCCTTTGTACCCAGATCGCGGAAGAATGTTGGAAAAACCAATGAGACTGAGTATTTTAACTGACTGATCTCTTTGAAGACAGCCACAACCACTCACTATAAAGAAATTAAGAAGGATAAGGATGAATTGTTAAAACACTTAGATAAATACATGTCCAATGTGTAACTTTTGAAAATGAATAATTTTCAAGACAGGACAATTCTAGTTTTTCAAACTACCCTTACCAGGTTGGTTGACTTATCTATATAGCTTCATTCCACATTCAGAGAACTTCAACAATATCCTGTCCATATGACGTTTTCACAAGGCGTACTAACTAGTGTAACTGCAAATGTTAAGAAAAGCCGCAGTTCTCCTTGAGTAACTCCATAGCAAGTTTGTGTTGTTTTTAACTGTGCTGCTTGCCTGAAAGCCTATGTGCTTTACAAAAGATTCTTTTGAAAGATGAGATTCTGGGGGGTCTTGTCTGAGCATGTGGAGCAGTGACTGGATTGCCAGGAGGCCTCTCCAGGCCAGTGATGCCCAGGAGAATGTGGTTACCTGGTACCAGCAGAGTGTGGGTGTTAGTGCCAGCTGGAGCTCAGGATCACTCTGCTGACACACGGAGAGAAAAACCCAACTCCTCTGAAGACAGGAAAAAAAAATTCTCATTGATTTCGATGTTGCCAGTGCTTACTTGGCACCTCTGTTTCCCAGATGGCAGAAAGGGATAAATCTGAGTGTCCCATCTTCTCTCCCGCCAGTGACATGAAGACTAATCTTATGGGGAAGGCAGCATTGTACTTAAAATCTCCAGTCATTGTTATGCATGAACATGTGCAATACTACCCTGACTTAATCAGACCTTTGCAGTTCCTACAGACTCTCAGTGATATGGTTTGTACAGGAATCCTCCTAATATGCAGTCACATCTTTTGAATTGCAATGGAGTCCAAATAACAGCATGTAAGGACTAAGCCATCTTTACCTCATTTCATGACCATTTTGCTAATTTTTATGTCATCTAACAGAGAGGCCTTATCTTCAAATCCAAAAGGATGTCAGTGGCTGTGCGTCAGACAATGCAGTTGCATTATTTCACTTATAATAACTTCAACTTTACATTAAATACTATTTTTCACATCAGGCATAAAACACAAAAAATAAATATATATATATAATATTAATATATAATGACAATTTTTCTTAGCCAGTAGCGTGGCTACTGCATTTTTATGGGTAAATTGTCCAGAGTGGAATTGTTTATTTACAGTTGGCTACAGTCAACTGTACGCCTTTTCTTAGGTTAGTCCTTTTGACATTTTTTAGTCAACAACATGTGGATTTTTTTGTTTTTATCCTGTGACTTTCTGTAAGTTCAGAGTGAACTGGGTTTTGTTTCAATTTCACATTTTGTTTGACATTATACATTTTTGCACTTTGATTAGAGATTGTACCTACTAAACTAAAATATAGGCTACTGAATTTCTGTGGTAATTTCTGTGTTTATTCTTCATCTCGTCTGCATTTGAGCTGAAATATAGACTGCTGACCAGTGACTGTTTTCAGACTTTTTGTGGCCATAATAAAACTGTACATTTATAGAATAGGTTTTCTAGAATTCAGTTATGAAAAGGTAAAAAGTCAGTGTCAATAAAGTCATCTCAAAGAGACTTCTGAAACAGAAACAGCAACGTATCTTAGAAACAGACACATATCACAAAAAGTTCCTTATTCACACTGTGTCTATATTTATGTGAATTTAACAATGACATCTTTATGAGGGCAAAGCACTGTCAATCAACTTAAGACATGCAGGCAAAACCATTAATGTTTCTAGTGATTAAATTTATTACAAAGCTAAGTCTCTAAAGAGAGAAATTCAACCTAAATTTTTTAGAGAACACAGTACATCAAGACAAATTCCAAAATTGGCTTAACTAGCACAGTAAGTGATGTAGAAGTCAGAATCTTTGTAACGTTTATAGCACACAAAACATTTCAAATCTATGATAGGAATTTCAACAAGACTAAAGACAGAAGATTGCTGCTTCTTTCACGCAAAGTAGAAGTAGTGAGTATGTAAAACCAAACTCACAAGTAAAACCAGTGTCACACTTTTTTCTATATTAAAATTCAGACAGGAACTTGCTCTTCAGGCAGCTGCATAATTAAGGTGAAATATGCAGAGTGCCCAGTGCCACAAGCTATGAGTAACTTATTGTGGTTTATACATAATAGAAAAGTTTTGAAGAAGATTACTTTAGATCTAGACTAGGAATGCCACACTGCTTAACAGCAAAAAGTCAAAATAAATGATGCCATCTTAAAATTAATTATTTCATTTTCATATTTATCACTGGATCAAAACATTTAAGAGAGAAAACATGGCTCCAATAATTGTGCTTGTTTACGCATTAGTTACACAATGCTATCCTTTAACAAAAAAATTATCCAAGGACCAACATCTAGGCTATTCCCAAAGCTGGTGATTTAGTTAACTTAGAAAGCTCCGTGGCTATTTCTAAGTGCTGTATTTTTCTCATTGGACACTAAACCCAGCATAGCTGAATGATAATTTTTTTTGACCCATAAAGCGAAACACTCATTGGTGTCAGAGCAGAAGCACCACAGAATCTTTAAATAGCTTATTGGCTGAATAAAACATCATGAAAATAAAAGTTGGTTATGTCTGCACTCACCCAAAATTGATACCGAAGTCAATGAAAACAACTGTAGAAGATCATAAATTAAATAAATAATAATTAAGGACATCTAACGAACTGTATGACTGGAAATAGCTAAGAAACTGTAGCTAGGAATCAAACTGAGCAGCAGCACCACTGATAACTCAAACTAGTACAGAGGGAATCATAGTGCTTACTTGTAAAACTACAGTGTTACTTTAGCAGACTTATTAGAAGCAAAGTTTATATTGATAGGCAAAATTCTGTCCTTAGAGGCGTTTATAATTCAAATCATACCTTCTGAGTTCACAGGACATAAAATGCTCCTTCACTGTGATCTTTATTATTTTAAATGTAGTTATTATTTATACTTAAGTTTATCCAACATGAATGAATGTGGCATTAACATCTATGCCCAAGTATACACAATAACCCATAAAAACAAACTGCAAATAAATAGTGCCCTTGATAGCTAAATAGTGAACAATGGAAATTTTGGAACATGTTTAATAGTCCATTTTACAGCTCTTCTCATTGTTTATCTTGCTCTTCAGTGTGATTCAGAAAATGTATCTTCACTGGTAATGGTACTCATAGCAACAGGAAAGCTTAAAACCAGTAGTGTGCCCTTTTCTTATGGAGCTTCAGCAACTGAAAATCATAACGAAAATATTAAAAATTGAAAAAGATAATACAGATGGGAAAAGAGAAACATCTCTGAAGTTCTGGAATGGAGATTTATGACAAAGAGATTTACAGAATTACTTTTATGTAGGTTCTTTTTCAAAGGAAAAAAACACAAACAAAAAACCCACAAACAAACAAACAAAAAACCACAAACAGACAAAAAAAACCCCATGTCTAGAATATGACTGAAGAAAATAATCTCCATCTTCTCTCAAAATTGGAAATGGTGATTTGTATATGAATACGATAGTATAGCTCAGTGTGATTCTCAATGAACCTTTCGTGAAGCATAACCTCAGGGTGATTTTGAAAGTCAGAAAAGAAGAGAATAAGTCATATTGCATAGAAAAAAACTCTTGGGGGAGGTGAGGGAAGGGGGGAAGATAAGGATGCACTCCAATTACTGGCAGGTCATCCTGTGCAGAGATATAAAACAACTATGACTAAAATCAGCTTCACTAGAATGACTGAAATTGCCTAAATCTTAACCAGTTGGACAAAACAACAACTGGGTTTCAGTGCAATGTATTGGTGAGTACTGTTATTCAGACTTTATTTCATTTAAAACAAACAGCTTCATTTTAGCTACATGCAGTACAGTGCCATTTTACATACACGTGTAGAGATCAGTGCCTGAATCGAGGTCAAGAGAATAGAAGAAGACACAGACAGAAGCACAGAAGGAGCTGGAACAGAAAAAAGGAGCCACAGCAGAGCTGTTATGATGTGACTACACTCCAGAACAAGCTCTGAACCTTCAGCCTGTTGTAAGGAGAGGGAGCAGAGCAGAGGAACACAAGACTCAGGTAGATTGAACTAGAGGAAATGTTTCCTGCTCTTTTCTAACACTTATCTCATTGTGGTGTAAGCTGCTAATTGAAATACATTAATCTTTTCCCAGAAGGAGTGCAACTACAGGTCCCAAACACCATTGTAACAGCCACTGAGTCTGACAAAAGAGTTATCACAAAGACAGCTTAAGACATCAGCAGATTTTTCCCTTGGTGAGAGATACTACCCAAAGACTGGTTTATTATTATTATTTTTTTTTTTCTTACAGAAGTATTCCACACTGTTAAGCAGCTCTAATCCCAATATTTATTCCTAGACCTTACAGAGAGTTTTGGGTATCTCTGTGTTTGCAGGATGCAGTGGATAAAGCACTGGCTTGTAACTTGAGAAAAAATGGATTCACCTGTTCATCTGTCACAACCTTTCTTCTGGTGCTGAGAAAACTTCTCAGTCTTTTAGTGTTTCAGTTATAAAGCAGTGGAGGGAGTCACTACTTCAGTAGTGTGACACAACGAAACAGACATTAAAAGCTCTGAGGTGGGCAGATACTCCAGGAATCTATGCTATAAACACGTACAAGATTAAAGGATGGAGTTATAACCTCTTAAAGAAGCGAATGTGAGCAGTAATTGATATATGGCAGCTAAAAAAAATATAAATATACAATGTGGAAATCCATAGGAACAGGTATAGGAGCAATGGTGAAAAATACAAGGAAATCAGATTACACAGAATCACAGAATGTTAGGGATTGGAAGGGACCTCGAAAGATCATCTAGTCCAATCCCCCTGCCAGAGCAGGGATATCTAGATGAGGTTGCAGAGGAAGGCGTTCAGACGGGTTTTGATTACTCCAGGTAAACAGAAATATTTGGCACTAAACTACAGAGGTCATCTCAGAGCAGTGGAAACATTACCTTATCCTTGCTCAATTTTTAATTATCTCTAGATTGCCAGAGCTATTGGATGTTTGAGATAATTTTAATACTTTCAACTGAAGTCTAGGTAGCAGTAGCAAAACCCATGGAATTTCTCTCACTTTCAAAACAGTATTAGCTAAGTATCTTCAAAATTATTTTTTATAATGGAAAAATTGAGAATCCATCTCAATTTAAATGAAAACAAAACTCCCCTCAGAACTGTTGTTGAAGTAAACTCTATTCTGGAGTCTTGTCCAGGGTGTTTTTCACCATATTTTCTGAAAATATCCCAAATTAATTTTCAAGATTCCATGGCTCTTAGAACCTAATACATTTCATCTTCATATAAGTAAGATGAGTTTACTGTGTTTTCAAAACGTATACTGTTTAAAAGGCATCTTGGAGTCTGACAGTTTCTCACTCAATTATCTAAAATTAAACTCTAGAGGGCTGGTATACTTTTTTCTCTTTAGAACTCTGTTTTCTGACAGTAGGGGACTTCTGAAAAAATAATGTCCTATACAAAACTTGGGGGAATCAGAGACTTAGGATCTCTTAACTGCGATCATTTCCTTTTTATGTCTTGGCTAGTTCTCTGATCAACAGGGAGCTTTTTCCATTGTGCTTCCCTAGAGCTGGCAGACTGTCTGGGTATGCTTTAATCTTGAAAGAAAATTTTACACTTTCTTAAGAAGAAGTTGGGTCAGGTTTTCTGAACACAGAAGAAATTTCCTTTTCATAATTTCCTTTAGATTAATCCTTTTGTACCTCAGTGCCTCACACTTCATTATGTTCCAGTGAAGAGAGCAGATGAAAGTAGTCAAACTTTACTCAGACAATTTATATGAAAAAAAAAAACAAAACCAACTACTTTGTGTGGTCTTTATTCTAAATAGTATGAAAATTTTTAAGTCAAGAGTGAAAAGAGGCATAAAAAGCCAGAGAAATTTACTATAGGCTACCTTCTTTCATCTACTTCCATATAGTCACGATGGAGGCACTCTGTATAATATTATAGCGGAAGGGATTCTCTGACATATTTGCTCAAGGTTCAGCTGAATCTCAAGGACTGTAGAATTTGAGATCTCTCACACGTTATCGAAATATTTCTAAAACGAGTCAAAGTCAAAAGCCAAGTGTAATTGAAGCCTAGGCGAGCTTTCTGGACCGATTATCAGATTAAAAACAAAACAAAACAAAACCCAACCAACAAAGAAACAAAAAACAACAACAACAACAACAAAAACCCAGACCATCTGTTTTAAACTGATATTTAATACTTCACTCATAAACTAACCAGTAACTATAAAGACTGACTTTGTCACCACTGGATTACTTAAGCTATTATTTGCTCAAGTTCTGTATGTGTGCAAGACATTAGAATCAAAATTTGGATTAGTTGAACCCTGACAGCTAAGCTGCTGACCAGCTAGCTATTCACTAATTTCTACTTCCTTCACATTCGCACCCCTACCATAACGTAGGCTAGATTCAGTTTCAAAAGTAAACTGCTGAGCCTATCCCTTTAAATATAAATGAAAGCACATTTAAAACCAAAACATACTAAAATCTACTCTTTTAACACAACAGCAGCAAAAGCCATCTATTAAACAGCATACCTCCCTGTGAATTGAAATCCTTTTCAGCAAATGTTGTTTAAAGTCCAAAGGGCAGTCTTCTACTTACATCCCTACTGATTTTTCACAGCATCTGCCAGAAGTGAGCAAAACTCTCCGATAAAACAGCAGTTAGCAAAGTTTACAAAGGTCATTCTTATGGAGGCAGCATCCAGTAGTGAAAGGACAGGCTATAAAAAGAATCCCAAACTCCACTCTTCTGTGACATCCAAATCGCTATCAGTAATCTTCTATAAGAATTTTTAAGATAAAAAGTAGTAATAACATACTCTTGCTCCAAGTATTTCTGAATATGGAGATACTGCAGAAAACACTGTCAAGATCTGAAAGAGGATGACTGAAAAGATGATCAGGACAAAGGACCCTTTTAAGAAGATGAGCTTCAAAAAAGAGCAAGCAACCCTCAAGCAAATTATTTAGTATAAATTCTGTAATGAAAAGAATGTTAATGATATTGAATAATCATCATGGAAAGTGCTAAGGAGGATTCATGTTGCTATTCATGGCATGGAAAGCATGTCATGGAAGTGCCCCTATGCAGTAATTACTATACCATAAAATACCAGTGCTTCATTTAGCATTGATTTATCTGGCATAATGAAAATGAAACCATGAATGAAACTTGGGGTTAATTCAGGGTCAAGGTGGATTCTCCAGCACTGTAATAGTCTTAATTCATGATATGATTTTGAGCTTTACTAAAGTGTCTCAAAAATGGCTCCGTAACACTCTTTTTGAAGGTTTACTAGTGTTCTTTTAAGTTTTATATTTTTATTCTGTACTTTTTTGTTTGTCCTCATACTCTTAATCATGTACTTTGCTTTTCAAAGCTTTTAATTACTTCCGTAAAATCCTATGCTGTATTATCATTTTAATAAATTTATTTTTAAATTTACCTCAGGAGACACAAACTCTCACATACATGTTTATTTTAGTTAACCATCTCTGCTAAGTAGCCATATGAGTGTGCTGTTTCTCCTTCACTTTGTCTCCTTTTTAATTTGGGAGTCTCTGATGATCCTACTATGATCAAGTTTTTATTCTTCATTTTTCACCAAGTTGAGGATTAGACATAAATTTTCATTTCTTGATATTTCCTGAGGCATGGTGACCACTACTATTGTAATCACTATTAAATGATGACTCAGATATAATTATTTTTTACCAAATTAATCTGATTTATTTTCAACTGATTGTAAACTTTCTATGTGACTAATTTTCAATCAACAGCCTGAAGAATAAAATGAGCAATCCTTGAGGAACTGTTTTGTTAAAGTTTGGCCTCATTGAACATTTGCTCTATTTAGGTGCAGACAGAGCTTTCCATAATGACCACTTCGTAGGATGCTATCATCTCCTTGATCTTGTGTAGTTTGTATTTTCTGAATCTTTTTGATCTGATAGAAAATGTAAAGGTAGTGTACTTATATTACTGTGACTTGAAACTACTGGATAAGTACATTCACTTATTCCTTTCCCAAGCGTAAGAACTTCTTTATACACATGCACTTCCTAAATAAAATAGCTATTCTGTCCTCCCTGATTAAGGCACACACTCACTATATAGTGCTTAATTTCTGGAATTCTACTCTTTGGACAAATTACTATTCAGTCAACATCCTCTTTTGTTGCTTGTCATTGAGACATCTTTCTTTTTTGTTCAGTTTCAACTTTTCCAGTGGTTATATGTACATTTGGATTACGTCTGACTTTTTAGCCACTAAAGTTTTTACTGATACAGATTTTTCTGCTAACATGGAAACAGAACTTACGTGGTCATGCACTTCTGGTTTTGATATGGCCTGTAAGTACTAAACCACAAATCAACTTGTGTTAAAATATTTTCAACCTGACTGAAACCAATAAATCCTCAAAATTTTATACTGAAAACAGCAGGGATAATGATAAAAGTTTCCTACAACTACCATTTCCAATTTTAAGTGGATTTATTTCAGCCTAGTTCAGTTTGTGTTCTGGTTCTCATTCAGCAAAGATTTCAGTAAATATAGTGACAGAGTATCCTAAAAATCCCCAACAACATTCTGTTGCTGCTATTGGTGATATTTACAGAGAAGAAATTCTGTTTATTTTCAAACACATTTGTGCCAGAAATGAGAGTTTAAGAGGTTGATCTTCTTCGAAACATAACCTCTCGTGAGACCCCACCTGGAGTACTGTGTTCACCTCTGGTGTCCCCAACAGAAGAAGGACATGGACCTGCTGGAGAGGGTCCCAAGGAGGGCCACAAAGATCATCAAAAGGCTGAAGCATCTCTCTTATGAAGACAGCCTGAGAGAGTTGGTGTTGTTCAGCCTGGAGAAGGCTTTGGAGAGATCTTCTAGCAGCCTTCAATACCTAATGTGGGCCTGCAAAAAAGCTGGTGAAGGACTCCTTACAACAGCATGTAGTGATAGGACAAGGGCTAATGGCTTTAAAATGAAAAAGGGCAGATTTAGATTAGATATAAGGAAGAAATTCTTCACCATGAGGGTAGTGAGGTACTGGAACAGGCTGCCCAGAGAAGCTGTGGATGCCCCACCCCTGGATGTTTTCAAGGCCAGGTTGGATGAGGTTTTGAGCAATCCGGTCTAGTGGAAGGTACTCCTGCCCACGGCAGAGGGGTTTGAACAAGATGATCTTTTAGGTCCCTTTCAATACAAACCATTCTATGATTCTATATAACATCTATTTATTTATGTAGCTATTTTGTTGCTTAATTTACAATTAAAATTACCAGAAATCTATGTAGAATATTAGCCATATTGTATTCAGTAACTCAATACATTAAAAGAACAGAGATAGAAACTATGGAATAAATATTCACATTCATTATCATCCTTTGCAAACTACTGAATCAAGGAACAAACTGAGGAATATCATTATGTGTGCTTGAATGACAAGTTAGCAAACAAAACATCTTGTCAATGGCACATGTTGAAACAGAATCTGTATCCGGATTCACAGTCTCCTGTGAAAGTCAGCAGACAAAGCCGCTACTAAAATGCTCAAGGTCTTTATTTACTTTATTGTAGTTATACTATCATTGGGCATTAGCTCAAAATGATAATGCAGAAGATTACGGCTTATGTTCCCAAATTATCATTTGCTCTGGAAAGTTGTGTAGAGTATAGAAGTACTCCTCCTATGAATAATTTTAGTTGCAACATAAGTAAATCATCGCATAAGTACAATTAAGGATGAAGCACCACGTGATTTGTCACAGAATGGAGACAAAAATACTTCCTGACAAACCCCTTTTTAAAGAGCAGTTTCGGGTAGGAGTTTGACTTCATAGGCTTCAAGAACTGCTCTTGAGTACATGTGCTTTTTTGTTTTAAATAAAACAAGTATCATGAAAATAAATCAGATTAGGTGAATAAGGTAAATTAATCTCAGAAGAACTCAGTTATTAAAAAATGTTAAGCATAAGAATCCTTTTATTTGACTATAAGTAACTATTTCATCAGGAAAAAGAACTTAAAACTAGTTCTCTTACAAGAGTTAGCAAAACAGTCTCCTGAAATGTTTTCTCACCAAAAATTCTGGCCAAATCATTAACTATAAGAAAACTGTCTTTAAAATTCAAAAACTTCCTCAGAGAGTATGAGTCTAGAACTGCAGATTCCCTGCTGTCCTTGGCTTTACAGTTTTCTGTGTTCTTTGGTAGTATTCTGGTATGTACCTATGACAGATTAACTGCTGCACAGTTTCAGGTACTACTTTAAACATTTAAAAACATGGAAGATACTAAATTGCAATATACAACTAAAATACTCCAAATCAGATCTGGCACACTCAGGGCTACCTGTCATATAAGACATTAAGTAGATCCCACTAGGGGTGTTGAAGTAATTGACAACGTCTAGTCTTTAAAAAGACATATATTAACACAGTTATACTCTCTGGGGCCTAATGGTTTGGCAGACTGATGATGCTGCAAGAAGCTCAGGCATAAGGTAATTGCCTCTTTCTCTTTTTTAATATATATCAGCAATTATGTGTTAAGTAATGTACCAGTAATAATTTCTCCTTTTCTCCCAGACTTAATGTGACCAGGTATTATCCTGTACAAGATTCTTTTTGCTCTTAAAGGTTGCAAATTTGCTTTGTGTCAAACTGAGTTCCTTGCACTCTTCTGCTGGTATATTGTGGTCTATATGAGCCCCTATTATGTTCACTATCATTAGTGGGTGTTATTATCATGTTTAAGAGGAGGAAATAATAGAACAGAATAAAATAATCCCTGGGAAACTGTTAGTAATGTTGTTGTCCACTACATAATTTTGCTTCACACACAACCAAAGCCCACTTGAACTGTGCAATTAATAGGTCAATACGAGAAAACTATTTGTACAATCACCTACTATCACAGGTTTGAAACAAGGTAATTCCTTCTTGATTAATTTTTTTCTGTCTTATTGGTATGGGATCTTCACTTTATGCTGAAGGAGAATTTATTCAGTGCAAATGCTTTTTCACTTTCTTATCCCTCTTGCTTTTTCTATAAGAAAGCTTAATAAAGCCTACGGAATTGAATAAAAATTCTCTCTTTTGTTAGAACTGATTCTAGAAGAAGTAAATATAACAGGTCTAGAAGGTACAAATAAGCAGTGGAAATTACGGTGGAATCTACTTCCTGGAGATCCTTTTCCTCAAATTCTTATGTTTCATAATTCACTTTTTCTTTGTTTATGTCACTGTCAAGCTCCACTAGACATTCTTTTATCTTTTTCTCATGGCAGTGAAGAAATAAAGTAATTTTAAAATGCTACCTCTGTAGCACTGGAGAACCATGAGGTAGGCTTCATCTGCCAGGTAGATTTCTCTTTTTGGAGAAGAGAATGACATTCAGTACAAATGGGACCTTTTGTCCTTGTTATATATTCTGAGAATGCTTTTTAGAAATTTTAAGACAACAGTAGAATAAGATTGCCAAGGTTTTCCATAATGCAGGAACCAGAAAACATCAATTCATTCAGTGGCATTTCCTTATTCTTTTTCTTCCATAGAACCACAGAATCACAAAACGGTTTGGTTGGAAGGGACCATTAGAGATCATCTAGTTCAACCCTCCTGTTGGAGGCAGAGATATCTTTCACTAGATCAGGTTTCTCAAAGCCCTCCTCTCCTGTCACTATAGGCTCTGGTAAAAAGTCTTTCTCCATATCTCTTACAAGTCCCCTTTGTATAATATATCGAAAGGCCACTATAAGGTCTCCCCAGAGCCTTTACTTCTCCAGACTGAACAACTCCAGCTCTCTCAACCTGATGTGCTATCTCTAACTGTTTTCATGGTCCTCCTCTATACCATGCTTAATAGGTCCATGTCTTTCTTGTATTATGAGCCCCAGAGCGGGATGCAGTAGTCCAGGTGAGGTCTCAGGACAGCTGAGCATATGGGGAGAATCAGCTCCCTTGGCCTTCTTTTTATGCAGCTTGAGATAAGATAGGCTTTTTGGGCTGAAAATGCACGTTGCCAGCTCACGTCAGTTTCTCACCCACTAGTATCCCCAAGTCCTTCTCCACTGGGCTGCTCTCAGTCCATTCATCCCTCAAGTCTGCATTGATATCAGGGACTGTGCAGGGCTTTGCACTGGGCCTTACTGAACTTCACGTGGTTCAGATGGGCCCACTCCTCAAGGCTGTCCAGGTCCTTCTGAATGGCATCCCTTTCCTCCAGAAATTTAACTGCACCACTCAGTTTGGTGTCATCTGCAGACTTGCTGAGGGTGCACTCAATCCCACTGTCTATGGTATTGGTGAAGATATTAAATAATATTGGTCTCAGTACAGACCCCAGAGGGACACCACTCATTACTGGTTTCCACTTGGACATTGAGACATTGAGTATAACTCTTTGGATGTGGCCATCCAGCAACTTCCTTATCCATATAACAGTCCATCTGTCAAACTCACATGTCTCCAATTCAGCAGCAAGAATGCTGGGATGACCATACCAAAAGCCTTAGAGAAGTCTAGGTAGATTACACATATAGTTCTTCTCTTGTCTACTGATGCAGTTACTACATTGTAGAAGGTCACTAGATTTGTCAGGCAATTAATCACAGTATCACAGTATGTTTGGGATTGGAAGGGACCTCAAAAGATCATCTAGTCCAATCCCCCTGCTGGAGCAGGAACGCCTAGGTGAGGTCGCACAGGAACATGTCCAGGCGGGTCTTGAATGTTTCCAGGGAAGGAGACTCTACAACCTCCCTGGGCAGCCTGTTCCAGTGCTCTGTCACCCTCAATGAGAAGAAGTTTCTTCTCAAATTTAAGTGGAACCTCTTGTGTTCCAGTTTGATCCCATTACCCCTTGCCCTATCGTTGTTTGCCACTGAGAAGAGCCTGGCTCCATCCTCGTGGCACTCACCCTTTATATATTTATAAACATTAACAAGGTCACCCCTCAGTCTCCTCTTCTCCAAACTAAAGAGACCCAGCTCCCTTAGCCTTTCTTCATAAGGGAGGTGCTTTACTCCCTTAATCATCTTTGTTGCCCTACGCTGGACCCTCTCCAGCAGTTCCCTGTCCTTCTTGAACTGAGGGGCCCAGAACTGGACACAATATTCCAGATGGGGTCTCACCAGGGTGGAGTAGAGGGGAAGGAGGACCTCTCTTGATCTACTGACCACCCCCCTTGTAATACACCCCAGGATGCCATTGGCCTTCCTGGCCACAAGGGCACAGTGCTGGCTCATGGTCATCCTGTTGTCCACCAGGACCCCCAGGTCCCTTTCCCCTACACTGCTCTCTAATATGTAATTTCCCAACCTATACTGGAACCTGGGGTTGTTCCTGCCCCGATGCAGGACTCTACACTTTCCCTTGTTAAATTTCATCAGGTTATTCCCCGCCCAACTCTCCAGCCTGTCCAGGATCTTGCTGGATAGCAGCACAGCCTTCTGGCGTGTCAGCCATTCCTCCCAGCTTAGTGTCACCAGCAAACTTGCTGATAGTACACTCAATTCCCTTGTTCAAATCGTTAATGAATATATTGAATAATATTGGCCTCAGTACTGACCCCTGAGGCACTCCACTAGATACTGGCCTCCAACTGGACTCCGCACCATTGACTACCACTCTCTGGCTTCTCTCCTTAAGCCAGTTTGCAACCCACCTCACTACTCTATTGTCTAGACCACACCTCCTCAACTTAGCTGTGAGGATTCTGTGGAAGACTGTGTCAAAGGCTTTACCGAAGTCAAGGTAGACCACATCCACCACTCTGCCATCATCCATCCACCTTGTTACATTCTCATAAAAGGCTATGAGGTTGGTCAAGCATGACCTACCCTTGATAAAGCCATGCTGACTGCCCCTAATAACCCTCTTATCTTTGATATGCTTTGAGATGGCACCAAGGATAAGCTGTTCCACTACTTTCCCAGGGACAGAGGTGAGGCTGACCGGTCTATAATTACTCGGGTCCTCCTTCTTGCCCTTTTTGAAGACTGAAGTGACATTTGCTTTCCTCCAATCCTCCGGCACCTCTCCCGTTTCCCAAGACTTGGCAAAGATGATGGAGAGCGGTCTAGCAATGACTTCAGCCAGCTCCCTCAGCACCTGTGGATGCATCCCATCTGGACCCATGGATTTATGGATGTCCAGACTATTTAATAGCTCCCTAACTCAGTCCTCATCAACTAAAGCAAACTCCTCCATTGACCTGGCTTCATCCGGGGTCTCAGGGGTACAGGGCTCCCCAGGACCGCCTCCAGCAGAGCAGACAGAGACAAAGAAGGCATTCAGTAATTCTGCCTTCTCTGTATCTTCTACCACCAGGGCATCCACCCCATTCAGAGGCCTACATTGCCTCTGGTATTAGTTTTATCTGCTATGTATTTGAAAAAGTTCTTCTTGCTGTCCTTGACCTCTCTCGCCAGCTGTAATTCTAAGGAGGCCTTGGCTATCCTAGCTGCCTTCCTACATCCTCTAACAGCAGCCTTATATTCCTCCCAAGTGGCCAGCCCCTGCTTCCATGACCTGTAAACTCTCCTCTTCTGCTTGAGCAGAGTGAAGAAGTGTGCTAAGCAAATCAGCACAGCTGGAATCCCTCTACTGAAGGAATAGGAAGAAACTGAGCCCTCAGGCATATCGCTACCCCTGCGTTCCAGAACCCCTAATAAATTGCCTTACAGGCAATTGCATTCATGGATCCTATGACAGGACTGCTAAAAATCACATTTACATCTCAGTCATTACAGTAGCTAACCTTTGCTTCTACTGAAATCCTTATTTTCTGCTTCAGGATAGTGGTGTTAAACAGTCCTTTTATCATTATTGTTTTCACCAAAAAAAAAAAAGTTTACTTAATTATTACATTTTGAAAATACATTTTTGAAAAGACACTGATTCCCACCCTCAGAACAGATGTTTCACAACTTGCATCAATTGCTCATTTTTTGGTTAACGGTTTAAGTTTACAAGCAAAAATGAATGTGTTCTTGCTAATCCTCTATTAAGATTAACCCCTCTGATGATATTAAACTTCAATTTCCTGTCCTCTTTGTCTACCACAACTCCATTATCCCATGTAATCTGAGATATCTTCCAATGCCTGCAACCGACAAACACCTTTTCTCCTCACCCACTTCCAAACTTCCCTGTGACTCTTGTGAGTTCAAGGACACAGTTTCACTTGTGGTGTCCCATCTGTCTAAAGCTTATTTCCTCTTTGCCTTAAGCCAATGAATCATTTCTTTGAATCTCACTTTAAAACTTCCCTGCTCTCTTTAACCTATGATTCACAACCTCTGGAGAACATTTTTGTGATATCCTTTACGAAGCACGCACAGCAAAAAGGAAATTTATTGTATAATAGTCAAGCTATACTTGAGGTACTAATGTGACTGTGGATTAAGGGTCCTATAGAGTCCACTCAAGAAAGATTGACCCTTGCAGAATCTATTAAGTCTGAGTATTTACAACCACTCACCTGAAAACCTCATAGTTAGACCCAGACAAGGCTGTTTTCTTTCTTCTTGCCTTTGAACTCATAACTCTCTACTCCTAATGTCAGATGGCACCACTGAGTTTTGCCCAAATTGAACAAGGTGCCTATTCTGGACCCAGTAGAACTGAATAAAAGGATTCAGTTCCCTTATCTCTCCCTTCAGTGACCATAACCATTTCCCTCATCCGTACTTTAGATACTTTCCAGTAAGAGCATCAGAAGAAATGAAAAAATCACAGCACTCCTCTGTTGATCCAACTAAATGAAGGAGGAAAGTTTCCTCATTGTTTCCTCATCTAAGCATTCTGTGAGAGATGGCAGATTCAGATGTCTATTATAAAATCTGAGCAAGAGAAACAATTTGCTCTTAAATTTGCTCTATCCAATTAAATGAGAGGATGTAGGGAGGCAAACTCAGAATGCCAGATGGGCTACACAATGAGGGTGAGGGGGAGCTCTAAGAAAAGATATGTGTGAAAATTGGTAGGATGGTGTGGTACGAATCATATCGTCCAGAAACTCATGTGAATGGTACCTATTTACGA
This sequence comes from Patagioenas fasciata, assembly GCF_037038585.1. NCBI lineage: Eukaryota > Metazoa > Chordata > Aves > Columbiformes > Columbidae > Patagioenas > Patagioenas fasciata. The sequence continues at coordinate 71,271,745 of NC_092522.1, forward strand.
GGCTGCTATTCCTCCCCATTCACAATACATTCATTGTAGCAGGTAATTTTCAGTAGTCCTGTTGAAAAGGCCATTTAAATCTAGTTTTTTTGTTTAGCTCAGCTACGCATTTATGCTGATGTTCATTTTTATGCCGTGGAGTAGTCCTGGGATGAGTCTTTTCCTCTTTTTATTTAACTAACACCGGTTTGAATTTTAGTTTTTTGTTTTCAAGCCTTTTGTAATGGTCAAAGTGCTAGAAATGGAAGAAGAAAACTTTAGTTCACATTCACGTGACTCATAGAGTTACGACTTGAAGGAAACACTCTAAATATTTAAGGTTTGCGATATGTTTTTCAATGCTCATAGTTTCTGTTTTGAAAAATATTAAATTGTGTGCATTCATAAAGACATTATATATGCAGATACACATTTTCTGCATACAGGAAATCACAGAGATAGAAACACAGACAGAAACATTAATGTATCACTGTTACCATCATACTACTGCAATATGGATGGTAGTGCAGGGATACAAACAATACCTTTTTATCTCCTGAACAGTATATGATGAAACAGACTTTGAAGAAGTGGGTACAGATTTAGTGGAGTTATTTTTCTTTTGAGATGAAAATATGGTGGTGTATGGGCAAATCTTTTTGACTGCTGCCTGTCTCTAAAAAGTATACGAGCTTTAACTAAATTAGTAGTCAATTTCACAGAAATATTGTCACGCAAACTATTACTAACAAAAGGTGTTCTGAACTATGGCTTTCAGATTTGTTATTTTGTCTTTACAGACCTACACATGGGGAAAAAAACAAACCCAGAGTATGAAATGAGGATTGCATTAATACTGTATTGTACCCATGAGTACAGCAGTACTGAGTATGTGTATGAGGGGTAGCTGAAGAAGGAGAAGAAGTAGGTTAAAAATATAAATGTCTAAATCCTTTTATTCTGGAATCCTCAGTCTATAACCATCAAACCTACATTTCTTACTACGATTTCATATTTCATTCTCAACTTGGACTATAATCTCTAGGATGGATATACGTAAAGACAGACACTCCAGCAATGATGGCAGATAACAGTAAGAAATGACAATAAGACATGGATCTGTTAGGGAGGTCCATTGTATCTAGGAAAGGCCAGCATCCATTCTAGCTCTAAATCCCTGTAATTCTGAGGATGCTGTAATTCTTTAAACTGACTTCACTTCTTGAAAGTTTATACTGTCATGTAGTTTGTGATTATATTGACTTTCAACTTTTGCAAGTTGTTACCACTTAATTATTGCAGGTGTTTCAAAAGCATAGTAAGTAAATGTAAAATATTACAGAAGACATTTAAACCAAGTCAAGAATTCTATTTGATTTCTGAATGCCTTTTTTTTTTTACATGCACATCAATATAAGTAAATAAAATTAAATACTCACTCCTGTTATGTAACGAGGTCTATACTGGATGGTTCCAAATAAGCCAAGTATGACTATAATAATGTGTATAAAATTTGCCAGGATGGGTGCCCACTGATAACCAAGGAAGTCAAATATCTGCCTCTCAAGCACAGAAACCTATGATTAAAAAGCAAAAGGATAAATAGGTTAGAACAGATCATAAAACATATATTAGGGCCATTCTCGTTTTCATACCCAAGGGAATTGTCCTAAGTTACAAAAAAATACTTCAGTCAGCATTAAAATGAAATGAGTTTGCAATGTTTCACCTTGTTGTTTTAATGAAAGCTGCATTTCTCACTGACAATTTACTGAGTTATATTCAGTTAACTAAAATATTCATGTGGGTAATTCTACTGAGATGCTAAACTGCTCACTAGGATGGTATGTTTGCAGGAGGAAAAACACAAATGATTTTGTTACATACACCAGCAAATGCTATAACGTTCTAGGGTATTGGTGCTAAAAATAAGTGGCAGTCTTATGACATCTCAGCTACTTTGCTTCCACCCATGAACACCATCCTTCAGCCTAGTCTTGTGTCTTTACTTCCATTATTTCCCCACCTTTTATTTATTCCAGCTATCCTATTAGTGGTCTTTTACTAGTAACCAAATGCATGCAACTTTTTGACCTGGTTCTACTGGTAATGACTGTAGTTTACCTTCTCCTACTGTCACAAAAAAGAGCTAAAATATGAGCTGTTACCCAATACTCTAGATACTTAATTTTAAAAGTGCATTAACAGACAATCTTGGGCTATTGTTGACTGTTTTCAAGCAATACCATTCCAAGCAGATAGATCAGAAAATAGAAGAATTGCCTTTCTAACAGTATCCGTAAAAATGGTTGCAGAATTCAAACAACAGATGTCCCTTAACTGGTATATGGATATTATGTCACAATATAGCACTGCACCCCAACCCATAGGCAGGATGGCATATTTTGACAAAAAATATTGACATGAATATTAGAAGACAATGTAATAGTGAAGTGAATTTAGACAGCTTCTTTGACACCTTTCCAACAATTTTACTAGCTGGAATGTTGAATGGATGAGTTTTATGAAAATGTGAATAAAAATAATAATAATTAAAAAATGATAATAATAATAGTCATAATAATGCCAACATCACAGACATAGAAGTAAGAAAGAAAAAACATGTTGTTTCTTTATAAAGTTTCATTAAATGACAAGTGACTATTTACTCAGTATATATTACACTGTGGATTAACTGAATTAGGTTTATCTGTCACACACTCCATTCATTTAAAAAATAACGGCTTTTGAGATCAAGTACTAAATGAATAATTACTGTTCACCACTGTTCTTGCATGATATAGCTACGGGAGTCTTTTTCAATTTTCATGCTGCAGTCCACTGCCACACCAACACTCTTTTTGAAATTAAGTAAGAAAACTTGGCATTAAAAAGACAACCTACAGTTACACTATCATTGAAAATATAAAGAATGTTATATAGCAGTTACTAGCATATGTTGATCTTTAAGATAGAGATTGTCAAATAACCCCGGCGAAGTTTGTCAGCCACATCATTTTGAATCTGAAAGTTCATGGTTTCATGTCAACAACCACTGAATTCCTCTCTACAACAAAGATTCCTTTCACACAATGCATCCAGTTTATAGTCAGTCTTGGTATTTCGCCCATAATTTCATTTCACAGATTTATTGACAGAAAGAGATTCTGGTCCTACATCATTCAAGATCTTATTGCAGTGATTTGTGTATCTTACAACTACCCCTAGCAAAACAACATCATAGAAGAGTTCCCAGAATCCTAAGACATAATATCCTAATGGTGACAAAGTGATGAAGAAAGAAAAGGTAGGTCAAGCTGCATTAGGAACTTAATAAAATCTCAGACTGCCTATGCTTCTAAGTTTATCATTAAGAAATATTTCCTTTACTACTGACATAGTCATTTATATAAAAAAGGATCAATATGTGGTATAAAGCAGTGCTATGTAGGTCTGTGTGAAGTCAATTAGTGGTATCAACATAAGACCTGCTACACCTTGAGTGTTGTTAAACAGGTAGTAAAGGGAAAATGTTCACTCTGAGTACAGAGCTCCCATTTCCATCAGCTGAACAAAAAACCAAACGAGCAAAAAAGCAAAGCCGTAGCAAAAACAGTGTAGACTGTACGAGCTTCCTAGTATAGCCACAGTAGGGATTCAGCAAGCAAAAAAATACATGGGATGACATGAATTATTGTACCAGTAGGAAATCATACAGTTAAGTATGCTAATTATAGATTAAAATTGCAGTATGGTATTTAATTATACAAAAAAAAAAAAAAAAGTAGAAAAGCTAATATTCCTGCTGCAACTTTAAGTTAAAAGGAAAATGCACTATCATACAACAAGCACTTTTGTTTTTGTTGTTGGGTTTTTTTTGGTCTTTGTTTCTTTTTTTGGGTTTGTTTGTTTTTTGTGTTTTTTTATTTTGGTATTGTATTGTATTTTTTCTGTTTTGTTTTGTTTTGTTAAAAAATCCAGTAGTTCTGCCAAAACTTGTTTATGGGGCAGTGCTGGATAAATGGCAATACTGTGTGAATCTTCACTTCTCACACAACAAAGTACTACTTTTTTTTTGCATGACTAACAATTTCTTCAGTACCAAGCAACCACACTCTCAGATTTTGTGTCCATGTTGAAACTTCTGGTGGGGAATCTGCCAGAAAACATGGCACATGAGGCAGTGGGTAAATATCAGCTGTTTAGAACCAGGAGATGAGTCTGAACCACCTCTGTCCCTGTGTATCTACCTCATGTTTGCCGTAGGCACACTTGCTAATTAGACTTTCTTCTGTCACTCCAAGGAATCAGCTGTGTAGGGGAACTGCTGGATATGTGGAACAGCAGCATTCTGGTAGGCTGTGCAGAGCTAAAATGGTGTGGAAATGCAGCTACTGTTTCTTAGATCAGACTACCGCAGCAAGGTGCATCGCAGATTTATAAAATGAAAAACCTAAGTCAGGAATGGATTTTTATTAATACTTCCTGAAGAGATGAAGGTGGAGAGAAAATAAAAACAACCCACAAACAAAAAAAATAATATAGACTTTCTACATGCAGTTAATTAAAAAAAAAAAAAAATCTCATTGGGTCTGTGTTTCTAAAAGGGGAAAAATGAAAAGTAGGACAAAGTACTGACAAAATCTATTAAAAACACAGTATTATGTAGCTTCCTCCTCTTCCACATATGCCAGAATCATCAGTGATTTCCTTACATAGCAAGAGAAAATACAGACCTGATTTTTAAAGGTTTTGGTTTTTTTTTTCCTCTACTTCAAAACCTTACAATTTTTGGTTAAACAACTACACTTCTTTCCCCAAATCACGTCTACCAGCTTCAAATGTGTAGCAATGTTTCAAGGACATTACAGAAAGAAAGGAAAGGACTGACAAAGAAATATTAATCTTTAAATTCTAGGAATAAAGAATTATCCATTTTCTTTCTTTCTTCTTCTGGAAACAAGAGTTTAAAGTGAGAACAGGAAAGAGGAAAAATAGATGCTTTGGATGAAAAACTATACTATGGTAAGAAAACAAAAATATGTTTTAATCCAACTCCACTTTAATTATGGAGTGGACCCTAAATGTAGGGTTATGGAGATTCAGCTCCTAATGTCAGAAAATAAACCTCCGCTACATCGTTTTCTCAGGCTTCCAAATATATAAAATATCATAGACAGATTATCTTATGTAATGATTGATAAAATGATAGAAAAGTTAAGTGTAATTACAGTGAACAATTTTACTAATGCATTATTTTTTCCAGACTTCGACTAAATGTTTTAAAAGCAAATACAAGATAAAAATAGTCTGTATACTGTCAAGTTGTAATAGCTCAAACTACTTCCAGATTCTTGTCAGAGGTTGGTTTTTAACAGGTTAACAGTGTTACTGACCTTGAGGGACCTAAGAATTGAATTTCCACTGGATAAATAAAAGCATTCTGAGATGATTCTTAAAGTATATGATTGGACTAAAATTTCAGACAGGAACTACAAAGGAGAAACCAGTCAAAAGATGATTTATAACACAAACTCCGAAATGGAAAATGACAAAGTGCCTTTCCTTGTAAAGCTCCTTGAGAAGAAACTCAACCACGACTACTTCACCATGGTGCAGTATCATAACTTTGCATAGATATGAAATTAAGTGCACACACAAGTGGGTACCTACAGTCCCCAACAGCCAGGGTCCCTGGCCAGCACACACAGCACTGAGGGACCAGTTGCACTTGGGCGTAGGGCAGGGTCACACTCAACCGATGGACTGACCAGCTGAGTCTTGGTAACAGGCTCTTGATTCATTCCAAAGGAAGAAGAGAGTATTAGCTTATACCACAGTGAAGGAGAATTAATCAACGGTGGATTATATCATGACTGGTGTAGGCTTAGAATGAGCAACAGAAATTAAGCTCTAATCAGTAACTCATTAAGTCCCCTCAGCCCAATTGTGTTGCATCAGATGCCCACAGCTTCTAATCATTTGCTTGTATTTTTAAGTTAGACATATAGCTTTTTAATGACTTTCACTTCTTGGTTCCATGGCCTAGAAAGCCTAATAAATACAAGTTCTTTGGGCCTCTGGCTTATGAAAGAATTCTAATGCTAAGGCCTACCTGCACCACATACAACATCTCTAGATAACCCTTCCCCAGAATTTCCATCATCTTGAGGCAGTATGCATATATTTTGCCATTCCTTAGAGAGGTTCATTTAATTTTTCATCAAAATTTCAGATAGCATCCTGAGATAGAAGGGCCCATTACTCAAGGAATTCTCCACAGCTACCCAGCAGAAAAACAGAAATTTGAATTTGAAACTCAAATCCATCCAAAATATACCTACAAATCTGCAAGTGTGCATGTGAGTCAAGTCCTTTACTGCAAGACAGTAGGAAAAGAAAATAAGATATTTTTTTATTTTATTTTTTTATTTTTTTAAGAAGAAAAAAGACCAAACTAAAACGAAGTTCTGTGAAGAGCTGTGGACACAATGGTGTTCTCAGCACATCTAATAAAAACCATCACAAGCACAGGTAATTCAAGTTAAAATCAAGAAGGAATTAGTTTCCACTTGTCCATTGGTTCCTTAAAGAAATCACATATATAATACTAAGCCACTGTCCTTAATCCGTTTGATACTGCTGAGAGAAGGAATAGGCCTTCACCACACTTGATAAGAAGGTAATCACAGTTTTTTAAAATCCTTTGTAGGACCTCATCTCTGCATCCTATTGTGTACAAGTGGATTTCTGCTGTGACCTACTGAGGACAACAGGGCTCTCCACAGGTACAGAGTATATTCTGAGTCTCAGCTGCTGCCTTCTCTAACTGAACACAGTAATAATAAAAAACTGGTAAATATCATCTTTCTACAGTAAGTTTTTGTTACATAGTAATGAGAAGCAGAACTGTTATCTAAATAACACTTCAGTTATTATTACTCGTGACAGGAAAATAAGAAAGATTCTAGCCAAAACTGAGATGGTGAAGTTGACAGTTAGTTTAAATAAAAATGATTGACTGTACACTGAATATATCTTAAGGGTATTATATTCACAATTTAAAAACATTTAGACTCCACCATACATGCATGGAGACCCAGTGACTCAAATAATAACAAAATCAAAATCTTGTCTTCTAAGTACTTCCCTGAAAGAATCACCTCCTGTGTGAGCAGGCAGAAAAAAAGAGGAAATTGCTAGCAAAATGCTTGATTAATAAGTTTTATTCTTGCAAAATATTTTCCTCATACAAGTTACCAAACACCAATATCCATGGAAGTGACTATTGACGGAAAAAAAAAAAAAAAAGGTGGATGTCCCTGATTTTACACTCAATTATTTGGTATTTTTAATACAGGTTCCTAAAATTATTTTTAGAATTATCTCATAGGAACTCTTTTGTTAGAATTATTATTATTACAAACAAACAAAAAAAAACCCAAACAAAATATTGCACTTAAGACATGCAAAATTTTGAGACCTAAGGCAAATACTTGAATTCATGGCAACATTTTACATAGCTACAGAGAGCTGTAGACATAATTGTCTCAGATATCTATAGGGTTTTTTTACTGGACAAGACTAAATTCACATTTCCTAATAACTTAACAATAAAAAATCCAGAATTTGTGGGATATAACAGATTCCAATCCTCTTGAAACCAGAATAGTGTTTCAGTTCATTCATCTTCAGAGCAAAGTTTTGTATACAACTGCACACTTAATCCCAGTGACTAGCTTAAGTAGGTTGGAGTTTTAAGGTCATGTTACAATTTAGATCAAAAAATCTTAGCATGTTACAGCAAAATTTTTGTGTGTGTTTATGCGTGTACGTTTTAAGACTACAGAGTTTCTTGTTTCTGGCTGACCAACAGTAACAAGACCTAGATACGTATCAGAACCACATGTTTTTGCATGCCTGAAAGAACATTTGAAAAATGAATCTTATGTAAAGTGTTTTACCCATAAGGCTAAATATAATGAAGTGAGTATTTCAGCTACAAGATGAACTTCAGTAAGAATAACTTAGGGGTGCTAAGAGTTTTAACCCCTTTAAAGTATTTTATTTCCTGTTCAGGAATACTTGTAATAAAAAATAGTGCATTGTTTTAATAAAACATATTTGCACTCCACCTAAACCAAGAAGATAAGGATTGAATGTGCACAAAAGTAGTTCAGACTCAAACTGACAAATTGGGTCAAATGATGAGGTTCATTTTAACCTTAAAACCAAGATAATGTTTTAAGACAAAGTACTCAGCTGTCAGGTCCAAGTTAGGAGTCTAGTAAGCATTTAGTAATCCTGCCTTTGGATTTTTAGGAACATTCAAAATCATATGAGTTCCACTCACAAAAACAAAAAAAAACAAACCAAAACAAAACAAAACAAAAACAAACAAACAAACAAACAAAAAAAGACCAAAAAAACCCCACAAAACAAAACAAAACAAAACAAAAAAAACAACAACAAACCCAAAGCATTAGTCACAGAAGATGGAATAGTTTAATATACTTGCTTATATATATATACAGCACCTGCCCCAGGTACAGGGTGCTGCTACAAAAGCTGTGCCAATCTACTGGTGTAAGCTTCAAATAGGATCACAGACTAACAAAACCACTTAAACTTACTGGGAACCTAACGTTTACTGGAGGCAGTGCTCTGCATTGGCAGCTTCATGTGACTACCTGGTACAAAGTCAGGTAGGTCATGAGCAAGGTCTTGGGCTTGCTGCCTATTTTGCTTATGTCAGGTCTGCAGAGACAGGCCAGCTGTGACTGTGGCCAGAGGAAGGATCATGACAGACAGGTTAGTGACCACTGGTGGGAATAAATTCCAATGCTGCCAATATGCTCAACCTCATCTTCTCCCATTCTGCCACTGACAACGGGAAGATCAAGACTGATGTCTCAGGGGTTCCCTTCCACCTCTCTGCCCTACCTCTATTGCCCCCTTTCTCTCTCTCCTTCGCAGTCTTTTTCTAGCAAGAACGTTGAAGCCCTGGCTTCAATGCCTCATCTTTAAGGTGACAAAATTCAGTTTTACTGACACTACTGAGAAGCCTTGAGCCAGTTCTGAACAAAAAAAATAATTTTAAATTAAATTCTAATAATATTTTATAATTGCACAATCTGAATTTGCCTGCAGTAAAGCCTGGAGGCAAAATCAAGCATTCAGAGAGCATTCAGAAAGATTAGCCTTATCTAATACTTCCAAATTGTTTCTGTCTTATTGGAAATATTTGACAATAAAACAGGTCTCACTTTCATTCACAAAGATACAACTACTTTCTACACAGTGATTCCAATTACAGTATATTAAATTTGTAAACTCAACAAAGATTTTACAATACTGTTATGGAGTTGACAAGAGGATGTATCTAGGACATCTTAACTTGAGGCAGTGAAACTACCTTCTGTGTATATTTCTTCAGCCAAAAATAGAATGTAGCCCACTACCTGTAAAAAACTACCTCCTAACAACAACAAAAAATTAGTCTCTACTCCTCAGCAGGAAAGGCACACCTGTAAGAAACCTCATTAGGCAAATAATTTTTAAGTGGTTTTGGCAAGGATTACTCACTATTTCATCAGGATCGAACCTTGCGATAACATGACCCAAGCGTTTGGCGTCAGATGACTATATCAAGTGAAAAGAGTCAATCTGGAGTCACTATGGTGGTTTTACTTGTATTCTAACCTATAAGTGTCTACAAAGCAAGTGAGAGAACAACCCAACAACATGTCAGAACTCTAATGCACAGAGGGATTTTTGCTTCACAGTCACTTATTCCACAACTAAATCTGGATAAGCAGATGCTGACTTTGGCTGACTTTATGGAAATCTCTCCTCAAAGATGCTCTGGCTGCAATAGTCATTATTTTATATAGAATATGTGAAGCACCTACTACATTTTAATGCCTTGGTATACCCTGAAAACTGACATTTAAACTATGCAGACCACTTTATGGAAGAGAGATAATTGACATCAGTTATAGTCAGAAAAGTTTCTAGCTGCTAAACTCTGCCTATTACCTGTGTATAAAACCATTAGTCCTTAGGGAACTCCAAGTAGTGCTGAAGGCAGAAATGCATCTTCTCTACAACACGGCTACATGGAGAGTCAGACCTGTCATGTGCTCTCTGCACCAGATTCCCAGGGACAAGCAGTGTCTCAGACCTCATCATCCAGATGGCCAGTGATCCAGGTCCAGCACCTTAACATCTAACCACAGCTGGAGAACACCAATTACTGTCCACAACTCAGTTCCACAAACAGAAATTTCTATCCTAAGAGTTAAGCTTTTCTTTTTTTTTCCTAAGAAAATGGAGTATTCTCATAGGCTAGTTCAAGATTGTTGATTAAACATAAGAATCGTTGATTAGAGCCAAACAATTTGCAGCAATTTTCAATATTTCACCATTTGTATTCAATCTGCTCCGGAACATGACTACAAGAAAACAAGGCAGCATATGAAACACTCTCTGTTGTCAGAGTCATTATAAGAAAACCCAAAGTCATTGGGCAACTGGGGTAGAGGTCCCCATTTCAAGCCCTGTGAACAGCTAGAGTGAGTCAGTCAGACATTGCCTCAAAAAGATCCCATTAAACATTTCAAGGAAAACACTTTTTTTTCCTGGTTTTATGAAACACTATGTTTAAATGAGTAGGACCCTAAGTTTTCTGTTTTAAAGAAATACAAAACACATTACCTGCCACTGGAAAGCACAGCCTCTGTAATATAAGGAGCAGAGATTACAGTCTCATTCTCTTGCCTCTTCCAACATTAGAGCTATAACAAAATTAAGAGGCAAACTGGCCATTCCTTTTTTTCTAGCCCCAATGAAAAATATAAGGAATAAAAAGTTAGTCTGTAATGACAAATGTACTAATACTGTATGTTGACCTCTTTAAAGCGCAACAATTTTTGTCTGCATACAATATCTCATTCTCTCACGTACATTGTTTTGAAATAGCATCTATTTGCAGCCAAGCTTTATCAATCTACAAGGTAACAAAAAGTGAAAAACTGAATAATATAACAAAGTTCCAGCTTAAGAGATAGTGACTCACAAAGTTCTACTCCCAGTCTGCTAAGACTGAGAAGTTAAAAATTTGAGGGAAAACGAAAAGGATAGATGCCAAGTTCTGACTAAAAACTAAACATTCATGATGAATACCTGCTATATTCCATAGTGCTAATAGATGGTACCACATCCCACTGATGAGAATGGTGCCAAAATATTCCACTTCCATGCAAGTAGATTTTCCAGAAAATAAAATGTAGTTGGATCAAAATTAAAATATTCAAACAAAAGGGAGAAACAGGAAAGGAATCAGAGACACTAAAGATGGGTATAATGGGCCTTCTTATTTGCATAAATGTTTACAGCAGTTAATAATGTTTCTGTGATTTATCCCAAAATAATTTACATCAACTAATTTGAAGATAAACTCTGATTTTTACTGTGCTTTTATTTTGTGTAAAGGTTAGTGTTGAGTGTCTAGGATTAAGCCCATTTATTTATCCAAAATACATACTCAAGCATAGTAGCAGTCACTCAGTGGTTATTTTGATGATGACGACATTGTTAATTATTTTTTTTTTTTAGTTTGCTTCTGTACTTCATATGGTAAAATACTGATAAATACTAGTATAGTTATTTTTATTGGAGAAGAATTACATCAGTTTGCTGATACCAGTTGGTATCTTAATTATGTGACGAAGCCTGGAGAGGGCTGCCTAACAAACCTGCATAGCTGACATTATGGTGCTTGTGGAAGTTTTTTGCTTCATAAAAGAGCCAGTCACATACAGTAAGAAAAAAGATGCTTAATCATCACAAACTGTCATATATTTTTCTGCATTTGCCTTCAAATCTTTGTCTTCCCCATCTTCTAATTTGCTTTCTTTAATTCAGTGCCCACAGCAATTCTCCTTGGAAGCTGCAAAAGCTATAATCTAGAACTATTCCTCCAGCACAGCCCTACCCCTGCCAACAGCTGCCATCATTCAAGTGACACTTGCTGGCATGATAGCACAGAGTTGCAGCAATATCTTTTCAGTTTTCCATACCTCCTATTACCAGCTGTTCCAAGAGGGTGATCACCTTGCTGGTTTGATGAGGTCTAGAAAACTCAGCAATAATTATTGTGCTGGCAGCGCTGAAGGCAGCCAGCATCATTAAGGCAGGATTTGGAATGCAGTCCAACCAACATAGCAGAATCTACTAATTTGTTGCACTGAGCATTTTGTTGTAAGAAATAATCATGAAGCTTGTGATAGACTATGAAAGGCAAATTAAATTGCCTGAGCCAGATTCTTCTACAGTGCCTAGCACAAAAAACAAAAAAAAAAAAAAAGAGATGACAACTTTAGCTTAGCTGCTTTTTTTTTTCCTAGTCATTTTAAATCCTACGTCTTGTTAGCAAATGACCTCCTCAAATTATACAAAAAACAATCAACTATGCAATCATGATGTGTCAAAAAAGAGGTGTTTATAATTGTTTCTGACCAATTTAGTATGGATTAGATTAGGAGAAGAAGGCTAAGAGTATTCAATTTCATTTTATAACATATGCTATATTATTCAAGATAGTAAAAAAATCAAACAGTGAAGCTTTTTCATATAATCATATGAATCAGTGTTTTAAGTGATGCATGTCTACTAACTGTCTAACCCTTGCTAGACAGTAGCTTTTAATACAATTATTTGAGGGTAACTACAACGTATTTTTCAAAGCAGACTCCTATTATTAATGAAACAATAGGAAAAAATAACATTTACAAAACGCCAAATGTCTGCACATTTCTTAGTGGTATAGGTGACCTCTCTAGAGGGAGTATTTTTAACTTGAGAAAATATAACATGATAATATCATGTGTGCTGCTTCTCTGCTAAAGCAATATACCTGTATGCAATGAACGCTGCACCAGCTGGTTCCTGCTTTGTGTTGCATGGCACTGTTTTGTCTGGGGTAATGGTTAGCCCTGTGGCTTATCTCTAGCCTGATGACACACTGATTAGAACTCCAGTTACAATGAAGATCCAGACAACAGACCTCACTGGGAAATAACCAGAGCAGAGCTGACTTCTTTCACTCCTGCTGTTCTGCTACTGCAGCCAACGAAAAAAAGGATCAATTCCCATTCAAAATGCCCTGTTATTGACAGGTTAGCTCTACATTGGAGAGAAGAAGGAATACATAAAGTTTGTGCACATCTAGGAAAATATGAAGAAAAAACAGGAGTAATCAAATTTTCCCTTAATTTATCTCACTATACAAAGAAAACTATGGCAAAAATTAAAACTCCAGGGTACAGACAGTTTATCGTTGGCAACTAACCAAAGTCCCAGCAGATTTATGCAAAGAGCTACCAATGGCTGCCAGTGTCTATGACATTTTTGAAGTGATGTTCATGTTCTTGCTTTGTGAGAAGCTCAAGTAGCTTCCTGCAGAGCTGTCCATTTCTAGGCGAAACTGCTGTCCCTGCTGTGGTGAATGCTGCTGAATTGTGACCAAGTCTCTTCCTTCATCCCCTGTCTAGAAGCAGGCTTCACCACATACATGGATGTAAAACCATTACAGCTTCCACATCTAATGCCACTACATTCCTAGGAAAGAAGACACTGTTCTATCCCAGCCATAACTTTAATTTATAAAGCAGAGGTGAGGTCCAATCTACATAATTTAGGACCTGAACTTCTACTTACATTTTAGGTATTGAACCTCCACAAAATTTTTGTTATACTCGATGCAATAACATGTCTCTGAAGGCCTCCAGAGGGAAATCCAATCTGACTAAGTGGAGGTACCCAAATGAGACAAACTGAATCTGATCCATCCATTTTATCTAAAAGAGTTATAATTATTACTAAATTAATTTATGCAGGTGATAGTCCATGAATAATCCCCATGGGATTCAGACAAAATCTTTTAATCTCAGAATTACACCTGGGCAGTATTCAAATCCTGATTTCAAGACGAAGTCACTTGGAACTGCAGATTTCATTGATTCTAATTATTAAGTTCCTATTGTATTTAAATATTTCTGAATATTTTATGTGTCAGTTTAATCTGCAAGGTGAAAAGTCCTTAAAGGTAAATATTAGTTTCCAGCATTATTATGCTCTGGACTCTCTCTTCCACCCTTGTAAAATGAGATGAGGAACCAGAGGTGATACCAGTTGATATCCTGTCCTATCAACAGTCAGTGTGATGAGGTATAAATCTGGTCAAATGCTATTCAATCAGTTTCTTCTCTTCCTGGATTGCAGACTACAATTAGGTTAAATTGGGAAAACATTTTGATGAATATAATTTGTTGTGGGAGAATCAACACTACTTTTGCTGAAGGATGTTAAGAATCAGTGACTGAACCTTCTCAGTATACCTGTTCTTTCATAAAGCTTTGGAAATACTGAACACTTGAAGAAAGCATGTTGTAAACAGCGTTTATGTGTGGAAATGCTGAAGTTCTCTATCCAAATTTGCAAGGTAGAAATTATTAAATTTGACAGCAAATTGCTGCAAAGGATATCACACCCTGAATGACTAGGCTTCAAAAAGGCAGACGAAATAAATTCCTGATAAATGCAAAATTAAGCACTTCCCCGGGAAAGTATATTTAACATAGACATGGTTCTGAATTAACTATTACTACTCAGAAAATTATAAAATTATTCCAGATAGCATCAAATGTCGGCCTGATGACAAGCAAAACCCAGATTTTAGAAATCATTAGGAAAGCACAAGCAATGAAACAGAGAACTACACTAGTGGAAAGAGAACCACACATGCAGTAGTAGCCATAGTAAAACTGGAAAAGTACAAAGAAATACAACAGGGATGATCAGAACGGTGGAGGATTTCTACTGAGGACAGACTGAACTGATTAAGTTCTTGAAGTCACTAAAGAGAGAGATGTTGTGAGATATGAAAAAGTCTTTAAAATTAGTGATGATATAATGGAAATAAGTGGGGAATGAGTGTTCATATTTCTCATAGTACATAGAGGCACCCAGCTGAAATGATGTGAGAAAAAAATGAAAACAAAGAAAATGAAATTAAAACAGGGAAATATATTGCCACAGGCTTTAATGTTTTAGATATTAAAAAAAAATAGAGAATTTTATGGAAAATTAGTTCATTGCTAGCAGTAAAAAATGATGGTCTGGCCACAGCCTTTGGTTTAAGAAGTCTCATAATTACAGACTGCTGAAACTTGAAAGGGTGAATTGAAGGAATGGCCAAGTTCTACAGGTTCCTGCACAGTTCACTTGGCAACTATTACTGGCTGCTGCTTGAGGTAAGTTTCTGTGCCTAGGTGATCTTTTGTTCTCCTCTAATATGGCTTTTTTATCTTCCATTTGAAGCAGCTTACAGCTTTTTTTTTTTTTTTCAAGTTAAATTGCAGTGATATTACTGGAAAATCACAAATCATATTTGACAGCATGCAAGAATATATATACTTAAGTCACAGAATATTAAGAATATTATACCTTCAGACTTTAGAAAGTGTTAAGATTTCAACTGGGTCAGGAACAAAAGCAATATGATCTAAATCATATTACCTAAACTTATTTATAAAATTACTTTTAGACACGAGCATTTCGGAGACACCCTCTGTTTATATTTCAGTAACACTGCAGGACAGAAATCGCTTCTCAGGTCCTCTGAAAAGCTGCTCTCTAGTTGCTAATGGGAAAGACCAAGAATCACGAGAGTATAAAATGAAATGACTTCCTTTATTTATAGCTCCATATCCATTTGTTTCCATTTTAATCTCATTGCACATGTTACACATCCTGGACGTTGAACAACAGCAGTTTAGAACTTTTGAAAAATACTGTAAGTCTCCACTTACTTACACGTCAAGATATAGGGCGGTAAAGGGGCTGGGGAAAGCTGAGGCACAACTCCAGTATTTGTGGATAAAATAAGACTACACTTGGATTTAGCCGTCCTTTGGGACAGCTAACTTTGTCTGTCCTGGGATAGGTATTGCTGTGCTGATCCCACACAGCTATTCCCCTTCAATTGGTCTCCTCCTCTGTGGTCATTAGTAAGCCCAACTAACTAAATAAATAAATAAATCTGGAAGTCTATTACTGTACATTTTGTGTAAAGGTTCTTGCAAAAGGACATGAAACATTACTACCTTCTTTTTAAAAATAAGGGCCTGAAGAACGAGAAGAATAGAGACCTCCTAAAATTCACCCCCAAAACACTTGAATACTCCAACATGGAGATTTACTGACATGGCCTAACCAAGGACATAACTTCCCTAACAATGGAAGTACATAACCTTTTATTTCACTGAAGACAACTGTTAGATGAAGCTTTCTTTTCATTGTCAACAACCAGAAAAGAGTCATCCATCTGTCTCTAACAAACACCTGTTACTTGTATTATTACTTGACTCTCACAAGGTATGCCATGAAAAAATGTAGGACCGTGAGGTATATTAATAATACAGCGATAGTGTTCCTGATGCTTTAAAAGCATCCAAAATATGAATGCTTCTTTATTTTAATTAGCCCTTTAATGGGATGAACACAATCTGGCATGGCACCAAGAGGTGACGCATCTGGTAAATGCTACAGGATATGCTCCCACTCAACTGTCACTGTAGTAGGAACAAATCACTAAGTGCATTTTCGATATGGCAGATTAGTGCAACATCATGCAAGCTGGAACACAAGATAGAAGAAGTCTTTTGCATGCTTAAAGAGTAATGTTTGAAGAGAAAATACATGCCCTATGAAGTCTGGATAGGAAGAATGGAGCAGCAGATGGAAAACTCAATTGAGTGCTTCAGCAGCTACCTGACAACCAGCCAGTAAATGGCTACACCTTATTAAGTTACAAAATGGAAGGTGAAGTTGGCATTAGTTGTAAAGTATAGCAATTCCAAGTAATGATGTATAGCTTATGCTAAGCAGAAGAAATCCAAGTTCTGCTTTGAAAATAGCAGAAATAAGCGAAATAAGGAATGGTGGGCAAGGCACACAAGACTTTGCTGCTAATCAGGCTTATAAGTCTTCTTATACATGAAGACTCCACCTTGAAGCTTTCCATACCTAAATAATCTATTTGCTGTGGGCCACAGCAAATGAATGAGCCATTTATTTTTATGTTCAATGATGGTGCCAAATGGGTTGGATAAGGGAGTTTTCTCCCTGTATCATCTAGGTAGGACTTTGGATGGTTTCCTTGAGATTCAGGTAACTATGAGTTCTAGGCTCCTTGGCCTTCTACAATTAGATTACGCTACACATATCTTCTTAGAAGAATAAAATGTAAAAATGGAAAAAGATTATAAGACACTTCCAAACCATGAAAACACCACTTTCTTCTTGTTGTGAATCCACAAATGAAAATGGCTAGAGATAACAGAAAACACAAACAGTACAGTTGGTATCACAAGTCTATAGAGAAACTGCATTAAGGCAGTGCCATGGAAAGCAACAGTGATACCAATGACAGATAGGTATGGATTAAAAAAGATGGAGATCTGGACACAGAAAGTAATAAGATACGGAATCAACTTTCTTTTCCTGTTATTTAAAGCCAGTAAACAAGGATGTAAGCTGAACTTGGTCGACACTTAGCACTTCAAAAAAAGGTTACTTATTTACATGTCTAATACAGGCTTACAAATCCGAGCTTCTTATGTCTCTGTTTTTTAACCTTTTCGATCATTAATATAGGCAACATGAAAAATAACTGTACTTGTATGTAGATATGATTACTGTAGTAGGCAACCTAATAATACTGTCCGAGGGATAACTTCATCAGATATCTCAACATAGTCAAAATAATATAAACCAACATATGCACTTTACAGAAAATGTTACTAGAAGCATGTATCCCAGCCACGAACAAAGCTCAGATTAAATAAACTGTCTCTAACATATAATTTTCATTCTTGTATTGTTAATTCACTCACATTTTACTTGTAAACCTGTGATGGGTGCAGGTGCTGGCGAGGGCTGTGGGAGCAATGAGTGTCGGGGGAAAAAGTGTGAGAAACAGCCCTGCGAGCCTCAGGATGAGACGCGAAGGATAGAAGGAGGAGCTCTGAGTGCCTGAACAGAGCAGTCTGTGGAGAGGCCAGGATGGAGTAGGGAAGCAGGACGAGGAGGAAGGAGCAGTGGAGAGGAGACATCATAGACTGACCCCAAGCCTCAATTCCCCATCTCCCAGCTCCACGTGGGGTGAGGAGGTAGAGGATCTGGGAATGAAGGAGTGAAGTTCAGCCTGGGAGAAAAGGTGTTGTGGGGGAACTGTTTAGATTTTTCTTTTTCTCACAATCAAAATCAATGTTAAGTGACAAGAAATTAAGCTAATTTTTCCCCAAGCTGATTCTGTTTTCTCTGTGATAATAATTGGTGAGTGATCTCCCTCCCTTACCCCATGAGGTTTTTTATCTTATTTTCTCTCCCTGTCCTCTAGAGTAAGGGGAGTGAGAATAGCAGGGATAGTGTCTGGCTGCCAGCTAAGGTCAACCACCACAAAACTAAGAGAAACATAAACACATTAGACCTGAGTTTCCTCTACAGAAGCTATTTATTGGATCAAAAATATCGCTCTTAATGATTATGATTCTGATTAAAGATAACTTTCTTAGGATTTTTATAATTATTGACCTTTTCTGTGGAAGTCTGTAAAAACTGCAAGTGGTGGTTCACCACCTCTGAGGCTCTCAATTTTTAAATAAACTCTGTTCAGAATTGGTTTATAGCAGTTCCATGTATACTTAGCACTACAGACTCTATTAGTATAACGTAATTCCATGGATCAAAATTACTTCGAAAAATAAAGTCTATGGCTTTTCAAAATTTGAGTTGTTTTACTAACCTACATGAAAATAATTTTTTTTTTTTTTTTTTTATCAGGAACTATACTGCTACTGGAGCTGTAGTGAATCTATTCTCCCCTGGCTTACCTGACTTATTCTATGAAGCCTTCAATTATTTTGGTTGAGCTTGCCTTGTCTTGCTGGCCTTTATAGAAAACAGAAGGCACAAAAGATAACTGATGTTTCCCCATCTGTTTCCTTTATAAATGCCCTCTGCTACAAAGGACTGGTGTGCAGACAAGAAAATAGGACTCAGTTATCAAACCATACACTCAGTGCCGCCAGAGATCCAGGCTGTGTTTTGATAAGGATTTCCTGGATGATGCGACAAAATTCTGCCTGAATCTCAGAGGTATCTTAGGCATTTGGCAAAAACACTTCATCCAGATCATGAAAACAAATCACTTTTAATTAGTCAAGTCCTAAGCCCGTCTTTCCCCACATCCCAAAAAAAAATCTCCAGCTAAAAAAAAATATCTCTGTCTCTGACATTTGAAAATGTGATACCTTGTTATCTCCTAAAGGCCTCAAATGACAAGATTAAATAACAGGAAAAAGCCAAAATAAAAATCTGACTTGTAGGTAAACATAAAACAATCTTCAACTTGCAACCAGAAAAATTCATATGTGATTATCATGTGCAATGCTCATGAATTATTAGTCTGGTTTTGGATATACTTTTAAGTGCTGCTGTACAAAATCCTGAACCATTTTCAAATATAGACATGCTAACAGTATTTTTGTTCTGGTAAGACATTTTATTGCAGATAAAGCCTTTTATCTTTAAACATATCCCAAAGAAAAAGGGATTTGGATGTACTTTTTCTTTAATCTATACTACCTGCAATGAATTTCAACATGATACTAGGCACTGGTGATCTTTCTAACATAATTGGCCAAAAGTGCTTTTCATACCAATGCTGTGATTGCAAAGGACTCAAGAATGCCCCACTCTCTGCACCTTGCACGGAGGATGGGCTCTGTTTGGATCTTATCCTGCATCTCATACCTGGCTTTCACCACATAGGAACAGGTCTTCATCTTTTCTATTTCAAACAAGGAACTCCAGACAAGGGACTGTCAGGCATGCCGCAGTCATAGATACACCAGTTAAGAAAATAATTGAAAAAAAAATCGCATTCAGGTTGAAAGAATCAATTCATCCTACTTCACTCAGAATAACCCAATTGTTCAGGTGCCATGCGTATGATCTCCTGTTTGGCATCATGTGTTATAAGCCACTGCTAGAGGCAGAACACTGAATGAGATAAATCAATGATCATTCCCACACACCAAACCAAGAAACTGTCAATAGGGTGAAGCACATTCCCATTTAAATGCCTGCAGCACTTTCCATATGTCTTAGTAAGGAGTGGGGGCTTCTGACTGGATTAGTCCTGATAGCCTGGGAAAGAAGCAATACATTTCCCAGAGAGCTATCACTCTGGAAGAAGTAGGAGGGAGAGAAAAGGGTTTTGGCAAAGCTCTTTGGCAAAAGGTCAAACTATGAATGAGTATTAGTTTTCAAGGAGAAAAGACAAGAAGACATGGAAAATTGTACTGCTACAAAACAAAACAAACATAAAAGCCCAAACTTACAAACTGATGAAAGAGCTGAGATAAAAAGAAATCTGTGGTATAAGAATTAGATCATTTTGTGCTGCTTTTCTTTAATGACTGAAGTTTCTGGATTTGAAATAGCTCCTTTGGAAAAAGGATTTTCTGAATAGGATTTATAGTTTATTTCTCTGGATACAGATCTCTCTAACAACTAGCAGAACTGCTAGAATAAGGATGATTGTAATTCTCATACTGTGGATGTTATTGTCTCTGCTCTTCCTGAAAATGGAGCAACAAAATTAACCTAACATCCGAAAAGGGAACAGAAGAAAGCCTATTGTCTCGATCTTCTTGTGAAGAGAACAGATTTTTACTTTTTTTTTTTTTTTTCCCCCCCTTCACTGATGACGAAAATACCTGAGAGTGAAAAAAAGGATTAATGGTTTGGAATGGCACATTGTGATAACAGTTTTCAATTCTGAATTCTACCTGTGATCGCCAGATATGGGACTCAGGAAAAAAAAAAAAAACATGGGTTTAGGTTTTTTTCTCTGGCATATACTTTGCATAAAGTAAAAATGTCAACATTTTAATGTTCTTTGTTAAAATAAGTTAATTGTGCGATTGTGCTTTGGTGTCAATGAACCTTTGGTAAGCCCTGTGCCAAGCATTTCAGAAATAGCCTCCAAATCCATAAAATCTACTTTGTTTTACTGCATAGGTTTGAAAAAGGGTAAAGGAAACATCTGTATCTTGAAGTTTTCTAAAGGAGGCCTAAAAAAGCACAGAAGATAAACTGATACATCCTTGAGCCCATTGCTGCATTGACACTTACACCCTAGGTTTATTTGTGACACACTGCTGCCCCAATGAAACCCAGGCATTGCAGTATGACTTCTCTGACCTAGAGCAAAAAGATTGATATGTAGACATTACATTTGATAAACTATAGTGGTGGGCAGGTCATCTAAGCTGCCATCCTTAAACCACCACTACCACAATAGCCTTGCTCCTTGTCCTGTCCTTTATGACCTTCTGATTGTCAAGCAATATGTCCAGATACTAATGATAACCCTCAGTCTTCCTATAAATTCTATATGTCCTCTCTCCCAAGGCTTCCATCAAAGACCTGAGGAAAACATGAGATTGCACTGTGATGATTCTGAGTCACATATGCACGGCAGGGCACATGTGCACAGTGGCCATCAAGTAGATCAGAGAAAAAAACAATAGCTATTACATTCCCTTGCAGTCTTGCCCTCAATGATGCTACTAATTCAGTGTCTTTACTCTTTGTCTAGTCATAACTTTGCAAAACTTACAGTATTATTCCAGAGAAAAGAATGTATTAAGAAACATAATGTAAGCAATTAAGAAAAACAGGAAATGCGTGTATGAAGTAAATGTGAATTTTAGGCAGCATTGACCAAATCCAATACATCACATTATATTGCATACATACAAACTAATTATAGAAGTTCCGTCAGAGAACTGAAAGCATCTTATGTTTTTTGTGTTGCTTTCTTCTGTTTTTGAGACCGTAACTATTGTATGAGGAAAGATGATAACGCTTTAAGAAATATTACAGAATGTCAGCAGGCTTTTTAAACCTGTCTTCTAGAGGGAAATACCTCTTGTTCAGAGTCCTGGAGTGACAGGCACTTGCCAAGCTATATCACTGCAATTTCATTTCTCCTCCCTTTGCCACTTTATATAAACTAGCCCTGTGCCGAGTTCCATCCATCAGCCTTAGTTTCCATTGAGAAGTTCTTTGTTTTCTTTCTTTTTAATTTTCTTTTTCCTGTATGTTCTGTTGTTAAGATGGTAAATTTTTCTGAGTGACTTTTCAAGGACATTCTATACAGACAGCCTTATACTTCAGAAAGCTATACTTAGCAGATCAAGATAAGGTTTGCACCTCAGACAGAATTCAAAATTTCATGTACAATGTTCATTTGTATCCTTTAAAAGATGCTCTGTCATTTAAATTAGCTTGTACTAAGCCATTGCGATGATTAAATTGGTTTTGGATTGCTCGTGTTGCAGTTTCCCTCTTTTTACCTTCTCCATAACAATACATTCTGGATATAATTTTGATTCTGTGAAAGTTTGTTATTAAATTGCATTTTTACATCTACTCCAGCATGAAACCTGAATTAGACCAGGCTTCCTGAGGAGAATTGTAGCTTGTGCTCCTTGACCAATACTTAACGAAGGAATTTTTCAAATAAAATATTCAGTCAAATATTACCAAAATAGTAAAAAAGCATACCAATTTTAAAAACTCATACAGGATGGAATTTATTCTAGAACAGATGGCTGGAATGATGCCAGTGCCCTCAGTGAAAAACACTTATGCCTACAGACCATTCTGACAGCCAGAGATCCCTGCTGCTTAAAAAAGTGCATAGGAATGTCACACACAAGACAAAGTCTCCATTTGCCAAGCAAGATGTGTTGCAAATGGCTTTTTGAAACAAAATAGACCAGAGCAGCCTTAACATCAGGAAGAGGATTTTGCCCAAAGTTTCTAGATTTTTCAAACATTTGTCATAGTACAGATTCACATGATTGTAAATAATTTTCTTTTTTTCTGAATTAGAAAGGCCTTGTTTACTATTCTAAGGATTTCAGAACAACAAAATCGGTATTTTTCCACTGTGTTTACAGACAGTTGTCTAAAGACTGCAAGAGCTGATGAGGCTTTCTCAAAACTGTGAGATGGGCCCTTGAACTACTCTTTTGTTCTGTCAGTGTGTAGTGGGAAGTAGTAAAAACTATGGATTCAGAGATGATTGAGGAATTTTGAGGAAAAATGCTTGGGATGCCACTTTGCTGCCTCAGAAGCAAATGCCAGATTGCTTTGTCTTAAACCAAATGTGGTCCTCAAACCCAGTTCCAAAAAATCTGCTTTCCAGCAGACTAATTCTGAAGGTGGTTAAAGGAACCAGATTGTCCTGCCCTGTTTACTCATCTCTTCATGTTCAAAATTGCCTCAAAAGGCAGGGGAGATGACATTTCTTACCAAAGGCTTCATTATGATCCAGAATTAGGCAGACAGGCACGAATTTTGTTTAAATTCCATTAAAAAAACTTGGATTTGGAGCTTATCACTTGCTTAACAGTTTAGTGGTTAAGCACTGATCCAGAAAACAGCCAACATTCATTCTAAGCTGCCTAGAGCCTTTGGTGTTCCCCAAAAGGGAACAAGGGCATTAGCTGATATCCTGAAAGAAAGAACTTATCCTGCTGAAGCTAGATGTCAAAGAAAAGGTGACAATGCAAGGAGAGTTGCTAGAAGCTGACTAACGTTTCTTATTGGGTTCATAAATACCATGCATAAGAGGTAGACAATTAACTTAAGACACCTGTGCTGCCTTCTGCAGCTGGCTAAATCAGATGTATGACCAGAGGCATCTTCAGAGGCATCAGCCTGTTGGCACCTACTTTGTAAGGAAGTCATTCCAGGTAGTCATTCCAGCAGCTAGAGATGCTGGTCACTGTCTACACTGAGACCTGAGACACATACCTAAAGTTTTTATGTGTACTGGAAGTTAATATTGAGCATCTAAAAGACTAGATTAGGTTTTGCCCTATATCTAAAAGCAGAATACAAAAAAACCCCAAAAGTTAGTCTGAAAGGTTGAAAGTGCTTACACCTTGAAAAAAATCACCCAGACAGCTGAATTTCTACTGTGATATATACTGAGTACCATAATAATCTTTGCAGAGGTGAGTGAATCCATGCCTCTCTCTTGGTCCAGTCCATTTCAGGCTTGCAAACCAGGTGCTTAAATCCCCTGGAGCCCCTGGTCCTATGGGAGTGTTCAGGGCATATTAAATGCCCCAGAGTTCAGCACGAACTACAGCAGTGCAGCCACTTCCAGTAAAAAACATAGCAGGAAGGATAAAGTAAGTGTGGATTTGGCAGTAGCCCTCATCTCCTCATATAACAGACTAATGATTATTAGTCCCTAATCTAGGAAATGGGATACCTGAGGACAAGAGACAGAAAATGGAGGGAGAAAACATCTCTATCCCAGGTATGCAGGGGATTATATCTCTAATGCATAGCAGGTACATAACCATATGACAACCATAAAAAAAAAAAAAAAAAAATTAGGTCTTCACTGACAGAGGGTGTGTCTTCATAACTATAAATGTGTGTGTATTTTTCCTTGTTCACTTTTGCTTCATAAATCTTGTATTCTTGGCTCTTTAGTGATGGGAGGACATAGAAAAACACAAGAAAATATTAAGAGGAACAGAAAAAAAATGTTATTCAGTGAAGAGAACAAGAAAAATGAGTCAAGGCTGAAAAACTTATATTTATAATCCACAAAAAGAAAAATCATGATTGCAGTCTATAAATACATTCAAGCTAGCAATATATGAAAAAGAAAAAGCATGTATGAAGACAGGAAGGAGGAGTAATAGCCTGTGGGTATGAAAGGAAAAATTAAGTAGAATATTAAAGAATGTATTCCCAGTAACAAGAATACTACAGAAAAGTAGCATGAAAAATCATTGTACACATTCAACAACAATTAGTTAAACTATTCAGTAGTGAACTATTAGCAAAAAGTTTAAAGTGAATAAAAGTGGTCCTTGAAGACTGACCGTAATTAATTATCTATTTGTGTGATAAAACAACTAATAATCATCTGGTGCTAGGGTTAAGAATTTATGCACTCATTCATCAAAAATAATAACAGTATTACAGCACCTTCAACTTAGCCACACTGTATGTGATAAAAATGCAGGTCAAAAAAAATAGGACATTCTAAAAGGGAAGAGAGGAGTTTTAAATACAAAACAAGCATGAAAGGTAAAAAATAAATATACATCTCAATAAATGCATAACAAAATCCAATATTAAACAACAAGGATCTAGTGAAATCATGAAACAATCCACAATTATTATTGTTTATTTTTTTTCAAAACTCATATTATCTCACTATTGATGGCAGTGAATCTTAAGTTATCTCTATAAAAGTGAAAGACATGAACATAGATAGGCAGACAGACAGATAAATACTGAAGTAACCTTGAAAAGAGATTTCATGTAGGGTTACAAATGCAGATACACCATTTATTGTTAGCTTATGCTTGAGTAAAAGTCGTGATTATTCTGAACCTCATTTATGGATATGTTTTCTGATTGTCTTAATTTTGCAAGTCTAAACATGCAACCTAACTGAAGCAATGAGTAGCATGATTTATTTTGATTTACAAATTATTCTTATTCTATTCCATTTGAAAAAAAAAATATTTCAAAGGTAAAACGGTATTTCAGGCATACTCTATGAGCACAAGTTCGATGTTCTGTACGATTTATCTTTTAAGCACTAAAATTATAATTACATTTAAATTACTCACCAATTCTATTGCATTAACATAATTGTGTGTCAACTAACGAGATGTACTTATTAAATGGAGTATTTCTAGGCCATTTACAAATCTAATAATATGTTATTGTTAAATTTATAGTACACCGAACAATACTTTGCCTAGCAACTCGATCTTACTAAAAATGGTGCCATTAAATAATAGCAACTCTACTATTTCCTATTGACCTCAATGAACACCCCAGTGCTCTGAAAAGAACATAAAAATTAGCATTGTGATATTACACCTCTGTAAAGAAAAGCGTAGACTTGAAACACAAGGCCAGAATATGAGCTTTCTTAAAACTGCAACACTCTCTTCAAACTAGGAAGGAATATTGCCTTTGTAACAGGTGCAGTAAAAGAAAGAGTTAATTTTTGCCTTCATTTTATGCCAGATTAGTAATTCACAAAGACATCTGGAGAGTTAAACTGGGCAGTTTCAGTGGTTCAGTGCTGGACCCAGGAAACAAAATTTCCTTCTTCCCCTCACCAGTGTTATCAAAAGTTCACAATGGATTTCTTTTCTCTTTCAAAACTGAACCTTCAAAGTGAGAGCTCAATCATCCCAGTGTAAATTGTTAATTCGCTAATCTATTCAACTATAAAAAAGATGTATTGTAAAATCTTGGGCTGATGAGATAAAGGTTTTGTATGAATTTGGGGAAAGGGACTGATTATAGGAAATATTGTTAGGTTGTAATTTACTTCCTTTTCCATCCTGGTGCAGAATTGCTCCCCACAGTACAAATGTTTCTGAAAAACAGAATGTACCTATGGACTGCTTAGCTTCTGATGAAACACCGTTAAGTCTGAAAGGCTTTGTGGATATTGAATGGTCTCCTTGCAGGTAGTAACTGGTGAAACTTTACCTAAAAGGCAACGACTTCAGGAGCGTACAGTCATGGTATATTTTGTCATTTTAATACTGTTTTCTCTGTGAGAGTAAAAGCAAATATTTCTGATGTGACAGTCTGGGGATTTTTCTGCTCAACTCCAAAGCAGCACCAAGTACACTCAGAAAAGCCTTAGAAGATGCTTTGTTTTTATTTGCGAGTAAAGTTTCACACAGAAAATTGGATGTACTTATTTTTCATGGACAAGTTTGTCCATGTTTTGGTTTCCTAGTGAAAAAAAAAAAAAGAAAATGACGATTTCTGTAGTTCTATATTGTTCTCGATAGTTCTTGGGTGTATGCTAATAGTTTCTAGAAACTGCTATTTTCTTTAAGTCAAATATTCAATCAGAATGAATATTCAACAGAATATTCAACCAGAAAATTAAGTCTCCTATAAACAATCAAAGGGTATGCACAATTTACGGGTGAGCGGCTGCTGTAATTAAAAGAAAAAAGTGAAATAGAAAATGACTTAAATCTGAAAATAACTACTGAACATTTGCACTCATGTCTTTGCTAATCTCTGTGTTCAGAAGGGCAGCAGCGCTGAGCGCAGACCTGGAAATGCCCCACCAGAGCAAGAACAGCACAAGGGTTGGCACGCTGGGAAGCAGGGAGGGGGAAAACTGCTTATTAAGCCTCTTCCTTGCCCTGTCAGCTTGTTCCCTACAGTATTTTTATTTCAGCAGCATGTTAAGTCTGGTTTTAAAAGTCCCAAGAGATAAGAGATGAAGCTACCATCACTTTTCTTAAAGAGATGTTTCAAAGCCAAAAGGAAGAGAGGAATTTTATCCTTTTAGATATTACATTCCAGTGCTCTTACAGTAATATTATCACTGTGCACAACATTAAAAATAATAATGGAAAGGAAAAATGAAATATTGTTCAGATACTTGTATCATGTTTCCCTTTGGTTATGAATTACACTGTGAGTTCATTTTTTTCTTGGAATCAGTAACCTCAACTTTACAGATTTTTTCAGAGCAGGCCTTAATATTTCCTTACACGATGACGTTAGCATTTTTACACTGAGCCAGCTCCTCAACTGAGTTTGCTTTCTTCATGTCTGACTGATTTTGATGGTTCAGTCATCTAACACACCCAACTCCTTTTCCTCTTCTCCTACTGAATATCTCCCAGTTTATTGTACAAATTTGTAGCAGTCCCTAAATCTATGACTATCCACCGCACTAATGAATTTAATTCCATGTTCCTGTCCTTATTATTTGAATCTTTAATTTTTAAAAATTCTTTCTTTTTCCTATAGCAGTATTTCTTTAAATTGACAAAATCCATCTAAGCATTTACCATACACAAATACCAATGACATCCTTCTGCCTTTTGGACTAAGGTCATTAAAGAAAAAATGAAATGAGAACCCTTACAAACCAATGCTTAGAATCTCTCACAGTAACTCCCTTCCCCTGAAGTGTATCTTATCTGTTTAAATATCACCCATGGTTTTCTCTCTTTTAGGCATTTACTTCCAACACATTAAAATTCTTGTAGTAATCCTATTTTAAATTTATTTTTGGCACTGAATCAAATATTTAACTAAAGTCCAAATACATGAGCTTTACTGGATGTCATTTGCCTGGAAAATTATTTATCAAAGGAAAACTGCAGTTACAAACATGTTTTGTCCTATTCCTAATTGCCTTCATACATTTCATTATAATTTCAATTGAAAATTTTTCTAAAACTTTGCATGCTATTAAAGCAAGATGAACGCACTATCCCAAATCACTTGATGTCTCCCTCTAAATTTTAAATACAGGATTTACCATTGTTCTCTGAGTGTATGAGATCACCTGGGAAAAGCTAACTAGGAACAGGTTTATCTAATAGAAATGTGCTTTCAAATATGGTTCTTCCAAAATTCTGGAATAGAGAATATCTACTCTTTCCCATCTGGATCACACAGATTTTTTAAGCTTTTCTTCTCCTGTGAAACAGTAAGTCACATTTCCATGTCCTCATTTTGATTGTTTTCTCCAGATTCCTTAACATTGCCTTTAATGAGAGCTTGGAAAAGATTTTCATTTAGAACTGGAGGCAAATAAGTAATTTTAAACATCTTCCTGTACCTAGAATAAAGAGCCTTTTTCTTCCCCCTTTTTCCACCCCCTTCCCCCCACCTCAATTTTGCATGGCTGAAGATCTCTTGTTTTGATAACTTTTTGTAAAATGTAGCTTGGCTTGCTATTTGCCAATCCTCACACTCATACGGTGCGCTGAATTCTAATACATAACTTTCACACTGACTAGTTAAAAAAAGCTATCTGCTCATGCTATTTTTTTAAGAGTTATTTATTTATATGTTGTGAACTTGAAATATTTTCCCTTAGCTCAAGTATTTTTTGCATTCATGTTAAGGAAATTCTAAATCTTCTTAATTTTTAAATTCTAGAACTGCTTAGTCCACTTAGTTTCACTAGAAAGTCTACATAATTGTTCATATTTTCTCTTCTAAAATTAAGAATCTTGTTCAGATTTTATATATTAATTATATAAACCACCAAACTGATCCCTTTCAGAAACACTCACAAGCAGGGTTGTTTTTAAGTAACAAGTCTTACACAATGACTTCCTGCTGTACAATATGAAGAACTCTTGTTGGTAGATTGATTATGTGGTGTAAAAATATGTACAAGATAGTATAATTTACAGCAGTTGTTCTTTAATCAGGCAATATCCAGTCTCCTAAAGAAAATTCATTCCTTTAATACTAACAATATCACACCAAAGTTTTTATAATCTAACACTGGCAATCTGTAACAATCTCTCAAATTAGACTTTTGATTCTTTTCCACACTTCTGTCACATATCTTGACTTAAAGATATTCAACTTTTAATGATCATGTGCTTTTTTTTTTTTTTCCTAATACTCCAGCACTTTGTAAGCAATCCTGCTTTACTACGTTTGCATTTACATATTTTCTCACTAACCAGTTCTTCCCATCTTTGGATACCTTCTCTCTTCTAAATATGTTTGCATCTCCTGTCAACTTTCGTTATCTATGAATTTCATTAACATGTAATTTAGTTGTTTCAAATCATTAAGATATTAAATCAGAGAGCACCCTGCTAATACCTAAGTACTTACTTAGCTTTAACCTTGCAGATTGTCACTACATAACACCTTACATATTTTTGCCTTTCCACCCACACGTGCATATAAAAATTAAGAAAGTCTCTGTCATCTGAAGTCTCAGACACAGTACCATCCTTTTTCCTGGCTTGGATGCACGCGATCTTGCTCTGTTATCTCTGTTGCAATGATCTTTGTTTCCAGTGAGTTACTCAGAGGCATCCATTTCATTCCATTCCACTTGGTGTCTTTACTGTTGACCCAAATATCAGCCACAAATATCAAGGCCATTTCTCTCACATCAGGTGCAAAGACTGATATCTACCACTGATTGGCTCATGATCCAAGCCTCCATCCATTTACTACATTTAAAGACATCTGTTTATTTTCTCAGTATTTTGCTTTCCAGATTTTGGAAGATTTTTTTGTAAACACATGTAGAACTACCTTATTATTCTCCTTTATGTCCTTTAATAAAATTTTTATTTGTTCTGAAATCATCACAACATTGATAACTGCTAGATTGTTAACATGCTACCTAACATATTCATCAGCCTTGCCTCTTCTTTCATCTCTGGTGGGACCGTTTCCTAACATGCTGTCAGTCTTTAAGGGTATAGACCATCATTTTGTTTGGTGTTTACAGAAAGGGTCCTAGGCCATGACTGAGTCTTTTACAAAATATTAAAAGCAATGAATTAATAAACCCAGCAAAACTAGACAACAAAAGAAAAAAACTAGGACTTATTAAAATGTTCATCCTGATTTAATATGAGGCACCTGCACAGCAATTCTCTGTAGTACTACAGATAAAAGTTGAGCTCACAGAAGAGCCTTTTCCAAACCGGTTTATTGCCATTATATTTTTTTCCAATGATATAGCTAGTAGTTAATTGACCTAATTTTATTCCTATCCAAGCCAATAAGAAGCACTGATATATACTTTTGCTTTTATATAAATTTAAATAACATAAAATTATCATATGATTTAGCATACTAGTCATAGACTGCAAATAGAAAATACTAGAGGCACTGCTCACAGGAGAAGACCTCATAAGTGATCTGCAGGAAGATATTCTGTGGCACATAACAAGTGTCAGAGTGATTGACAACAAAATACAACTCCAGAACAGATGAGTTGAATTTGGAATCCCTCACAAATGGATAAACAGTGAAATCTTCTGTAGATAATTTATCAGCAAGAAAAACTTTACACTCGCCATGTGAACCTTCTCACTGACAATGTTTTTTTCACAGCATTTCTCTGAACAGCTCTGTTTTCATTGAGAGTGTGCAAGTTTGAGGTGAAACAATGGAAAATTCTGCACCCTGATGAAATGTGACAAATTTTAAGTTGCATACAATTGACTGCTATGATCCAAGATCTACAGGCAAATTTCACTAGGAAATTGTTGGAAAAACCGATGCTACGTTTATCACATTAAATACACAGTAAGTAAAAACTTACGGTTTGTACAGTGCATTTAGGTAACACAATGATATATGGGCAAGAGAAGTTTCAATGGAGCTAGTGTTTAAAAACTGGGTATCTTTAAAACATATTCTTGTGCAACTCCCAGAAGAATATCTGGCATGACTGGCCCTAGAAGGCTGGTATTTACCATTAAATAACCTATTCAAATTAATCTTGGTTCAAATTCAAGGAAAATAATGGTATTAAACTAACATTGATCATTTTCTGGAACAGGGATAATTTTCTAGGAGTAATAAAACAAAGGGAAGATTTTCTGAGTCATATTGTCCACTTATCTGCCTTTGGACTGTACTTGCTCCTTTCCATTATGGGGATGTTGAGGTTCAAATGCAAAACCCTGCACCTGGGCTGGGGTAAACCCTGTTATCAATACAGGCTGGGGGATGAAGGGATTGAGAGCAGCCCCAAGGAGAAGGACTTGGGGGTACTGGTGGATGAAAAGCTGGACATGAACTGGCAATGTCCGCTCACAGCCCAGAAGGCCAACCATATCCTGGGCTGCATCAAAAGGAGCATTGTCGGCAGGTCAAGGGAGATGATTCTGCCCCTCTATTTCACTCTGGTGAGACCCCACCTGGAGTACTGTGTCCAGCTCTGGAGCTCTCAGTACAATATAGACATGGACCTGTTGGAGGGGGTCCAAAGCAGGCCACAAAAACGATCAGAGGGATAGAACACCTCTCCTGAAAACAGACTGAGAGAGTTGGGGTTGTTCAGTCTGGGGAACAGAAGGCTCTAGGGACACTGTATTGCAGCCTTTCAGTACTTAAAGGAGGCTTATGAGATTGATGGGGACAAACTTTTCAGAAGGGTGTGTTATGACAGGACAAGGGGTAATGGTTTTAGACTAAAGGAGAGTAAATTTATACTAGATATAAGGAAGAAATTTTTTACAGTGAAGGTGGTGAAACACTGGCACAGGTTGCCCAGAGTGGTGGTAGGTGTCCCATCCCTGGAAACATTCCAGGCCAGGTTGAACAGGGCTCTGATCAACCTGATCTAGTTGAAGATGTCCCTGCTCATTTCAGGGGACTTGGACTAGATGAAGGTCCCTTTCAACCCAAACTATTCTATGATAGGTTATTATAAGAAGACGGACTCCTTACTGGTCATTGGGTGTAGTGGGCTGATGAGCATAATGTAAGGATCCTTACTCACATGAGTGTAACAAGGGACTCTAGTAATCTAACAATCATAATTTCTGACATTTCTTTTTCTCTTGTTATTTTTACTTCTCTATTCATCTAATAAAGAGTTTCAATATAAAGTTAGTTGCAAACTCTGGGGAAAGAACAAAACACGACCCCTTGCTTTTTAACCTGTCAAAAAAGGATTTAAAAACCTTCAATATATGAACAGTCTCCTATTATTTGTAATATTTTCATAGCTGATATATGTAGATGCACTGCATTCAACTTTTTCTAGATATAGCTCTGAGTTTAGAAGTAGTATAGAAATATTTACATCATTAGAATAATAAAAAGGGAATTCTAACAAAGAAATATGTAAACTTCTTGATTTTAAAATGCTTTTCTTCAAATTTCGTTATGTATTTATTTTTTTTTCAAAGCATAAAAAGAAGAAATGGAAATAAATAAATGAAAGATCAGTTATTGCTTTTCTGACCAAATCATCTGATTCTTGAGCTACACTGCTACATAGCAATAAAGTTGTAGGACTAAAGTTGAAAAGCTTTTTGCTCTATACTGCTTGACTTTTTTGCTTCAAACTGTCCCTTCACATCATTTTACCAAATATTTTGGTATTTAAACAGGCATATTTTTTTTCTCTCTGTGCACACAGGGATTGTCACTGATTCAAGTTGGATTATATTTTGTATTCTTGCAGTCGATAGAATTTTACAGCTGTCAAAATTGTTGTAGGAAGGTAGAAAAGCTTGTACTGCTGCTTCAAATATGAAAAGACTTATTAAGCCAAGAAAACTCCATAATACACAGAAGGACATATGCTGCAGAGGCCGAGTGATGGGTGAGTATGTGGTAGAAAGTTCTGGTGAAAACACAAGGATGTAGGAGGATTTTGACAGTTGGGAGAAAGAGAAAGGATGTCAGCTCCTCTCTCCAGCTCCTGTTGTAGCCACCCAGCATGGTGAGGAGCACCCAAGAAGCTGTTTTATGATAAATGTTGTTTCTCTCAACCATGCAGTATTGATGGGGCTTTACTGAAAGACCCATGGACTTTTCCCTGTGTGTCCTTGCGCTCTCTGACTTTAAGACACCAGACTGCATGAGTCTGGGGGTTAAAAAATGAAAAAAAATATATTGCCCTCTCAGAAATCAAGAGACATACCTGTATAGATTCAAATAGTAAAGAGGTCTACAGCAATCTAGAAAGAGTTCACTCCAGCCTCCTTGTAACTTCCCACACCTGACAAAAGCAGAATACCTGGTGGCAACAAAGGCTGTGGGCTCTTACCTCACACCTTGAGCACATTCTGAACCCTCAAAAACAAGTATATTAAAAAAAAATAAATTAATCTTCCACAACATTAGAATAAAGGCTCTTGTAAGTGTATCTCTGTTAAAACTGTATAAACATGGAATATCCTTTTAGAGTGAAGAGATGTATTTAAAATTCCTCCCTCTCAGTCCCCAGAAAATTGGTGCTGCCAATTATAGGACTGTTTTTTCTCATCAAGTGATAGAAGTACATCGCTAATGGCAAAGCAGAATGAATCAGAGCTTACAGTAGCTGCTACAGAGCTGTCAGAACTACTAGGCCCCCAAACCTCTATCCTGGCCCACAGCCCTACTATCACAAAACCCAGAGTCAAAACATAATTTCACTCAAAGTTTGCTTTAATTAAGAGATGCCTAATCCATTTTTGCTGTATCCTCAAAGACATTATTTCAAACAATAGTGTTTGGAATGTGTAGGAACATATTCACATTGTTTTGTTCTGTTTTCAAACAGGAGAAGATTGCTTTAAATACTTTGAAATATTCTGAGTGATGGAGGTTCAGGCAAATTTGAATAATCTTGTTGTTGTTTTCTTGGCACATTTGAGGTGAGATTCTCTGAAGCTGATGCCTGTCTGTTTTTCTCCTATGTTTCTGTTTCATTCTTTATTAGCTGCTACTATCTTATAAATCTCTTTGTTTTATATGTGCTGTACAAATTTCCCTAATGTTGTTATTCTTTCCTTGCAAAGTACACTTTCATTTGACTATAGAATCAAGCATGCTGACTACAGTTTAAATCCTGTCCTGGATAGATCTTACATATATTGTTTTTAAGTAATTGCTTTTACAAATTATTAAGATTTTTTTTTTTTTTTTTGGTCACACTGAGCTTAATCCACATCTCAGAGACTCCACAAAAAAGAACTGGCAGAATAGAATTCAGGACATTAAGCAAAGGGATCTGAATACAGCTCACGACTGTAAGTCATATCAATATAATATATTTTCATAGAATATAAAATAAAGTTCTTTATTTTTAAAAGAATACATTCCATTCCTTATTTAGGGTTCCAGTAGAAAAAAAAAAAAGGTATACATCCACAGGGGTTAATCTCCCATGGCCTCACTGAAAACATGGCATTTGGCCTCATCTTCTTTTTAGTTAATTTATTTTTCATTACACCTTTCACCTTTTTGAATTAAAGAGATGAACTACTTGGACAGTCTACTTATTAGTGTATCTATTACAGTACAAACTGAACAAGCAGAAGTTATAAAATTGTCCATAAGATAATTTCCATCGTCAGAAGAGAATAGGCACATCTGCTGGAGTTCTGCACAGACCATTTGCTGAGTTCAGCAGTGGGGAAGGGTTACATGGGTTGATCAGTTCTTGCCACCCAAGCAACTATAACAGCAAAGCATGGGAAGTGTTCTGGATGAATGCAAAGTGCTTAATTCTATTGGGTGGCATGCATAAGAACACTTTAAAACAAAGTAATTGATTTCAAGACAGTATATTTAATGGCATTTCTTTATTATCTGGAAAGTACTTTTGACCAAATAATTTTAATTGTCCATGCAGCTCCAAGCATCATGGAAAGGTCCTGGGTCAAGAAGAAAGTATTACCACTCTCAGATAAATAAGACTGCACTTTAAATGCTATCTGCTTGTAGTTACTTCTGCTGCTATTCATCCGATGCTTATTAAATAGTCACTAGGCTAAATAGATCTAAAGAGGAAATTTATGTTCTTAATGTTTAGTGTCAAAAAACAGTTCTTTTAAGAAAATTAACAGTTTTTTGGAAGATGGACGTCAGCTTATTCCACAAAGTATTTGCAGTATTTTTGAAGAATACAGATTTTGAGAAACTTCTTGTGGTAACAACTTTCCCACACTCAGCCTACATTGTCATTTTACTGGCTATTTGTTTCTGGCAGCTTGTCCTTTAGCAAAAGATTAAAAAAAACAAAAAAAAACAAAAAAAAACCAACAACAAAAATTAGTTGACCTCTTCTGTTGATCTGGCAACTGCATACATGCTTTGAAGCATAAAGACCATTATCTACCCTGACTAATCTGCAACAGCTCAGCTTCTTCCTGCCTCATCAACATCATGGCATCAAAATGGCATGTCCTATTAAGGACCTAGTCAAGCTTGAAGTAAACAGGACCTTCCAGGACCTAATGGCTTTTGGATGATGTTCCAGAGCTCCTGTTCTCAAATACTTATGTGCTTACGTGTTTTGATAAAGAACCATCAGATCTATCCAGTCACTGAAGAACTGATGCAGAAGTGATACATTTAAGCATTGCTTCACCTACTGTAATCCATACTTTAGGTCCAGGGACACCTTTTGAGTGCACATGCAAAGTTACAAAAGCTGTGATCATTCAGGCTTTGATAGGATGTTACGTGCTGCCTAGAGCTGAACTGTGTTAATGGGATAGAGGCCCCACTGCCCTTCATAACAAACACAGCGCAGCATGGATTTGTGGATGTGAGTTGTCTTTCTTAAATTGGCCAGCATGGCTCAGCTCAGTGCAGCTTTAGTGTTAATGCTGTCTCATTTTGATAGAAATGGGTTAGAGAGCAACTATCTCTGTCGTTATGCTGTCAGATCTAAAAGCACGAAAACCACTGGGAAGTGTTGAGGAACAGGACTGAGAGTTACCCTGAACCCAGATACAGACGCTGAAATCAGGAAAAACAGGACTGATTTCCTGACTTAACAGCTTTCAATAAGGATGAAACTATGACTTGTGACAGGGTGATAAAGAATTCCAGGGCAGTGCTGAACTTCCAGAGATCAGGGAATTTAATGGATCCCATCTGTCATGAATTTAACAACAGACATATGACAAACTAAGAAAGACAAGACAAAATCAAGTAGATGAAAATCCACCCTGTCATATTTGTTATTCTTGTAACCTTTGACATGCACTAGGGAAAGAACATTAGAAGAAAAATGATTTGAATAAAATAAAATTAGAAGGAGGAAAGAAATAAACACTGCCACTGTCTAGGAAGACAGAAGAAACAGATATGACATCTTCCCACTCGTGATCATTATTTCCCATCCAAAATGGAAATGTTTAGCAGAATACTACATCAAACACAGATGAAGACTAAAATCTCACGAGCTTAATTGTGTTTAATACAACACGGGTGTTTAATGATTAGGAGGAAAAGGTACATCAAGGCTTTCACGATTTGAAAGTATCAGGTCTTCAGTCAAATCCCACTGTCTCTTGTTTGGCCATTCAGGACAAAATTAGTATCCTTAGGCTACATGTTTCCAATAAATAAATTCCCTGTAGCCCAGGGGAAGCACATTGAGCGCTAAGCCAGAAGAATGTGTTCTCTTTTCTGGCAGCTGTTTATACTTCCATGCGGAGGTTTGTTGAGGATAAGCTGGGGTTAAATGGGTGATCACCAGTGCCCCATATTAGTACCAGGTGGTTGTGTGGCACAAGCAAATACCCAGGTTTTGTTCTGTTTTGTTTTTACAGCCTAGGCTAGTTTTCAAACTAAGGAAATAGTCTAAATAAAATACAATATAGTTAGAAACTGTAAAAAGATGTTAGTTTTGGCACTACAAAACCTATTACAGTAACTTTGGGCATTCTTATCAGCAACATTTCACTTTAGGGACTAAGGGGGAAAGACTAACCTGGGGAGGGCAGGTAGTAATAGCTGAATGAGAGTTTAGGGATGGTTGAATGTCCCCAAAACTTTATCCAAAGTAATTTGACCTAATTCCTTTTCTATGGTGAGGAGAGGTAGGTGTGTATTTTACATGCTCTCTTCCATGTTGTGGCTTAAGGTACAGACTGACAGCAGAAACAACACCTGTTTGTGTGCCCAAACAGGGATTTAGTCTTAAGGTGTTTGACAAGGCAAACATTTACTTCCAGAAGAGAGGGGTGAAAAAGGGGATTCAGCACATGGGTGAAGTAGAAATGGTGCCAACTCCCATAGTATTTCCAGAACACCTTAGCTGCCATAAACATAACGCAGCTTAAAACTCCTAACAGCCTTCAGACCTGTTTTTAAAATTAGTCTGAATAAAATAAAGAATACCCTGAAAAGATCTGACAAACTTTGATACAATTGGCCTTAGACACATGATACTTGTTTAGAATTGACTGTTCATCATTCTTCAGGTTTTGATACTGATGTGGCACGTTTGTGAGCCTTTACTAGAGAAAATAATTTATTATGCTTTCTTAATAAGGGCACAGTCAATGTTATACTTCTATTAGGAAGAACTAGCAGGTACACTTTTTCAGGACTGCCTACAGTTTGTAAATACACATTACAACTGAAAAGTTACAATATGTAGAAGATATAATAGCTATGAGAGGCACTTAATGCAGCATGTCAGCTAGTGTCACAGAAGGGCTTCTATTACGGCTTCATGTTTCTGTGTCTTCCATCTTAACGAAAAATATTCCTTACTTGCTTACATGTTACAGGGTGAAACACAAAGTAATATGGGATTTTTGCACATTCATTAGTCAAACACAAAATCTATTTCTTTACTAATACATGCAATTTTAAAAACAAACAAGCAAACAAAACAACAAACAAACAAACAAAAACATTAAAAAAAAACACAAAAACCACTCTGTCATCCAGCCACCTTCAGCAAAAATTAATATAATGTGTGGGAGTATATTAAGGTGTATTATACAGAGTGTGTACTATAATTTAGAAAGAATTAATAACATGTCTTAGATTATTTTTGAAACTTTTTCAACTCTGAACTTTTGAATACATCATTTAACAAACCTCTATGTTCACTTTAAAAAGAACAGAAATAGTACATACTTAGGAAGTGCAATTTGGCATCTCTAAAAGTTCAGCAGTTTATTCATGGCGATGAAAGTTCTTTGGCAAGATAATGATTCCTACTATTGAGGCTTAGTGAACAGGCTTGTTGGTTTTTCGTCCTGCAATACAAAGTACTGATTAACTTGAAATAAAAAGCACAGAGATTTAATCCATTGAAAGTAACAGCATGAACGTTCTTAATCCATTCATTCTATTCAGTAATTTTATGAGCAGCTCTTTGTACAGCAGTGCATCTTGCAGGAGCTGTAAGCCATTTTTACACTTCATTTACGTAGCAGAGATGTGATTTGAGGCTACGACAATTCATGGAATCTCTCTATATGCAAGCAGAATACTAACTGAGGGTATGTAGTTGTTGCATCTTTAAATATCTCAGAGTATGTAGTATCAAGGCCATGTCATAGATCTCCTAGACCAGGAATAATAAAAACTTGATAGCTCCCATTTGAATGACATAATTAAGGACAACGGACTGCTGAAGACCAGGGAAAACTTTTCAACCAAGTCAGTGCAAGAATGGCGCTTGGAGCAGCAGTATTTCACCAGAAGCAGAACATAGTACCAAAATATTATTATACCACAGTCCTCTAGAAACTAGTCTACAATACTACAAAAACCTTTTTTTCCCTGGAAGAACCATATTTATTTCCCTGAAGAATATGTGCTCGTAATGACCTAACCACTAATGATCTCCCCGCAGATCAGATAATGGCTTGATAAAGAGTATATATGTGGCACATCCTGAGGATATGAGTCAGAAGCACTTGTACAGTTTTAAATTAATAGAAATTTAGCTTTTATTTTCTTTTTATTTTCTTTTTTTTTAAGTTGTGAACAAGTTTGTTTTCATTACAGTCACTATTTTACAGCAGACTAGTCTGCAGTGTGCATGGACTCACTGATGTCAGCTTGACTAGTTCCCAGTGCCAGTAATGTGTATATCCTACCACAACTTCACAATCAGCTGCCCCAATCAGCTGCCCCATCATGGTATACTTACATGGTAAAAGTTCACCTCTAAAAATATTTTTATCTGGTCCATTATAAAGTAGAGACATAAGTTAATACATGTTAAAGAAAGTTTTCTTCTCTGGTTGTAGAAAAAACTATACTTTGAGTAGTTTATGAAGCTTCTAGTACTTATGGTTTCAAAAGATGGGTTTGCATGAACCCAGACTCAGTGCTGAAACACAATAATGTAAAAGCTTTCTTCTGGAGAAAGGTTATATGAGACAGAGAAGCTTTATCATGATAGAGAAAAGGAGACCAACTGGACTTTAAATTAGAGCAGTTTTATTTTAAATCAACAATGCACCCAAAAAGGAAATAAAAATAGCATAAAAAAGACTAAGTTGATTCAACAAAACAATACAAAATAAATTTTAAAAAGAGGAACACAAGCAAAACAAACCAACCAACCACCCAAATCTGGAAGTCCAGCTATTTTTGTAAAAAGGGGAACAGAGATTATTTTTTCCCTTTTTAAATTCCATGTAAGATTTTCTTTTCACGCAAAATTAATTTTCCCCCATCAAAAATCAGAGATTCAAAAGTTAAATTTGAACTTTTGAAGTCTAATCTCTTGTGCATATGAATTTTTTATGTACCTTCTAATTACATAATGATATACTACCCTTTGACTCAGGTCTCACTTTATTAGGGAAGTGTTATTTTTAAACCAGTTCAATATTTTGAGCTGTCTCAAGATTATAATTACTATAGAAGAATGCCTTTTCCCTGAAAATTACTTAATAAAACAGGAATTCAAAGAAGAATTCCAAGAAGAGCTAGAAATTAGCAGAATGGCAGAAATGCACCTACAGGAGAAATACTACCGGCATTTTTCTCTCACATTCATACTGATTGTCAAAGATATTGATAAAATGTCATGTATGAGACTGAACTACTCTTCAAAGTCCATTTGTAAGGAGATCCCAAATGAAACTGTGTTTGAGAAAGTGCTAAATTTTGAAGATTAGAAATATGTGTAGAAGATATTCTTAGTTCTTCTAGATTCAAACTGACTGATTTGCACTAATTGCATCACTTTGTTTTGTTACATTATGACTCCCTCATAAAATCCTGATATATTTTATAGAAAATTATCTTCCTGAGTTGATATCACATATTTATTCTGGATAGAAAGAAAGATGTTTCAAAGCATATATATTCTCAAAAAAGACAGCTTGCCTTTTGAATGATTCTTCAAATTGATAGGCTTCAGTATAGAAACTATTTAATCTATTTCTATATTGAAATTTTGATTGATATTGGAAACTCTCCATTTCATTTGTGATATTCTAAGTTAATGGCGGTTTCTGAAACTGCCATCAATTACTGATGTGGACGTGACAAATAGTGATATGAGGTTCACCCTTTTCTTAACTCAGCATATTCAAAAGCTTTTTCCATTTAGTTTGCAAATATTTGGATTAAGGGGTGCATATATACTCTCTGGACCGACCTGTGAACTTTAGATGCTGAAACAGACTGGCATTTCACAACTGCAGCAGAAGGCAGATCTTGCAAAGAATGTCAGAGAAAGACATAGCATAAGAAGAGACTGTAATTTCTCCCTCAAGAATTAACAGTAAAGGTGATCCTTGCCTTGGAAGTATCAGCAAAATAGAAAAATGTCTTTACTTGAACAAGGCAATTACTATAATTGAAAGGTATATAGAGAATATATGTTTTGTTCAGCAAGTACTGAGAGCCAAAGCGTTTGACAGAAGTCATTTTCTTTCAGTATCTGGGCCTTAATTCTTAGAAATCTGCACTTGGTCAATCTCTGCACAAAGACACCACAGGTTCTAATCAGCTCGTGCAGGAATCCCCTCGAGTTACAGTTTCCCACAATATGGTCCTTTACTTCCAAAACAAAACCTTCATAATCCTCAGAGGTCATGGAAACATAAAACAAAGCCAACTTCATGGGGCTCCTTTTC
Source organism: Patagioenas fasciata (assembly GCF_037038585.1). NCBI lineage: Eukaryota > Metazoa > Chordata > Aves > Columbiformes > Columbidae > Patagioenas > Patagioenas fasciata. The sequence goes on from NC_092522.1 coordinate 71,313,252, forward strand.
TCTCTTAGGGGCTAATTAACTATTTTATTTAAAACTCAAAGTAGGAAGGTTGCTAATCCTTGACTTCAAAGTTCTCCAAATCTAAAATATAACTAAAGAGAGCAACTCTTTCTTCCAATCTGGGAAGACTTGACTTAACATTTTGTTGCTTTTCTTTCCTTGTTTCCAAAAGACCGTTGATTTGCGGGAATCCCTCCCTCCCATTCAGCTCCTTGAACAGTGCTTGGGGAGTTATGGCTGCTCTGGGTGCTAACCTTTAGTTTTTATCCTTTCTAGATGTATTAGATGTAGATTTTAGGTACTCATGCAAAATAACTGCCTGAAGTGGAAAAATAAAAATGGCATGAAAAGACATGGCACTGTCAATGGTGAAAACATGTAAGCACATACAGCTAGAATTTTCACTGAAGTATTACTAAAAGTGCCCTACACAAATATTTCCTAGATACTAGGATGGACCAAGACCTATATATTCTAACTTAACTCCGTAGGTAGCATCAACTTTGTAAAATCTTTTGATTTACAATTCAAAAAAACCCTTATTTAAATATTACAGATAAACCACATGATTGTCCCAAAAGACAGTCCTAGTGAATTTCAACACTAAGTAGAAGCACAACATTTTTAATATGGATTCTTTTGTAGGGATTCCATGATATTTTGTGAAGTAAAAAGTAAATCAGTATTAGATTTTTTTAAATTACAACAAATTATAGCAAGTTGACTTCCTAGTTTCCATGGTTACAGGTCCCAACAGACCATTCTTTAAGAATTTTCTCCCCTGCTGAAGATAGCAACAGTCCTTTAAAAATGTTATCTAGACTACAGCAAAAGACGATTTATAGCACATTTATGCTGATATGCAAATTAGCAGAGCTTTTGTTAATGAGACTGCCACTTGGGCACAAGCACTGGCATCCTTATATGAGAACGACAGCTGCTGGAAATTATAGGTCTTAATTCTAAACAAACCATGAATACTCTAAAAATAAACTCCACAGCATTTCAGTTCGACAAATATAAGAAATATTTACTGTAACTATCTGACTAACCTATGAGTAAGAATCCAAGACAGTGGCTTTTTCTCATGCTGTCCTTTCTGAGTACAGTATTTATTTCTGTCAGTGCCTCTGTTCTATTTTGCACTAATCTCTACAGTTCTTCTATCATTTTCACCAGAATTAGTAAGCACCTTCACTCACAGCTGTATACTAAGCAACTTGACCCATGTGTTACATGGGATTGTTCTATACACTTTTTTTAATCTCCTGGAGCTCTCATACAGGCTTGAAGGAAAAGAATTCAGTACAATTTTAAAACAAAAAACCTCAACTAGTTTAAAGAGAAGGTTTTTTGTATGAATTTCTTTCCAAGATAATTAAAAAGAAAAAATGCAACAAATGCAATACAATCAATTTCTTTCACTTGGTGTGAAAATTCACCTGCAATACCCAGATATACTCATGGAGTGGTCAGTTCCCCCAAATTTTCCTTTGAGTTGTAATCACCAGACAAACATTGTGATGACACAATTTTCAGATTTCTAGAAACAATGGTTTGGAATGACTGCAATACTAAAGATTAATGTCTCGGCCAAAAGTGATATTTGCCAGCCTTTTTCAGCAAAATAATGGAAGTCTACTGCCAATATTATCAGGTGCAACTTTATCAGTGTAAAAGAAACTGGGCAGGTTTAAGCTACCATTTGCTCTGTCTGGCATACAGTGAAAGGAAAGATTATCTAAATATCTTTAAAAGCTTAGTGTTTTGTTTGGTTGATTTTTTACTTCACTGGTATTACTAATAGACTCACATGTTTGATTCCCCAGTATGCTATCCTGGCAAGTATATAAGGAAATAAGAACCAAAACCTTGTGCAACAGTTATCTGAAATTCATTAATATGGAGGAAAGTACACAAAAGTCTATGTGAGATTTACAATATTTACTATGTAAAAAAAAAAAAAAAAAAAAGTTTCCCCTGTATTAAATACCTGTATTAAAATATCCCCTAACTATTGGTTTTTCTGGTTTTCTTAAGATCAATGTTGTTTTTTTTCCCCTCAGAGTCCTATGACTAAAACTGTTTACCATGTCATACAGCTACTAATAATTCATGATTATATTCTCTAAACCAAGCCTTTTACTAATATTAGATTATAATAATCTAATGTTAACCTGCCAATATGTTTATTTTGTTTCTAATACAGGACATTATAGAAAACTTTGGTGAAGTTAGAAAAGCAGATTAAATATCCAGGTAGACATTAATTCAGCAATCCATCAAGGTATTAGACCATCTGCTCAGGACTCAAGAGCTCCTTATCATTGACAAAGAAGGGAGAGAATGTGGGCAGCAGCTGTAATCCTGTTCAGGTAGATGCATTTCCAGGTGTGGGAGAGAAGCCATCATTCCATGCTCATTTAACAAACCAGATCCGCCTATCTAAATTGCTGTTTAAGTACCTCAAATTCATCTAGCTCCACAGCAATATAGTCAACTTTCTAACTTGGGGGAAATCTGTTTTCTACCCTCCCCCTTTTAGCTAGACTGTGGGTAGCCAAGCATGAAAAAGTCCAGAGCCAAAAGACAAGAAGAAGCATGAGGAACAATAATTCTAGCAAAGAGTTTTGTACTGAGCTAGGTCCTGGCTGCTGCTGTGGTGTTACTTCTTTGTCTAAAGCAGTGCTAATTAGAGCATGTTCCTGTTCATGGGACTGACTTGGAATGCAGTAGTGCCCGTCCTACACTCCCCAAACATAGGGAGAGACTTGCCCCCCTATCCATAATGACTTCTATGGTCCTAACTCACTGTGGCGTAACTATAATGTGGAGAGGGAAGCAGATGCTCATTTAGAATAGGGATTAGCACGTAAGATGATGAGTTCAGTCTTTCTTGAAATTAATAGGGCCAAGACCCCAGGCTGCCATTCCTCACACGCAGGGCTTCTCTCTGCCAGACAGTGAAGGAGGTCAGAAGTAGCAGTAGTAAAGTAGTGAGTATCTGCACATCCACAGTAGAAGGTTATGTAAAATAAAGCTCAAGGAGACATGACCAAACAGTGACTACTGGCTCTCTGTGCTTGTAGTGGTGAGCTATATATCTCACTTAAAAAGGATTGAACTGTCTCTTCTTGATGCCTGAACTGCATGAGCAACATGTCTTCAAGAGTGGGAGCTTCTCTTCATTCAAGTCATAGGGGTCTTATGTGATTATTTTTCTCCCTTCTTCACTTGGTTGTTTCTCAGGGGTTAGAAAATATTTATATGGCCTGTAACCTGCACATGCGGCACTTCTGTGCTTTCCATTTTATAGTTTAGCTACCTAGAAATCACATACAAATTATAAGCTTTAGTAAAAGATAATAGCAGAGTGCTCATGTTTCCACTGCAAATATTGCTGGAGATTTTTGATCACAGATTACCATTATTTGCTACGGTCATTCTATAACATTTGTCTTGAGCAGAACAAGAATGTTAAAAAGTAATAAATAATAACAACAGAATCGCAGAATCGACGGGGTTGGAAAAGACCTCAGAGATCATCAAGTCCAACCCTTGGTCCAGCATCAGTCCATTTACTAGATCACGGCACTAAGTGCCATGTCCAATCTCAGTTTAAAAATCTCCAGGGACGGTGAGTCCACCACCTCCCTGGGCAGGCCCTTCCAATGCCTGACCACTCTCTCTGTAAAGAATTTCTTTCTAATATCCAGTCTAACACGGTTATATCCAGCCTTAACAGGGCTAAGCCAAAATTCTCCAAAGCTCTATCTAGACTAATATGTAGCTGTATGCTCTGAGACTAGTCCCCTCTTTTGATCTCCCAATTGCAGAAACAGAGATCTGGACAGGCTACATCATGGCTCCTTTATGGCTGATGAACACAAGTTTTCTCTCTTTGGAAACACATGGCTGATACTCATGTTGATCACACCTTGGTTGGAAGTCATGATACAGGAAGGAAACATACACAGACCCTTTGGCTGGGATGCACAGCTTGACCAACCTCTTATACAGGCTGTACAAAGCCACAGCAGGGTTAAACAGAGGAATAACTCAGTAGTAAATACCACTACAAGAAGTGTTAAAATCCACTATAAATAATAATAATTTAAAAAAAGATTGTGATATTTAATTGTGACAGCAAAGGGAGAGAGTTCACAAGAAGACGGTTTGCCTCTTTATAGTGTAGGCAGAGTCAGTGAATAATTTTCTGACTGCCAAAAATTTCCCCATACTGCTACAGAAATATAAATAACTAGCATCTTGAGCCTAAGGAAATTTATCCTTTCTCTATTAAGTTCACAATATTACATATGTACTAAAGATAATTTTTAAGTGTTTATTGAAAACTGTGCATAAATTCCACTGAATAAAACCCACTAGGCTGGAAAGGGCTGCCTAGCAGTACATCCCTGTTGTCAGTGGAGATGTTCCCCAACATGACTACAGCTTCATGTGGTATAACTGGTCTGTAAAGAGCTGTGAATTTCCGACTGGGTGGCCCAGGCACCATATTGTCAATAACTAATTGATATTTGTGGGCTAAAAGGACTTGTTTTGTCCCTTGTGAAGAAAACAAACCAAAATTATTCATTTCTTTGCACGAAGGATCCATACTCCCTATAAGAAAACCAGCAGTTATTCTAGGAATTGTCATTTATAATTTCTAATACTTTGTGATGTTTAAAAAAGAATCATTATTTATATTTCCTGCATATGGAAATATATTGTATTATTTCCTTTTCAATTACTTAGCCTTATCAGCTGGTTGGGATAGAAACAGTGGGAAATAGAATTATATGTACTGAGAATCATAATATAAAGAACTGCAGCACTCCTAAACTACTGTGACCAACAATAGAGATAGCTAATTTCCTTTAACTGCTATGATTTCTATTGAAAGTTATTATAATAGATGGCTTCTTAAAATCTAATCTTGCTTCACAGTACACTTCCAATATCAGTTATCTTAGTATGACTTTAGTATGACACTTCTGAAAAGCATAAGATCAGCAGCTTCAATTATTTATTAAAACCAGGTATTCACACACAAATACGGTGTAAGCCCTGGAAAGTAAAAGGAGACTGTCTGGGACAACTGAATTGCATTTGTCTAATTTTCAGCTAAGGCTTTTCTAAAAAAATAAAACAAAATAGAATTATCACAACTGATCATAAACCACTCATTTTCTAGTAATTTTCCAAATGATTTTCACTGTTGCATGTAAGTATACACATTTAAAGAGAAGACAGAGGCAAAAGTTAATGCAAGTGTTGGAAGCATTAAATAAGATGTTGGAAAAATAGCAAAAAATCGATTATATAGAATAAAACTAATGGACCTTGGCAGAACTGTCTGTTTAAGCTCTTCCTTCCTGCTTTACTTTTCCATTGTCCATTCAGTTTAGGGCTACTAGTAAAAACCTACAAGTCTAGTAATGTTATAGTTCCCAAACTCTTGATACAGTATGAAAAAGTGGTTTTGTCACCTAATAGTCTTCTGTGAACTGCTTTCCTTCTGTTCCAGTGGCATCCAGCCTGCTTCTCTATTAATGTTTTGGTCTAGGCAGCAAAATCATTTGCTTCCTAGTTGTACTAGAGATGGCCATTCTCTCATGACAAGGCTGTCTTCAGTGCTGGTTAATTAGTAAGCAAATGGTAGCAGAGCTGTCCATCCATCTTGTCCTTTACCACACAAACCAGGCATTTATATGCAGCACATACTGCAGACTTTAATATTAGGACAAGTCTTGCAGTGGTAATCAAGTTCTTACACTTGATTATTTTTTTCTTTTTTAATGGTAATAATTTATTTCTGAAGTTCCACCTATCTATCCATTAAGCGATGAAGTGTCAGGGCACAGAGGGGAGTAATCTGTTATGTTATCTATGCATATTTTAACTCTTAATTCAGAGGTGGAAAAATGTATCCAGTATTAAATAAAGCCAATTATTCTCATCTGCATTAGTGTTTTCTTTACCTCCTCTACAATCTGTGCTTTTAGTTATGTGCAATATTCATCTAGTAGCTTTCCTGTTTGCACTCTTTATACATCAAAATCTGTGACTTAGAAGAAATCTACAGCATCAGCCTTTGCTCACAGGAGTCCTGGAATACAGAGAGGGTGAAAATATTGCAAGATGATACAAAAAAAGCAGAGGTCGGAGCACCCATTTTAAAATTATTATAGGACACAAGTCACCACACTTGCTCTCTCACTTTTACATAAATTGTGCAAATCCTGGCCCTGTATATGTCAATCAAAATCCTCTATGTTGGATAATACATGATAATAAAAACATCCAAGCCAGACACTGCTTAAAAAATTATTCAAGTACTGTGCTCCTCAGGTTGGGAAAGTGAGCTTCATAGACATATAGTTTTGTATTAATATTGTGAAGACTGCAGGCTAAATAGTATATAGTGGATCCCACACATATTTGTGAATGTACTGAATACAGTTTATTTTCCTTTTTTTGATTATAGATATAAATATTACCTCATTTTATCATATAAGCTCAAGATATTTCAGATATATATTTGAAATTAGACCTTTAAGAAACAGATTTAATTTTAAAATGTCTCAGAACAGAAAGCTTACACGCTCTCCTTTCCTTTCCCTGTGATCCCCCAAATAACTTTTGAGCCAGTGTCCCAGTTTTAGGTAGATTTAGCAAAACAGCAGAAGGGTCAGAGAGAATTTGACTTCCTAAAAGATGTTATGAAACAGGAGACTAGAAAAAGGGGAGGTAAACAGATAACTGTGGACACAGCTACATCCTGAGATAAAATTCCCTGAAAGGAAGGTAGGCAGAATATAACAGCCACACACCCATCCAAAGGCAGCTGGGCCAGGCAATCTGCACATATCTAGTTGCAGACTAATGACAAAATGTTTTATCTGCAGGAGTGTCACAAATAGACCCAGGAAGGAACAGATGTTATTGCCACGAAAGACAGATCTGAGAGATTAAAGGACAAAAGTCTGTAGGAAACCAGGCACTCTGATTAGCACTACAGCTGACAGAACTACTATTATATGTATTCACTAGCATGCTTAAGACATACTGCCTTCCTACGTGGCTGAGCAGAATCCGTTCCATGGCCTGTCTTATAGGTGCTGTGTAGACATTGACAGATAACTCTGATTAACAAGACTCTTTTTTTGTTGTGTGACTGCCAGAAAAGAGGATGTGTGGTGTTCCCATGAGGGGAGGGGTGCCCCAAATGCTCTCGTTCGAAGACCACATAGAGCAACAGAAAGACTCAGGGAGATACTAGGGGATGGATATGTTGTCCCTGATCACAAGCACCCATATTCCTGTTACCTCCAACTAGACTGACTTCATGGTGCAGATCTTACGAAAGGAGTGTCTCACATGTGACTGGCCACCAAATTTCATTTCTCTTCAAGGCACAGACATGAAGACCTCCAGCTCTTATGATTTCACAAAATACTGAGGTCTGCCTTCATTGGAGACTCTCTGCCAAGGATAAATCCTGTTTCACATTTATATGTACTGATGGTCACCATACAGAGAACTGCTGTGCTTACAAATCACTGCAACCAACAAGAGACAGCTGATTTCCTTTAAGCATATCATAAAGATATGCCTGCCACAGAACAGGCAGGCAGCCCTTTTCAAGAAGTTCTTCTTGCTCCTAAGAGAAAAAGAATACTTGCATAATGATAGGTAAACTAAACTTTTTATGTTTGAAGCGAAGATATTTAGAATTGCTTTCTTGGTGACTGCAAGCCCAATTATGTTTGCTTATGTTTATATTTGCTAGGCTTTCCTAGCCACCAAGACTTCCTTTTACAAAGGACAGCAAAGTCAATAGCATTACTAGCCAGACAGAAATTGAGATAACGTAGCACCTAAATGTTCAACAGCAGTAGAATCAGTGAAAGCATGTGAGCTATGGACATACTTTCCCTTTCCAGTATAAGCTGTTGAAAAATACTAGCATATATGTGTATATATATTACTTTTCAGTATAACTGCTTTAGGAAACATCTAATTTATTACGGTACAATACTATTGTATTTAACAACGTCTTGACATCCTAGCAGTTGATGTGCTTTCCTGCTCACGGTGGGGAATTTTAATTTTTCAAAGTGTAGCTGTACTACACTAGTATCATGAAGAAACATTTCCAGCTTGTAGAAGATGTTCCAGATCTTCTGACAGATAACCTGAGCAACACCAAAAGTGTTTTTCATGCAAACCTTTCCATGACAGGTTTTTAGTCCCCTGCAGACTTTGGATTGAATTGACGTCTGACATTGAAGAATAAGTTTTGCTGATTGTGACGAGAAAAGTATCTGATTTTACACAAGGCCTTCATTTGTTTCTTCATGATTTGCTAAAATTTTTCCAGAAGCTTCCTAGCTTTGGGGAAGATTGGCCACATTTTGCAATTAGAGTTGCATAAAGACTGAGGCAAGCACTGGTTGGAATTTTCTCAATCTTACATTAATTATTGTCCACTTAAGAGACAAGCAGTAGTTGCCAGTTTAATCGTTTTATAAGACTCCATTTATCATTCATGCTAAAATGGCCCTGGGTAGGTTCTTTTTATCCATTATAAATCAAAATAAATAATGAATAATGATAAGTAATTGCAACTAATGAATCAGACGTGGCATTCCTTATTCCCACTACATCAGCTCTATACATGTGCACTGCTTAGAAGGTGCAGAACCATCTTTGCAGATAGTAAAAAATAGCAAAGAGGTTGATGTTGCTATTCCAAAGAATTCAGCATTCAGCACAAGGTAATAATTTGGAATTAATCTGGATGTTTTAAAAACAAAGAGAACAGTCCTTATTTTCTTGTTGCAGAGCTGTGAGGTGGAATGGCATCATGAGTGCAAAATTTTTTGCATATTTATGACTAGCGTGTGGGCTACACATGAGAAATAGTACTCCAGCCTCCACTGCTTCAATTTTTTCATACCATTTACAAAATCCCTTAGTTCTATAAAAATAGATTTGTGGATCCTTGCCAGATTTACTTAAATACATTTCATGCTTACAAAAGAAGTCCTGTAATAAATTTACACTTTTTCCTTTGACAGTTTTGGCTAATACATATTCCATATGGTGGTGAATTAAAGATTAAAAATTTTGAAGCACTCTTATTGTTGGGGGTAGCATGATAGACAGACAAGAAGATAAAAATAAGTAGTTGATATCCAAGTGCTTTTCATTGCTTTATACAACTTCTAGGTCACCCAAAATCCAGAATGCACATTAAGCTTAAGCTAAAGAAGCATATGAAAATCTGAGGACTATTACGCTAATCTGCCCTCATATGTAGTATCCAAAGATATTTGATACAATAGGAATCTAGACAACATACATGACAATTCAGCATGCAACATAAATTTGAGCCTCCATAACACTATAACCGTTGACAGATCAATAATATACTTTATCTTAAATTTTTTAAAATAAAAATGGATTAAATATTAGACCCAATGAACAAACTAGGCCAAAACATTGTTAGAATTAAAAAACAAAACAAAAAAAACCAAACAAAACAAACAAAAAAACCACAAAGCAAAACAAAAACAAACAAAAGGAACAAAATAAAACACAATGAAAAATAGGGCAAAGTTGCTTCAGGTCAAGAAAATATTTCATTTGCTTTAATCTGAAACTCATTTCTTTTTCTTAAATAGTTGAGGAAGACGAACTTCAGAAAAAAAGTGTTTTGACATGAGACATGGGAATACTTTGTCCTAGAGATCTCTAGAAGTTTTCATTTTCATGTTTTTACTTTTTCAAGCCCTTTCAGTCAAAACAATTTGCTAAATTCAACACACATTGTTTACCTCAATCACAGACATGCCTCAATGGAAATTGTTATGCCAGAAAAATACTTCTGCTATAAAGTATGTGGAAAATAACTCTATTAAGGTGTTCATGCTGATCTTGTAGGAATAGCTGAATGATAAGAAAATCTGTGTTATAGTTTTAGTCATAATGGATTACAAATATAAGTGAAAAACCTAAATACATTAATTTGTTGTTATTAAATAACACAGGAAAGAAAGCTAATGTTTGATTTTAAAGAAAACAGAAATAAGAACAATTCTTTGAACTGCATACGTAAAAAAAAAAAAAAAAGTATGCAGATTTTTTCCTACATTTCTCACATGATTTAGCAGAAACCCTTTTCACAACAATAAAGTGATATCCAGCAAGGCATTAAAGTCTTGTTTTAGCAAAGCCAATTGCATCCTTCAAATGCCTATTGTTTTTGCAAAAATCACTTTCCCAGGGCACTGAGTTGACCATAGCGTGACTATGCTATTTAATTGACTTGTCTTCATTCAATTTTCAAAGCACTATACAGACTACTCCTTTCCTATATATATATAAATATATATATATATATAAAATATATATATAATATATATATTTTTTTTTTTAATCTGTCACAGTTTCTTTCCCTGGTGCAATTATGACACATGGCTACTAGCTGTATTTTCAAATATACAAAGTCTTCAAAGTTGCCTCGAATATCACATACAAGTTCCTTGTAAGCATCCACAGACTCTCCTTTAAATCCTTCCTTGAAACTTTCCACTGCCTGACAGTGATTAAGTCACTGGTGTGTGGGGTAATGCTGCCTTTTCAGCTGAGCAGCTCTGTCTCATTGTTTTAAACCACTTCCCCATCTGTCTGTAGCAACCTGCCATCTCTTGTCTCATAACCTCTTTGAGCAAGGGCAATATTTTCGTGTCATGTTTATATACTACCTGGTACAACAGGATATTCATGCATGACCAAGAACGAAAGTTTTGATCAAATACTGACAAAGCATATATTAAAAAATAAATAAATAGAAGAGTTTTGCTGTTTTTAGTTAAGCTTCTGTTCCCTAATTAGAGCAAAATGTTCAGCACCTCAGAGGAAATGAAAGCAAGTCAGTCTGTAAAATAGTACAGACCTCGGAGGGCTTGGCATAAAGCTTTGGTTGACCTGTATATAGACCTGGGTACAAGAGAGGGGTTTTTTTTCAGCTAGTGTGTATCAGCAAACCCACAAAAAAATGCAGAGGACTTAACCATTATAGCTCTGGCAATGTTAATACTCTTTCTTTCCTTAAGACATGCTAACCAAGACCTCCAAGAGTCCTCTAGTGCAGAATCAAAGGTGTTCCCTCCCTTGTGGTGACCATTTTCCTAAGTACAGGAAGAAACAGTCCCATGGCCATTCTGTATCTCACAAAGCGATCAAGTAATGCTGAATATGCATGAAGATCTCTCCTTCAAAATTCAAAGAGAAACAAAATATTTGTCAATCCCATTTTTCCAAAATAAGTGATTTAGAAGGGAACATGTAAATCCCTTTGTAACAGGTGGCAAAGACAGGCTGCAAATATCTTGCTCCCAGGCTCTACTCTCATAACTCAGCATTAATAAGCACAAGTGATAGAATCAAAAGAATCTGCTCAAAATAATACATTTATACTGGATAGAAAATGAGACAGAAGCACCGCGTCTTTTTCACTTTCCCAGGATGAAGAACTATTTTACAACAGGAATGCAATCACTGAAGCATAACTAACAAAAGTCATCCATCTGAAAGGACATCTGTATTTGCAGGATGGAAGCCAGCATTTCTAACTCATGGATTATATATATATGAATTACTTAATCATTATATTTACAGAGATTTAGCTGAGTACATTTTCCTTTTCAGTCTGTAATGGGAAACAGCAGAGGTGCTTTTGTAAACCAGACATGAACTATTAAACTAGAGAACTCCACATGCAACATTTTTTCCAATGCAAGCCACAGGAGCTGAGAGGATTTCAACCAATTAAAAACCATTTTGACTGTGTAAGAAAGCCTGAGGAGAGGCAGGACTAGGAATCTGACTAGGAATAGGACTAGGAATCTTAGGTAGGGAACATTTTTAGGGATGGCTGACAATGCTGAATACTAAAATAGAGTGTGTCACATCTCTATATCTATGGAAGAAGGCGACTGGGGAATTTTAGGTCCATAACTGAACAGTAACAGAAACATTTCTAGGTATGCACAGGGCAAAAGACACATTTTCATTTTTGTAATCTGTTACTTAGTAATTATAGTCCAATGAGGGGTTAGGAACTGAAGAATATTTGCAGAATCCACAAAAGGTAATGGAGATGACAGATGTTTCAGGGAGGGATTTCAAGAAAGCCTCCTGTTTAGAGGCACTCACATGTAAAACAAATTTCTGTCAACAATTATTATGACCTCAGTAGATCATTAAGAGAAGTAGGTGTCATTTTCTTTTTCCCTAATGACCTTTACAATAATTTCCCTGAGATACTCTTCAGGCCTGTATTAAACAAAGCATAACTAGACACAATTACACTGTACCTAGACCATGGTCTTCCTATCATATTATCCCTGTTTGGACAGTGACCTGTGGCTGGTGCTGAGAGAACAGCGTAAGAAAAGGAGCAGTGTGCAGTGAGCCCTCCTCCTTCCAGAATACTACAGGTCAGTGTCTAAGGATTTTGTGTCTGGTGGTGTTTTTATTCTGCTAGTGTTTTGTTTTGTTTTGTTTTCTTCATCATGATAGGTTGTAATAGCTTTTGAAACCAGGAAAAAAAAAAAAAGCTAACTAAAAAGAGCAAGGATTATCTCAGGATTCTCAGGATTATCACTCAATCAAAGTAAGAATTCATGTGAGAAACAATGTTTTTGTAAGCTATAAAAAAAAAGATTTTAAAAGTAGTGATTTTCAAAACCTTACCGATAAAAACAGTTATTTATCAGTACTTAATGAATGCCTTAAATATCAGTGACATGTTATGTGGAGGTCCTTAAATAGGTACATTCACTGTTTCAACTGGCAAAAGTACACGATAAATAGCTCAGTTCACTGTCATATTTATCACGTATTAACCAGTTGGAAGGGACACTCAGTAAAAAGACAGCTTCTCTTTGCCAGTGGTTAGCTGTAAAAGATGGTATGGAACAGTAATGTCAGATAAAATGAAGATGCCTGAAGACTTACGGACTTCAAAATGAGCAGTTTTTGGTTGTCACTAACTACAGCTATTCTAACCAAATGGTTACTGATTTTGCTTTGTAAAGTAACTTGTATTTATATGTAATACCTTAAAAAGACAATACCTCAGGAAGAGTTTAAAGTAATTATGTAACTGTTACAAAAAATTATCAACTACTGACATTTATTTTTCCCTTTCAGGACACTGGTCCATCAAAAAAATACTTCTCACGACTACTGGCCATGCAAGGATTTGCAATGATTCACAGAAACTATTTAACTAAAACTCAGAACTTTCAGTAGTTATTGATTTTTCATGAGTCTACACCATTATTGTTGCTGACAACTTAGATATGTTTCTGACAGGTTAGATATTCTTATTGAATTGACAAAGCAATTCAATAATCCTGCATTAATCTACCAAAACATACGCACATCCAAAAAGGTACGACTGCTTTTCCCTCTTTTTTACTCATAGTTCTGGAAAGAAGAATTCAACCATTTGCTAGCTTTAAATGATTTAAAATAATAATCTTATTTTTGTAGCATCCATGTACATAAATAAATGTCACAATTGCAATGACTAAACACCATCAATGTAGAAATGAAAAACTATGCAAGATAGAAACAGTTCAGTCCCTTTCTTTAAATGCTTAAATTGCCCCTTGCAGTAAAATTGCTGAAGAGGAGAAACATATTAAATGTCAAATTGACTTGGGACAGATAATATTACTCATTTTTAGCTATCAAATATTTCCTTTTTCTTAATTGGCTATTAGTCTCTATGAACACAAAATGCTCAGGAGAAAAAAGCTTTTATCTTTGTTTTGCTGTTGCAGATTTGGTTGTGCAGCATGTATAAAGCTGAGCTCACATACCATACATCAGGTTCTTTGTAGAGTAAGACTTTGAAGATTTATTCATCTGAACATGAAGAATCGGAACATAAAGAATGGCATGGCCAGCTAAAACAATTGCTTGTGCTACCCATGTGAGCCGTGTATTGTCACTTCCAAGTCATTATCTTTTACAACTCGCAGTTAACGCAAGTAAAGAAGCTCATACCAAATGATTGTTATAGTGTCTAATCAGACGCCCAGATGGATAGTAAACAATATAAAACTGTTATTAAACAGGACTTGACAATAAATATGTTAATTCCAGGCTTTTTGTAAAATAACTCAGAAATTGACATTACCTACAGTCAACAACTGCCTGTATTGTGTTTGCTTGACAAGGTTTTGGTAGCAGGGGAGGCTACAGGGGTGGCTTCTGTGAGAAGCTGCTAGAAGCTTCTCCCATGTCCAACAGATACCAGACAGCTCCAAGACAGACCCACTGCTGGCTAAGGCTGAGGCCATTAGTGATGGTGGTAGCCTCTCTGTAACAACATATGTAAGGAGGGGAGAAAGCTGCTGTGGAACTGCCGCCAAAGAGTGAGAATATGCGAGAACAACTCTGCAGACTCCAAGATCAGTGAAGAAGGAGGGGCAGGAGGTGCTCCAGGTACTAGAGCAGAGATTCCTCTGCAGCCCATGGTGCAGAGCATGGTGAGACCAGCTGTCCTCTGCAGCCCATGGAGGTCCATGGGGTAGCAGAGACTCACCTGAAGCCTGTGGAGGACCCCACATCAGAGCAGGTGGATGCCCAAAGTCTGTGACCCTGTGCAGAGCCCACACTGGAGCAGGCTTCTGGCACGACCTGTGGCCCCATGGGGAGAGGAATCCAGGCTGAAGCAGGTTTGCTGGCAGGACTTGTGACCCTGTGGGTGACGCACACTGGAGCAGTCTGTTCCCAAAGGACTGCACCCTGTGGAAGGAACCCATGCTGGATCTGTTTGTGAAGAACTGTAGCTTGTGGTAAGATCTCATGGTTGAGAAGTTCATGAAGAATTGTCTCATGGGTGGGACATCACACTGAATCAGGGGAAGAATGTGAAGAGTCCTTCCCCTGAGGAAGAAGGAGTGCCAGAAACAACATGATGAACTGACTACAACACCTATTCTGATCCACCTGCATTGCTCAGGGTGGGGGGAAGGAGGCGGAGAAAGGAAGCGGAGCCCAGGAAGAAGGGAGGGGGTGAGAGGAAGGTGTTTTTAATATTTGGTTTTATTCCTCATTATACTACTCTAATTTGACAGGTAATAAATTAAACTGATTTCCCCAAGTTGAGTCTGTTTTGCCTGTGACAACTAATGGTGAGTGATCTCTCTGTCCTTATCTCAGCCCATGAGCCTTTTTTTTATATTTTCTCTCCATTCTCCGGTTGAGGAGGGGAGTGACAGAATGGCATTGGTGGGCAGCTGGTGTCCAGACAGGGTCAACTCACCACAGTGCCTATGAAAGTTAAAGTCAATAGATATTTTTATTTTAAACTGAATAAATGATGAATGAACCCCGCTTTACTCAGCACCTTTTTCTTACAAAAGTATTTATGTGGAGGGCTTGTAACACTGTTGTGTTCTTCAAGTTTTAGGCTGGAATCACTGTATAAAATTATACTCTTGTAAAACTAGAAACTATTAAGCTTCAGGCATTTTAATTTCTGTAATAAACACTACAATATAATGCATTTTGGAGTAGCATCAGAGCTGCTCTAATAAAGGATCAGGTACAAACACAAGCAGAGTATTCAAACTAATACACCGCCGTGCCCTGACAGAGAGAAAAACAGAGGGAATAGAAATTGATACCTTCTGTTAGCCGAAGGCTTCTCAGTGTGATGAAATGACTAAAACCAAATTGAACAGGGTAAGGGAAAGACCTCTTGTCCCAACACTTTAAATCAACTATTGTAAGTATTTCCAGTAAAAAAAAAAAAAAAAAAAAGAACAAACCAAACACAATGTAATAAAAAACAAACAAACAAACCAGAATAATAGAATCACCCTTACTGTCTTAAACTCAGTTGCTACTAGTCAGCTGATATTTTTAAATCAACTTAAGACCAGCAAAATCAAAAGAAAAACCTTCATTTCTTTTGACAATTATAATTTGCTCTTTCATACTAACTAATACTTTTAATTTAAAGTCATAAAGAGCTTATTTCTTCCCCCCTAATAATTGTTTTGCATGCAAAAGAGTGAATTACAACTGCAAATATGCCTATTTGAATAATTATAGATACTGTATTCCATTGTTTCATTACAACAAAAGTGAGTGCAGAAAGCATAAAAACAGGCACTAAACAGCACACTACGTCCCATGCTAACTTTTTACAAAGCATATATTTTCTGACACTTCTTACCAATTCAAACCAGCCTGACATGAAACTCAACATTTACCTTTTTGGTGTAGCAAGGACTGGGTTCTGTATCATTTGTGTTTTGGTTTTGAAACCTGCTTCCTTTTGACCTTTAAGAGCATATTTAATTCTGTCAAAATAATATTAACCATCTTACAGTACATTTGAGTACTAGAAGAGTACTGCTGCATGGAAATGAAGAAATCAAATGCAGCATGTTTAGCAGAAAAATTTAATAAGACTAAAGTCTGCTGCATTCATATTGCCATTTCCATTAGATTTTACGGTCTTCACGCGCTAGTTAGTCCTAACAGACAGCCTATCATTCAAATAGTCTCAATTCACTAAGGTACTTACACATGTACCAGGTCCCTCTGAAGTCAATTACTCATGTGCCTGAAAACTAGGCCTGTTCTAAACCACCTTGCTGAAGAGTAGCCTCATTTAATTTTCATTAAAGTCAGTGGAAGGACTCCTGTTTGAGAGACAACATTCAAGTCCTCATCATTTCGTGAATTCTGCGTGGATGGGTATCTGTATCCAGTTCATATTGGCCTGTTCTAATATTGTGGCATGTAGCTATTTCTCACACAATGGAGAACGTGCACTGCTGTTTAATTTTGCCTCAAGCCTGTTCTTTCCCTTCTCCATTGTTCTACCACCCCCTGCCATGATCCCATAGCTGGTGGTCTACTTACGCTAGCACAAGATATCAACTGAAGACAATGGCCCTGATCTTAAAGGTGGTGATCTAAAGTGTTTCAACACTTAAATTTATTCTCTTGGATACCCATGTGAAATGTCAAAGAGAGCATTATCTGCCCCTTTGGCCTCTGTAAAACATAAGGAAAATGAGGGGCCTCCAGGTAAGCAATTGGCAAGACAGCAGAGTTACTCACAGCAGTGCAGTAGCAAATGCTAAGGGTCTGAGTGCAGCAGAACTCCTGCCCATGCTCAATGTAATTCAATAAATGTTCTTTCCATTTTATCATTCCTCCCTAACGAAAAGCTCTGCACTATAATTAAAAGAAGTACTTTGGAGGCTTTAAGATTTTTTTTTTTTTTAATAAAAAGAATTTACAGGGTCTATCTTATAATTAATAATAGGGAAGAATTCTCTAATGCAATGACAATTTCAGCTTAAAACTCGGCAGGACAACTTGTATCTTTACTTTCAGAACTACACATTAATCTGTCCCTCAGAGAAAAGCAAGAAAGAGATGTTTGATTTGCTTTATGATGTAATACAGTAGAAAGCATTATGTCATTCACCATCTTCTCAAATACAATAACTAGAGGGTATCAAATGAAATCTAGGGGGTAGCAAGCCAAGGGAGATGTTGACGCAATGTGTAGCTGTGGGAATACTTCTTCAGGAGTATGTGGATGATAAAAATTTAGATGAATACAAGGGGAGACTGGACAAGTTAAAGGAAAAAGGACTATTAGAGATAGTAAATATGGAACTAACAGCTGTAACTCCGTGGCTGCTGGTATTCTAGAGAAATGTCATGACAGGCTTATTCTGATTTTATGTGCTTTTACACTTGGCTGTTGCTAGAGACAAGAGTCTAATTACAGAATCAAAGAATATTAGGGATTGGAAGGGATCTCAAAAGATCATTGTCGAGGGTTAGGATTGCGGGGTGACAATCAAACCCTGAGAGATGTATTGTTAACCTCCTCTCCCCACAACTTCCCCCTTTTGCCCCTCCCTCTCCCCCCTTCCCACTCAGGACAGGCGATCGGGAGGGAAGGAAGGACAGAGAGAAGAGAGTTGGAAAAGTTAAAGATGTTTTACTAATGCTACTAATAAGAATAGAGAAAATAATACAAAATATACAAAACCAATCTTGTAAGTCTCAGCAACTGCAGAGCCAGCACCCAAAGTCCTGGATTAGACTCTGTAGCCAACCAGAGCTGGATTCAGTCTCTCACTAGGCCTCAGTTCACAGGGACGACCAGCAAGGTCCTCTCCTAATGTCAGCCATGAGGAAAAAAGGGAAAAAAGGGAAGCAAAAGGGAAAAAGGCCCAAGATCCTCGTGATCTCCCACTTTTATATGAAGTATTCACGTGAATGGAATGTTATACACCATTGGTCAGTCTCTCGGTCATCAGTTTTCTCGTTGCCCCTCTCACGAGATGTCCATCCGTGCTTATCAATAAGTTTGCATTCCATTGCTAGGTTTAACCAAAACATGTGTTGGGTTCTCCAGGAAAATGCAGCTAACATGAAGGCTTTAGCTGACAGGCAAATTCACTAAAAGAGAAACTTGTTTTTTAACAAAACCAGGACAATCATCTAGGCCAATCCCCCTGCTGGAGCAGGAATACCTAGATGTGGTTACACAGGAATGTGTCCAGGTGGGTTTTGAATGTCCCCAGGGAAGGAGACTCCACAACCCCCCTGGGCAGCCTGTTCCAGTGCTCTGTTACCCTCACTGAGAAGAAGTTTCTTCTCAAATTTAAGTGGACCGTCTTGTGTTCCAGTTTGAACCCATTACCCCTTGTCTTACGATTGGTTGTCACCAAGAAGAGCCTGGCTTCATCCTCATGACACTCACCCTTTATATATTTATAAACATTAATGAGGTCACTCCTCAGTCTCCTCCAAACTAAAGAGACCCAGCTCCCTCAGCCTTTCCTCATAAGGGAGATGCTAATAGGTTAGAGTGCTTCTGTTCTGATTCTGATTCCACTGAAGTGACCAACAAAACTGTCATTTGACTGATTTCAGGAAGGCAGGATTTCATTCCATATTTTATTTTCTATTTCTAGTATTGAAGCATGAACAAGGTATAGGCCTTATTTTCCTGAGTACATACATGTAACAGGAGATATTATTGCTGTGAAGGGTCACAGACCACAGTAGTTTCTTATGCAGCAGTCCACATTAGCAACTGTAGAATTCAACGTGCAAAGTGTAGGAAGCTTCTAGATCTTTGATCTCACAGCCTGCAATGGCATACAACACTGAGATTAAAAAAAGGGAGGGGATCATAAAAACTATTAATTAAGCACACTTCAAATATTTCTGACTACTCTTCAGACTGTCATTAATAGATTGGCTAATTAATCATAATTATCTTAAATGCTTCATGATGTTTTTGAATGTTTTGGTTGCCTTGATGTTTCAGGTGAATAATATTTTTATTTTCTCAGCATAAATTTAAAGGAAAAGAAGTGCTAAAACAACAACCTTTTAAAAATGACCTTTTCATTTAGGAAACGTTCAAGAGCCTTTGTTAGATTTCAAGATTAATTTTGAGTTGGAGAAGATTCACAAATGGGAAGGACTACAAAGCCAAGCCAGTCATTGTACTGTATATTGAGTCATATTTCCTTTGACTGAAAAATCTTTTTCTTATTTTATGAATTGCTTCTTGTCTGTATTCTCTATCTGTATCACTGATATACAGAGAATGAGCTAGAGCAGAAAGCATGGCAAGAATTTATAGGAATGCCTGAACGTTTCTCAAAGCCTAAGTCACAATGTCTGAAAAGTGCTTAAACATAGCCAAGCCTAATGCCATTCAAAACATTGCATCTAAAATACTGGACAGTGTACTTTTATCAACAAGTTGTAAGAGTGGCTTCTTACAGTAGCCTGTCTCAAACAGAAAGTATGACAAGATGTTTTGGGATAGTAACGAACAGTTAGAGAATAATCTGCCTGTCGGGGATGTTTCCTCTTAACTGCTAAGTCAGAAAGGGATATTGCTTACAAAATCTTTATTTTATATAATGCGAAGTTGAAAGCAGCATGAAAATGCCTAATTCATTTAAAAACTGTATTAAGATCTTGGCCTTAATTCTATCCTGCCTGTGAAAATGAGATTCACACATAGTCTGCACTTACAAAATTTGTATTTTGCAAAAGAACGTTTTTGTTCTTTATTTTCTTTCAGTTATCCATTTTTTTCTTATACAATAACAAAAGGTAAGCATAAGAGCATGCTTTATCTTCACTGTGTGTACCTACTTACACTTTTCTACAATTTAGTCTCTTTAATGCTTTCTAAATTACAATAAAATGTTGAGTATTTATATGGAAGTCTTTTTACTCAGCCTAACTTCCTCTGCCTACTCTATTTTCTTAATCATCTTTTTTGACCAGAACTAACTGTCATAGCCCAGCCAAGTGGCTATAATTGACTTATGTGTAACATGGCACTATTTTCTGTCTATTTAAACATCTCAACACCCTGTTTACTTTTCAGTTCCTGCTGCAGTCACTGAACAATCTCTGACAATACCAGGTCTTTACTGCTCAGTTAGAATCCTGCAACATGTACGGTTAGCTCAAATTATACCTCCCAATGAACCCTAACTTTCACTTGTCAACTATGACATACGTCAATCACTGAGCTAATCACTCATCTGGCACTGCTGTGCATCTCTGTAGGTCTTTTCCAGTTGCCGCTGGTTTTCAGTACTATGCATTCTGAAAATGGCCCTATTTTTGCTACTCAGACACATCTGACAGAACCAAGGAGATAAAGTTGGAGCACTGAGATGTTTAGCTAGTTGCAGCTCTCCTGCTGTTAAAAAGGGCTTCAGCAGACAGCTTTGCCAAAACAGCAGTGTCATAGAATAAAGATGTCACTGGATATTCTATGATCTATGTTCTTCTGCCAGAGAATACTGGTTCACCGAAAACGTGTTTCAAGGAGATTATTCAATTTCTGTCAATTGTAAGTAGAAACCATATTTTCTAACTCCATCTGCCAGCTTCAGATATTCATCTGAATATCTTGAGCTTCCAGAAGTTACACTGTAGTAGGCAGAAAACAAGACGAGAGAAGATGCCAAAAACATCTGAAGCGGTTTCAAACAAATGCTTTCAAACAAACTCAAGACTTCAAGGCTGGATGGAGCACATCACTTTCAGATTCTTCTCATCTTGTGAATCTGAAACGGCGAATGGTGCTTCTGCATTCAAGCATCCAGAATTTATATCTCTCTCTTTTTTTTTTTGCTTTAATTCCAAATCAGAATGAACTCAAATTTATACTTTTCTGTATATTTCTACTTCATTATAGTCCATTTGTTTTACAAGAAAATTGAATGTCCATTGCTAACACAGCACTTCATATGTATTTTTATCTTATAAACTTGTCATGCAATTTGAGGAATGAGAGAAATAAGAAAACTATACTCAAGCACATCAACATGCACAAGTTCTAAAGTTGTACAAATTTTAATGAAAGCATTACAAGCTTAGAAAGAGCATATTCCTAGTTAGAAATGAATTTCCATATCAAAGAAATACATTTATTCTTATGGTTTAGATAAAAGCATGGTATAACATGAACAGATCAGAAAATTTTTGACAGAAGAATTTTCCATCAGTATCTTTAATTTTGGAAAAAAAACTACACAGAAAGACATGTTGTCAATATTGAAACTTATTACAACAATGTACACCATTTGATCAAATTTCATTTTTGGAAATGAACTTGTTTTTAATTTCAGAATAAGTTTCTCATTTCAGATGCATATTTCTATGTTACAGCACAATGTCATTTTTTAAGGTTAATCTTGTTTTTAAATTTTTAATTGCAATTTTAAGTTCAATTTTCTGTCTTTGAAGCTTGCCAATTTAGACTTTGCAGAATACTCTGCAAAACAGGAATTTCAGTTTGTTATAATTCTAGACAGACTAGCATTCCAGGTTCTTTAGAACCTGTGTCAAGAGGATATTGTAGTCATTGCAAGAGATTTTGTCAATTTATAAAAATCAATACATTGTCTTCTCTTACAATGAGGATGAAAACATATAGAAATACAGATTCTTGCTTTTCACGGACTTAGTTGGAAAGTCTTCCTAACATTTCTGGCAGGCTGTTCAGTAACAGGCAGTTGTTGCTTGTTGGAGAAAGATGGGATGGTGATGTTTTCAAAGTAAGGACAAGATGCTCCTTTTTCTGGCTAATTCTGCCTCCAGCAGCAGCAATTCAAAGATTTTTTTTTCCAATTCTAAATTACTTTTTGTAACAGTGGTGCCCACACTTTCTGACGCATCACCTGCACAAGTCAAGCTCTTCCTGTCTCTACTGCACTTAGAAAAGCAAAAGACAGGCTAACATCCCCAAGACGCACACACAGGAGAATGACTTTCTGTTTCCTTTGTTTGATGCTATTTTAAATTGAAGACAGCTGCTGTTCTGCTGAATGCCAATCTATATTCAAATCCTGTCTGACTTTCAGTGTGGTTTTCAGGATCATCCTGTACTTCATGTGAATCACTTTTTTGGCAGAATCCACAGACAAACATGGCAACAGTACTGAATGCAGGCTTATCTTGACATCTCACAGCTCAATTTTTTTAACCTGTACAAGTTGAGTGGCACGAGAGATAATACTAACCTATAAACTAGAGACTTCAAAATGTCTGGGAAAGGTAGTGTGGTACACACAATGTTGCCACCAGTTGCAGGACAAAACCTAAACAATCAAAACACTAAGAAAACCTACTTATTTCATTAAGAAACTTAGTAAGAACTTATTGAACACTAACCCCAGATAATTTATAACTGTATTAATACCTGTGGCAAAAAGACTGTTATAATCTTGCTTGAATAGTAAAATTCAAGCCTGGATTAGGTCTCTAGAGTCTACTAAAACTAAAGCCTGAACAGGAAAAATCTAGTTTGTTACAGAAACAGAATGTAACCACCCAATTAAAATCTATGTAATAAGCATTTGTGCAGAAACATACACAGATTTATGTGCACATGACTTTTTATGAAACAAAATTCTAACCAAAGAACTTTAAAATGGTTGCAAGGGTGAGTACTAAACTGTAAGGCAATTCCAGAAGTTGACTGTGCAACTTTCACATAGCCCCTTTTGCATATACAGTATGATTATGTCTTTAATTGCATACCAGTTTTTCCTGCATAATCTCCACCTTAATCAGTGTTCCTGAGGGGCACTACCCACTTAATTAGGTAATAATTCAATATTTTGTTTACTCTTCATTGTTCAACATGTGCCTCTATGTGTTACCTACAGCATACTATTCACATTCTGTTCTAAAGAAAGAGTTTTTCATTTCCTCACAGAGTTATTAATTTTCTTAGAGCTACTTTGCTGGTGCTTCTTTCCATGTTTCATAATATTTTCCAAAAAGTTCACTAATTTATTGTGCTGGGTTGGTCCAAGTTAATTTTCTTCATGCAGTTGGAAACTTCTCTTTTTAGCAGCTAACACAGCTTTTTGGTTTGGATACAGTATGAGAATAAAGTGACAACACACTATGCTTCCCATGCTTTGTCTGAGAATAGTTAACTTGTTTCTCTTCAGTAGCTAAACTATGTTTTGGAGTCAGTATGAGAAGCATGTAAGAACCTGCTGATATATTGGCTGTTGCCAAGGAGACCAAGGATTTTTCTCACCTTTCCAGCTGCAGATGTACCCAGCAGCTAGGAGGGAGAACAAATGTGACAGCACCTCAACTGACATCCAGGTTGGTCAATGACATGTTCCCTACTCTTAGCGTCATAATCCAGAAATAGCTGGATCCAATTTTCCAGGTTGTTTGTTTGGCTAGTTTTATTCAGGAGTTCTGTTCCATTTGAAATTCGGTATTAGTTTGGCCTTCTGCTGGTCTGACATCACACAGTTAGGTTTTGGCCTTTTGGCTTTTTGCTCTCCTGCTGAGACTGGCTGTTTGGGACCAGGGTTCTCTCTTTTCTGGAACTGACTGTTCAAGTGCAAACTGCCGTCCGGGTCTCCTCTCTTCTGGGATCAGCTGCACAAGACCAGTATTTTGTGAGTGACTGCATGGAGCATCATCCATTTTATTTTTCTATATATTATTATTATTATTATTATTACTATATTATTATTGTTTGTTGTGTAATTAAGCTGTTCTTCTCTCAACCCATGATTTTCTCTCTTCCCTTTTGATGCCTTCCCCCATCTGACTTGGAGAAAGGGAAGAGTGACTGAGACGCTATTGTGGTCCTAGTTGCAGGCTGGAGTTAAACAACAACATTTATTTTCACAACAGCGTTTACCCTACTGGCTACTACAACTGTAGCACAGAGAGTTTAAGGTCAAGGCATCTGTTATTTCCTGAGGATCAGGATGAGGCATTTAAGACCTGATTTTCAAGGTTCTGAGCACATGCAGCAATTCAAACACTGAAACCCATTTACCAAGAAAGAATATAAGCTTCACAACTGCAAATCTGGATCTTAGCTTAGGATTTTTAAAAATGAGGAACATACAATCACACACAGATAAAGTCTGCTTTAATCGCTTGTCAGGCATAAGATAGGATCTTGATGTCAGCGACAGGCTTAGAATACAATTTCTCAGAGCATGTGGCAACTGCTTCTATCCTGAAACGACATTTTTTCTTCTGCAGTCCATTGCCTACTTAAAGACTATGGCTTCTTACTTTTGAAACAAATGAAGCAGAAGTCAGATTAAAAAAGTACTTTCCTTTCATTACTCAGTATTGATGGATTCCCAGAGTAGGCCCATCCTGCTCTTTGAAGTGTAAACAAGAAAAAGCCTTACAAGTATGTTAGAAGGGGAAGGAGTTAAAGTTGCAGAAGCATCCAGAGCAATGTCATTTCCAAACGTTAAGCTCTGCTTTCATCACTTCAGTTGTGTCCTTTTAAGCTATTTCTGCAAATCATTTATTAGTTGTCTAGCTAGATTTTAAAAGCAAAGCAAAAAAACCAACCCCCGTTATTTGATGTTTTACATCAATGTTCTGGCATCAGCTATTATTCGGGAAGCTTTTAGATCTACCACATAGTTTTTCTACTTGAGGTAGCAGAGTAAGTAGCAACAGTAAAGTGGGCAGGTTACTGTTGGGTCACCACCAATTGAAACATCAGTCCAGAATCTGCTGGAGGTTTTTATTATAGAAACATTTACAGCTAGCAGAAGAATGGCTGTGTTCAGGAACCCTAGAGGCCATCCCAAGGCACGGACCATCTGTGGAACAGACTCCTCTGCCTGATCTTCACAGGCCTGACCTCCCCTCCCCTTCCTAACTGTTCCTCTCCTATTTCTATTTCTAAGTTTTGCTCGTTTTCTCAGTTCTGCTTTTCGACTAAACCAGACCTGCACAAGACTATCAACTCAGTTTGAAGTTTCTTTACTCAACCAACCTTACCACGCTCCTTCAGATATTGAATTCCAGGCTATGCGTATCACACAATATACTGAGGAAGTTGAAGCAGCCAACTTCACAGAGGAAGCATACCAAATTCTCTGCACAGGGTATTTTTTCCTACTGAGAAGGTCTCTTACCACAGAGGTATTATTTTTGATGTCTAAACTAACTCATTTAAGCTTGCTTAATTTTCTTTGACCCATGTTAAATACTTGCCCACTTTACCTATCCCTATTTTCTCTATTTTTCCCTCTTGATTCCAGATAACTTTCAGTCATTGCCCTTACTAATTCATCATCCAAAACATTAAAATCCATCCCTTGCCAGAACTAGGCCTGCCCTGAAAGCTCTGTGCTCCTCCCTTCCTCATTTGCTCCCTATCCTGCTCCTAGAAATGTCTCAGTCCCCTTCCTTCCCATTTGCAAACTACCCCATGTTCTCTCTCTCCATTCAATTGGTGGACACTGATTTTTATATAATTAACTTCTGATGAGATTTTCTTTTAGTGAGGCCCTAATATATAACTAGTCATCAAGTTTTCTAATGCTAAATACCAGACATCTAATGGTAAACACTACTGGTCATGCATATAATATGGTAAAAATTGATTGTGTAAAAATTATTCAGATTAGTAAATTTGAATTTGAGCATATCTAACAAGTAGTATAATCTGGAAGCTCAAACCAAATTTTGCAACTAGATCTGCAATTCAGTGACATGATGCATGTTCAAGAACATGTTCAAGCCTGATGCTGTTCAAGAACTTGTTACAATATTAAGAATTTCCCTAGAAGAGCTGAAATATTTCTTATCCATAGCAAAGATGCATAGGTAATCCTGTTGTGAAAGGATTCATAAATGGAGGGAAGCCATACACATATTCAGGGAATAAAGCACATGGCAATAAATGTCTCTCTACAGTACATTTATTAATTTATACCGCTGAGATCAAAACCTTATGTACCAGTTCCACTGTATCACACCTTTTATTGATACAAAAATGAAACTCTACTTTAGCCACAAGACATTATACCGGAAAAAATATTTCTGCCACTTGCAGAAAAAAAAAAAAAAAAAAAGTCATGAGTTTCTCAGGACCTGTAACAAAATATGCCAATAGCAGTCATTCTCCTAAAAAAGTTTAAAATTGAGTTTATCATAAGTCTAAATTAAACCTTCTTAAAAGTGCATTATTCTTTCAGTGTTAAATTATATCTGGAATTAAAGTAAATTATTCCACAAAATTTGAAGTGAGTTGAAGAAGTGGTTTCTCAAAGATATTTTTTTTTACTGCAGAGTAGTAAGTTGGTAGAGAATAAGAATAAATAAAGTTAAAAAGGCAGCTTAACTACATTTGTCTATACAAAATCTAATGAACAGAATGAACTATGTCAAAAAGCATTAATTATTAAATTAAGTATATTAAAAAAGGATTGCCAGATCTGAGCTTATATTTGGTATAAAGGAATTATTTCATATAAAGGAATTAAAATAATTTCTTTCATCTCCAAAAATAAAATATTAAGTTCACAAATTCAAATAGTCAGTATGAGGTACAGGTCATCAAATTGGTTAGATATTACAGATCCACAACAGAATGTACTGCTGGAACCAAATAAACCAAGACATTGCCAACTTCTGCTATTCTCTTTGCGAAAGATGCATAATTTGTCAAGATTTCACGTTTATTTTCTAGCACAAAAGGTCTGAGACAGCATGTGTTTTGCTTATCCCTTCCTGATGTCTGTCTCCCCTCACTAGTCAAGCACCCACTGCCATTCCCTCTCCTGCAAGCACAGATGCAGTCTTACTCTCCCTAATCTGAATTCATTATCACAAAGAAGCTTTATAAACCCAATTTGGTACCTCCATTAATACCTTAGTAAAGTTGTTTCCTGATGCATGCTGTCAAGAAGCTTGCAGAGCATGTTTAGGGGCACAAATCCCAGTGTTTCAGTTCCTATGTCCCCAGCACTCCTAAATGTGGCGAGAGCTGCAATTGTAGGGAGCACACAGCTGTTGCAGACCTTGGTGGATGTGCTCTAAACAGCTGTGAAAATGCTGATGCATTTACCATATGCAAATTCAAATTTCTGAAGACCTGACTGCTTGCCTTTCTTGTCTTGGCCCACAAACTGAATACTTGCTTCTGTCTTCCTTCCTCCTCTCATAGCCTCAGCCGGAATGAAGCTGAACTGGAATGGGTTCTAACGAGCCAGAAAACCCAACTCCAATTAAAATACAAAGCATGATGCTAATGATATGGAACATTCTCTTTGATTAGCCTTGATGTCAGCCAAGGTCTGTCCCATCTATGGCCCCCTTCCTCGCTGCCTTGCCCAGAAACACCTTGATCTTCCAGACAACGGCTAAGACACCAGTGAGTTCTTACATTATCTTAATTCCAATTCAAAACCACTGGAAAGTTACTTGAAGAAAACAGTAACTCTACCCTGGTGTGCTACCTTACTATTGTCCAACTAAATCCAAACAATGACCATGACAGCTAAAAAAAAAAAAATAAAAATGCAACTGCATTAAGAAAATTAACTCAATTTCAGTCAGACCAACACAATACATTAAATACTCCTACCCATACATTCATACGTACAGAGAATTTTTTTTTTCTTATTTTCTTATTCAGCCTTTGAACTCAGCTGTTTGTGGGTTTGTTTGTTTGGGTTTTTATTTTTTTTTCTGTTTTGATTTTACTATCTCAGCTTCTAGGAAGAAGAAAGTCAGAATCACAAACCTGAAAACTAATCCTAAGCAAACCAGATTATTCATCATGAATTACATATCCTTATGTGGTCTGACCACTATTTTATCTTAGTTCAAAAATCTCCATGTGATTTTAAATATTGATCCCCCACATATATACCAGGATGAGCAAAACCAGCAGCTTCAGCTGTTTCATTCTAATGTTAGAGGTGGATCTCATTAATAAAATCCCTTGAAGCTTCTCAAGACATTCTTGCCTTGGCACTTCCAATGGCAAGGAGAGCAATAATTCCCAATCTACATTTCTTAAACGCAGTTAAAGGTCATGAATAAATTACTAAGAACATCAGTATGGAAAGAAAATGGACTGGTGCTGAAATGAAAACATAAGGATTTATTATAATTAAAATCCTCCTCTCACAGAAACATTTCTTTACAGTATTTAACATTTTGATACCAAAGAGGCCAAGGTTATAATGCCATGAGCAAAAGATGACCTTTACTTCTCTCTGTGTACAATAAATAAACAGGCAAAATGCAAACCAGCACTTCCTATGTTTATATATATTAGGCATTTAATCAGTGTATCTTTTACTTGTGCCTTCAAATTCTTTTTATTTCCACATATCTGTACAGAATGAACTTACTAAAGTTTCTGAAGCCAAGATATCTTCATTAAGCAGGAAGTAAAAAGGCAAAAAGATAATATTAGTTAATTTAAAAAAAAAAATCCCAAATGACTTTACACTGATTCTCAAAGGTATTTAAAAGATGTCTTCAGGTAGTCATTTTTATTTGGATCATTGTCATTTATTTTGCTCCAGAAACAAACTATAGCTTTCAACACAGAACCTCCCTGAAGTCCCCTAGTTACCAATGAGGTTCTTTACTTCTACTGTTTGCCTCTGCAGACATCAATCCTAGGTAACTTTAGCAATTGAAAATATCAAGCATGATGGCTCTAGAATTTGTGAGGCTTTATCTCACATATTTGTGACAAGCTACATTTTCCTTACAAAAAATTGTATCTTACAAAAAGTTACCTCTTTTGCAACTTAACTTAAGCCTGTGAAAATCTCAAACCATCTGGAGACAGACATCTCCTAATTTCAGTCAGACATTACAATACTGAAGGAAGACAAAAGATATTTAGCTGCTATAATTATACAAAAGAAAAATAAATTTAAAAAAAACCAAAAAGTATAACAGCAGAGAATGAACTAAGTAGAAGAAAGATGTGATTCTCACCACAATGGGAGAACCCAGACTGACTTCTTGAGTTTCAACACTGAACAGTTCCTGGAAAAGACCCCGTGCAAGCAGTGCAGGTGCTGTGACAGGCTGCCCTCACCTTCCTCCTGCTGCCCACATGCCTAAATGTTTCCCCAGGCAAGTGACGAAAGCTGTGATCTAAATCAGAGTTAATCAAACAAACCAGATTAAAATAGACATTATACTCTTCAGGTTTTTTTTTTTTTTTCCTGACTCTGAAGTCCTCTTGGGTGTCTCTAAGAAAACCAAGAATTTGCCTAACTGCTGTGGAGAAACAGCTAATAAAATGCACAAGAGACAGTAGTTTGATGTGGCTCCCATTCTTCTCTGCCAAACTGTACTTCAGGGATACAAATACCGGAGCCATTACCAAGCAAAGAAATATTTATTGACTATGACTTATAGATAGTTCTGAATTCATACTAAATTCTCTCTGGAGCTTAGGTCACAGGAGTTTAAATCTCACATGTACTGACTTGGACAGGAAATGGACCGTATCCCGAATGTTTTTAACATGAGAAGTATATCCACAGGTCTTAAATGAGGAACAAGCAGTAACGCCCTGCCATACTATCAATAACACTTAAAATTCAGTGAAGATAGAACATATTTTCACACATGATATTTTTGTGTTCCATTTTCTCACTATTGTACTGTTAATAGAAATGTTTTATATGTGAACAAACATTCTTTGAGAAGCATTTTAAAAAGGGTAAATAAGATTCTGTCTTAGGTCTCCTTTCAGAATCTAAAGCAAACATGTATTAACAAAGCCCAGTGTTGGACATGCCCAGGCACCATAAGGACATATACTAAAGGAGCACCACATGATATCTGCTGCTTAACCAAAATCCCAATACATAGAAGGTCAGTAGTGTCGACAACACCCAGCACTTACACTGCAGTAAACCACTGTGCTGTGCCACTGCTAAAAGCACTTTCTATTGATTGTTTCTTTTAAGAAAAGGACAGGAGAGTAGTAAGACAAATTTAGGCAACAGAAAACTGAAGGAAATAGTTTGACCAAAAAAAAAGAGTAATTCATGATGGAGCACCAATAAAGATAAAATATAAGGTGTATAATACATCACCATCCTGGAAATAAACAAGGAGGCTTTCTGCCATTTTTTCAAGTTTTCAGGCAACCACAACTAATTGCCAAAAAAAAAGTAATAAATTTTCTATGAAGCAAATGTAATAATAAACAGAAACAACGCGCTCTCCTATGCTGACTTTATTAGTAAGAAACTTGGAATCCTATTCTGCCCTTCCTTGTATGCTTTCTGCTCCAGCTGATTTCCGTGAGTGGTGACATTATGTGAGCATATTTGGTCCACACTCCTTTTAAAAGAAGTCAGGGCGACAGAACTTCTGAACTGAGACCTGGTATGGCCTATTAATGTGACTCTAAATCCAGTGTGAATAAAGCACTTGAATTGCTGAGGCTTCACCTTCTAGACTCATCAACCTTCAGCCTCCCCACCAGAATGGATGTGGATGTTGCTATATGTGTTAGTGTTGGAGGGTCCTATGGCATTTAAAAGCTAATTTTGTGTTAGCAAACGGTGCTGGATTTATAGCTCTGGCAGATAAAATGTGTTAAAATGGGTAAATAACTTGATGTTTATATAGTGGCTTTCATCCTGAAGATTTGCTACAACGTGCTTATCAAACTGTACACATTTGGCAGCACTGAAATAGAGCCAATTTGGTGTGCAGCCCAGTGCACAACAAAGCAAGATGGAAAGGAAGGTATTTAACTAGGTACACCAGGGAAAACTTATTCTTGAAACCTTTCTTGGGAAATGTACTGTCCATATTGACCAGAGGGAATGGTGCATTTCAGAGTTTCAACCCCAGGACTGCCACAAAGATGATGGCAAAGCAGGTTTGTATCTTCTTTCTCCCATTTAAGCAGATATAACTGTGTGAATGCAAAGACTCTAAGTTTAGGTCTAGCCTACTAACCCCTCAATTTATACTAAGATGGGGTCTAAACTGCAGAACAGCCTTTACAAGCCCTGTTGCTGCCAATCAACTCACATTTGTTTACCAGTACAAAATATCTCTGATTTTAAATGGATATCTCCAGTGGGCACAGCTAATTCCACTTCTGTAGCCCTCTCAATACCCAATTTCTCAGCTGAGAGACTACAAGCAAAAAAGGTAGGAAAAGAGAGTGAGCTTTGTGACTCTGGGCCTAAGCTAGTAAAATTCCAAAGATCAAATACCTTAATGTCATATTAATACAACAGATTTAACTTCATGTTACTGACTTTGAACCTGCTGTGATCCCTCCAAAGTTTCCATTTTTGATATTTGCACAAAAATTTGAATGTCCACATCGGCACATATATACACATGCACACATATTTAATATGCTTAGTTACATTTTCAAGAAATAATGAACATATATATAACAAAAATCAGATGTAAATCACAGACTGCCATGGATACAGTAAGAACAAATGCATAATCTAAACAGGACAAGGCTGCAGCCTGCAGAATGATCTAAGGTAAAGAATATAGAAACTAGGAGTAAAATTATTTAGTTGGTCGTCTAAATGTGTGTAGGACATAGGATCAAATGATTCCTGCTCCTGGCCATCATTCACACTTACTTTTTTTTGTCTTTATTTTGAACAACTGAATCAAATTCTTGGTGTCAAACTCAGTTTTCAAAATCTTGACTATAACTACAGTTAGTTGACTTAGTGTTGATCTACTTTCTTGCCGAAACACCAAACCATAGTACTGGTCTATTTCAAAGAAGAAGAAAAGCATTTGGAGATGATGTAGAGGGACTAATAGCTATTTTCAACAACATTTAGCTGCAGAAAGAAGTCTCCCACTCCGCATACCTGTGATTCACTTTTGTGTTGTCCCATCTTTTGTTGCATTCCCTTTGAAATCTCTGTGAGAGTTGTATGAACACTTCTCTACGTTTGCTGTATGGACTGCATGGAGCAAGCACAAATCTCTCCCTCTGAGCAAAGGCACGTGTTTTTTTCTCCCCCTTGGTCTTCCTTTTGTGACCAATACCGAAGTGTGGGGATTAATGTTAGTCTATATCAGTTTAATAACATGAATGTAATTGCCAAATGTACACAGAGCAAAGATTCGGCACACCATGCACTACTGAAAGGTATTTGGTGTGGTGGGAGGATTTACATTCAGGACCATTCCCAACAGCTGAAAGAAGACCTCTGAAGGTGTCAGTTCTTCAGTGTCTTGGATGATGATGACAGAAATCATCGAGGGGTAGGAGCTTAAATCATCAAAAGTTATTCATAGAAATTTGATTAGCCAGTGAGGCTTCAGAGACGCTATTATACTTCCCTCCCTCCAACAAGCCTCCCAATCATTCATTAAAGTATACATTTAAAAAATCCATTTAAATTACAAGGTTGCATTTATGATGTGAAGAATTAATCCAATCAGATATATTTCATGTAAAAGACATTAACGCAGCTTTCAGCAGCTCAAACAAAACAGTATTTATCTGATATTATCAAGAAAATTATGATTTTACTTTTACTTTACTTACAAACTTATTTATACGTTACAAGCTTGAGGAATTTCAGAAGTTCCATTACTTGGCAGCTAACTATTTGCCATTCACTTCAAATATGCTCAGCTTGAAAATTCTCTTAGCTACGTGAAAACAGAGAGGTCCAGCTGTACTCCTCTCAAGAAATATGTTGTCTTAACGTGAAAGAACACCCAAACAGGATATCAAGTCTACTCATCGCTAATGTAGCTGTTGATGAAACCATCTGTGAACACAATACACTCTAGAAATCTTCTTTTGACACAGCCTACTTAAAAACCTATACAAATAAAAATTCCTCAAACTGAATTCTGTTTGGAAGCTCCATCAGGTGCTGGTGCTGCAGGGAACACACCACCACCGGCATTTTCGGACTCCCACAATCAAGAGAGGATTTTCAAGGGAAAAAATTAGCTGCTGGCCTCTGAAAAATTTGGTTATTGGTGCCACTCCTGGAAATGTTTTTGGTAAACTGAAAATAGAAGTTCAAGTTCTATGACCCACAAATGGATACTGAAATCTTAGAAATCTTAGAAATCTGGCCCTGAACTGTTTCAAATGCATCATTTGCAATGTCAGAGAAAGTATTTTTCTTTTGGCCAGAGCTGAGTCAAGAAGAGAAAATATTTCCACAAATATTTGTTTTAATCTGAAAGTGCATTGAACTTTATTGTGTGTTTTCGCTTCTCCCAAATACTTAGCAGTAACAGCATAACCAGAAATGATCTTCATAATCTGGGAATGTTTTGTTTCAATCCATAGACTGTGCAATTGGCTAGATACACAAAGGAAAGGGCACACAATTATAAGATCTCACAGTTATCTCATCAATGTATATAACATACAATTAGGAACTTTGATCTCCAGATTTGAGAACAGGACAGAAGTTCAGCCTCAGTCAAGTCAGAAACTGTCTCCAAGGTCCAACTTTCAATTGCATGGTGGGGACAGTACTGCTGCAGGCACACCTGGAGGCAGACAGGACACTGGCAATACCTTTGATCTCTTATCTCTCTTTCTCTGGCACAGTATTTTTTACCTTCAGTTCTTTAAGAAGTGGAATTTATACAAGACACTGGAAAATGCTTTGTGGTCTGTTTTGTATGGAGCAGGTGTTTTGTGAACTGTCACAAACTCTATAATTGTTTGATGTCTATCTACTGTTCTAGGGTACTGAATCTGGAGACCTATTTAATGGTCTCCTATGAACATCTGTTCCTACCATTTTTTTATATTAATTATATTACTATCGATCAAATGTATTCTTAAATGTCACAACATTACTTCCAAGAACATCCTTAGCCTTTAAAATACTATTCTAGTGATATTGGTTTGATTAGTAGGCTTTAAAAAAGGAAGAATTATTTTTGCATCAATTTGAAGTGTTGTGCTTCTTCAATCACCTGGTTCATATCAAACAAGACTTGAAACCAAATACTTTATTTGACTTAGATATTTGTGAATAATGTTGATAATTAATTTAAAGTGCATTTTGAAATTAAATGTTTTGAGCTGGAAAGCTGAAATTTTTCCTTCATTAAATGTAAGCCATCCACTTTCTTAATGAACTATTTTTAAGAAAAAATTCATTACAAGTTTGTAAATAGTTTCAGTTGTGTTAATTCTTCAATAGAAACAAAGTTTTCAATAGAAACAAAGTGCTCTAATACAGCACTCTTTTCATGTTTTCATATGTGATAATTACAACGACACTTCATTAATAGCTTTCATGAAACCCATTTCAAGTAATTAGTTCCCTAGCTATTCTGCCAGTCAGTCTGTCATTACTGGAGTTTGACACAAGCATAGATGGCAATAATAAGCAAAATTGACAAAGATGTACTTTGATCTTCTGCATTGTTATTAAAAATGTAAATGGTCAATTTGCACTAAGAATATAAGCAGCAATAGATGGTAATTAGATTTTGCCTCAAACTGTTCACCTTTTCATCAAACGTAATGACAACTAATCTGGCATCAAGGCAACACAAACACTTTTTTGGAGAGCATCATATGGATTTTGTATTCTCAGAAGACAAGGGAATGGCTAGAAATATATCTCCAAGGGCAAATGCACTTCCATAAACTTTACGTTGCAGTGTTTCAGGGGAATGAGTACAAGAGCCCAGCTAATTAAATACAACAAATCAATATATAAATGAAATATTAAGTGCATACAAGTGGATCAACTTTGTCAGAAGATGAATGATTTTCATCAACATGATCAGTTTCAAATATCATATCAGTTTGCATCTAAGATTTTCAAATTAGAATCCAGAAGACTAAAACCAAAATTTGCTCTGCACTCTTAACTTGCAATAAAAATATCAATAAAGCTCCCCGGATGGCAGAAGGTTGTTATCTTCTCTAACATCCTTTTCACCAAAATATAGACACTAACTTGGAAAAGAAAAGACTAAGAATATCCGGAGTAACATTTTTTTGTTTTGTCCCCCTCCTCCCAGGCCCTCAATTTTGGTAAAAATTGCAACAGACAGTGTCTTCAACTCAAGTAGAGTAACACTGAGAGGAGAATTGGTGTATCACAGGCAAAAAATTATTTTATCACAAAAGCAGAAGTAACAGAAAATGGTCAGGTTGGATGGGGCTTTGAGCAACCTGGACTAGTGGAAAGTGTCCCTGTCCACAGCATGGGTTTGGAACTAAGTGATCTTTAAGGTTCCTTTCAAGGCAATGCATTCTATGATTCGACAATTTTCACCCTCCTATTCTAATTATTTGAAGAAAGACCAGTAACATCTTTGAGACTAGTGGAATTTGAAAATAGGCTCTGGGAAGATGATCAAATGCATCAACCTACACAGATATCAGTGTTAAGTATCTCTTCCTGCCAGTCACAAATCCTTGGTGTGGATATTATGTAATCGTGATTCCTCAAAGACACGGCCTTCCTAGGCTCCATTGGTGGCTGACTGATATCTTTCAATGAAATGAATCATCTTACAAAGTTGCATGCTGCCAAATGTAGGAGCTAGCAGCAGAAAATATCATGGGCAGCAGTATGCTGTACAGTTCAAGAAAAACATTGAAAAGGCCTACATAGAAAAAAAGATCAAGATAAAATTCTAAACTATCCACACAACAAAACAAAAACTCTGAAAGGAAGGATGCATGAATTAAACATAATCCATACAGAGCAATTGCAACCAGCAGTTACTATCTTTGTCTTAAGGAAGGTTACTGTGTTTTGAGAAGAAAGCCATCAAACTTCTAATCTATGCATAGAGAAGCAGAACTCCCTTTAAAATTTACATTCAGGAAAAATATAAGTGACTAAAAAGAACACTGAAGACCTTGATACAACTACCTTATTTAGAATTACACTGAGATTTCAAGTGGTAGCTAATGACATTGAAATATTTAAGAACTCTCATTAAACAAATCACTGATGGTGGATAGTCACCCTGGGGAAAAAAAACCTGATAAAAATGAACTTTGCCCCCAGATTAAACATGTATATGCCTACAAGAATCTCCCTCTGCCCAATGATACCTTCAAAATGTGAATTATCCCCTGAAAAAGGTTTATATGGAACACACAACATAAACACACATACTTTAAAAGACTTCATCCACAGACTGAACGAGTACAGTTACATACTTAGATCTTTGATAATATTGTACTGCTTTTTCTGAAAACTATGTAATGCCATAGAAGGAATTGATCACAGATAAGATGCTTATATGTTCAAGTTGTCATCCATGGCTATACCAATCTAAATATTGTATAAGCCAAAGAGAACCCTTTATACACATATGTCTGTAGGGATAATTTGCTTTGGCATACCAAAATTGAATTTGTCCTTCATCTTTTGTTGACGCTTCAATGATCAGACTTTTGTGGTAAAATGTAGAAAAATTGGAATACAACATATTATCAATAAAACCTGTTAAACTGGGAATTACGCTGCCAGAGAAATATGAAAACTTCCATTCTGTAGGCAATCATAATATCTTCTAAAGGCAGAAATTAAACAGAGAGATTCATAATGATCTATCTGGCAGGACTGGCAAGAAGACAAAGAAAGTGGTAGTGCAGGAGGAATGCATGCTGTGCAGGGTGCATCTGCATAACCCACTTAACGGAAGTGGAACCATCCTGTTTGCTTGTAAATTGACAGAGAAGTCTTGCATTGCATCTGTATTTGAGTCATGTGGTACAAACTCAACCGCACCTTGAAATGTGTTTGAAATGCTTTCTCTGCAGGTGGAATCCAGGCTTAAGTAATATGCCAGGATAGAGCACCTCCCATGTGTTATGTGGACACAGATTGCCTTCCTCAGGAGAAAAAAAACATCTTCTCAGAGGTCTTCCAGCAGTGTATTCACTACATAAGCATGAATTTCTATTAGTAACAGCGTGTGTAGTGGGAATGGTCATCTGAGATGGATGTACAGAAATCTACTTTGTGTTATCTGCTGGATACAGATTCATCTCATCTACTTAGGACTAGCAACTAGCATCAAATTCATTGCCAAAAGTAACTGAGATGGTATTGTGCATCCTCAATTTACCCTTACTCACTTCAGCCCCTTGGATAATACTGCTTCCACTTTTTAGATTATTTAAATTAAGGTTTATCTGATTCTCAAAGGACTCATTTCAAGTCCTAAGTACTTTTACTAATCTCTATGGAAATAAATATCCTGAATAAAACGTGGATTTTTTTGAGAAAAATGACATTTTCTTCACAATTATTGATTTGTCATAAAATTGTAACCACATTGTTATTTTTGACGTAAAAAAAAATTGCCTAGTCAAAGAAGGGTTGAGTGGAAGAAGAAAAAGTATTTAGATCATGAGAAAGAAAACAATTTTATTATTATGGATGAAGGACTCCATGACAGAAGGAAATATAGGTGATGTAGCCAAAAATCTTGACTGTGTAAACGGTTATATCACTACAGCATGCTGAGAGTTATAAACTATCAGAAAACCTTGTACAGGCACTTTGAAGAGCTTGATCCTACCATCATATATATGGGTGACGATCACTGACTTTACAAAATCAACTAAAGATACAGAGCTTTCAAATGCCATCTTTTATTCAGGAAATCTCCTGTCCTGCAGATTGGGTATCTGTAGATGATATTCAATTCATTCAGCTTTGTTAAAGAAATAAAAATAATTAAAAAAAAAATAAAAAGACAAAAAGACAACAGTCCCTTTCTGAAGAGTGGGTGGAACTATCAATACTGGAAAAAGAGATTTTAAAACATCTTTAAAACCTGTCATCATAGGTAGATTCAGGTACCTTACAGATGATTGTACTTGAAATGATGTAAGAAAAAAACCCGTGTGTTCAGTTAAGTACATGGAAAAGATAGACATTGCTTTGAGGTCACTGAAGATATTAATAAAAACAGACAAAATCAGCAATTCACACAAATAAACCAATGCTGAACTCTTAGAAAGAAATTTTGATCTACTCTGAAACCTCTGGACTACTTTTACATTTCTTCTCCTACTCAGCTGTAAACTTTGTCTGGGCCTTCCAGTGCAAATCCATCCAACTCTGAACACCACCAGCCCTTCAAGAAAAAAAAATAATCTTTAAAATGAGAATCAACAACAACAGGATCGGCATCAGCATAAAACCAGTTAACACAACTCTTTTCCTCCTATTCTTGAACAGCATATTCCTCTCAGGAGATTTTCCTTTTTCCAGTATTAAAGGTAGAAAATAATATCAGGGCTTGAAGATAGCAGCCATCCTTATGAGAAAGGCAACTTGTGGACACTGGACTGTAACATTTGATCTGGGAGATGACATCAGATGAAGGTAAAGGTATTCTTATTTGCTTGATTGCTTAGTCATTTTACCCTTGGAGAGAAGGCATATGGTAATTTTTGGCTGGGTTAAATGCTGTCCTGGGTGGGATACATACACTGAAGACAGAATTAATTCTTATTTTTAGCCTCCATGACTATGTAACATAATGTGGGTCTGAGATAAGCAGAG
Organism: Patagioenas fasciata; assembly: GCF_037038585.1. NCBI lineage: Eukaryota > Metazoa > Chordata > Aves > Columbiformes > Columbidae > Patagioenas > Patagioenas fasciata. Next base: position 71,352,191 of record NC_092522.1, read on the forward strand.
GAAACTATTGCCTTGCATCCCAATAGGCCACCTCTGGTCAAACACTGATGTTTGTGTGCAAATAAAATAAGTTATATTAAAGATAAGAACGCTTTGAAACTAATGTAATCACTTCTTTACTTGAAAGCTGACCTGAAAGATCACATACGTCAGCATCCTTTTGACAGAGTAGATAACACTGATGTAGCCAGACAGTTGATGTCAGAAAAGGGAAAAGATCATCATCAGTACATTCAATTTTTCATAACTCTACTTAAGTCTCCCATAGGAATCCATGTATCTGGGGAGAAGGGAGCCTGTTTTGTTTTTTTAAATATTTTGCTCTGTCTAGTATGCTTTAGATTTAAGTCCTCTTTGAGTAGAATGCAAACAGAGCAACATCCAAGTTTAAGCATGGTAGCGCTTTCCCACACAAAGTAGCTGAGATGGTTTTAAAATAGACAAAACTCAGTAAGAATAGAAAGTGTGAACAGTTTTTTTGCCAACGGACTTTTTGTGGCATGACTATTTTGGTCTTTTATTTAAGGCTGATTTTTTTTTTTTTCCTAGCTGCCCAATGTCCTACATCTTCTTTAGAAAGTTTAATTCCTGCCAAAATACATATGCCATTTCACAGCTTAAAGTGTCTCTGAATTGCTACCAGAAGACACAGTTTCAAAAGGTGACAGAATGCCTTTGCCAGCAGAACTATAGCTCTCTTTCCTTTGTGGTATTGTTTAGTTTGCTCAAAGGTTTGCAGTTGGATGGAGCTCAAGAGAACTGTATGACCCCGTGCATATCTGCAGGTTTGGACTAGGACACGCTGCTGCTATTAGAAGCTCAGCGTGTGGGAAGTAAATTTTTCTGTGTGCAAGTAAAATGTACGGGCCTTTCCGGCTTTCCCTTCGGAAGCTCGCATTGCAGAGACATTTTCCTGGTTTTAACTGAATTACCATTCAGCAAACGCAACCTTACTGGTTTTGTAGCACAGGGGAGTCAGCGTGTGTACCTTATCTTGTCTTTGTATCACATACAAGGAGAATATTTTTAGCCTTCAGCTCCTAATTAAAAAAGGTGAGGCTGACATCTTCTTTCCATGCCTGTGCCAGTGACACAGAGCATTGCAAATGACTCTCTGCTGGGCAGAGGGAAGGTGAGCTTTGTCTCGCTTTGTGCTTCAATTATGGTCCCATGCTGGCAGCCAATTTATTCCAGTCACCAAAGCCCTTGTTTTCCCACATCCAGTCCCTGGCTACAGAAACCATAAACTCTGCTGATCTGTGCAATGTGCGGCATGAAGCAGAATCTTAGTACTCTCTAGAAAGAAAGAGGAATTAATGGTTAGATCTTGGGGGAACATTAGGGGGCTTTAATTGCCAACCCCATCCTCCTGGAGTTTAAGAGATGGTTTGAAATGGTAACACCACTGCATAACTCTGACATTCAGCCACATCAAAGTTTTGAGATTAACGAACATTGCTTTTGTTGCATACACATAGCTGAATACTTTAAAGAAGCACAGGTTTACATTTCTTTCCACTCCCAATTCCACAACAAGATAGCTTTTCCTTGATAATTTCTAGAAATTGTGCTCTGTAGCCTAACTCGTCTTTGTCCCTATTTTAAATGAAATACATGTTTTATTTTCTCTCTCGATGTCTTAATATACCCAAAGTTAACTAATGAAAAGAATAGATTAATAATAACTACTATTATTACAATATTTTGGAAATTATTTCAAATGTTTTAGATCTAAATTTAGGTATAGGAAATTTTACTATTATTCATTAACTTTAATAATGGGATTAGTTTTCCATCGTTAACAACACATAAGAACACCATACTAAAAACATAGATGTTATTAGTTCAGTATATTGTCATTTGAAAGTGCTTTCTACAGAACTCATTTAACGGAGTTGCTCATCAGTTGCTACACAACCTAAAGTATATAATCTGCTTGCTTTAGAAAAAATGCCCTTGTTCTTCTAGGTCAAGGAGGTATAATACCAATAAAGTGCTAAGAGAAGGGAACATAGTCTATTAGCTGCATTTAGCTTTTAAAAGCAAGTAGCAAATAATACCTTAAAAGAACCACAGAATCAAGGAAAAAAAACCTCAACAAACAAAACCCTAAAAAAAAAACCCAAAAAAAAAAAAAAACACCAAACAAAAAAAACCACGAACCCACCAACGAAGCTTAAACAAGAGAAGGATGATATTCAAACTTTTTTTTTTTTACATTCCTGTTTAAGACCCTTTAATATTACCAAGAATTACATGCAACAGCTTCAAAAAATGAAGAAACACTATGAACATGTTTTACAAGAGTTGGAAGCAAGTAGTAAATAGAAAATGCAAGTTGGGATGAGAAAATAGCTTCCTTTCACAAAGAAGAGAAATGAGTCATTAAGAGCTAAATGTTGAAAAGAAACCATAGTGATACCTGGGGACTGCAGCCAGAAGAACAATTCGATGTCAACTGTTAACAATAAAAATACAGGTAGGTGTGAAAGACACAGTCTATGGGAGACGATGGGGTGCTAGAGAACTCTCCCTGAAGGTCCTGTGGTCATTGAGCTGACACTGCACAACTTTTCTACCTGTGTCAAACAATTGCCTTATTAAGAGAGAACAAATACAGAAGAAGAACCTGATTCCTAAAAGTATCTCCATTAATAAAAATAAACTGCCCTTACCACCATGTCAGTGTGTTAAGCTAAAAGTCAGATTCATAAGGTATAAAAAGCTAAAAAGCATTGCATTTCAAGTTTTGTAACGTCTTCCTTTCCTCACAAAACTATGGTAAACTATATTAAAATAGAAAATTATCGTATGAATATGAAGGGCTACACAAAAAAAAAAAAAAAAGACAAAAAAAAAACGTACTTTGATGATCATCTAGAAAATAGCGGACACTGGAAATAGAGCTAATCAGGTGAATAAGTTGACATTTTAGAATCAAATGAAAGACAACAGGGTAGCGGTAGTCTTTAAAAGGCATTCAAAACTATCATAACTCCAGAGCTAACTGAACAGAAGAGACAAAAAAAGCAATACGGCAGAAAATATGAACTAAGAAACTGACCTTTTCAATGGTATCCGAGGTTTAGTGATTACTAGTTCTGCATAGTACTTTCTTATAAAACCTTTCTGAAACTTATACGGAAAACTATTTATTTTCAAGGCTGATTTCTTTCCCATATTAACCAGTTCTTTTGCTACTTTGACGAGGAAGAAAATACTGCTTTCTTAAAATGGGTTCCTACTGTACTAGTTCCTCATTTTCTGACTGTTAGGCAAAAGCATTTAAGTTGGTAACTTCCCTTAAGCTAACAGTAAAGGAAAGTGAAGGAGACTTCATTCTAGGTAATAGCACAAAGACATTTTGGACAGGTCTGGTTAACAGTAGTAAGGATTTTCCAAAAACTAACTCATCAAATTTATTTTTAAATTATCCATGGCTTTTGCTCAGGCTGTCCACTGAGCACTCTGAGCTGGTAGTTGCCAATCACTTCAAAGGGATACTAAGGCTGGGATTTCAGGTTGCTGTAATCAGTATGCTGTTCACTCCTTCTCCCCATCCTAATTATGAGTAATCCATGCTGAGTCTTACTGCACTGTCCCTGGTGTGTCTTATTCATCTATACGCACTCTAACCCATAGCATAACCTGGACACGTTTAAACTGTAGCATTTTATTTGCAATGCTGTGGTCTGGAGCAACCCAGCTGTAAGCACACGTACAGAATAGGCTGGATTGTGGCTTTGAAGTTACAACCTGCACCACCAGGGATGCTGGAGGGACTGCCTCAGAAATGGTGTCTGCTTGATCCTTACAGAAAGTTGGGTCAAATGAGAGAGAAAGACGCAAGGACTCCCAGCCCAATGTCCTGCAAGCACCCTTAATTCCCAGGTCAAGAAGGGAGCACTTTGCTTTCCAGAGTAAAAGGGGTACTGGAGGTGTGCAGCAACCATATCTGGGATTGTCCCACTGTCAGCACCTCCTTGAGAAGAGCAAGGCCAGGAGCTGCCAACCTGGCTGTTTGTTTGGTGGGTACCTGCTCCACGCCTCTCTAATTTCCTTTTTGCGGTTAGTAGTACCTTCAGAAGAAAAGTGCAACGAATTGCTAAGGTCCACTCCACCACAAACTCAGTACAAATAATAAAGCTGCTCCTCCTCAGTAAACCTTTTCAGAGGGTGAGAATTCAGCCATGGGCATCACTGGTGCTAATCTCATTCACGAGATACAATGGATGTGAAACAAAGCAAAAAAACTCCCCTCTCCCTGCATCACACTCCTTCCCCACCCCGTTCCCTCCATCCCCCCCCCCCCCCCCCAAAAAAAAAAAAAAAGCCTCCAAGTGTAGTATAGCAGAAAGGAACATAAATCTATTTAACTCACTGGAAGCAAAAATTGAACCATGATTTTTTTCCAAACATCTCTTTTAAGAGAGAAATTTTATCTTTTAAGTGTGGTGTGCATGGTTATCACTAAAAGGATTATAAAAATAACCTGCAATTCCCATTAGTTCAAGTTTGTTTGATCTGAAAGCATTTATAGGAACTATATCTAAGTTGTATTTGCAGTGCACCACCAGAACCTTAAGCAGTTAGAACACCCACAAGAACATAATTGCATTCCTCAGCTTTTCCAGATCCTTTTTTTTTTTAAATCTTCTACAAACTAGCTGTTTAAATTGGTCCTAAACAACTTTCTACACTATTTTAGAATGGGCGAACCAGGTACTTAGTTCCCTCTAATTTTATTTGTGACCACACTTTGAAAAATTACTCTTCTTTCAATTTAATTCTTTCAGAGATTATACCCCACTCAGCGTCAAGTATTTGCATTTAGGGCATATTAAGGTAAGCAAAATTCATGCAACTCTGTTATATAAACTATGATACAGCCTGAATCATAAGAGGCATCATTGTGAACATAGATTAGAGAAAACCAAACCAAACTAAAACCACCACACCACACACTTTCAGGACTTTTCAGGGAGTATCTGTATTTTTTCTATTTATGTGATACTTTTCTATGTTCACCTTTTAACTAGACAAATCATATTCACCTCTATATGATATATTCCTTTCCTACTCAGAAAATGAGAAATATGTTAAAAAAAAAAAAAAGTTGTTTTATTCAGAAGTTTATCTTTCACTAGAAGTGCCTGCTTCACTGCTCTTTGGATAATTCTGATACACATTATACATCTATTGCAGTTCAGTTGCTTGTTACAAATATTTATTTATGGGAACTGTACTTCTTTCAGGATAATCAGATATAAGGCATATTAACTGTCATGAATATTCATAAGTTTTCAACCCCACTATAAATAGTAAACCAGAAACATGCCTTCATAAAGTATATGAGATCTTAAATACAGATTATAAAGAAGACTATATGGATGCTTCATTACTTATTTGGATTTAAAAATACACCCATTTAGCACAACTACACAGATACTAACTTAAAAACCTAATACCATCAAAACCAGGAACCTGTGTACCTGCACACTTAACCAGTGTAACAGGCCACATTATAAGAAGAATAATATCTACACAACTGGAATCCTGTGGTCCTACATGACACATTCAGGAAAAAAAAAAAAAAAAAAAAAAAGAATGTATTCTGGTTAAACACAGTGTTATGATAACTGGTGGGAAAAATTCCTTGCACTGTTGAAAAATTTACTTCTTCACCTAAATGAGCTCATTCTTTGAATTATTTATTAACAGCAATGAAACTACAAAACAATGCTACACATCTTTCTCAGGTACTACTACAAATAAAATCAAAACACAGAGAGCTTGAGGAGATACAGGTTTTATTCCAATGAATTTCACCCTACCCATCTACATGCAGACTCACCACTCCAGCAGTCTTAAGACTGATTTGCTCTATTCGTTTCCCTGTGACCTCTAACCTCACATTTTGTCATAAACAAGCAAACAAAGTAGGCATTACCAGTTCTCTGAAATGCTTCAGCTATAAGAAAATAATGGCTGATTTTCCCACTTTTTTTTTATCTTCTGTAAAACAATGGCCTAGAAGTGGAAACAATTCTACTAGTGAGACACCATGACTTTATTGCAGATTTGAGCAGCATAGAAGCTCAGGGTCAGGGGAAAATTTAAATCTCATAATAGAAGAGTTATCTCAAATAATAGTAGTCTTGGCAATGTATTTATCTTTCTTTTTTTCACAAGTGACCATGCTCTGCAGAATATCTGTTTTGCTTTTCATCTTCTAAAACACAACATTTGTCTTAAAAATCAGGCATAAAATATCCTGAAAAGTACTAAAACAGGAATACCTTTGATACAGTATAACTCAGAAATGTTTTAACCTTTTCTTCATGTGTTTTTAGCTGTCTTTGGTAAGGCCATGCAGAACATGCCCTGACAGTAGTTCAAAGCTCCACCTCCTTGCAAAAATCCTTGTACCTCAGCAAGTACATCATATTCAGGGTCTGCAATGGTAACAGGAATACTCTAGAACACTGTCTGGGAAATCAGTGATTCTCCTAAGAGTATGCTGCAAATAACTGTAATATTAGTTATTTCTGCAAAATAGGAACAAATATTTTGAAAATGCATTCAACATTGAACACTTCATACACTGTTCTTAACTGTTATAAAGTCCCTTTTATAAAATATGCTCTAGTTACTTCTGCAAAAAGACCTAATGCCAGCCTCTGAAATGTCATAGCAACAATGAAGCAAAGAGCATTTTAGGACATGGTGGTCTTGCGAAACAAGCTCCAGAACCTATGTAAAATCAAAATTAGATGAGGGATAAATTCAGGATTCCACCCAAAGAAAAATTACAAACCTGAGTTTAAGTTGATGTTTGACTACATCAAACATTGCAAAACCCTTTTAAAAGATGTAAATTGGAGAAAAAAAAAGATGTTACATGCCTTTTAAATTGAATTTGTTGTGGTAGATTCAGCTTGAGTATTTCAGATTCTTCCCTCCCCTTGCACAATCGACATTTACTTAGGACCAGGGTTGTTACTGAATTGAATTCCATAGGTGTAAGCATTCAGATTCATTTAAAAGTGAATGTGGAGCCTATTTTTTGTAGGAAGCACATTTATTGTAGAAAGCCATAATAATCTTAGGTGAACCAGAGGACATGTCAAACAGTTAAATCTTCTACTCATTGACTGGTTTGTCCACAATGAATGAGAACTAACCCTACACGAACAAATATGTTCACAGTTAATTGCCTCTCTAAATGATCTAGTGAACAAAAGTCTTAAATAACTTCAATCATCTCATCCTCAGTTAATATCGACAATTTTCTTTATGGCACTGAACAAACACAAACTAAACTTGGCAATACCCTAGATGCCACAGTTCAACATTTCGCCACAGCACAGGGAAAAAGAAAGATAAAAAATACTGACATGTAATTGCCCATTGCCTTTATTTATAATAATAGAAGCGTAGACAAAGTAGGTGTGCTTACATCACCTATAAGTTAGCGGCTCATATTCTTTCATTATTTCTTCTGATTTTGTGCCATCAAGCTACCTAGGAGTGACTTTGCTAAGCCTGAGATGCTATCTGGAGAAATCAGAATTATACCTCATTTACACTGATGGAAATGAGATGGAAAACCAGGAGATCTCTCTTCTAGTCCTGTTCCAGTGCACGTTGACCTTTACTACTGTTCAAACAGCAAGGAGAAGGTACCAGCTAAAAATATCTGCAGAAACACATTAAAGACATACCACCACTGGAACAGGAGCTTCAGAGTAAATGCATGAGTGCTTTTTTTGTTTTGTTTTTTTCCCCTTCCTTACAGTGGCAACTAACCATTTGGATAAGGCAAATTATGAAATATATTCTTGTAAGACTGAAAAAGGTCTTTTATGCTTTGAACTCCTTCAAAACTTGAAAGGTGTTCGTACACGTTAGAGAACTTAATTTTAAAGACATATGCTATAACCACTTCGGCAAAGACGTATGGCATATTTTATAATCTCTGAACCACACTCCTGAATGACAGAACAAACGTATGCAGGAAAAGCATTTATGTGCCAGGAATCTTGTCTATCTCCCTCCTCCAACTCCACCAGTTGCTCTAATGAAATAGATATTCCTTACAGGCTTTTCTCCACTTACAGCCTCGAACAATCACAGCTATACAGTCATTAATCACTCCATAAAAAACATAAACACACATAATGCAGTTTTTCCTTTTAAATACTTATTAGGTGTTGCATTATCACTTTCTTTATTAACAATAACATTTCTTAAAAAGAAAATACTTATTTTTTGACTTAAGATAAAATATATAAAAAGATAATATCCAAAACCTGCAAGTTTTTAAAGGCTATATCTGGAGTAAGTAGAATTCACAGAGCTTGGCGTGAATGTTCTGGTCTTTAACTTCTACATTTGAAAACTGGTCCTTCATTTCTTCTCAGTTTTGGCTTTGACAAAACAACTGCTTTATATTTGTTAGCAGTTTTAGTATTTATGACTTATCATTCTGCTAGATGCACATCCATAATTTACTAACAGTGCAACTGAAGGATTATGAAACTTCAGGAAGCATCTAGATTATGAGCTAAAATATGTAATAAAAACACCACACACAATTACAGATGGGTGCCTTGAAGCAAAATACAGATATATTGTCATCAGGCTACATCGTGTTATGTTAGTATTGGTACAGAGAGAGGAGTGGGAGTTCTGACTGTGCAAGGAAAGGGGTTTTGTACACTAAGGAAATACCCTTCTATTGTACCAGCAACTGGGAAATGAAATTATTACCTCTGTATCAATCAAGCAGTGTTACAGAAATAAAATCATGGTAATGGGACTGTTATCGGAGGATCAATGCTGCCCGTTTTGAAATGTCTTCTGCTTCACCTTGTGGCCTCAGCATTTATGTGGCAGCAAAAAGCCATTATCTGTTCTATTTCAGTGACATTTACTCTTTCTCCTTATCTGTTCAAATGTCCATTCTTTGATGGCTCTAGTATGTCATGCTTTTCATACTCTGGCAGTTATGTACACTACCATTTTAGGTCACTTGGTCTCTTTGGGTGAGAGAGAATTTTTCTCCCTTTTTTCAAAACATTATCACTGCTGAAATTCTGTTGCTCTAATTACATGATTGCATTTTCTTTATCCAATTGAAGGCTCCATTAAATCATATTAGTACAATTCCATCTCTGGATCAGGTGCAAATCTTTCTCGGCATTAAAACACTGAAGTTCTCCAAAGTAAGCTATGAAACATAATTTAAGTAAGTGACAAAAGCAGTAGTGTAGTTGTAGGAGTAGTTGCTGAAACGTACAAAGGATCTCAGAGCTGCCACTTGTTCACAGATTTCACTGCAGCTCAGTTACTTCACTAGGATCACAGGTTTGTGCTACAGAGAAAACAAAACCAAAGTTATATTATCACAGGCAGGGAGCAACTGCACACAGGGAGTGTACATGCAGTTTTTAGGAAGAAGATAGGACATCTGAGAAAAATTGCATAGGTCAGCTGAAAATTAGCCTTTTACAGTGATCTTCAAGGAAAATGTAAATATTAAGCAGAGGTTTGGAGTTGCTTAAATTGTTTTGGTTTTGTTTTTGTTTTTTTTTTTTTCTTGTCAAAACAGAAGGAGCACAGATTTTTTCACTGAAGCACATTAAAGTACAGTAATGCCTTCTTCCAACCTAATCTCTGAAGCCTCAGAGAAGCCAGATACAAATCTATAGTTATTACTTATAGATACTACTCCTTAAATATAGATTAAAATTAAAGCATTAACATCTGCCAAAGAGTTAAACTGAAAGACAACACAAGTCTCCAATATACAGAATAGTAATTTAACTACAGTAAAATGACTGTTTTACTAGAATAACTACTAGTAGCAACACTTATTTTAATTTATGCAATTACAGGTGGATTGTAGTAAATGCATATATTTTGTAGACTCTACAATTTTTTTTTTTCTGACACTAGCAAACTGGTTCTATGATTTTTATTTAAATTCAAAAGCCTAAGCCTTTGGAAAATAAAAAAAATGGGGCCGGGGAGGAGAAAGCACAGCAAAAAAAGATTGCAATTTTCTCAGCGGAAATATAAAACACCAGGTGCAGAGAGAGACAAAGAGCTTTCAGATTTTTCAGTGCATTTTCTTTGCAAAAACAGGCCTTCAATCAGCACAAAAACCTGCTTCCTCATAGAGGATGACAGCAGAAGTGTAGTTGGTGCTCCAGGGAAGGAACTGAGCAAGGCAGACTGTCAGGGATGGCTATAGCCACCTCAACCACCAGAAACATCTCAAAGGTAACTCTGTTTATAGAGAAGTTCCCTAAATGATACAATGTTTATCATTTCAAATTAACCTTACTAATTATATAACAAGACAGTTTTCAAACCAATAAAATGTGAGAGAGACTAAGATGAGCAGCTCAGAGTATGTATGCTAGAATTCGAGTTATCAGCACAGACTTGGTTTGATCACAGCTTGTATGCCTTACAATACAGCCTCTTCTTGTGCAATCCCAATATGATGCAAGATAATGCAAAATCAGCAAAACTGAGAGGGTGGACTATGGATTGATACCATTCCTCATCTGCAGCTTGTGCAGATTGTTCAGGACAAGAAGCACCATGTTTATTTTCTTTTTTTTTTTTTTTTAAGAAATATATTATTTTCTTTTTTAGTTGTGAACATTATGAAATATATCTAGAAAAATAAGAGTTTGAAAACCTCACGTACTTTAAAGAATAAATCAGCTGTAGATTAACTTTTCAGATAATACTTACAATAAAATGTTTGTAAAGCATCCAAAAGGAAAGAAGTTTAACTGCAGCTGTAAAAACTAAAATAAGAAGTTAGGGAGCATATTAAACACTAAATAGGAAATAAGGCCATAATTAACTGCTTCCAGAAACCCTGCACCACATAGCAGACTCTAATGACTGTGATGGTGTCTATGAACATACTAGGCAATATATTTGAAGATGATACACATGACATATAAAAAGACAACAAGATCATGTTACCGCTGTAAAACATCCTGTTCTCAGAACACAGGAGGCCAAGGGAGGCATCACTAGTTTTTGAACGCCAACAACAAGAGCAGTAGATGCGTGAAGCAGATAATAAGGTACAAAGTCTATAGCTCTAGGCTGCTTTCCCACATGAAACAATAACACTTGCACTGCATCTAACAAAAATTTGGTAAAATGTGAATTTGTTTGTTTGATTTCCAGCTCATGATTTACAAGCAATTGATAAGCTACATATTGTTTAAAACCATGCAGTAAGGCAGTGGTAGCCATCTTTTCACTTTGTTCCCACGTCCATTGGTTAGGCAGACATTTCTGACAGGAGAGAGAAAGCACCTCTTTTCTGAGAGCAACTCAGCACATCCAGCTGCAAGAAACTTCTGAAGAGCGTATGGTGGTGTTGAGAAGAAGGAAAAGCAGACTGGTAACCTGCTGTGTCAGGGTGGCTGTGATGCTGCTCCAAAGAGCAAGAAGTTCTCTGCAGCAGCAAAGCAGCCCTGAGAATGGTCAGACAGCAAGGGAGATCAGAAACAACCAGGAAATGAGATGGAAGCAGGAGGGACGTGGAAGTCTTTGCCTTCATTAAGTGCCAATCAGGGGATGAGAAACCAGTACTTCAAATGACTCATGACCTAAATACAAGTTTGTTTCTCTATATTGGAGCAGTTTTATTGGAGAGTTAGGAGGCTTTTGCTATCTTTGGACTTGCTCTCTGTGGCACTAAACCAGGTACTTCCATTCCAAGGCTAACTACAGGACTCCTTTGTAAAATCCAGAATTCTATATACCTAGGTAAAGCTGTCCATGACACATGCTGAAATAGCCTAAGAAGAACTTTGTCTTTCTAAGCATTTAGAATAGTTATACACTCATCTTGCAGATGTAAATGGATTCATACCCTTACATTTTGCACTAAACAAGTATGAAAATTCCTGTTTAGTTGTTACAATAGTTTAGTTTAGTTACGATACACTTCACACACTGCTCGTCAGTATCCACTCAATGCAAAGTCATACTTCCTTTCTAACTCATTGAAAGAATTTACATAACCACAACAAATAAATATGCAGTGGAAATCCAGAAAGAAAACTGTTCTTAGCCCAAGGCAATGGAACTATGGTTAACACCTGTACTTTCTTCTTAACTATGTCCCTTCTTCAAGGAAACCTCTGAAAGTAAACATTTAATATTGTTCTAGATGAGAAAATATCCACACGTACTGCTTAGGAAAAATTATTTTGTTGATCTTAAATACAGGTTATTTTTGCTACAGTTTAAAAAGTCAGAAGAAATGTTGAGCAGAAGTAACACTGGTGGAACATTCTTCCTGTTTCAATGGCCCAATTATGAACATCAAGGAAAACATACATGTAAATTCATAGACCAAAATACAGCATGCTCTACAGTAAACAGACAACTGGTTTGACAATTACCGTAAAGCAAGTTTCCACTTTAAAAAAATGGCTTGAATGTAGCCTATCATGAGCTGCTTGCCCAGTCATCAGGATTTTTTTTTTAATTGAATAAACAGGCAGGTGGGGCTACACAGTTGTTCATCACTTTCTGTGTTCTAATTTGTCTAATTAAGTCATGACAACAACTCAAGCAACGATGCAAAGAATGCAGAGTTTGCAAAGACTAGACTACAAGCCGTCATGATCTAATGCAAGGCAGAGTGCTGTAAGACACAAGAGGGAGGGGGAATACTGCAACTCTGGCATATCATTTTCACTTCTCTGTCAATTAGTTTAACAAATAGACAGAGTAATGACTTATTCATGCAAATACCATCGTTTACTTCATTAGATAAATGCTTACTTGTTTCAGGGTTTGGTTTTGTTTTCCTTTTTCTTTTTGTGTCCTCCAAACCAAATCTAGACTACCCATGAAAGCAATATGATCAAAAAATGAACAGATATTTGAAAAATGTTCATGCATGAGCATGAATGTGCACAAACTCACAAAACCAGGAAAATCCAAATTATTACATACACACTGTAGCTTCACTGTTATTTCAAATAGTACAGCAGTCACGATGATAGTACATCTAATAGCACCCATGGGAACCAGTGAATTTGATGTTAAATACAAAGCAGCTTGCTGAAAAATATTATCACTTCCTACTCTTTTTCCAAAAGGAAGAAAATAAAATTGGAGTCTTAAGAGCTGTTTCCTGTACATTGACAGATGGAATGCTTATTAAAGCCCATACTACTCTTACAAAAGAAGGATTTTTTTGGTAAAATATGTAGATATTCTCACATAATATAGTGAAAATTGACAAGAAGAGGCACTAACTAGGTAGGAGCTGCTTAAGGATACGGGTGCATTTAAAACAAATTGACCACACCTGTAAATTTTTTTTGCCCTTACCTGCCTGATCAAATCAGCCACTCATTCATCCATTCCCATGAGAGATGTTTTAGCATTTTAAATCACTAAACAGCTTCATAGAACCTTTTGCTTCCAGAAAAGTGTCCATGTAGTAAACATTTTCTTCAAGAGAATAAACACACACACACACACACACACACACACACAAAAATATACACCTTCTGGGGACACAACAGTTTTTTTTTTAACACATAAAAAAAACCCCAAAACAAACAAAAAACCCAAAAACAAACTCATAAACAAAAAGACACCCCCCGAACAAACAAAAAACCCCCACACCACACACAGCTTAAGTGGTGTGATCTTAGTCTTGTGGAACAAGGTCACATTGAATGAAGTATAAAACCTCAAAGGAACCAGAATTTTCTAGTTTTTAATCAAGATAGAATTTATTTTTTTTTTTTAGCTCTGAAGAAGCATAAGTTCCCTGACTTCAACCTTTTCTTTTCTGTTACACAGTGATTAATCTTACTAAACATTGGAGAGTGATACATACATTTTCATGTTCCATACTGCTCAGATCAAGAACAACTGAGGCACGTGGTTTTTTGAGTTATTAAGATATGAAATACAGTTCAAATTGGATTAAAAAGCAATAACCCTTACAGTAATAAAAATTAAGCCCTGAAACTTTTGAAGTTGTGAAGAGCTTTTCATACTTAAAGAATCCTTCAAAACCCAAACCCAACACAAACTGAGGATTAAGCGTGTTTTGAAGTTCTAATATGACAGACTGATTATATTGGTACAAGGAAAAACTTCATTATTGTTACTAGGAACTCTTTTATGCTGGGAACCGTGAGCAAAACAGTACGACTTCTAAGATTATCTCAGTCATCCTTAATTCTTAACAATCTGCATTCCTAAAGTTTCTAAAGCTATATCCCTCTCGAGCCTTTGTTTATCATTATATTTGTGCCTCTTTCCATGTTTACAGATATTTCATTATAAAGAGCTAGGAAACATGTAGTTTTTTCAGAGAAAGAGTGGTTACTAATGAGTTTTCATCATTTTAATATCCAAACACAAGAATACAAGGAAGCCTCTCTAACTAATTTCCTAAAAATTGCTCATTTTCTTGGAGCATGCCTTGAGTCTCCTTCCATGTCCTCTGCAGACATGGGTGCACCTAATGTCTGAAGGCTAAATCCAGCCCCAACATTCTGCTATGCCACTGCCTCCCCCTTACGTATGGTGCAATATCATTCTAGCATCACTACTTAAATTAACATTCGTTAGGACATTTCCACACATTCTACAATCCTTTCAGAAATAACAGTTTGGATGTGCAACCTTCTCTTTTGGCCCTTTTAAATTCTGCAAATGACAATAAGAATATGTGTGCATTTTTCTACATTTCAGCCCATATTAAGCATGATGGCAGTTGTAATTCCATCTTTTAAAAGGATAATCTGTCCTGAACAGTGTAATCTCCCCATATATTAATAATATAAACAAACTACATTTCAGCAATATTTTCTAAAAGCCGATGGCTATAGAGGAAACTGCTTAAAAAAACTAAAAAATAACCAAATCAGTCTGATTAATTACTCAGCATTACCAGACATTTGATTCAGAAAAAAAAAAAAAAAACATAAATCAGTATCATATCATTTATCAGTACAAAATCAGTCTTGAATAACATGCATGGTGATAAAAAGGAAGGACTATAAAATATCAAATGTGTCAAAACATAAATACAATTCCATTATCTGCTACCCTCAAAAGCACTAAAACGCTGATAGCTAGGTGTCCCAATATTCAAACATCAAAAGTTTGGTGGTTCTTTTTTAGAGGTCAGAAGATCTCTACTTGCCCTGCCACATTTCCTGTTTCATGATCTTCTCTTGGGACATAGCTGTGGCAGTTTCTTTTCCTGGAGGCAAATGAAATACTTTGGTCTCTCAATCCAGCGTTCCTGTGCTATATGAGGTTTTCATATTACCATGCTTTTTTTGACAGAATCACTGTTGTGGAAGTCCTTTCTGTGTTCTGGATCACTCTCTTTATGAAGCTTCTCTATGGTTTTGCTGCTTTTTTTTCCCACTTTTTTTAAATTTATTTTTCGCTTTGTTTACGGAGAATGGCTCCATATCAAGGAAGGAAAAAAAACAAGACTGAAGCAAAGTATGCTTTATACTTCCACTTCAAAACCCACTCCTCTGAAGTGAGAGAAACAAGACAACCTTTTTTTTTTTTTCCCACTTGAACACTGTATGAGTATTATTTTTCCCTAGAAAGTATATCCATTTGTTCATTCCTCCAGCTTTTTAAGAGTTCTTCATGAATTGGTAAGACAGAAACACATGTCTAGCAAACATACCACTTGTGGTTGCTGTGTAAAGCTATTTCACTTTGCACATGTCCAAGCCTCTGGTCTCTTTGCTGAGATGTCACAATTAGTTCCTGGATGATTATTTCCTCTTGAAATAGATATGTAACTTATTTTAAAGGACTTGACTCTGTTTGTATCTTCTGGTTAGTAACAGCTGATTGCATTACTCAGTATCGCAGAGAAGCAGATTGTCTTTTCCCAAACACAGTCCTTCCCATTCCTGTGTCACAAGAAGTTTTTACCAGTCTCTTGATTATCTAGAGACTGTTATCTACAGTCATCCATTGTGATCTGTGATTTATGGTGAAACATTTTTATAACAGGTTGATTTTCTTTTTGGTATTATTTAGATATCTTCTTATGCAATAGGCTTGATGGCTGCTTCAATGTCCATAAAGAAGATTTTAATTCTAATGGTTGGTAGCAATAGCTGTTAGTCAAGATATCTTGGAACTTCATGGTATGTCCAAGGATGTTATGCAACATGAAAAGATCCATTCTTCATTTTACTGTCATATACAATTTCTCTCATATCAAGAGGAGAATAATGTATAAAGTGCAATATTAATTTCTCTTTACTCTCAAAGTCGCAGTCAGGTAATTCTGCTCACCAGTGTGTTGTAACATGCAGCCTTGCAGAAGTGAAAACATAGGTTAGCAGGTTGTTATGGCTATAAAGCGTGAAGAATTGTGGAGGCAGGGGTGACATTTCTCAGCTACAGCCTAACTCAAAGGCAGAAACTTCAGCTTCTGTAAATGAATTTAGTAATCCTACTTAGCTGCAGTTAGCATTCTGACAGTCAGATATTCTTGGTTTACCTTCCTAAACGCATTATCTTCTTACTGAGGGAGGTACAGAAGGTAATCCATAATAGAGGAAGACTGTAACAGCTACTAGTACCAAGTGAGCCCTTAATTTTGCTCTTTCTCAGGCTTCAGCAGGCTCTGTATATGGCATACAAAACAATACAATGAAATCTGAATTTGGGGAACACAATGCAGATTAGAAGTCCAGTCTTCCCATAGGGCCACTTCTAATTTTCCTGTTCCTTAAGGTAGTTTTGAACATCTGACCATCTACCTTTCACATGTACCACATAAATGGTCATGCTGCCATGGTTTTTAAATGAAAGAGAACTTCAGGCTGTCCTTTATGAAGACAATGTGCTCTAATAAGAATTCTCAAAAAATCCTCAGGAAATTGGCATTTTAACAACTAACATTGCCTGTCTGTAATTTACTTGTTATTTAACAGCCAAGTACATATTACTTCTTGTGAGTTAAATGCATTCTCAGTTTTGTCCCTCTACTCAGCAATTTTCTTTGCAGCAATTTTCTCTTCCTTTTCTTTCCACAGAACCTGATTTTCTGATCCAGAGGTGGTGGTATCTCCCTTCGGAGCAGTTCTTTGGAGGTCCTCATTCCACAGCACCTGATGGACAAATCTTTTTCCCCACTCTGAAAGGGTTTCATAAGCGTCTCCAGAAAACATATGATCCTTGGCCAGACTTTTCTTCCCAGATGTGCTCCTTTTATGTGTTTGGACAACTAACTTTAATATGCTAATTTCTGTATTTATGGCCTAATTTCATCAACTGTGGCACTTAGTTCATTTATCTCATTCATAAAAGAAATTAAATTTTGAGACACCTTTTCCCCTGAGAAAAACTCCCACTGCTTCAGTTACTGATATGACTTCAGCACAGAGTGATTTCAAAGGACACCACTTTCTTGACTCCACTTTGTTCTCCATCTTCTGTTATTATTCTACTTTGTATCTTTCGAATGTGTTTACATCAAGTTGCTAAAATTATTTTTCATCAGTGAATTAACACTATATTTTTGTAATCCCAACAGCACCAAACAAAACGTAGTTGATACAAACAGAAGAATGCACATGAGGTGAGAATATACTTCTCAAACAAATTGCATTTACTGTTTCCATTCAGGACTTTTAATTAATAAATCCTGAGGTGGTTCTTTTGGCTCTTGTTCTGTTCTTGATAGCTCTCTGTAAAGTTCATTATCAGGAAAAAGATGTAAATGAGACCTCAAGATACACATCGCTTTTGGCAGACCAAGCTCCATTTGCTCTTCCAAGTTACTCCCAAGACTCAATTCTGGGCAAAACACTGTGATTGCACCTTCCATTATCTCTTCTTCAGTGTACCTTTTGCAAATCCCATTTTTGATTTGATGAGCTGAACGGATAATGTTTACTCTGTCCTCGTGATAGGTAGTGCCAATCCCTGCAGCAGTTTGCTTATTTTTGTAAATTAATCCCATTTTTCACAGTGGTAACGATATTTTTAGAGGGGCTGGGCCACCTCCTTTGTTTCAGAAGCTGCATTAAAAGAAGGTTTAAATATTTTCAGTTTACCATTTCTAAAGTAGCTCCAGCTTACTTTTACTCCTGCTTCTGTCTACTCCCCCTCACATACACCATTTGGTATTTTAACCCCAGAAAGGTAAGCAATTCCCGATCTTCCAACTTTTACCAGTGTTCATTATTTAAGTGGCTTGCTTGCATATTCAATCAAAGCCAACTGTTTTTTTCTGAAGCTTGTTCTCAAAACACCCAGACACACTGGCATATCTTGGGCACTAATTGCTTAGCTTAAATGAAAGTCTTCCAGCTTCCACATGAAATACCTCTGGTCTCCCTCCCTCTGTACAACAGCCTTCCCTGCTTGGACAGCATTAGAGACCGTAAAGAGAGGCAAGATCTCCAAAATCCATTATTTCACCTAAGTGATTTCCAGTTATTTTAAAACCAGGGTCAAATGAAATGAGAACACTGCACAGAGCTTCCATAGGCCCAGCACAGACTGACCTTCTTATCAACGTCACCACAAAATTTTCTGCATAACAGCTATCACCCTTTACCTCTAGTGACAGTCCTTAAAAAGATAAAATGTAAAAAGCCAAAAAGACCCTTCCACATAATGCCTGAAGGGCACTGAGTGTGTGGAGGCAAAGTGGTGCTAAGCCTGGTAAGTTAGGATGCATGCCTCACGTGGAAGTGGAAAGGTATTTTATGAGCTCCTGGAGTCACCCATGAAGGAGCTCCTGCTTATTTCCTGTACATGCAGGAGTAATTGCTTCTCATATTCCCTCTCATATGATCTTTATGTTCATGACTCCATATGAAATGATGCCTCTGGTCTTCCATTGCCTTCCTTCATGACAGGCAGTCTCCCACAAGAGCAGCAAGCTTGCACGGGGCAGGAGGCCAGTCTTTGGCCCTGAGAGAAGGCTCTATGTGAAGCCATAAGTCCTATCCTTTCAAGAAACAGGAGCTGTTGCCTTCACAGAGGCAAGACAACACTTATCAGATAATCAATAACACAACAAACAGTGGCTCCTATCCCCTGCTGTGCACTGGTTCTGTTAAGTTAAAGTTATCAGGAGTCAGGAGTCATTGATCACATGGGAGCAAAGTAACTTAAACAACTGCCTGGCACACTCTTGCCTTTGGGCCAGGTGATGGCTCCTGAGCCAACCTCTCCCTCAGCCACAGTATGTCACTGCCCATAAAATACAAAAAGCAGTGACATAGCATCCTCCCCAGTCTAGACACTGGGTAGATACCACCCAGCACTCAATCACAAGTATTACACACACAATTTAGTCTCAGCAGTTTCTAAATGAAATGCTGAACCCTGCTGAAGTCCAGGAAACACACATGTTCCAGAGGAACAGCAACTAAAACAGAACTTGGATTCTTATATTTGAAAGGGCCCAATCAGCATTACAAAGACAAAATGAAAGCACAGACTTAAAGAAAATATTTTGCCCCACGCAGGACAAAGCCACCACCTGCATTTAGCCTTAGGACTGTTTGGTGAGAAAACCTAGGTAACAGCAATTCAATTTGTGGTCTGAAGAAGATGATAGAGAACAGGAGATGCATAAAGAAGTCACTTAAAAAGTTTAATATAGAAAGAAGACAAATCTCCCTCCTCAAGAAAACTGTTTGCAATAATTATATTTGGAGAACACCCTGCCCTAAACTCAGCAATATAAAGTCTCTGGTATTTCAGCCAGGGAAACAGAAAATCTATTTCTATAGTTTTTAGAAAATGATTAAGGTTTCTGTTCACACAGTCACAATTTTACCTTGTTCTTTGCATCTTACATTTCATCTTGGCTGATTTACATCTTCACAGAACTTAAATGACAGAAAATTTGAGACTCTGTCGATGTGGCAAAAGTATCTAGCCTTTTTCCTCAAAGAGAAATTATGGAAAATATGAAGTCATGCACTGGTTATTAATTTTAAAGGAAAATGCCACAAAGAGTTAACTCTGAAGGAACCAGGGACTGCATTGCTATCCTAGGGATTCTTCCTAAATCATGTTTATTTTCAACACAAGATGTGTTCCAAAGCCTCTAGTCTCTCTGTAAGATGGCAGACATGCCAGTGCACAGTTTGGTCGCAGCAGTGAATGTGGACAGCATTCTTTTTCCTAAGCAAGGCAACTCTAACTTCACTAAAATATTAATGTCAGCCCCAGTCAAAAATGTTACCATTACAATGGTATTGTTGCCACTAAAAATAAAGGAAGTTTTCAGCAGAAAAAAAAAAAAGAACTGTCAGGATCTAGTATTGTATTATATTTGTAAACACAGAAACTCTTTCAATCCTATTTTGCTATGCTTTCTTTAAAAGTTTTCATTTAAAAATAAACAACAACAGCAACAACAAACAAAACCAAAAAACACAACAAACCACACCCCACACCTTTGAAAGCTGATAATGTCCCAATGGGAAAATTAATGTAGTATCCAGGAATTCAGTAGCATTTCTTTCTAGATCTCACATAGATTAAGGTACAGAAGATGCAACAGAGGATGCGACTTTATAAGAATTCTAAGGTCAAATACATAAAAAAGAAGCTTCTGAAGTGGTTAAGGTACACTAGATACCATTATAGCATGACAATATTAGCGGAGTGTGTTAAAAAAACCCCGTATTTTGAAAACATTTACAGCTACTTCTCTTTGGAAATAATTCTCTGTGGTCACCTTTGAGTTAGGATAGCAGTACTTGGTCTGTAACATACAGAAACCATTAAAAAGCACCATACAGATTACTTTAGCAATTGTATTAATGTGTCATCACCAGGAGTATGTTGACAGCTCAATACAACATACACGCATTTTTCATTGATATCCTCTGCATGTCAGCTGAGATTTGTCCAATAACAATGAAAACAGTTTACATACCTGTTCACAGAAAATTTAGATTGTGAATCAATACATCTGTACGTATTTTCTCTCAAATCTCTATGTAATTTCTATGTGATGCATGAATAATCCCACTGGAACATAACTAAATTTATATCTCTTTAAAGTGCAGACAGAGTGGTGTGTCCAGCTGAGCGCTTGCACACATGTATGTATCTCGTTGGTGATCTGGATGCTTGTGAAAAGGTAGCATTGTTGCTTCCTGCAGTATTGTTATCCTGCCACTGTACACAGATCTTATTGTTTCAGCATATTGCTTTGCTTATTTATCCTGTCTACTTCAAGCTGCTTAATTCATACATTCATAAAATTATTTCAAGTTTGCTAAGATACCCACATCTAGAAGCCATTTGTTTTTTCAAGAGATGTATTTATTGCTATAAAAGCTCTGATATATTAATTCTCTAGCAATGCCCAGCATTACAAATTTAAATCCAAGTCATCTTCTACAGTACATATACTGTACAATTTGTCCTTCAGCGTATTTTAAGTATAAAAATTCTAGGTTTACTTCCTTTCAGCATGCCACAAATTATAGTTCTGAAGCCTATTAAAAAAAAAAAAAAAAAAAAAAAGCAGCTTCCTTAGAAGTGACTCATGGCAAGAAAATGTATAGATTTTAAATTCAAAGCCAGCATAAAAAAAATTCCCTACAGTAATGCAATTGTGAATGCTAATTGCATTCCAGTAAATTGCTTTACATTCATCAAACAACAATCAATGGGAGACACTGCTATCTTCTTTTATTGTAGTGATGCTGTTCTCAGCTATCTAGATAAGGTAGTGTCAGACAGTTATAATCTTCCCCCTTGCTATTTTCAAGAGCTTATAACTTCAGAATAAAAATTTATGCTGAAATTTAGCAACTCAGCCCAAGAGTCTTTCTTTTTAATTGAAAAATGTGATGAAGCATGTATCTTGGAGAGAGAAAAGAAGACTAAGATATTCCAATTCAAATATCTAAACTAAACTAATTCAGTCTATCATTAGACAACAGTAAGTTATTCTAGTCTCTAAATTTCAGAGGTGCTGCTCATCCAGAGCTCCTGTGAAAAGAGTAGCCTTCTATTCTAAATGCGCTTTTCTTTGTTTTATTTGAAAAGCAAGATCATAAGGTAAGCAATAGTAATTTGGAGGTTATATTTAGAGCTGCTGACCTTGTAAGAACATTAAGGTGTGTTACAATTTAGTGCCATTGTATATACATGTATTGTGTTCATGTTTTTTTACTGCCTGAAGTACAAGTTCTACACAGATAGCAATGTAGAGATTGGGCAACTGAGGCACTAACAGGGAGACTGGAGAGCATAGGTACCTGCAAACACCGACCAAAAAATATTCTGATTGCCTCAGAGTGGTAAACATGCAGGAAATATTTCACTTGCAGGAGGGAACTTTTTTCCCTTATTACTTGGATCTTCAAGACTCTCTTTGCCTCCATATAGTGAGAACACTACCTAGCAGAGTGCTGCTTTGGAAATACAAGACCACTGGACCATCTCTTCAGCTGTAGTATCTTCTGCATTTGAGCTAACAGCTCTGTATAAAGGAAAACCACTGTGCTTGGTTTCCATGTACCTTTTGCCCTCACTTTCCTCCTTATACCTAAACAAATTCTGTGGTTCACTGAGACTATTTTTTTTTCTTTTTCAACCAAGTGCTTGAACTCTATGTATCCATCCGCCCTCAAAACTTGCCATACTTCCTTGGGTAAATTTCTGCTGCTTTCCCTTTGGGACCAGCACAGCCCACAGAGTAGGACAGCTCAGCTAGGAGTGGGAAGACAGATTTCTTCCTTCTGGTGGCAGCCAGTCTTTGAGTCAGCTGAGTTCTGCATGAGCCAGATCAGTGTCTCATGAAACTCTTCCAGGAGAAGGGGTATTACACAGAGCTTATATTCCTCAGGAATGAGTCTCAAAATTCAGAGATTTTCTTTCAAATGCTATTTATACTCAACAGATTAAAACACAGCAGCTTGAGGGGCAAAACAGTAACAGTAGCTCAAGCAAGCCTATGGAGGGAATATAGGTTGGTACCTCAAATTCAGGGACGGTTCAAAACAATAAGGTGTGGTACCACAGATAGCAATGCTTACAGTTAAACACTTACACAGTAATAGCAGAGAAAGAATTGAAGAACCAAAAATGGGGATGAAAAAAACAAAAGCAAAACAAAACCAAACAAACACCAAACACCCCCTCCCCAAAACAAAACACACACAAAAAACCCCACACAATGCACAACAAACAAACAAAACCACACCAAAAAATCCCACTAAAAAAACAACAGCTTCTAAAATTTCAATTTCATAAAATCATAGAATGGTTTGGGCTGGAAAAGAACTTCAATGACCATCTAGACCAACTCCCTTGCCATGGGCATGAACATCTTCAACTAGATCAGCTTGCTCAAAGCCCCATCCAACCTGATGTTGTACACTTCCAATGATGGGGCATCCAAAACTTCCCTGGGCAACCAGCTCCAGGGTCTTACTACCTCATTGTAAAAAATTTCATCCTTACATCCAATCTAAACCTACCCTCCTTCAGTTTAAAACTATTGTCCCTTGTTCTGTCACTACAGACCTTGGTAAAAAGTCTCTCTCCATCTTTCTTATGAGACCTTGTTATATATTGAAAGGCTGTTTATATATTGGTTTATATATTCTTTAGCTGCCTTCTAAAACGAAAAAGAAAATTGCAAAGATCTAGAGTTGAAAGACCATACCATGCAGTTTGAGCACCCATTCTGCTCAAAATGATATTATACATCCTATTTTGAGCCACCATGAGCTTCTGAAAGGAAGTGCTCTTGCTCATACCATTTTTATACTTCCACCTGTCATCATTCTGTCCCAGTTTGTGTCCCAGTCTGATTCATGCTGCTAAATTAGAAGCAGTAATAGTGACCTGGAAAACTCAAGAATATGATTTTCTACAAAGTTCGTGAACTGAATTGGGCCCAGTAAAGCATATTGTAACATGGGGGAATAACCACTAGGTGTAAGATTGAGATAGTGGGACAAAGAAGCATCACCTACCCCCCTTTAGTAGCTTTGAATTGTTACATTAAATTGGTCTTAATGGGTAACATCCACTCTGGAGTAGATTCATTTGGTTTACCTGCTCTCATAAGCAAAATTACAAGGTGATTTAGCAAAACCTTTAAAGAGCATGCATTTATTTGACTTATATATATATATGACTAAAAATGTGTAATTTAATAATGCAGTTGCTTTCTAACAATTTCTTTTAGAACTTGGATAGCTTTAGATTATGAAAATTTACTGTTTGCATTTATTTATGGTGAGATTGTGGAAGCAGAATTGATAACTCTTAACTGAATTGAAAACTCCTAAGAAACTAGTATTAATGGGCAACACTTGTAAGACACTCTCTGTATTACTCCATAGAGTAAGAAAATTGATTTTTGTATACATAAATTTTTCTTCGGAATTTATGGTCCAATATTTTAAAACCTACGCTTCCACTGTTGGCTGCCAATTAGCTTTTTGCTCTGAATTTCATGACACTTTAAATTTTACAATATGCTTTTTATTAGCATAGATAATTAAGGTTTTCTGTCATTACATTTCTGTACAACTGATGTTTGCTGTTATAAAACATAATATTCATATTTCCATATGTCAACTTGTCAGATTTTGAAATATTCTACAAATCCATTGGGAGCCCATTCCTTTACAATGTAAAGCAGTGTTCCAGCTTTGCTCCTCAGGTTTCTGCCAGTTGGCATCAGTACATACTTCTAAGATCAATTGTATGTTGGTACAAATAACATGCAGATCTAGATGAACCAGTTAAAATAAAAAGTAGCACAGTAACTCCTTAAGCCCCTGTGTGCACCAAAAGACTAACTCCACTCCGCCTCTTCCACTGCCTCTGATGGGAACTATTGCTGATATGTAGTTACACTCAATGATTGACACCTAACAAAAATAAATTAGTAACAATAGTACTACTACACCAGTTTTCTAACCATATTTATAAAATGGTCAGTGACAGCAATTTAGTTCAATTTACAAAATAAGATGGTGCAATAGTACAGTTGAATACACCCTGGAATGCACATTACTCTATGGAAATTCTAATCTTGTCATCTGAGATTTAGCTGTTTTCTAACTACACATTTGTACCATAAACTCTCACTTTAATTACTTATAAACAAACAAACAAATAAATAAATAAATAGGTATTCTAACTCCCCCATCATTTATTTGCTCATTTCCACATGAGTCATTTTGAACCTCAGCATTCACACTACTAAAACAAATGCACAACTCCCAAAACACAGGCCTGAAATTACTTCCTGTGCACATCCTCACAAAGAAATAGTCTGGAACTCAAAATACTCAAACCAAACAAAAAGTTTCATATAACCTTAGCACTAATATAATGTTTAAAATTACTAGATGCTAAGCATACTACCCCTTTAGTCTGGAAAAATATTTAAGAGTATGCTGCACTTAAAGTATGCAAGTGCTCTCACTGAGGTTAATAGCATTCTAAAAATACCACTGGTTGCAGGCTGCAGTAGTTAAACCTCATGCAAAACCCCCGCTGTCCACTGCAGGTCATTCATTTCCTACTATAGCACTATGGGGACCCATTTACAAAACTGCGGTGCACTGTTAAGCTGCAAAGCTCCCTTTCTGCATCAGATATCCAGGCTTAAAACTCCCACAGAATCCACTGCTTCATGTTACAGAGCATTATTTACAAATTTTGGCCTTGTTGATAGAAAGAAAGGAGGAGAGTTATGTAAGTGCAGGTGCAAAGGAGGTTCTTGTAATGAATGTACCATGTAAATTTGTTTTCATAGAACTGATTCAGTGAGAGTGGTACCAGTAACTCGGAGCATTGCTTGTTCATGATCCTCTTTTACAGAGCTCACCCGTGTATTCTAGGAAGTATCAAAAGGACCAGTTTCAGAACTGTATGGGTAAATGTATATCATCCCTCAGTCATGTAATTGTGTTGGAGACCATAGGTGCATGTGGACTGGAAGGTGAAGAAGTATTTGTGCTTGTGTATCTCCTTCTGTCTAGAGGTCCTTTCCACAGCTCAGAACTCTGCAGGAAGAAATCTGCCCAGCACACCTAATTTATTTCATCAGCAGGCACAGATGAACCAGCTCAGCTAATTTTAAACTGTAGAGCTCTAAGGGTGGTAAAAGTTCAGCATCAACCCACAGTGCGGTAGTATTGTCTGCAGTGAATTCAGCTGAATTTGGAACATGGAACCTGTACCCACATTGATTTCCAAGGCTTTTTAAAGGTGAAATGTGACAAATCCAGGTAATTTAAAAGTTACCTCTAACTGCCATAGAGCATGGCCCTGGCCATCCCTCACTATCACCCACATGAAATGCTGATATAGAAGAGACTCATTTAAAAGAAGGCTGAATTTAAAGAAGAAACTAACAATCTCCTTTAAAAACTGGGTAGGTATCAGCAGGCTAGATTAGGGTGCTGTGGCATTGAAGAGATCACCTCAAAGCAAATACAATAATTTAAACTTGTTTTGGCACAGACCTAGAGGTGGGAAGGAGGAGCAAGAGTATCACAGTGATCACCAGCATGAGTAATGCCAGAGCTGCTCTCACGCATTTTGCATTTCAAGGTTCTGACGTGACTACACAGCATGTGCTCAGGTCGTGACGTGGGGCTGGCAGAAAACCGCCTGCCACCAGGTGCTCCCAGGACTGGGATCCAGTCTAAGAGAGCTTCCAACAGGGCACAGGCCTTTACAGGGTATCACAACACCCAGCTTCTGGCATCTTCTTTGGGTATGTCATATGAACAACTGATCTTTTGCTCAAGCCCACATAAGTATCTAGATGTAAGTATACTGCATATGTCCAGACCGATGAACATTTATGATATCTTTTCTCTGACTTCTGTTGGGGTTTTCATGTGAAGTCCAGTAGGATAACAGCTATCCACCTCAATCAATGCTCCTTTCACATTGGTTACTTTGTGAGCGGTATAGTCTTAATTTTCTTCTCTGGGCTACAGGGCTCACTTGTAACTTTTCTTTCACCAGCCATTAATAAACATTTTTGGTAGCCATTCCTGCCACTGTGTTCTTGGTTCATATCTTAAGAAAAGCCTTGTTAGTATTTATGTATTCTTCCTTCAGCGCATGTTCTTAGCACATTGTTTATCTCAGAAAATTACTCTTCCATTCTTCTGTAATTTAATGGCACATAGTCTAAGAATATGTACTGATGAAAATGTCCTCCTTTTTTTTTTTCCCTCTCCCTAGAGTTCCAACTGAACGACCACTGGCAGCCTTAATACCCTGTACACAATATTCCAATGTCCATCTTCTGGTCACCACTCCCCAGACTATCACTCTGAAAGTAACACTGAAGCAATTCTATGATCTAGGCAAAACAAGGCAGTCACAACACAGTCTCCTAGCAGGGAAAATTCTCAAACATTGGAATGAGAAGGGATATTGACTTTTCCAGCAGGAAAGCCATGAACTGTGCAGAGTCAGTGAAAGGCAGACTTCATACCTTTCTTGTGGTCCCTGCAGAACAAGGTTACTGTGGGAAACAGGGATAGTTGGCACTACTTCTGACTTAACAGTTCTGTTGTTTTCTGGCTCAGCTGAGTGGATGGAGGCCAGAGCTCTCCATACACCACCTTTTATGAATAGTAAATTTAAAATGATTTATAAATTAATGCACTCCTTCCCTCCTCACACACTGTAAATAATTGCAGCTTTTGACTCATCTGTGTGAGAGATGAATAAAAGCTAGAGAGGGTTTGATGCTAGAGGAAAATAAGCCAAGTGGGTGATGATAAAAGCCAAAAGGAGAGAACATTATCAGGCCAGGTCTGTTGATTAGCAGAAGAAAGGCAGACCTCTGAAGAATAATTCTCCATGCAGTGAAAGGATGTCATCTGGTGGGAGCTGGGTGCTGAGATGTACAAACATAGCAGTGATGTCTGTGTGCTCTGCTCCTCCACCTCCCAGATGCAGTTCCCCACCCCCCTGACACCCCCTCCCTCTGCCCAGGGCTGCCAGCTCCCATCCTGGGCACAGAGGAACTGGTGCAGCTCAGGAGGAGCGGAGGCCTGACCAGTACACGCATCTGACCAAATGTGCTCAGAAAGCCCTTGTCCTGAAACTGCCTGGTGCCTCATTTGCCACATCAGCTGAAGACAGTGCCAGGATGAGATGCCTACATTTAATATCATGACTAACTTCTGGAGAAAAGAGAAAACAGGTTATGCTTCCTCTCACTTCAAACTCACTAGATGTCCAGCTCAATATGAAAACGAAGCAATATACACCATATTGTATGTATGTGTGTAAGTATAAATAAATGCCAAGAAATATATAATTATTCTCAGTGCTAAAATTCTAAGCTTTGCAAATATAATTACAGTAGCCAAGTCAAGTAGAATATCTTAAAAAAAAAAAAAAGCTTTGATGAATCTCATTAACCTGTATGTTGTTACTTCTACAACCAAATTTTGCAATTAGCATGTCAATGTTTTACGTGAAATTATAATGTAGCACTGCTTTTAGAGAAACAGTACTAAAATAATTCAGAATGTGAAGACATATCTGAGATTATATAATCAACACCTGATCACCTTGTTTCCTAGCAAAGCTGTGTTATTGCAGAGAAATTAAAGCACAAGCCTCCATTTTGATATCTGTCCACAAAAGCACAATGGTTATGGGCCTTCACTCTCAGTGAAGCAGTAGTTAATTAAAAAGAGTCCCCAAAGCCGCACAGAGTAATGCTGCAAACAGAAACAGAATGCAGACAAAAAGAGATGAGGGAAAAAAAAAAAAAAGAGCGCAGTTTTGGGGGCCTGATCTGGGGTTTTTGTAAAAAGAGTAAAAAAAAAAAAATTAAAAAAAGTATACACACACAACCAACCAAAAAAAGCACAACACCACAGAATTTGAAATTTAAAACCCTGTTATGCTCCAGTGCTTCTATCTTTGTGACAAAATGATATAAAGAAGAGGGGCTGGCCAGTTCATAAGATGTCAATTGGAGATACAACAAGAGATTAAAAGTTGCAAAAAGCTGCTGCAGGCAAGAGAATTAATTCTTTTTCAAGTCCACTATGGATAGGACAAGTAGCAAAGGGGTGTTTACTTGCTGTGAGGGAGTTTTCAGTGACCTGGACGTATGATAATACACATACCTATAGGTGCATGTATGCATGCCCTACTGATGAACACACTGAATTACTTTAACAGATCACCTGCAAATGTTATATACTCTCCATCATCAGAGACTTTAAAGATCTTGCAAGTAACATGGATGAAGATAATATGCTTTCCAGGGACAGAATGATTTACTAGATGGGCTTTACTCCCCTTTTTCTATGACTTTATACAGCTAAAAATCTCTTTCTGTTTGGAATGGTACAGCTTTCCCATTTGCAGCAATGCAACAGATGACAAAGGAAACAGCTCAATGGAGAATCAAGACTTTGTACAAAGCATAAAGGGATGCAGATATCCCAAGCAGTTTGCAATGCTTTGCTTACTGCATCTATCAGTGAGAAGAAACGGTTAATGACATAAAACTTTACCTTAGGTCACAAGGGAAGCCCTAACTTTATTTCTGGAGCAGCAGAAAGAGAGTGTATTAGAAGGCAGGCTCTCAGCTAACCCCTATGCATAAAAAAGGACTGAAGAAAGGAAAGGGGAAAGGAAAGGGGAAAGGAAAGGGGAAAGGAAAGGGGAAAGGAAAGGGGAAAGGAAAGGGGAAAGGAAAGGGGAAAGGAAAGGGGAAAGGAAAGGGGAAAGGAAAGGGGAAAGGAAAGGGGAAAGGAAAGGGGTAGGGGAGAATTAACACAACAGTCATTCATGAGACTATTATAAAGCAAGCAGAAAAGTTAATATGGAAATTATTTAGTGTCACTTGGACAATATACGATCAAAGGAGAAACTGCTGCTTCCAAGCAAGCACAGGAATTATTAAAGCCCTAGATGCACATTCAGACAAAAGCTCATTTAAACAATTAACAAGAATAAAAAGTACATAGGGAAAAATTCTTTGTAAGACCTTTAATTCCCCATCTCCAAACAGACAGCACTACTTTAAACAGGAAAATAATTTTTGATAGTTTAAGTATCACATAATCAACAGGAAAGAAAAAAGCCACAAAGAATAACAATGACTTTATCACTAGATGGTGACTAGGGATGAACTGAAAAGGGTTCCCATAAGATTAGCACTAAAATCTGAGATGTCTCAGGCAATATCAAGAGCTTGTCCATGATTTATTTTTACAAGACTGCTACATTCCTCACTTGCCTAATAAAAGCAGCTTCTTCAGTGTAATGGCAGCAAAGGCAGAGAGCCTTCACCATGAAAAAAAGAAGAAAAACAAAAAAACAATTTCCAAAGGATTTTCTTTTTTCCTTTAGTAGGGTTTGGAAGTGATACAAAAAAGCCTCCAACTTTTAAATTAGTGAAAACACACTATGCTAGAAAATTGGAAGGCAATAAACTTTAGCTCCTATTGCAATTACTACTACACACTATACACATAAAAACTGTCTGTTCCTTGAAACTAAGAATAAAAATGCACCTTGGAACATTATTGCTAAATAGAACCTTAACATCAATTTTGTCTAAAGACTTTTTGATTCAAGAAGAATCTCTACAACTTTCCTGTTATAATAAAGAGACCCATAGTTTATAACTCTGAAATTCTCTAACAGACTAAAGCCCATTAATCAAAATGCTATTTTGATGGGCTGTGCAAATAAACAGAAATACAGCTATGCTTAGTATGGCTATGGTGCATGAAAACCTGCTCCCAGAACAGCTGGAATGAAGTATTATTCATTTACAGTTTCTAATCACATTCAGCATCTAGAATGGAAATCTGATGTTTGTTAATTGCTTTGAGTATCTTATTTCATTTTTCAAAACCCTGTAACACAACATTGAAATTATTGGCACCATTTCATATCTACAGAATTTTTTCAAAGTGAAATTTTTATTAGCACATACTTTGTACAGGAAAAATATACCTTAGAAAAAAGGATACAAGGATGACTTTAAAATATGCTCAGTCACAAGTTTTCATCTTTTTTTTTAAAGAAGTAAAAAGGCAAACCCTATGGGTAAAATTCACCCTGTTTCTGATGCATAAAAGCAGACAGGCAAGAGCAGAAGTATGGTTCCTCTGTGCAGGAAGGGAGGATTAGTCTCCCGGGGCTCCTGCAGGTCAACGTGTACAATGATTTGGGGGTAAGCTCAGGTCTGGATCACCAGATCTCAACAGGCATGTTTCAAGGATAAATTCATTTATGTGTCTGAGGTCTCAGATGTAAACATGAGAAACTCTAATTACCTTAAGAGGTAAACAGCAGGAGCCCAAGTCCTGGTGGGAATAGCTGGGGCACTGGCTTCTGTTAACCATGCAGGCAAGCTTAAGATCTCCAAAGGAAAAATTTGATTTCTAAATTCTTTCTAGAACACAAATATTGCTCATGTAAAACAAGCAATATTTATTTTAACATCTGCAGACCACAGCTGCAGAAACTAGACCTGATCCCTCTCATGGGAAGTTATGAATTTTTTTGTAAGTACAGAATTGCTTTAACTTCTGCTCTCCCTGACAGAAATTATTGCAGTAGGTATTGATCATACTCACTTTATACATTCATACATTTTCTTAGTGCAGCTAGGATATACTGACCTTAAACTAATCTGAAGAGTGTAAGTTTTATAGTTCCATTAAGAAAGAACTTAACTTTCCTCCTATTAAAATTATGTTTGTTTGGTGGTTTTTTTTTTTCCTAACACTTTCAGAAACACTGAAGTAAGGTTTAAAGTAGATTATCTCCTAGATCAACTGTTAATATCTTTCCTTAAAAAAAAAAAAAAAAAAAAGTGCAGTATGTGGAATATTGTGATAATTTAAGCAAGCCAGAAGACCGTCATCAGGGGCTGATTTTTATTGCATCTACATACTTCATTCCTTGTGCTCAATTATTTTGAAACACTGGTGAATCATCACCAGTAAGCTACAGCCTTAAACTGGTTAACATATTCTCATTTTAAGACTTCAGTGTCTGTTTGCACTTCACTTTCGCTAGCTGAAACACCTAAGAGCAAGAAAGTATGTCTTTCTTTACGTTCCTCTGTGGAAAAGACTGAGCCAGATCAACGATTTGGCTGCTCCAGAGTATAATGAGCAAGTAAGAAAATACAGACACTGCTGAGCTACTAGCCAGCAACTGTCTTTGCCTTCCTGCTTCTAATGTCCTTAAAGAAACACATGTTCTTTTGTCTGTGTGCTTATGCCCTCTTCCTTTCCATTTGTCTGCTAAAGCTCATGATTTCTCCTGTGACTTTTACTTAGAATGAGCATATCATTCTGTAACAGTTTGGACTGATTTGAAAATAACCTCTGCTCCTTAAATGGTGATGAAATTACAGCTACAAAAGCTGTCCTGCTGTTTAATTTTATCATTTAATATAACCAGTGCTTGTCTGCATGACAAAGTTGTAGTAGAAAAGTGAGTTTCAGGTTCTGTAGAGTATCTATGCACTTCCTTTTGTGAACACTTGCATATTATGATTTTCTTTTTGGTTTTAAAAATGATTTAAGATGTATGTCTATGCAGGCTTGTAACAATTAATAAATCAGGTCAGTATATGGAATTAACTCATATACATAGTACCAGGTTAATAGGCTTAAAATAATTTTTTATCTTCACAAGTACTATCTACTTTGTATTTTCTTTCCCAGAAATATTTGTATCAACTGACATGCAAAGTCAAAATAGTATAAACAAATAAAAAGACACAGCAGTTTCTCCTATATATTTAATGACTGCCTTCCATCTTGCAATGCCTGCCCTGACCCACTTTATCTGAAGCCTGGACTCCTGGCTCTCACCCCCTAACACTCATATTTTCTCCAGATCTACATGTTCTTACAAAATGCTGAAAGCTTTTCTTCACTGACCAAAACTTTTCATCTGATTATTTTATTATTTGTTGGATTTCCTCCATTTCTTACCAATATGCTGTGGGCCATGGCTGCCCTTATCTCTTGCTCGTCCTTACTTTAAGTGAAACTTTGCAATTAACATCAGTAAAAAGGAGATCAAAGTCAGATACCATTTTCATAGAACAATCTTTTTTTATCTAAAGTATTCCTTCAACAGATTAATATTTTCTAAGAAAAAAACTTGAAACAGTAACTCAAGATGGCTGTTCTTTGTTTTATTCTTAATATACAATGATACAATCTGAAACAGATCTGAATATTCTTGATAACAAATAACGCTCTTTTTCACATTTTTAGTATTCAAAGGCTCGCTCTCATGACAATTCGTAGTCCATCTCATACTCGGCACCACATCTAATCATCTAGCTTAGAAATGTATTAATCATGCAGCAGTGGATAGATATCACTTAAGGATCATTCACGTCACATTTTTAAGGTCTACTTTAGAACAACTAATTACAATCACACAAGGATCAAACTAAAATAAGAATAGTAGGTGCATCCATTTTTCAATTTTTGATCGATGTTTCCTACAGAAACTTCTTGCCGTAGCATCCACAGGAAGTTCCTACTTAATTCTAGAGACAAAGTGATCCAAGACGTGGCCACATCTCCCTCCCACAGTGCAGAACTCTCTCCCTAAAGAAATTACGTTTTTCGGCTTAGTTCCCTAAACCAATCTGAATCTCACAAACAACTTAAGCACGTTAACCAAACTTAAGTACCCATCTAGTTTCCCTGATGCAAGTGATTTGATACCTAAAATGTGAGATGATGGGGCTGCTAGGTGTTCAAAGCTGCACACAAACTTAAGTGCTGCAGTGGACTGAGGCCAGGCAGCTTATCTCCTGCAGAGCTTAAAGGGTCTGTATTCTGCTTGGAAATCTGCCTTTTACACATTTACTCACAGAAGTTTATCAGTCATATTATTCAATTATGAAATATTTGAAGCACTTGAAAGAAAAACCACTACATAATATTACAGTACCTGGAGACAACAAGCTATTCCAGTCTATCACGTAAGCCTTCTTTTGGAAAGCACATGATGCATATTAAAAGTCTCTGCAAAGAGATAATAATAATCTTGCAGAAATGGGCCTACATTACTCAGACTAATGCATTTCTCCCCTCAGACAACCTTTACACAAATACTGTACTTTTTACATACTGTCTCTAGGCAATGGTGCAACACTTCTGCCCTATTTAGCACTATTTCTTTAAATCATTTTCAATTTAAAAAAAAAAAAAAAAACACACATACAAAATACTCTTTTTTTTTTTTTTTTTGGCAACCTATATCTAGTGTTACCAATCTTGCATCTTGACAGTAGATCCATGCAAGTTTAGTCTGCCTCTTTGAGTAGTGGATATAAAATGTCATAAGTAAAATTGCATTAAGTGCCAAAAAACCTTTAATATCTTGGCAACCAAAGTCAGTTCAGAGTAACTCAGGAAAAACTGCTTGTCTTTAATTGATGGCCTATGGTCTGAAGTGAACTATAAATAGTGAGAAAAATCAGATTATTGAACACTTCAGCTTTGAGTCTGACCATATGAAACAGATTGATCTTACAGAAATATCTTAGGCTGAATTCTTCTCATTTTGCCATGTCATATTCTAAGCCTTCATAATATGTAGGCCATACTCTGGGAAAATATAAATTCATGGATCTTCTGTAGACTTCAGAAAGGTTCTTCACAGTTCTTCCATTGGATAATCAGGTCTTAACATCTTTTTCTTTTGAACAAGATTTTTAATAAGACTTAATCAAGCTGAAGTTTCCTATATGGGAAAAAAAGTCTCATCAATATTTATTTTCTAGTCTTTTTTTTTCTGAGAACTCACACTTCAAATAGAATTTAGACAAGTAAATTCAGTAAATTGTATCACCCCATTTGATACTGAAACTTTAGGACTGGAGTACTTGGAACCTCCAAACCTATTGCTTGAAAACACACTGTTACATAGCAGTCTGGTTGAGTTTAATAGCCTTTTGCCAATCTAGAGTAATCACGCACTTGGTGTAATTAGCAACCTTTATACAGGTAGATGATATTGCTAAAAAAATTGCAGCAAATGTTAAAATGCCCTGACTGGGTACACTGCAATGTATGTGAGACATTTTAGTGAAGTAGTATATGTATGTCAATATTATCAAATAACTTCAGCCCTACTGAAATAAAAGTGTGATCCTACTGGAAAGCACTTTGTATCCCTACATTGGGATCCACAATTGCACAGAAGCTTTATATATATAGTTGCTGCTCTTTCAGAGAAAAAGGCAGATTAACAGCTATAAGCAACATATAAGTAATAAAGGATAGAAGTTAAAACCAAAATCATACAACCAGATGGGAAGACAAAAACCAAAATCGTACAACCAGATGGGAAAACAAAAACCAAACATGCAAGGAAGTGCAGGAGAACTTTTCGTAATTTCAGATATTTAGTAAGAAATTCATGACTAATAAATGTGCTGTGTTGTTTGGATTTCTTTCTTTATACATGTATGGGCTCCACCCTTGTGAAACTCACCTTTTACATATTTATAAACATTGATGAGGTCACCCCTCAGTCTCCTCCAAGCTAAACAGACCCAGCTCCCTCAGCGTTTCCTCATGAAGGAGATGCTCCACTCCCTTAATCATTTTCATGGCTCTGTGCTGGACTCTCTCCAGCAGTTCCCTGTCCTTCTTGAACTGAGGGACCCAGAACTGGACACAATATTCCGGATGTGGTCTCACCAGGGCAAAGTAGAGGGAGAGAAAAACCTCTCTCAACCTACTAACCACCCCCATTCTCATACACCCCAGGATGCCATTTGCCTTCCTGGCCACCAGGGCACAGTGCTGGCTCATGGTCATCCTGTTGTCCACCAGGACCCCCCAGGTCCCTTTCCCCTACACTGCTCTCTGATAGGTCATTCCCCAATTTATACTGGAACCTGGGGTTGTTCCTGTCCAGATGCAAGACTCTACACTTGGTCTTGTTATATTTCATTACATTTTTCTCAGCGCCCAACTCTCCAGCCTGTCCAGGTCCCGCTGGATGGCAGCACAGCCTTCTGGTGTGTCAGCCACTCCTCCCAGCTTCATGTCATCAGCAAACTTGCTGACAGTGCACTTTATTCCCTCATCCAAGTCACTGATGAATATATTGAATAGTACTGGTCCCAGCACCGACTCTTGAGGGACTCCACTAGATACAGGCCTCCAACTAGACTGTGTCCCACTGGCCACAACTGACCACTCCATTGTCCTGACTTCCTCTGGGGCCTCAAGGATACAAGGCTCCTCAGGACAGCCTCTGGCAGTGTAGACAGAGACAAAAAAGGCATTCAGTAACTCTGCCTTCTCTGTATCTTCTGTCACCAGGGCACCCACCTCGTTCATCACTGGGTCTACAGTGGGTCTAATGTTAGTTTTATCTGCCATGTATTTGAAGAAACTCTCTTGTTCTTGACCCCTCTCACAAGGTTTGCTTCTAAGGAGGCCTTAGCTTCCCTAGTTGCCTCCCTACATCCTCTGACAACAGCCTTATATTCTCCCCAAGTGGACAGCCCCTCCTTCCATGATCTGTAAACTCTCCTCTTCCACTTGAGTTTGCCCAGCAGTTCCCTGTTTAACCACACAGGTCTCCTGGCTCCCTTCCTTGACTTCCTATGCGTTAGGATGCTCTGATCTTGAGCTTGGAAGAAGTAGTCCTCGAATGCTAACCAACTATCTTGGGTCCCTTTACTTTCATGTACCCTTTCCCATGGGATTTCCCCTAGCAATTGCTTGAAAAGGGCCAAAGTTGGCCCTACTGAAGTTAAGGGTTGCAATCATGATTGGTATTCTGTTCCTGCCATGAGGTCCTGAACTTCACCATTTCATGGTCACTGCAGCCAAGGTAGCCCTCAATCTTTACCACTTCAACGAGACCCTCCTTGTTAGTGACAATAAGATCCAGCAGTGCTCCTTTTCTAGTTGGCTCATCCACCATTTGCATCAGGAAGTTATCATCAATGCAATAGAGAAACCCCCTGGACTATGGCTGGCTGGCTGAGTAGTCCTTCCAGCACACATCAGGGAAGATAAAATGTCCCACAAAAATCAGGGCCTATAATTGTGAGGCTGCTCTCAGCTACCTGTAGAAGACCTCATCAAGTTCCTCATTCTGATCTGGTGTCCTGTAACAGACACCCACAACGTATCACCCCTGCCAGCCTGCCCCTTAATTCTCACCCACAGACTCTCAACTCACTCCTCATCTACCCCTGGACAGTACTCAACACATTGTAGTTGCTCTCTCAT
The DNA here is from genome assembly GCF_037038585.1 of Patagioenas fasciata. Classification (NCBI taxonomy): domain Eukaryota; kingdom Metazoa; phylum Chordata; class Aves; order Columbiformes; family Columbidae; genus Patagioenas; species Patagioenas fasciata. The sequence goes on from NC_092522.1 coordinate 71,389,516, forward strand.
GCAAAGAGCAGCTCTACCACCTTGCCTTGCTGGTCTCTTTCCTGAGAAGGACGTAGCCATCCATGATCACATTCCAGTCATGTGAGCTGTCCCCCTATGTCTCTATAATTGCCACCAAATCATCATCTTAGATCATTAGCTAAGCCTTAAATTGAACTGAGTTGTGCCAATTTATACTAGTTGAGTATTTGGCCATCCAGAATCGAGGCAGACATAAAAGCAGAGCACCAGGTCAGACATTCCTTCCTTTAAGACTCAACAATTCTTATGTCTGAGGCCAGGACTAATCAAACATGTGATGCCTTAGTGAGCCTGGGTTTATTTCTGAATTATCACCATGCTGATGATGGTTTGTGGCACAAAGAATAATCCTGATCAGTGTAGCCAATGCTGAACACATCCATTTTTAAGAAAGATGAATCTGGAAGTCTTCCCAGATTATACATCTGCCTCTCTAATTCACACTTACTCAGAATGTACACGCTTCTCTCTATGACATATTTGTGGGTGAGATCAGAGCAGCTTGCTAAAAAATACTAGTTAAAATGCTGATTGCGTGTTGGATATTGTACATACAACTATAATTGGGAACACGTTGATTTATCTGCATAAAATGTCATCTACCAGTTGTTTAACTTAGGGCAGCTAGAAATTGATTTGATTTAGAGAGAAATACATAGGAAGACATTTTCTTCTTGGCTTTAACTCCTTCTCTTCCTGTTTTCCTTTCATTACACTCCAGTTCTGAGGCCTCTCCTTTTTAAAAAGCAAGCAAAAATTCCAGTAGGGAAGAGTTTGCTATGTTTCAGAGGGGCTAATGGCAATGATTCAGTAATTGAGCCATTCATACAACATAATTCATATTCATAATCAGCCAGCCAGGTTCCCAGGATCTAAAGCATCAGTCCTATTCTAGCACTAGGCATTTCCCCAGACATATTCTGAGAAGGCTGACTACACTGTTTTGAACCAGTGTTCAAGCATTTTAGGCACTAAAAGCTAATGAAATATTAGGAACAGGTATATTCCTAAAGCCCAATTTCCTCAGTTGTTTGTGTGTGTTCATGTATGTGTGGTGGTACAGAGCAAGATTTTTAATTTTTCTGTCTAGCTGGCTTCTTAGTATTGTGGGGTTTGGGGGTTTTATTTGTTTGGTTTGTTTTGTTGGTTGTTTTTTTTTTTTTTTCTTCATACACCATCTGTGTCCTGAAAATTTGATCTCACACTTTTACACAAGGAAATAGCATAAAACCTGTTTAAGTAGATGATGAATACATGGATTCAAGTGCTTCTTATTTATACAAACAGCAAGACTGTAGACACAAGAAAAACATAGGCCCATAACAGACCAATGTTCTTTCTCACATCGCCATATCAATGCTTGGTCAGTATCTGGCACAGCCATTCCCACATTCTTTGAAAAGCCCTGTGCAAGAACAATGGAAAACCACCTTAGAAAGGGAAGTACAGCCAGGAAAAGGAAGGAAATAATCATAACGTTGTGTGAAGCCAGTCCAGCTTCAAGTACCAGCTCAACACATTTTTTGAGGGATCTCTACATTTCATATAGACATACTACACCTTGAAATAAATCATTACAGCAGACTGAAACGTCCTTTATTTTTTCCATGCAAATTTTTTTTTTTTTTTAATTTTTTTTTTTTTATGGACTATAACTCAGTATAACAGAGGATACAGACTTAAGATTGGATGGCATGATATTACAGCACATTCTGTGTTGTTAGATTCTGGCACTTCAAAAGGATTGATTTTTTTCCAAGTCTCCTGTTTAGCTGGAGGGCATGCAGATATCTTCTGCTAGCAAAAGGGTTAATAGATCCAACCTTTTGAAAAATGTACTTCTTTACATGCATATAATATGATGGATAGTTAACTGAATGCACATTGGTAAACAGAGGTGAAAAACAAATTAATTGGAAGGTATAGAGTTTATTGTTTGTTCTCTGTTTGATAGATGGATCTCATTATTTTCCTTGGGCAGACAAAGCCATAACAGTTTCCAGAGAAAGGAGAAGTGGCAGCTCCAGGAAACTGCTTACAGATGGACACCCAGCAGGCTAAAAATATTACTTCTGTCCACCTCATCAATAAACTTGCTCCATGTAGAATGGCAATTATTCTTTTCCTGCTTGTGTTGGCCTTTGTGAGGCCTGAGGACTGTTATTGATAACAGGGTGTGGAGTGCAAAATATATACAGTAACTCAAACTCATTTACTATGGTAAATCCATACTGGGTAGCAATGATTCCTTTTATGTCATTATTTAAAGTGGCAGTAGGCACTCGTCAATGTCCAAAAGGATTAAGCTGATCTTGTGTTTTGCTACTAGCCTATTAATGATTAATGATACACGGTTATTATTTGCTTATTTTAGGCGTAGCACATTCTACACAGAAAGCAAAAGGGGAAAACCATGTCTGTGCTCTGTATTTTTGTCTTCAATAGATTAAAATGTTGCAAGCAGCAGGATCTTTCTGATCTTTCTTTAGTCCTGGCACACCCAGGGACCAATCCTAGCTGCAGCAGTACAATACCTGCAGAAGAGAGATTCCTTTGGGTGAAGGCAAGAGGAATACAAATGTGCTTTGCCAGGGTGTCAGCAGTGCTGTCACCCAGACCTGACCATGGGGGAGAACAAACCTCCCACAACGCAATAAGCCAAGGGACAGTCTGAGAAAGTGACCACAAATGTTTTCTGCATGAATTGCTAACATGCACAAATGGCTTAATAGACATTTATAGTCCCTTTGCCTTCTCACCCCACTACACTTCTTCAATGCATAGCAAATAACTTATTCTATTTGAAGAACTACTATCAATGATCTCTGTAATAATCCATATGGATCTGCTGACTACATAGTTGAACTTCTAGTGAGGCTATGTAAGGTTGTCAATATTTAAATGTAAATTTTTACATGGTACCTACATTTGTAAACTGGGAAATACTAAAGCTACATTGCTTTAATGTACCAAACAATCAAGGTTTGGAAATGTTGCAAGAGCTGTATGTGCCCAAGGGTAGGTGATTTCTGCCCGTAAAGTAAGTTAGATGGACACTTATCTCAATCATCCTGAAAGATCTTTTCCTTTTTCAGCAAGCAAGTTATGTGACAAGAAATGTTAATTTGATCCATAAAAAGCCCATTAATTCATGTGGTCCAAGGGAAACTGCTCTTCTAAAATGAAGAAAGTTAAGAGAATTAGAAAAATTGGAAATTACTCCAATGCAGAGTTTAAGGCAGATATAGAGGGTTACATTCACAAACCTCCAAAGTCAGTGGAAATATTGCCATTGACTAAAACGCAGTCAAGTGTTAGCTCACTGTTTCAGAGAGAATTCCCCTATAGGCACAGAGCTACTCTTGTGTTGCTGGTATTGCTAACATTACTGACATCTACCCTTCAAAGATTCTGAGCAGTTTATAAAAATTTGAAACTGGAATTAAATATTCTCCATTTCAGGTTTTAAAAATCTTTGAAATTACCTGTTCCTATTTCTGATCACAGCTGCCATGTCACTTCATACAGTATGCTGACCTCCTCACCCATTGTTTATCAGTGTTAATATCTGAGAAGCCCACCTCAGCAACTGTTCCATATGCATATGCAAACATCCTTTATCACAGAATCATAAGGGACCTCAAAAGATTATCTAGTCCAATCCCCTCGCTGAAGCAGGAGCACCTAGATGAGGTTACACAGGAATGTGTCCATGTGAGTTTTGAATGTCTTCAGAGAAGGAGACTCCACAACCTCCCTGGGCAGCCTGTTCCAGTGCTCTGTCACCCTCACCATGAAGAAGTTTCTTCTCATATTTAAGTGGAACCTCCTGTGTTCCAGTTTGCACCCATTGCCCCTTGTCTTATCATTGGTTGTCACCAAGAAGAGCCTGGGATCTTTAAAAAAATGTTTGGCTGTTCATTTTCATCACAATGTTACAAATGTACAGAGTCCAAAGACTGACAGCAGCTATGCTTGTAGGACAGTCAAGGTGATACCACTCAAAACCAGTCTGCTTAGAAAGCGAGGACAGAATAGCATATATTTGTTATACGTTTAGTATTCTTTACTTAATGGCCTGGAAGTCATTGCTGTATTTCTATTTGGTCCAGTAGATTCAATGTATTAGTAAAAAGTAAAATCTGTAGTTCCACTATATATACATGTTGAAATAAAAATCCGTGTTTTAGAACTGCCATAAATCTAATCAGCATCATCCCTTCAGAATATGACTCAAACATGACAAAAAAAATCTTCAATGCCTTTGACAGAAATAACTTCCTTTGTTGATTTTCTCCTTCTGATGAATTAATAATTATTAAAATGATTTCTTCTTAAAAATAATCTTATATATTCAGAAGAGGTGCCTCTTCTAAAGAACCACTTTATATTCTCTTTTCGTAGACTCAAACAGGTTTACAAGTACAGAAAGCCTATTAATCACTGCCATTATCCCAGTTTCCTAAAAACTGGTAAATTCACAAATACTTACTCAGTACCACATAAACATTAAACATATATTAACAAAAAAACCCAACTTAGCCAACATCAAAACACCTTCAAGTATGCACATTTTCCAGCTATTTACTTGTTTTGGACTCAGAGCTCTGCACAACCTGCAAAGTAAGGCTGCTGTCTCACTTCTTATTCAAATTCTACAGTTGGTCTTGCTTCATTCCAAAAGTATTTTTAATGCCTAGCATGATATTAAATCTACAGTACAGTTAGACATCTAATTTGAATTGAAGAATCATAGAATCATAAGATAATAATTTCCAGTAAAAATGAAACCTACAATTTTTAGTGGGTTTTTTTGATTGTGGTTTTGGCATGGTGTTTTTATTTGGTTGATTGTTTTTTTAAGGACACACAGATTGCCTAACAACTATAATCTATTTTTCTTCACTATCGTTTGGCCTGTCATCAAACAAATAAGTAAAACATGGATAAGATCAGTAGAATCTAAAGTTACTAGCTTTGTTTAATATATAGAAAATAAATTTGAGTCTCTATCTTGTAGAACTACTGATACATCACTAGCCCTATCTTGTAGTAATTCACATTACCATGGTTCAGCATTGGATTATTTTACCCAGGTATTGTTTCATCAAGATTTCACAGTCTTGCCCTAGCACGAGAAAAGGGTGAGTAGGTTCTTAAGGGTTTTTACTTTCCATAAATGAATCTTCACACTGCTTTAAACTGAATACTTCCTGTGTCCATGCACTTATGGTCTGCTAGGTTTTATGACAGTACTTGTCTCAAAAGTAAAATCAGGTTACTGGTCTTAGCATTCTTACTGCTTTCTACATATGGTTATCCTCTTTGTGATCTACAGTAGGTGAATTACTTTTGCTCTGTATATTCAATGCATTAGACAATGTCTCTGTTTAATTTTATTCACTCTCACAGCAGCTTCTATTATCCATTCAAGTGTAAAAAAGCAAGTTATTTACCAACGAACAGAGACTTTTCCCAGCAAATTTATAAGCAAGTATATAAATTAGAATTATTATTTTGACATTTCCTTAGAGCTCTCTAATCTCTTTTAAAATTATACTGTAATAAAAATCTATTAATCTTAGAGTGCTTTCCACACTGCAAAAGTAACAATCCTAACGTAACTAACATATCAGGGCAGGGGGAAGAGGAGGGATAACCTTTCACTGTTTCTAAATAAGATGGATAATGCATGAGTGGCCAAAATGTGCCTTAAATAAAAAATATTTTCTTAAAGCTGCGAAGTTATTCTTCTGTTGATTTGTTAGGAAGCAACTCATGATCTGTTCTTGTAGGTTTTCACTCATAAATGAAACAGGTATCCACTTCAAAGTGAAAATAATGAGTTGCTATAACTTAGCAGATTAATCTTTCTACTAATACTATTAATTTATCACTAGATGATGCTAAATCATTTAGTAATGTAAAAGAGAACAAAACATTCAATGTCCAAAAAGAAAATCCAATGTCTGAAAAGCAATGGGCAGAGTGAAAAACAAACACACACATACAAGTATTCAAATGAGTTTTTCTATTCTCATGCCCCTCTTCATGTCGCTCAGCAGCTCTTCCAACACAACACAACAAAATGGGTAGGTATAGGAGATTGTTGGAAGATTTTAATCTCCTTACCTAGAAACCAATGTATTCTCATAAAAGCATGTTGAGACACATTTGTTTTTCTTTTTCCGATTATGTTTCGTAGAAGTGTTGCTTTACTATAGGACTCCATCTTTGGCAGAACATGTTTGGTAGGCAAGGAACAGCCAGAATTTGTACTTTAAGCTTTTGTATTGAAAATTTTGTTGGCAATAAAAGTTAGATGCTGCTTCCAAAATGTAATACTGATGAAAGATTGTGTAGCTATTGAAATCCATTTAAGTCATCCTGTTGTCTTGAATGAGATTTGGCTAAGACCCCAAGCTCTGGAAAAAGGTTCCAAGAAAACCATGAATTACTCGTACAAGAAAGAATTAAACATCTCAGGAAATAGCAGCAACATTATTCTATGTTCTCTGTCTATATATCTAGGTAAATGAGAGCACTTACTGGCTGGATTTTGTCATCTATCACATTTGCAATGAGATGGACAGATGAACATAGGCACACACTCTATTTTCATGACAATGCCAACATGTTAATTTTTTAATACTACTTACATACAGGGGGTGGGGGAGTGAACCAGGTAAAAGGGCCAGAATTTAGCTGTAGTAACCCTGATCTTGGTTTAGTCCTTATGAAAGCTGCATTATATCAATTCTGATTTTTTTTAAGTGAGTTAAATGTAATTTAAAAAAAAATAAGCTGAAACAGTATAATCTCTACTCACCATGAAAGAACCACTTAGCCTCATTTTTAAGCCTCTGAATGAGACAAAGGTTACTAGGTTACCATTCCTGTTCTCTATCAGTATAGAATTAAGCCCTTGTGCCTGAAGTTTGCAGTGATTGTTCAGACAAGGGCAAACACGTAGGATAAGAAAAAGTGGAAATTGATTCATTACATAAGTGTTCAAACAGATAAAACCCAAAGAATGAATTTTTTTTGCTGAAATTATTTAATCTTTCTGACAAGCTTGCAAGAAAACATTAGTATTGTAGTGTATTTCCATTGAATCCATGTCTCACCACTACCAACCGCCATCATGAACCAAACTCTGTGTTCTGTTGAACAGAGAAAACCCACAGGCCAGTGCTGTGCCAACATTATTTAGCTAATTACAGATGTAAGAAGCTTCCTGAAGGACTGTCCATAGAGGAAAATGCAGATATGGAGGAATACCATATCCTACAGAGATGGTCTCAGATATCCTGAGGCTCTACCCCTCAAATGTTTAAGAGGTTATGCTGTATGCACTGGGACCAAACTGAAGGCTAACAGAAGCTTTTCTAAAGACAGCAGAATGCAAATATGAATGTCACACCCTAGGGAAACAAAACAGCAACACCACCACACACACAAACACAAAACACCACAAAGTATTTGAATTTAAAAGCAAACAAGTGCTCAATAGAATATAACCTCAGTTTCTGAAGGTTGCTGAGCTCTCTCAGAACTAGAAAGAGAAAATTAAAGTACACGAAGCACCAGAAAACAAGTCACTTAAAACTAGAAAACCTTTTTCTCGCTGGAAATCAAAAATCTTTATCAAAGGCTTTAACATATACATTATAGTATTTTCTACACAAGAAAGTGAGAAAACCCTCAAAGTAGCCAAAGGAAAAAAAAAAAAAAAAGAATTACGGGGCACAGTCTGAAAATTTTCAGCTATTGACCTAGATGTACATTGCAGCTAAGGAACTCAGCTAGATAGACTTCCAAAGTTTAATATAAACAAGGAACAAGTTACTTTCTTATGGGTCTGTATTGAAAACCATCAAAGTACAATTTTATTCACTTATTTATCCTTGAACATAGTAAAACAAATGATGGCAGAAATCCTGATTCCTTTAAGCCTCCAAATTAGTTTCAATAAGAGCAAGTCATTTAGCAAGTGCCACAGATCATGTGGAATATGGACTACAAACTGGGATGCCTCTTAACTGCACAAAAAGAACTGCAAAAATACCCAAGTAACATGTTATTAATATAATGTAATATGTAATTTGAAAGGATTATAAAAAGAAGAAACAGCCTCCTCAACTACACATACTAATGATAAATGACCATTTTACCATAATGCTGCTTCCCTGCATAAAACTGAAATAAGTGAATATTGTTGCTTTGATAATTAGTCATAAGAAAAAGATGTTAAACATGTCAAGTGTGAATATATTACAATGCTAGACAGACAAAATTAATTACTGTAGATGATATAAATACCTAATTATTGAGTTTCATCTATAAATATGGAAATTATAACTCATAAAACTGGTAAAACTCTTATTTCTCTGTTTTGCCTAGGCAGCATGAAATAGAAATAAAAGTATTTTCAGCAATTTCACATGCAGGAGAAAAGCTCTTGGGAGCTTTTTCTGCAGTAAGTATACACATATCAAGGCACCGATGGTCCCTCTAATCCAAATATTTGTCAGATGCCATTGGTTTCCTTTGAAATCTTCCAGCTGCTGATGACTCAGCCTTTGAGTCGTGAACTAATAGCACCATTCCTTTTTTTTCAACATTGGAAAAGTGATACTGTCCATTCTAAGAAAGTTTGGTGGATTGTAAGCACTCATAACCATTTATTAAATGCTGGAACAGAAAACATTCCTTTTTGTTGCTATCCCTCTTCATTTGTGAAATGTCTTGATCTTTGTCAAACAAAATTTAGGCTTAGTATTTGATCTTTATACTTCACGCAAAGCATCCTTGTGCTAATCACACCTTGGGCTTTTCACACTGACCTTGCAAGACCTCTAACCATCAATTCGTACTTCATAGTCTCTTTTCTTTGTTTTGCAGCATATGTCAGAACATAAATACATGTGAAAACTCTTCCAGGAGCATCATCCAGCTGGGTCAAATAATGCATATAAAACCAGGTTTTTTAATTACTGAATATTTTCTTTAAACATATTTTTTTTTTTCTATTAACAGCTACTTCTGAGTATTTGATATCACTTAACATGACAATAACCTTTTTGCTAAGAGATACAAGTCAACTTCAATGGACAGCAAGCCACTTTGTGAAAAAGAGGTAAAACACATCACTAGTTTTGGACCTATGTCCCAAACAACTGAAACCACCAAGAGGTTCAGAGGGAGATGCTCAGAAACATTAGCAATTAACAAAACAAACCTACTACTTAACTGCTTTACAAGTTAATATATTACAGCATTAAGATGCCTAGATATCTCTGAAGTTTCCAGTCATTGATATGTGTTTATCTGCTCTTGAAAAATATTAATTCTTATTAGCTACTGACCAACTTCTGCATTTTTCTCTTTTACTTAAGCTGGTCTTTTTATTGACCTGCCCTCTTTAGTATACTAAAGACTACGCATTAGAAACAAAATATGAAGGGCAATGAGTCATGCATGTCATGAATTTACATAAAACAAAAACATTTTACCCTTCAGACACTACCGGATACAAGCTGTCGTATCATATGATATTGTGGAGATATTACAATAGCAAGGAGTAGTATACTAGTTGCTGAGGAATACATTTGTAGAGCATAGAAAACTTGAGGGACTAGATGATCATGAAGATTTTGGAACAACATTAAAAGTTGATGGCCTCCCTGTTCTTGAGGGAGGTGATTGTCCCACTCTGCCCTGGTGCAGCCTCACCTGGAGCACTGTGTGCAGTTCTGGGCACCACAGTATAAAAAAAGATATAAAGCTACTGGAGAATGTCCAGAAGAGGGATATAAAGTTGATGAAAGGTTTGGAGAGGAAGCCATATGAGGAGCAGCTGAAGTCACTTGGTTTGTTCAGCCTGGAGAAATAAAACCAGAAAGGATCTCATCACAGCCTACAGCTTCCTCACAAAGGGAGGAGGAAGGGCAGGCATCGAACTCTTCTCTTTGGTGATCAATGACAGAACCCAAGGGAATGCTAGGAGGGGAGGTTTAGGTTGGACATTAGGAAAAGGTTCTTCGCCCCGGGGGTGGTGGAGCACTGGAACAGGTGCCTGACAGGTTGGGCAATGCCCTCAGACACATGGTGTGAATTTGGGGGTTGTCATATGCAGTGACAGGAGTTGGACTTGATGACCCTTGTGGATCCCTTCCAACTCAGGGCATTCTGTGATTCTATGACTCTCACATACACATATAGTCTAGTCCCTTTTCTCTTTAATTCAGACTTTGTTGCAGAGGTCCACCATAGTTACAGCATGGTATGAGTGACATATATTATATTTCAGTGATAGTACAACTTAGGAAAAAAAATTCAAACAATTCAAACTGCATTTGATAACCTGCTCTTCATTTACCATAACAGTTCTCATTAAAATTCACTAATAAATATATGTGCATTCTTCTATGAGTCACTATTGTATGCAAGACTTTTGTGGCTTTCACTGACTATTTGATACTAAAGCAGCTTTTCAGCTGTGAAAGCTTCAGTGCTCCCTGTTTAACTGATCACCATGGAGAACAACAAATTGAAGCTTTTGACTAGACAATAACAGGGAAAACAATCAACCTACCAGGAAATGATACTTTAATATATGATAGAAAAATAAAGTAGGTAATCACCTACAACCAGAAACTACGAGTAATTTCATCTGCAGTTTAACTTGATATTTTCAAGCTATCCATGAAATGCCAGTAGATCAGTGTTCTCACTTCAACACCATATTCTAGGGCAAGAATAAGACTTTGATAATTTCAATGCACTTTGATAGTGCATGAAATGAATTTAGTCCTGACAAGCAAAATGGTTGTGTTTCTGAACCATAACTGGATGGCAAAGAGAATATGAAAAGGAAAAAATTGAAAGCTTTTTTCCCCTTCAGAACCCAATCTTTATAATGCTTTCATTAGCAGTTAAAAAAAAAAAAAATCCCACAACACATACTGCTTTGAAATAGAGAATAAATGGATTTGATGACGCAGAATACCATGGGGTATAGTTCTGCTTCCCCATTTCACTAACAGGCAACATAAAGAGTTTATTTTACTGTTGTTACACTTGTAAAAGATTTGCTTGTAAAAGAATCAAACAAAAATATAAACAAGATTTTTTTTAATCTTGCTGTCCTGCATAAAAGGAAGGTCATTCCTAAATTTAAGCAAAAACAAACAAAAAAACCCAAAACAAAACAAAAAAAAGTGAAGCGATATTTTCTCTTGGGGATGTGCACAGTGTAACTCTATGTGTAGCATAAATAAAGAAAAATAGCTTGAACTAGGTCCAGCTATGTATATATCACAATACATACCAAAGGAAATTTCTGTCATGCAAAATACTAGATTGCTACCTGGAGAATAATTTTTATTCAAGCCTCCTAACCAGCAGGGAAATGCTTTAGAATCTGAAAAAGTCTGATTGAAAAACGGTTTATTTTCATATCCAAAACCAATCTATAACTTTACCTACCCTTTGTCAGTTTGGTGCATTTCATCTTCCCAAATATACATTTAAACACTTCAGATATCTGAGCTGATTGTCCAGACTCCACTTGTTGTCAATAGAAACAAATCTGCATTTTCATGAAGACTGTGGACTCATACCAAAGACAAATATTTATGTTGTTGGATGGATCAAACTGCTTTCCTAAAGTGTTTGTTTATTTCCACTAAGTATAAATTAGGTCTAGACAACTAGCTGAGTTGAGTTGGTCTCTGTTGTTAAGGCAGCAGACCTAGGAATACAGCAGAATTATGCTGATGACAAGCTATGACACTTCAGTCACAGTAAAGGGATGAGAACCAGCAAATAGGTGAAAAAGGAGATGCATTGACTTGAATAGTCAGAACAGCAATATATCGTTTTCTCTATTGCACGCTTGAATGGTAAAGATCAGCACTATGTACATACTTTCCCCACATATTTTCATCTATCCACCCTGAGGACATCAGATTGGTACAACACTTCATACAAGAACGAGGAAGAGAACAATTACTCTGACAGTTATTTAGCTACAATGATGATGATTCAGATACCACAGGACTGCTGTGTAATGGTAACGTGGTTTAATTTGAAATCCTGACAACAGCTACTACTTTAAAACCTCATTTTTTCCCATGTTGCTGGTCAAATATTATTGCATGCCTTTTGATTGCAAGCTTCCCATTAGTTCTTATTCTTGCAGATTGTCCAAGGAAATCTAGACCACTCAGACCTGAGAAATATATCTGTCTTCTTAGTAAACGCTCAGTGTCAAGATTGCTCCTATTTGGAACAAAAGCTTCAAGAGATCAGTTGCTGCATAACAGATCCTTCAATATTTGGTGAATACTGATGTGAGCCAGTGATGGTCATATACTGTCTGCTCTCTAAGTAAGAGCCAAATGACTGATACTACCTACAGTAACCAGGTATCCATACTCCTATGATTCAGTGACTGAAAACCCTTTGCTTATTTTTACTGAGCCGTGTTAGCAGACATGGTAAGACCCAGGAAACAAACAGGCGAAGAGGGATTAATTGTTTTAGCAGACAAAGTTTTAGAGTAGAGACATTCTTGTCGCAAAGTTGGTTCTCCCCCTCCCAGCCAGTGGAGGACCCATTATTGGTCTAGAAGGGGATATGAAGGGCATATGATTGGCAAAGTAGCCTGACTCAAAATGTAAAGCAGAAATGGTGGCACCTGAAGCCCTTGGAATTTTGGCTCATCATATTTGGCAAGTTAATCTGAAGTGAGCTTCTGAGCACTATTTAATTGCTTGCAAACTGCCAAGATATCAAGAAATCTGCATAGGTAGTATTAATGAAAGGTTAGAGCAGGGAAAAGATGAGGGAGGGGAGAAAAACGAAACCCCAAGGAGTTCCTCATGAATCAAAACAGAAACCCATATACCAAAAATCTCAAGACCTAAGTTGTCCAAGTTGTCTGTATTGAACCAAAAGCATTCCTGTGATTTCCATTTCAGCAACTATTTGTAAATCTGGTTCAGCTATTAGCCACCAAAAATGTAAAAAGTTTTCATCTTTCAAACCTAAGCAGTTGGTTAAGTTATTCCTGTTTCCCCAACAACTTGCCAGCATTCATGACCCAACAAAATTCCCAACTGAGTTGCTGATCAAGCAGTTAATAATATAGATGTTTGTTTCTTTTGTGGGCTAGTGTTTGTCACGAATGATAGAGCCACCAACAAACAGCTCTTCCTGTGTTTCCTAAATGGAACAAATGTGAGGTAACATCACATTAATTAAATTAGCCAAATCTCTTCAGATGTCTTTGCCTGGAATCATAGTAAAAACAACGAAAAAGAGTTCTGGTCTCATTGAGACTATGCACTGAATACACCTAGAGTTATCTTTACTTGCTTTATCCTTTTTAAGTGCTGTTTTATTTCAAACTAGGATATGGAAATACTTACTACAGAGGTATCAGCTAATTGCTATTGTTACTGGGCTTTTTTCAACAAAGAAATGTCACTTCACTGACACAGAACTTATTAAAAGCATCACTTTGTGTAATCTCTCCATTGAACAGAGCAGATGAAAAAACACGTAAGCGTAGACAGTGCTCTTTAACAAAGCCTTGAACAAGGAAGGCACTGTGCATCAGACTCTCCAGGGAATCTTTTCCTACCTATTTTCCTGAGATACACGAGGTTCTGCCCTCCCCCTTTTTAACCATTCTGGGTAAAGTGGAGATATTTGCCACAGTGATGCTTATTCCTGCAAGCCCAAACCCAAATACCAGTGCAGCTGTGTGTGGGAGTCAAGGCTATTCAATAGCTGAAATAATGTCGTCTTTGGCTCATTAAAACATTTTTACCCAATAGAACCAAATAGGTTTCACCACAATATGAATAAGTGGCAATTTTCTGGGTGCTGTTGGAGTACTGCAGCTTCTTCATAACTGGGTCCTTCACTAGCACTTTTTAAGCATCCCTCATTTTCATTGCTTCACTAAAAGAAAATTATACTTCAGCCTTACTTTATTTCCAACATTCATACAAGTGGATATTCATTTCCCCACTCCTCCCTCTTCAAGATGAGGGTCTTCTGTAAGGGTAAAGAACACTCTGAAAGCCTGGTTTCTACAAAAAAGAAAAAAAAAATGCTTCCACAATTTTAAGCAAATTAAATCCAAATTTTCAAAGTGGCTATGTTCTGGTACTATCAGGAAATTAAATAGTCCGGCAGTACAAAGATCAGAAAATAAAATTCTCTGTGAGTGGTGCAGTGCTATTTTACTCCCCAGGCTGATGGAAATGCAAATAGAGGAAGAGAGGAAAGAAAAAAGGAAAAAAAAAAAAAAAGTGTAAGGCTTAAAGCATATGTATGTGCATTTTAGTAATGAGTTTTCCCCATCCAGTGCAGGACAACAGCATATTCAGAAACAATTACAGTCTTTAAAAGTTTTTCTTTCACGTTTAGTAGAACAAATGGGCTCTTTGCAGTCACCCTGCACCTTAATTTCTTTGCTTTGACCATATTTATTTAAATATTTCTTGTGATTTTTCAGAAGATCTGACCATCTCCAGATACACATTTTGGCAACTTTATACATTTCAATTAAAAAAGGCACTGCAACTAGGACTATTAAAATTGCTGAATAAAAAGACAGTGCATATTTTGGATTAGAGTACTTTTTCAAAACTGCAATAATAATTTAATTCAGACCAGTCATTCTGCGTGGGGATTTGAGAGCCTAAAAACAGGCATTTAATGCTTTGAAGTATCCTGTGTGATCTCCAGCTGCTACTCCAGAAATATCTCCCATTAATCATATATACTACCTGCCCAGCCCCTCCTGAGGTCTTAGATACCACATTGTGTATTCCTCCAATGCCGCTGTTTAGGCACCTAGGTTGCTCCCTTTCAGTCTAGTTTGCCTGTATATTAATACAAAAAAAAGCAGCAGCAGCAAGGTCTGCTTCTCTGTAAAGCTAAAAAGAGGTTTCAAGAGTCACTGATCAGCCTAAGAAATGTGAAGAGGTGGCCAAAATTGGTTTCAGTAATTTGGTACATTAGGAAAGTAGGGGATTTATTCAGGAAGGCATAATACTGTGTTAGTGATGAATGGGAATCAACCGGCATCATTGAACCAGAATACACAGCCCAAGTAAAAATGAAGTGTCAAAGCACCTCAGGTGGCGTGGTACCATTAGGAGAGGAGTTAATGAGAAAAATCATGATATGAAGAAACATTAGGAAAAATTAAGTTGAAAAAACTGTAAGAAATGAGATCTGGCTATGGTCTATCAGAAACTGACTTTGAGCCTAAGGAAATGCAGTTTATCTCCTAGGCAGGTAGCTCAGGCTGAACTCTAGAAGAAAACGTCTTAAGTATAGATAGACTCTTTTAAGAGCACGTGAGAAAACAGAATAACCCCAGGAACAGCTTTAAGTTTTATATATTGACAGTGAACTATGACATGCAATTTAACACATCAGGATGACACCACAGATACTACTTTTTTTTTAACATTCAACTTAGTAATAAAATCAGATGAATTAAAGAAGGAGTTAAACACTATATAATAAAAAATAAAATAAAGGAATGATTCTTGGAGGGTTTGTTTGTTGGCGTTTCAGTTCTTTACTAAAGTACATGTATGCTAAAGCCTGCCTAATGCTAAGTAAAAAACAAAACAAACAAAAACCAACAACATGAAACAAAAAAAAACACAAACAAAACACATAACACCACAAACAAACCACAAAGCACACAGTAAAAACCTAAGAGGTTTGAATAAGAAAATTAGTTCAGAAATACATAAAAGTAGTTTTTAAAAATACTTTTTTATTTCCTTTTAAAAGGCACAAAAATGTGTTTCCTTTTACAGACCTTTTTCCGAGTTTATTTACTGCTAGCACAATCTAACACACACTGAAGCCACTAGGAATTGCATAAGACACTTGCAGTCTAGGTAAATATGCCTTGAGAAGATGTTTCATACTCTGTCACAACAGCTATATTTTTCAATACCAACCATTTAACAATAAAAATGAACATAATCTCTGATTCTGCCTAGATTTTTGAATATGCCAAGCAGTGGCGGTACTGTCTCTGGATACTTTAAAAACATATTTTAATGTCTAATCTGAAGAATATCAAGTTCATTATATGCATCTTAGGGAACAACAAGAAACAATTAATGGTTAAGAAACATCTAAGAAACAATGTGTTACCCATCATTTTCAGCCATTTGACCATTAATACCATTGTAGCTATGCATGTCCATCAGCTAGTTACACAATGATTCCATCTCTACAAGATGGACTCCATTTGTCTTATTTTCTTTTCAAAACAATAGTAGTTACAGTAGTTCACTGTTCTATTTTTCTTCTGTGATGTCCTGGTTGGATGTTGGCTTCCTTCTGGCTTCTCTTTCAGATCTCACTACAGCACTGTGGTCTTCTTATTGCCACAAGCACCGGCTGCCATCCCTGTCAAGCTGGGTCTGGCACTTCATAAGCAATTGTTTAATCTTAAAAGCACTACAGGAACTAAATGCACATTCTGTATCCAGCCTTAGCACATTTAGTGGAGCTCTGCTTCACACAGTCTGTTCATAACAGCATAAACATCAACAAAAAAATGAGGCTGAAGTTACCCTACTGCTAATATAACTCCTATGGCAATCTACATGTTTCAGTGCCTCATCCCTATTTTTACATTCAACCATTTAGGATATGTGCTTCAACTCCTACCCTGCAGAAATTCTTTCATTGATTGTCACTGTATTTTCCTCAGAAAATCTGATACACTATTCAGAGATTAATCTGCTGTATAGAGTAATGTTAAAAGTTCCACTTAAAAGAAGATTAATTACTGTGATAAATTTCCTTCCCTATTTCCAGCTTTCTAACAGGCTCAATTTCAAAACCTAGAATCCAGAAATAGCCGGTGCTGCTGTGTCAGTCTCACCTTTTTGCCCCTATGAAAGTTTGTAGAGTAGCAATTATTAAACAAACCAATGCTAACGGAGCAAGCAAAGAGATCAAGTGGTTTGTTTTAGCTCCTAATAATTACTGATGCTCATGGTCCTATAGATACGATTCGATGACAAGTGAAGCATTCTCGTACATGGTCCTAAAAACCACCCCAGTCCCTGTTCACACAAAATTTATTTACCTGACAGATTAGTGGGGTAATTCATTTGTATGGCAGTCACATAGCCATTGGAAGGACTGGTCCCTCTGAAAATGACCAAGAGCAGAGGACGAAGTCATGGTAGTTTGTGTGGATGTTTATAATACAGACAGGTTTCTATTCTCTTTCTTTTGTTCCTTTTAAACCTCATAACAAACATCTGACTTGTCCTAACATTTACTTGTTGTTGAGTGCGGGGTGGTTTTTTTGTTTTGTTTTGTTTTTTTCCCCTCTCTCAACTTTTTTGAAGAGTATGGGGGAGAGGGGTCAGGGGATTGCTGCTGCTTTTTCTGCTGTGCTCCAACTCACTGGCACTGTTTTCTTCAGTTATGCTTACATGCTTTTACCAAGCTTTTTTGTTTGAGTGGTTGGTCTGAAAGGGAGAACTTCAGAAAGGATGGCAACCCCAGGACACAAGAAACTATTTCCTCGAGAGTGTGTAAGAAAATCCAAACCTCACTGGACTCAGAGCCATATTGTAACCTGTGTACTCAATACAACCTCCAGGGATAGTTCTTGAAAATGGACACAGAGATAGTTCATATCTGCAGAAGAAATTTCAAAAACTATTAGCATGTTATAGACCTAAACTGCAACAGCAAGGTCCCTGGCAAAACACTGCAACCATGCCCTCGGTAGTCTTTTGTAACTACTATATGGAGAAGTCAAATTGACAAAAACAAGGAAAAAAAACGCAAATCTCTGCTATTTAATTCTATAACTTTATATCAGCAACACTAATTTTTATGATCTCTGGAAGCCATTCTAGAATACTTTTTTGCAAGAAAGGAAACGAAAAATAAAACCAAACCCCCTTATTCTCACCAAGAAACAAAGCTAAAAGTCCTACTTTAGATTATTACTTGTATTTTCAGTTTTTTGTACTGATTGGTTTTAATTAACATCATGAGGTCAACATTTTGCCTGCAACATTTGAGTTTGACCCTAAACAGTTCCAGAGAAAAGGAGAAAATGGTATTTACTTCATAAGAATCACACTACTTAGTTTAAAATGTATTTTAAAAGAGTTAGCCAAGGAAGTGCTAAGGAAAAAAATACAGAAAAAAAAAAAAAAAAAACCACCAAAAAGTAGCTTTAACACTGATTTCATTGATTAAGTTCTCAAAAAGTATTTAAAATTAAATCTCATTGTACCCGTTAAAATGGAATAGAATTTGAAGTCTGAACAGTGTTGATGGAATATGGTAGGTAATTCTAAGGTGTCTAAATCTATTTCAAGCTAAAAATACTAGCAACACTTTCTGAAATGTGTAGTAAATTGCTATGTTAATCAAGGTAAATCAAGCCTTGCATAAGAATGCCTTTTGGAAAGAAGTGAATAATGCAGCTTTATTTTCTGTCTAAAATTTGAGGACATAATTGTTGGAAGACAGAGCATCAGAGCTTTGTATAAGGAGATTAATTAAATCCATTCCCTTTACTTTTTTAGGAAATAATTTAAAATAGCATAAAATAACATACATACAAAAAGCAGTCAAAGTCAAGGAGGCTAACATGGATATGAGATGTTATTAATAACAGTGCTGTCACAATTAATGATTTTCTCTCTTACTGGAGGCATGGCCAGCTAGGCTAGAATTACTTAGTAGCATAGTCTCTGCAACCCAGTAGTGTTTTCATTTGCCACTCAGCTGTTGGAGGCAAATGCAAGTCCTTTAATGAACTATGAAATCAACCAGTAAAACACTTTAGTTTATGAAACAGGCTGACTAGTATCTCAGTGATATATCGTACATGCAAGATGCTGTTCAGTCTACCATGGTACACTGAACTCAGCTTGCAAAACTACAGTATCAGCCAGCAGATACTTACCAATAAAAGCTTTGCGAGGCAAATGAGGGTGTCTGAGGACAGCTTTAAAATGTTTTATTGCTCTTAACTTCACAGAAAGCACAGTGGGAGGCGGAGAGAGGGAAATGGTTTGCATTACTCTTCTTTAGTGACTCCACACAAAATGTTTCCCAGAATAAATCAGATTTTCCTTCTACCAGCCTTCTCTGGCCGAGATGTGTAGGAAAGCCAGCTGGGCCCTTTCCGGCAGCATCTTCCATATTTCTGGGCTAATTGCAATGACATGTGGGTTGAGAGAATGACTCGGTCTCCAAGTCCTGAACTTTAACCTAGTAAGTACACTAATATAGTGCTTATGCCCAAATTAGACAACAAGTGAGCATATTTATCAAGTCTGTCGCAGAGCACAAAAGGAGATTAATGCTGTACAGGCCACTTCACAAATGAGACAGGAGCACAGACTGTCTTCTGGGATAAAGACTCAATAGCAAGTACCAGGAGGGCAGACAAAAACCTGTTCTAGAGGCTTCTTACCACATGTCTACTCAGGATTTCTTAGATTTTGGAGTAAGAACTTTAGACACCTTAGACTGAGCTGCTTACATGCCATCCCCTTAGGTCAAAACCTCTGTTTTGCTAAAATTGACAACCAACCTTCAGGATATTCAACTTTGAAGTAAAACATGTCCCATGTCTACCCACAGAAAAAATGATGATCTAGCTCAAATTTTATAGACAAGTATCTTAGACCACCAAGTTTGTTTTCCAAGAACCAGTAGGGAATACCTACCTAGCTACATAATAGTTATACTTTCCAGATATTGATATTGTTCCTCATTTTTCCTTTTTCTGTTACTTCAGAATATAAAGTACAATCACAAACACATCCTTCAGGCATTCCTGTTATAGTCTCAAGTAACTCACCGATTATAATACAAAATCATTATAGGTTAAAAAAAAATATAAAAATAATTTTTTTAATTAATATAGCCAGGTTAATTGTACATTAATAGAAGGGCAATCATATTATCCTCTGATATTAGAGCACAAGTAAGAGCCAGTGAAACAATTGGACCATCTAGCTTTTTCCTCATACATAAATCCTATCAGACAACTTCCCTTGCTTGCTTTGCCTCAGTCCTTCATAAACGATGTAAAGGAAATAATCGAAGAGATACCATACTTCGGTTAGTCACAGTAATGATAGGAATCACAATAGGTTATGACGCGAAGGCAGAGAAGAGGTGGTGAAAATTAACAAGAAACAGCATAAAATTGACAGATCACAAAAACAGCCTTCTTGAAAGGAAATCTTACTTTAACCAACTAACATGTTTAAAGACAAGTATGGTCACGAGTAGATAAGCATATGAGAATTTAAGAGTTGCTATCATCAGGTACCTTGGGAGGGCTTCAGCTTCCTGCAGAAGCTGTTACACTTTGCCTTGGAGAAAGAAAGAAAGAAAGAATAAATAATGTTCTGGAGGAAATATATGGGGTCAATGACTAGAACGAAGAAAAGAGAAAAACAGATTAAAGCCCTCATATCAAGGGCTGTTTGCAATACTTAGACTATGGATAACAACTCAGTCAAATCATGCAACATTACCTCACAAAATTCAGTGCAATGTAACTACGCAATTTTCTTTGTTGAGGAACCACAACTTAACCTTTCTCTGCATCTCAGTTTGCCATCTTTAAAAGATGGAAAATAGGACAGAAGAAGATCTGTAACCTAAGAAAAATGCTCACGAGCCCTGCACATTCCACATACTGGGTGGAGGTGGACTAGGTGCAGAAGTATTCTTGTGAACAGAAACGGAAAATAAAGAACAAAAACTTCGTAAAAATATGTGTTTCTGTTTTATACTTATTTTGAAAATACCACTCAAAGAAAACTCAGTATAATACATACCTAAGGAAGATATATGCGTATATATATACACATGACAAGTAATACATGGTAGATGCTAAGTGTAGTCATAGTATCTGCAAGTCAGCCTCAAATTTAAATTCTGTTTCTTATACAGACTCTTAAAATAACTTACTTCATGCTTACAGGTGGTGTTTTTTTGTTGTTGTTG
Organism: Patagioenas fasciata; assembly: GCF_037038585.1. Taxonomy (NCBI): domain Eukaryota; kingdom Metazoa; phylum Chordata; class Aves; order Columbiformes; family Columbidae; genus Patagioenas; species Patagioenas fasciata. The sequence goes on from NC_092522.1 coordinate 71,410,600, forward strand.
GATTTTGTTTGATTCTGCTTTACAGACTCCTTCCTGAAGTTTCTCTACACATCTGATGAGAGACTGATTGTTAGAAAAGGCAAACAACAGCACTAGACTGAGTCAACCATTGTCTCCATTTGCACAAGTGAAAAGGAAATGCATGCAGGAGGCAGGGAATTATGGGAAACACAAAATATTGTTCATAAGTCACACACTGAGAATAGAAATACTAAAAGTAATCAAAGCAATTAGATTTTGCACCATCCAGTATTTGGATGATATGAAAAGTGTCTAAGGTTCATGAGTATGAGTCCCAAGATCCTGGTAAGTCTCACTACCAGAATTCTTAACTCTTCATCCTGCCCTGGACATCCGCTTCCTTTCAAATGTCTTGCTGTGCATGCTGCTAAAGGCAGGTCCCCAAAATAGGGGGATTTTTCCTAGGGGAGGTTTTCTAGAGCTAAGCAAACATATATTGACAGAGAAAATATCTGTCATTGTTACACATTTGCTACTGCAATGTAGCTATATGGACTCAGTACTTTAAGTGACAGCCAAGAGCTCCTTACAAACTACAAAACAGAAACACTTTGATGCCCACTGCAATTAATTATTGCAGAAACTGAGGCGGGGGGGGGGGGGGGAAGTCTTAAAGCTTCAGTCCTCCTGCAGAATTATTATTATATTTGTTCAATGGAGTAAGATTCTTAGGTCCTCGATTAAAAAACTTTGCATATGACATTATGGAAGCTCATTCAACAGCTAACATCTAGGTACAGCATTAGAAGAAAGGGGTCAAAAAGTTGAAGTGTACTTGTACTTTGAAATGTGGCTATGAAAGCAGTATCATTGTGCTCTATGCTTATTGTGTCTCAATGACCAAATGTGCTCAATTTACATATAAAAAATATATTTTGTCTAACTTCAGAAAAGTAAACTCAACAAGGGAGGCTGTTATGTAAATGCGCACTACATACAGCAGTGGTACAATGCCATTTGAACAGTCACACTGGAAAAATGAGTATGTAAAAAAATGGTTATTAATTTCAGAAAATAATCACAAGAAGCCTGCTCTCAAGTAATATGACCTTGTGTACAGACTGGTAGAATATTTTGCAACAACAGTATGGTTTTGTTCTCAGTGTTTTGTGATAAGACAACCAAACAAACACACTATTATTGCTTTAGCATGAGGGAATTGATATTGCCCCAAAACATTTCATCAACTACAATGACTGCAGTTGCCTTAAAAAAATTCACAGTACTGGTATCTGTTATGAATGAGACAGGCAGAGAGACAAGCACCACAACAGAGACTGATAAATACCCAGAGAAAATTGAGATCAGACTTCATGGAAGAAAATGGTGCCCGGAAGGTTGAGAAACAACAAGAAAAATGCTTAGAACACAGTGAGAGGTGAAAAAACTGAGATGATTATTGCTAGGTTTTGTTCAGTATTAGATTTGTAATGTTTCATGTTAGCTTGCTTCTAACAAGCCTAATAATTGGATTCATACAGTGATATGAGATTTTATGACCCAGAGAACTGCAAATTTTGCCTTTTGTTTTAGATAAACAAAAAATAATCTATGAACACCAAGTAATTTATAATTGTGCCAAAAGCAACCCGATACTTAAAAATTCATTTCCAATTACAATACTGGTTTTATTTATTTAATTGCTTTCACATCTTTCAGACACTTGCTGCAAAAGTTACTATGAACAAAAACAATCTGTTGGATGTAGATGAAACTGTGGGACCAACCCAAACATTTCTGTTGGACTGGTAGCCATGTACATGGTACATCCCTCTTTATTGACATACAACAGGGACGATAAGAATTCTTTCTGTCCTGCTAAACCCTGGCTCTGCCAGTCTGGACAGTGCCAAGTGACTTAATGTGTCTCATAGACTGTAACACCAATATCACATGCCACACTGGCTTTTGAAAGGCCTGGTTCACTTCCTAGCAATGAGATGTACACATCCAACTCAAGAAAAGATAGAAGGCAGTCACTTGCCATAAAAAATAGAAGCCATCCCCAGGCTGGCAGGCTTAGTTCTAGAATATCTTACCAAGTAGGGTTGCAAGTGAAAACTGCCAAGACAAGCTCGTAATTGGGCTCTTAGGCACTGGGAATAATAGAAGTTCCTTTAAAATCAAAAGCTAACATGAATGCAGCACTGTGATTGAGAATTCCATCAAAAATCACTATGATAACTGCAAAATTTAAGGTTTGTGTAGCAAATTAAATAGTTTATGATGGAACCCAGTAGCAGCACAGAAGCAATAATAAAGGATCTTCTCGAGGCGCAAATAGCTCTTCTGACCTCAGTTACACTGTGTGTAAATCTTAGGAGGAACAGGACTAATCTCAGCTTTTTACTGAGTAAAGATGTTCCTTTTTTTACTTCATACAACAGCATTGTAGAAAGCCCACAAGAACCAGAGCAGTGTCAGCCTAGGAACACACCAGGTCACCTGTTGCCCAGAAGTCCTCCATGGCAGCTGAAGGACCTCCACTGGCCATCACATTTGCATAAACTGGCAAACTATCTGCAATATCAAACTGTGTATTATGTTCATTTTGCCTATGTGCAAAGACAAAACTCATATATAGCTGTTGAGGAAACACATCATATCTCCTACGTAGAAAATAAGTTGCACAAAGGGGTATGCTGAAGACCTCTGCACTCCATGTAAAGGTACTAACTGCATTGACTTTCACTCTTATGTCCCCTCTATAATAGCTTATGGTTTGATAGAGCCCAAAAGTGATGACAATTAAGAGACCAACATGTTCCTGATGCAAGCTGAAGGCTCTCAGCTCTCCACTGGTTTATAACTGCCATCTGTTTCCTGATGCAATATCAAATCTCTTGGATATATACAGCTGTGCTCTGTTTTTGTTTAGCAACAAAACGTATATATTACCTTTTGTCGTGTTTGGTGATGGGACAGGGATTGCTTGTTTCACTCACATTCTAAAAAGCTTAAAATGACTATCTGAATTCAAAACTTCCCATATGTTTGAGATGTGTATTAGAATAACATGTCCATTCAGTCACTAAAAGATACACTTAAGAGGCTCAAGAAACGCACTTCTGTCTCAGGTGGTAACCAGGGGTGATCTGCAGAGAATTATTCCTTACTATGCAAAGAGTAACATATGCCCTTCAGGATGGTACACTGGTCATGCCCCACCTGACAGGGGGCTACACTGTGCCACAGTCTATTCCACAGATACTCTAGTCAAACAGGGACCCTGCTAGCCCTTGGATCCAAGTCATTCTGGTCACCCTGTGGGACAGGGGTGTGAAACTCATTTTCCCTGGGGGCCACAGCAGCTTCACGGTTGCCTCCAGAGGGCCAAATGTAATTTTAGGACTATATAAATGTAGCTACATTGCCGGTGAAAACCAGCTTGACACCCCTGCTGTAGAAGACAAAGCTTATTAATTCAGGCTAGGCAGCACATAGCACTGCCTTTACTGCTGGCATCACAAGAAGTACTGTACTGAACAGTGCATTCATGTGAGTACCAGCTTGTTGGTCCATATCCTGTGCTCTGCCAGCAAAAGCCTGGCCTTTCCACCTCTATTAAACCACAAGACCAGCACCTGGCTTCTTCTGGAGGACACATGGGATTACTGCATCTGCGCAATAAGAAAGGACAGAGTGAAGAAAAGGGTTCAAGCACCATATACATTTCTAGGCACACAGCACATTTCTCTTGGAACAAGGACTTGCTTCCTGAGAACAGAAAGATATTTTTTTATCTATTCCTTCAATGTTTGTAGGGGGAAAAAACAGCCACAACAATGTATGGATTTCTTTTGCTTCCACAGCTGTCAGAAGACTTCAAATAAAACCCCTGTCATTTTCTCTTTATTACCAACTTTAGAGCTCTCACTGGAGCTGCATATCTGTAGGACTTTGCTGGAAGCTTGGAATAAAATGGATGCATTTCAAAGCTAACTAGAGTCTATTTATAATCTGACTGAATGCACCTTCTCATCTGCAGTGGGCTTGTGAATTCATATTCAGTATAAATCTGCAGGAGCTGTCAACTCTTTCCAGCAGAGATCCTTAACATTATTCCTCTGTTCCCTCACAACTACTGTACTTCTAGCAAAAGCAAAACCCAAAGTAATAACAAAACTTTCAACCCTAGATATCCAACTCATCATATCCCAATACACTTTATACCATGGATGTCTCCACAGTTAGGCACATCTCCAAAATGGAAGACCCTATTTGGAACAGGAGCTCCAAGGAGAGACTCTTTACTTGTTTGAGTCGCTTCGTAAAGGTGGTATATGATTACATGCATGTCCGTAGTTACTTTGAGAACACCAAAGGCAAGACAGAAACTGACTTTCCATATAAAATCCTTTTAAGAGAGCCTGAATAAAACATCTAGATATTTTTAGAGCCCTCATGATGTTGAAACTCATGATTCATTAATATTTTAACCTTGCAGCCTGGAATATTTTATGTCCCCCTTTTCATTTAGCACCTGAGTAACCACTCAAGTCATTTGAGTGAACATACAGGTATTCACATATGTCTAGGTTTCATTGATTCCATATTTTTAAAATCAGTATTTAACTTCCTGGAAAAGAAAGCTGTTATTAGAACAGATCAAAAGAAATTTTAAGTTTTGTCATTTGGACAAGTTTGATTTCACCTTCTCTTTTACATTCTAGTGAATAAAAGCATTAAAAAAAAAAAAAAAGCAAACACTCCCCTCTGCTTTTCAAGATGATCAAGATGAAAAGCTAAAGCAAGAGGTCTGAGTTTCCAAGAAAATATTTAAGAGATTCATTTTTACTTTATCAGGGTGGAATTTCATACACCTTGCCATTATAAAAATAAGTATATTATTAATATTAAACTAAATTCATAGAGAATGTTCTCACTTGTGAAGAATCTTCAAATGTTCCTAAGATTAACTTCATTTGGCAAACATTGCTTTTTAGTAAAACTTTTCATTGGGCCATACAGATATTTTTGCTTCTTTCTGAGCATTCATTTCATTAGTTTTGAAAGATCATTCACCTCACTTGGTAGATTTCTCACCTATACAAATCACAAGACAGTTTGCAACTCAAACCCGGGTCAAGATTCTCAGATATGTTCATTTCAATACCAAATATTAACATGATTATCACACTGAGTTTTGATCCCTTTTAAAAATCTGACCTGACAGCATAAGTGAAATCCTTGGCAGCACTGGTTAGTTTCTATAAACGAGACCATCACCTATCAGCTGCTCTAGGGAACTCTTCTCTCCTACATATATAGTTGAAAAAAAGACTTTGGAAGCAGCAAGCAATTACTTATCCATGCTGGGGGAGCATTGTGTGAACCTACTGTAAGTACTGATAATTAAAAGTCAAATCCTGATACTACTGTAGTCTTTATAAAGTCTATTTACTTTAGCAGGGTTGGGATTTTGTCATACTACTATGGATATATTTGGAGATTGCTGTTTTCTCATTTCTAAAGATGTTCCAAGATATTAAAAAAAAAAAAAAAAGGTTGCGCTTCTATACCCTCACCCTGCCACTGCGAAATATACTAAAATGACATTATATCAATGACAAAGGCATTCAGCAAAAATAAGCACTATGTACACACACAGCTGCAAACTGAGTCATGAAAGCCTTTTCAAGGCAAGACTCACGCAGAGTTATCTGCATATTTTTGAAGATCCTGCTTTGGACTCCATTACCTGCAACCTCTTAAAAATGCCTCAAAAATGTTCTCAATCTATTCAGAGGCTTACCTCCAAGCAGAAATGATGTTCTTAAACAAAATGCCATAATAGCTTCATAAACTATTTTCACAGAGGAAGAGAAGCTGGCCAGGATGTGAAGGATGCAAATGATACACATTAAAAATGCATGTGTTTGTCCTTTCAGCTAATGGCTTGCTAGATTCTGGACATACTAGCAGGTTCTCAAAAGCTGTTGTAGCTACTGCATTCAGAGGACACTTATGGTCCCATCTCAATTAGGCTTCTTTTTTTTTTTTTTTCTTTTTTGTGGGTCTGTCCTTAATGACTCTTAGAAACCATTTATTCTGCTATTTTCCCCCAATATGCAATCCTACTTGATTTCTCAGGGTGTATATTATTGAACTTTATGACATTTGGAGAGGAAAACAAATGTCAGCATCAATTCTATTGTTTCTAGGAAGTCTTTGTTGTTGATTTTGCAGAGGAGTATATGGTTGTTTTGTTTTTTTAAGCATATTGAATTACACTTCAAATTCTACCCAGCTGTGGACAAAAGGATAAAAAAAACAAACTAGCAAGATGATATCTCCTAAATAAGCATAAAGGAAATGCAGATGTAGCATTATTTTGCTAACTAATTACACTACCATAAAAAAAAAAGGTTACTGTTTTGGTTTATGTGCCTTCAAACTTCATGACTGCTCCAAATTTTTTCATCCATTTCAAAATGGATATCTACATGATGCACATTTTAGATCTTGTTAACTGTTTATGACTGAGACTAACACATAGCAACTGCTATAAGCATTCCAGCCTCATGTTAATTAAAAGCTGGTTTTCCACTTCTTTAAAGACTTGAAGACTTGCTTCATTCATGATACCAAAAAAAAAAAACAAACCAAAAACAAAACAAAAAAAAAAAAACACAAAACCCACACAAAAAACAAGCAAAAAAACCACAAACAACAAAAAAAGGTCCTGCACTAACTCTGATGACTAGAGAATCTATATTAACATAAAAATAATCCTCAAAACTCATGTCTTGTTTCTTGAGGGAACCAAACTGTACAGACTTCCCTAGAAATGCAGAAGCAGATGACAAATAGAATGTAATTTATGAGAGAACTGAAAATAAAAATGTCATGTGAAGCCTGGATATTAAATGCCATAGTAGCTGCAGTTTTGATGGCGTAGTTGTTAAACCTATTTAAATAGTGGGTGTGAAAACACTAACATTATTTACATCTCAGAAACTGAAATGCTTTCAAGTCTTTAAAGTGACTAAACTCTTAATCCTCAGCAATAAAACATATACAAGAAAGCCATCTTACTGTGCAGATTTTAAGATATGATGTAAATATATAAACTAAAATTAAGTCTTTGTTTTTTCCCCTTAAATAAAAGTGTATTAAAAGCAACACAGTTACACATTTTTTTTTAATAATGGTTTGTGGAGACCACTCATGGAAACAGAGTTCACTTTACCTCTGTCTTTACTTCATTGTACTCAGAACACACCCTGTGACCAAAGCTATAGAAATAAAAGAAACTTGTTCAGAGAACTATTTAAAATTATTTTAAACTTACAAGACAGTCAGGTGCCATGCGGCATAAACTGGCATAAAAAAAACAGACACCCTAGGTTTTACCTAAAGGGTCAAGAAAAATTCCCACATGGCTGGCCATATGCTGCATTTCATTTCATGTTTTGCTTGAAATATTTTACATAATTAGTTTTAGTCTCAGGAATTTGCCAATTATCAGTATAAGCATTAATTCACATTTATTATAGTCAAGTATTCTTTATACATTGGAGATTTTGTTTCTGTACCCTAACTACTGGATAAGAAGCAAATACCATCCTCATTCCTCCAAATCAGGGTATTCAGTGTGTATTACATCTTTCTTTTTTGACTTAACTGGGCTTCTTGCCCATTTACCATCAAAGCTGCTGGTTTGCAGTGGCAACATACAATGTTATGCCAGCAAGGTAAGGAAGGTAATTCTAGGATATCATGGAAAAAAAAAAAGAACCTTTCTGAAGGAAAGGTGTTTTTTACCCATTGTCTGCCAGAGGCTCTGCTGAAAATCCTTTGAGTTTTGATGACAAAGTAGCAGTATTGGAGGCTGTTCTTGTTAATTAAGTTTACCAGTCATCTCCCATTCTTAGTTTTGGTTGTTACCTGTTATAGGCTTCTCAAAAGAGACAGAGGATTATTAATCATAGAAGGCCAACTCTTGCCTACTGAAACAAATCTTTCTGGACAGGCTGGAGAGTTGGGCGGGGGATAATCTGATGGAATTTAACAAGGGAAAGTGTAGAGTCCTGCATCTGGGCAGGAACAATCCCAAGTTCCAGTATAGGTTGGGGCATGACCTATTAGAGAGCAGTGTAGGGGAAAGGGACCTGGGGATCCTGGTGGACAACAGGATGATCATGAGCCAGCACTGTGCCCTTGTGGCCAGGAAGGCAAATGGCATCCTTGGGTGTATTACAAGGGAGGTGGTCAGTAGATCGAGAGAGGTCCTCCTTCCCCTCTACTCCGCCCTGGTGAGACCCCATCTAGAATATTGTGTTCAGTTCTGGGCCCCTCAGTTCAAGAAGGACAGGGAACTGCTGGAGAGGGTCCAGCGTAGGGCAACAAAGATGATTAAGGGAGTGGAGCATCTCCCTTATGAAGAAAGGCTGAGGGAGCTGGGGCTCTTTAGTTTGGAGAAGAGGAGACTGAGGGGTGACCTTATTAATGTTTATAAATATATAAAGGGTGAGTGCCATGAGGATGGAGTCAGGCTCTTCTCAGTGGCAAACAATGATAGGACAAGGGGCAATGGGATCAAGCTGGAACACAAGAGGTTCCACTTAAATTTGAGAAAGAACTTCTTCTCAGTGAGGGTAACAGAGCACTGGAACAGGCTACCCAGGGAGGTTGTGGAGTCTCCTTCCCTGGAGACATTCAAAGCCCGCCTGGACACATTCCTGTGCGACCTCACCTAGGCGTTCCTGCTCCAGCAGGGGGATTGGACTAGATGATCTTTTGAGGTCCCTTCCAATCCCAAACATACTGTGATACTGTGATACTGTGAAATGTGTTTATTTTGTCTGGGATAGAGTTAATTTTTTCTAGTAGTGGTGGTATGTTGTGGATTTGTGCTGAAAACACTGTTGATAACAAGGGATGTTTTAGTTACTGCTAAGCAGAGTTTTACACAGAATTAAGGCCTTTTCCATTGGTCATTCTGCCCCACCAGCATGTAGGCTGGAGGTGCACAAGCAGTTGCGAAGAGACACAGCCAGGACAGTTGAACTCAACTGATCAAAGGGATATTCCATACCATATGACATCATGCTCAGTATATAAAGTTGGGGGAAGAAGAAGGAAGCAGGGGGGACATTTAGAGCGATGGCATTTGTCTTCCCAAGTAACTGTTACATGTGGTGGAATCCTGTTTCCTGGAGATGGCTGAACACCTACCTGCCTATGGAAACTAGTGAATGAATCCCTTGTTTCATTTTGCTTTACTTGCAGGTGTGGCTTTTGCTTTGCTCATTAGATTGTCTTTATGTTAACCCACAATTATATTTTTCCTGTGCATATAGTTAAAACTACTTTCAGATCTAGTCTTCATTGACAAATGACTATGCAATTGAATAAAAGTTCTCATTGATTCTGAAGAACTAAGCAATATCACTCCTCTGTCTATTAATAAACCTTCATAAGTTTAAGTAGGAGCCTTCTTCTTTTAACAGATAGGGTTCATCCATTACCCTTGGCTCCAACTTTCTTTCAATTTTAAGGGAGGTGCAATAAAACTTTCCAAGAGACATCTCCCTTTAAACTGAAAAAAGTGTTGTCATATTCCTCATAATTGGAGTGGCAAGGCAAAAAGAGTCATTATAAATAATCCTAGTAGGAATTTCAGTTCCTACGTACCAATCTACTTGCCTTTCTCAGTATTAAGTCATACTCAGCATTACACCTTATGCAACAAAAGGCAAGCTATCTGGAAGAAGAGGATATATAGGAGCACTGTATTGTTCAGGTAAAATAGCTTCAAGAGATGCAATACCATAAAGAATTATTCTGCACTTATCTTTCTGTTCTTTTCAAAGACTAATTTAACAGTATAGCATGTAAATGGATTTTTACTTATAAATCAAGCATACAGCAGTCTTGGAAAAACAACAACAACAAAGAAAATCCATAGAGTTCCCATATCAGGTTCGCACATTACAGGAGAAGCTGCATTTGTGGCAACACTTGATTTCACAGGTAAACATCATCTACTATTCAGAAATACAGGTGACCCAACAAAAATGAGAACAGAAAATAAAGCATTGAGCACTGCTTTAGGTGTATATTCACTAGGAACAATTCAGGCTTTATAAAGGATAAACATTAAATCTTAATCATTACAGAAATATAGTTAGTTCTCTTTTACAAAGCAATCAGAAAATTCACCTGAAGGACCTACTGCTTAATAGCCTCATGGTAACAGAGAAGCTGACAAGAGACTGCAGATTGCCATGCTCAGGAGTGTCAGGTAGCCGGTTGCTGGTGACTAACAAAGGTGCAACAATCCTTTGACAGGTAAACTCACATAGTCTGCCGTCATGTCTCATCCCGGTTACAAATAATCAAGAAATTTTGAGCAGACTCAAAAAGAAACAGGACATTTTGTTATTTAGGTATTAAAGGGAGTCTCTAGCTACCTGACACCAACCAAAATTTTGGAATTTACATTAAGACTTGTGTTTCAAGGGCACTAAAGAAAATATATCAGCTATCAAAGAGCTATTTCTGTTCTGCTATGCTTCCCCAATTAATTCCTGAAGAATAAAAAAAGTGTATTTATTGTGAAATTATGTAGAAATACCACTCTCTTCTCCAGTGCAGACAGAGGAATCGAACACACGTCAACTGCATTTTTTTTCCTTGAGGCTCTACAAGACCACCAAGTTTTAGTTTCATCATTTCCAATCTCAAAATAATGAGCATCTAATTAACATAGCAGAAAATATGCATAGATTCTTATTGACTATATCTGTATTAGTAAGTGCAATGTACCACTTGTTCCTGGACACCAAAACCTACGGGCACAGACCAGTCTGCCCAACAAACTCCAGGTTTACCGGGACAGGGTGAGTGGATACAAACTGCACATTGGGAATGTTCATCCAAGCATCCTGTCTCCTGAACTGTGCGCACACACACACAAACATTTGACCATACTGTTATTGGCAAAAGCAGCACCTGAAAATATGTAAACATTTTAAAGTGATACATGTTCTTTTTCCAAAGACTGGGGAAATATTTTGAGTATAGACACAATCGCAGCATCCATCCTAAAACGACCTAACTTCAGTGGCCACAAACAAGCGTGGTACACAGCTTTGCGATTCCTAGCAAGTTACTGTTTTCTGTCATTGAAGAATCAATGAGTCATGTTAAGTCTCAAATGCACCAGCATTTCAGTCCACTCCTGTGTTTTAGCAAGATGGTTCCAGCAAACAAAGGAGAAAGCCTAGGCAGGAGTACAACATGTGAGTTTTCTGTGATAGGTGTGAACTCCTGCATAAAGAATAATCACAAACTGAATTGGCATTTTGATCATTGTTCTAGAAAACAGCATGTAACCATCTCACTGCAGAGAGAAAATTTTAAGTGTGGGTGGCAGAAGATAGTTTTTGCTATCAAACATACCAAAACATAGCTTAGAGAAAAAGGGATACTTCATTAAGGCAAATCAACAAATATTTATTTCTTTTGCGACTAAGCTAAGGGAATTTTCTGAGATGTAAGTAAATTACCATTTCATTATGTCTTTAAATTAAAAACAGCTAATGAAATGTAATTAACATTACAGAAATCACTGAAGTGAAAGTGTCAATAAAAAAAATCTGTCAGTTATATAAAATGAAAGAAGCCTTCTAGCAACACAAGAATAAGACAACATTCGTATCACTTTCAATTGGAATTTGCTGCCTCTAATGCATTGAGCACTCCTGTAAACCGAGTAATTTTATTTGGAAGAACCTCTTTCCCCCTTGCAGCCAAAGTGTTTTCTCAGACATGAGCAAGACTAGGAAGCTCTTTGCATTTGTACTATATCCTTTACCTTGTAGATTCCAAATTTCAGACATAAGGTAGAGAAAAAAGTTGTTCTGCTAACAAAACTTCTTGGGTCTGCATCTTCAGTGACTAAACACACCACAATTAGGTATGTCCACAGTGTAACCCAACAGGCACTCCTGGCTATAAAAATGCCACAACAGGGCAAGTGAAGCACTAAGAGCTCCCTATGCTCAGGTCTCCAGCAGCAACCTTAGTACCACATTTGTACCAAGGCTGCACTGGACAGATCTGAGGGATAGGAGGGATAACAAGAGGGATACAAGTGTAATTTAGCCTACCTTACTACTTTTTGACTGAAAATATAGATTAGTAGGGCTTTTTTGTGTAGAATTATCATTATTATTACTTTTTTACTTAATAAAGTAAAGCTCATACAGTGTAGACTGTTAAGGACATAGGAAAAATTTTAAAAGTAACTATTTAAGCTTTGAAATAAGGGATCATAGTCCACTGGAATAAACACCCATATGTTATTGATAATAGCTGCACTGAAGTGAGAGGACGTGAGGGGACAAGTATCTTTTAAATAAATCACATTACTAATCACTTCTGTTACACAGGTACAAGATTGAGTGGGTGTTAGCACAAGTATCAAGTTCAGTGAGGTTTTGATTTCTGGGACAAGTCTAATCTGACTTGTAGCACCCCAGGTGCCCTGAGGGAAGTTTTCAGGCAACTCATAAAACACTGCTTTTGCTCTTCTCTGACTCACCATAATACAGAGCTACAGAAATTGAACAGTGGCATTTTGGCACCTCCCTTGCAAATGTGAGAATCAAATCAGATTTGAAATGCTATTGAATAGCATGCCCTAGAAGGCATTCCCTGGAAGGTAGAAAGGTTTTACAATTTCTAATCTACCATCTTATCCTTCATTAAGCATTTATGACAAACTGCTCTTGCGTAAGACATTCATGAGGAAAAGGTTTATGATTTAATCTTCTTTCATCATGATCTAGAGCATTTATAGTGGGAATCTTCAAGTTTTCACTCTGCCAAAGTGTGATTAAAATTTCACCTTCCAAAAGTTAACCTATAGCCATGCTTGCTGGTTGGGTATGGCTTTACGCGGTCACTTCTTCAGAATTAAAAAAAAATAAAAATCAGTTAGGGAAAGATAGACTTGGGTAGTGTTGATGTAAATATTCCCTAGCTTTCCTTCATCACATCACAAACAGGAGTGAGCTGACAGATGCTAAAACAGTATTTGTGTTTCAGTGTAATCAGAATTGTCACATGCTGTAGCTGCCTTTTGTGTTGAGATAGTAGCACATTCAAAGACTGTGTTGCCTCTTGGCCATCCAAAAAGGAATATTTGTTTTGTGTCTTTGACACAGTTATGAAAATCTGTGCTGGCCCTTATTTTTTCTGCAGTTTCTGCTACTGTTCTCAGTTGGCCTGTAATTCCTAATATTGTCAGCTTCTTTTATCTGTTTTGGCTTGGAAAAGTAGTGCTGAGCTTTCTTTTTTATTGAGAAGTCTATTTAAATCACTCTGTAGTTAGTGACTACACAGGTACATCCCCATTCTTCTTGAAGCAAATTAAAAGAGATGAAAATAGTTTGTATAGAGATCTCCATTAGAACTGCAAACAGCTCAGACAAGAAGAGACTTTTAAAATGGAGGAAAACCACCTTGGCTGTGAATCCAAACATGTTTGAGACTACCTTCAAATGAAACAGAAGAAACAGATCACACCAGGAAAAGTGTACTGGCCTTCCTGTATGATATCAAATTTATTGAGGAGAAAGATGCTGTACTCCTGGCCCACACTTACTTTGCTGAGCACTGTATTCTCCACAACCTTTGCACAGGCAGAAATTGTGGTATTAAGTGCTGACCAATGCTTTCATATTTTAAAAGGGATACTGAATGCAAGCTCAGTAATTTTTAGATGTACACATCACTCACACACAATAGGTCCCACAGGTAAAAGCCATATCAATTTTTATGATTTCTAATAAGCACTTGGTGTGCATACATACACTCCTATGCAGTTGCACTGATCCTGTTCTAAACTTGATTTTTTCAGGTATTTGGACATTCATCTCTTTTTCTGTACCACCGAACTGGGTTCTAAAACATAGGTTTCAAGAACTGAGTTTGAAGGTAGGGGAGGAGAATAAACCTTAATAACAAAAAACAACCACCACCAGCCAACTCACCACAAGACACAAACCACATAACAACAAGAACAAAAACCAAAAATAGAGGAAGCCTCCAGTTTTCACTCATGTGAATCAGTGGAGAAAATATCACCAGTATAATAACAATAAAAAAAGAAGGCATACAGTCTTTCCCAGGCAATAAGAATCAACATGGAGAAGTTTGCCATGTGATTTCTGAAAGCAATTATTTCCCATTTTGCCTTTTATCAGCCTTTCCTGTAGCCACAGAGCAGAATCTTCACCAGTAAAACTATTAAAAAATAATCTTGACGAGTAAAAACAAAAAAGTCCAGTAAAAATGCTTATAGTAGCAACAATGTGCTAAATATATTTTCACCTATTTTTTCTGTCCCATTTTCCCTCCCAGTGAATTGTATGTATCTGCTATATCTGTATACAAGACAATTATCTTCCTTCCCACTCAAGTTGTGACAAAGGACTCTCTGTGCAGGTCACTGCAGGTCAACAGCAATGAGACAGTAACACTACTACTTCTGCTAGGATGATTCCTGTGGAACCTCAGAGGATACATTTCCTCAAGCACTTTTAGGTTTGGTGAATGGCTGGGTTTTTTTTTCCCCGTTTCACTTTTTTTTCATTTTTAAGTTTGGGGACAAAACCAGTTTTGTCAACTCATAATAAATAAACTTTTTTTTTTTTTATTTTATTTTATATATCCATGAATAATAAAATGATGACTACAGGAAAACTCCCAAATATGACCAAAAAAGTATTATTATCTTGGATTATCCTACATACAGCTTTCTGTTATTTGGGAGATCCTATTGTGAAATTATATTTAGATTTTTTATTTATTTATTATTTGACTTTTTCCTTGATAAGACTGGTGTCCAACAGTCACTAGGTAAAGAACAAAAATATCTTGACACTACTTTCAGGATTACCGTAGCTGGTCAGGATGCTCAGGAGTCAGGAAACAATATGACAGAGAGAGATACCAGAAATACCAGAACTGAAACTGTGATCTCCTGTTCCAGAAAAGTCCATCAGGTTGCCTAAGAAGTCACAAGCAGGAGCAACAACCACCAAAATCAAGAGAATTTAATCCTAGTGCATGACTTGGATGACAAGAATCAGACTGACTGAAAAGGGAAAAAAAAAAAAAAAAAAGTAACAAATCTGAACCATTTCCTGACACCCAAGAGGATGGAATTAATCCAGATGACCACTATCTTGTGAAAAGAAATACTTGTTCAACAAGTCCTCAGTCAGCTTTCCACTGCAAACTACACTACAAAAGTATGTCAAAAAGACTTAATATATTTGTAGAAACTGGTGTTTTATACTAAATAAAGGCAGACCTGAAGGTCTTCGCCTATATTAAAATGACACTTTTTTTTTTTCTGCAGTGACTAATAATTGCTAGCCATAATACAGCTTATATATCCACAAAAATGAGGACCGGGGAGGGGGGCGTTGGGGGGTGTGCAGAAATAGTCAGGTCTGTATTTACACTGTTTCTTTGGGACACTCCCTCCGAACAGGTTTTACTCTAATCCCCCTAGATCACCGAATAAGTAGAAAACCTCTAGGAGCACTTGACCATTCACAGAGAATTGTTATCTACAGATAATTCCCAAATGAACTGAGTCTCAAGCTAATTGAGCCACGACCCTTCCATTTTCTTTTGGGCATATCTAAGAAATATGACTACATCACTTGAACCTTGGGGATGATTGTCCTGGTTTTGTTAAAAAACAAGTTTTTCTTTTAGTGAATTTTTGCCTGTCAGCTAAAGCCTTCATATTAGCTGCATTTTCCTGGAGAACCCGACACATGTTTTGGTTAAACCTAGCAAGGGAATGCAAACTTATTGATAAGCACGGATGGACATCTCGCGAGAGGGGCAACGAGAAACTGGTGACCGAGAGACTGACCAACGGTGTATAACATTCCATTCACGTGAATACTTCATATAAAAGTGGGAGATCACGAGGATCTCGCCCTTTTTTTTGTCTTTTTTTCCCTTTTTCCTCATGGCTGACATTAGGAGAGGACCTTGCTGGTCGTCCCTGCGAACTGAGGCCTAGTGAGAGACTGAATCCAGCTCCGGTTGGCTACAGAGTCTAATCCAGGACTTTGGGTGCTGGCTCTGCAGTTGCTGAGACTTACAAGATTGGTTTTGTATATTTTGTATTATTTTCTCTATTCTTATTAGTAGCATTAGTAAAACATCTTTAACTTTTCCAACTCTCTTCTCTCTGTCCTTCTTTCCCTCCCGATCGCCTGTCCTGAGTGGGAAGGGGGGAGAGGGAGGGGCAAAAGGGGGAAGTTGGGGGGAGAGGAGGTTAACAATACATCTGCCAGGGTTTGATTGTCACCCCGCAATCCTAACCCTCGACAGATAATTGGCGCCCAACGTGGGGCAAGAGAAAGGGGTAAATTTGGAGATTTTTGGCTTTTCTACTGCTCTGACGTACCTTTCAATTTTCTTGGCACGGTGCCAACTCATAGAGTTGTGATACTCGCGCGTCTGTTTGATTCGGATATTATTTAGTCGTGATGATGATCCTGTGTGGTTTGGCACTGGTTTATTTCATTATACTGCAGCCGCTAATGTATTTTTACTCGTTTTTGCTTTACCTTGAAAAACCTCCAGGAGAGATTAAAGAGCAGAATGGCTCTATATTTGCTAATTGGTCAAGCGAATCTTTAGAAAGGCTGACTAACAATACTTTTGTGATTTCGCTGGGACAGTTTGCAAATGTGTTAGAGAACTTTGAATATCCTTGGAGCTTTGATAGAACTGTGACGGTGTTATTTGGTTTGCTGAATGTGTGTCAGTTTGTGTTACTGTTAAGAGAAATGAGGTTCAATAAGAGGTTTGCGTCTCTTCTTAGTCCTGAGATTTGCGGTGCGTCTTCAGAAGCTTTAGCAAAAAGCACTCCTAGCCGCTCGAGAAAAGGCAAAACAGCCAAAGCTGCTGCTGCAGCCACTGCCCCCCCAACTGCGGCTTCACAGGCTGAAGCTACAGCTCCTCCGCAGAGCTCCTCTGCCAAGGTCGCTGCAGATAACGTTACTTCTCCAGCCTCAAAGGCTAACAAGGCAGCCCCCCCGTCTTCACACACTGGGCACTGTTGCTGCTGTAACCACAGCAATCACTGTGACAGTCATTCAGACTCTGAAAATGAATCAAATGATGGTGAACCCATATCAGCATCAGTTGCTGGTTGTAAGAAAGTCACTAGAAAAACTACCCGTGCAGCAGGTGATGGCACAGGGCCAACATCAACCCAAGAGGCATCATCATCAGGACAGGGTGGAGATGAAGTGACCACCACTCGGTCCTTTTCTCCAGGTGAGCTGAGAGATCTGCGAAAAGACTTTAGTCGTCGTGAAGGCGAGAATATTTTAACCTGGCTGCTGCGATGCTGGGACAATGGGGCAGAAACAATTGAATTAGAAGGTGGTGAAGCCAGGCAGCTGGGATCTCTGTCAAAAGATTCCACCATTGATAGGGCAATTTCAAGAGAGTCTAATGCCGCTACTCTCTGGACCCGACTCCTGGCAGCTATGAAAGTCAGATTTCCCTACAAGGAAGATTGTATATCCAAGTTAGGGAAATGGAATACTATGGAGAGAGGTATCCAGTTCCTGAGAGAATTAGCTGTGCGAGAGATCATCTATCTAGGACCAAACAGCCAAGAGGGGACAGACCCAGATAGAATCAATTGTACAAAATCTATGTGGCGCAGATTTGTACAAAGTGCACCACCTGCATATGCTAAGTCATTGGCAGGAATGGTCTGGTCGGCTAGAGGTATACAAGAAATTAATGAAGTGATTGAGCAGCTCCGGTACTTTGAGGACAGCCTTGCTGGTTCTCTACGGGCTTGTGTCTCCGCTGTGGAGAAACTGTGTGAAAAATCTGATGACCGGTTTGAAAAGCTGTTGCAAGAAATCAAAGAGCTCAGAGAAGACTCGTACCGTTCACGACCTGCACAAACCTATGTTTCAGCTGTTAGGAGAAGGCGTTTCCAATCTCGAGAGAGAGGGCAGAGACAGCCCACAAAAAGAGGTTCACTGTGGTTCTTCCTACATGAGCAGGGAGAAAACATGAATAAGTGGCATGGAAGGCCTACCTCAGAACTTCAGGAACGAGTACGTGAGATAAAAGGAAAAACTCCTAGGAAGGTGGCTGCTCCAGTTTACAAAAGGAGCAGAAGAGATTCTGATGCTCTTGAAGGAACCTCTAATTCACACCCAGAGACTGTGCAAAACAGGAATTAGAGGTGCCCTGCCTCCAACCAGGTGGAGGAAAGGGATAACAGAGTCTATTGGACTGTACAAATACTATGGCCTGGTACAACACAACCCCAGGAGTACAAAGCTTTAGTGGACACTGGTGCTCAGTGCACAATAATTCCTTCTAATTATAAAGGAACGCAATCCATCAATATTGTTGGAGTGACTGGGGGATCCCAGGAACTGACTGTTGTAGAGGCTGAAATGAGCCTAACTGGAAAAAACTGGCAAAAGCATCCCATTGTGACTGGTCCAGATGCTCCGTGCATCCTTGGTATAGACTACCTCAGGAGAGGGTATTTTAAGGACCCAAAAGGGTATAGGTGGGCATTTGGTATAGCAGCTGTGGACACTGAGAAAATTGAACAGCTGTCTGATTTGCCTGGTCTTTCAGATGACCCTTCTGTTGTAGGACTGCTGAGGGTTGACGATCAGCAGGTGCCAACTGCTACCACGACGGTGCATCGCCGGCAATATCGCACCAATCGAGACTCTTTGATTCCTATCCAGAAGCTGATCCGTCAATTGGAAAGCCAGGGTGTGATCAGTAAGACTCGCTCACCTTTTAACAGCCCAATCTGGCCAGTGCGTAAGTCTAGTGACGAGTGGAGACTAACTGTAGACTATCGTGGCCTGAATGAAGTTACACCACCACTGAGTGCTGCTGTGCCTGACATGCTAGAACTGCAATTTGAACTGGAGTCAAAGGCAGCCAAGTGGTATGCTACAATTGACATTGCTAATGCATTTTTCTCTATTCCTGTAGCAGCAGAGTGCAGGCCGCAGTTTGCTTTCACCTGGAGGGGCATCCAGTACACATGGAATCGCTTGCCCCAGGGGTGGAAACACAGTCCTACCATCTGCCATGGACTGATCCAGACCACGCTGGAGCAAGGTGAAGCTCCAGAACACTTGCAATATATTGATGACATCATCGTATGGGGCGACACAGCAAAAGAAGTCTTCGAGAAAGGTGAGAGAATAATTCATATTCTTTTGGATGCTGGTTTTGCCATAAAACGAAGCAAGGTCAAGGGACCTGCACGAGAGATCCAGTTTTTAGGAATAAAATGGCAAGATGGCCGTCGTCAGATCCCAATGGATGTGATCAACAAAATTGCAGCAATGTCTCCACCTACTAATAAGAAGGAGACACAGACTTTCTTGGGCGTTGTAGGTTTTTGGAGAATGCATATTCCTGACTACAGCCACATTGTGAGCCCTCTCTATCGAGTGACTCGTAAAAAGAACCAATTTGAGTGGGGCCCTGAACAACGACAAGCCTTTGAACAAATTAAGCGTGAGATAACTCATGCGGTGGCCCTTGGACCAGTCCGAACTGGACTAGATGTTAAAAATGTGCTCTACACCGCAGCCGGAGATAATGGACTTACCTGGAGCCTCTGGCAGAAAGCACCAGGAGAAACCCGAGGTCGACCCTTAGGTTTTTGGAGTCGAGGATACAAAGGATCTGAGGCCAACTATACTCCAACTGAAAAGGAGATACTAGCAGCATATGAAGGAGTTCGAGCTGCTTCAGAAGTGATCGGCACTGAAGCACAGCTCCTCCTGGCACCTCGACTGCCGGTGCTGAGCTGGATGTTCAAAGGGACGGTTCCCTCTCCACATCATGCAACTGAAGTTACGTGGAGTAAATGGATTGCACTGATCACGCAACGAGCTCGAATTGGAAGTCCCAACCGTCCAGGGATATTAGAAGTTATTACAGACTGGCCAGAAAGCAAAGACTTTGGGATGTCTCCAGATGAGGAGGAAGTAAAACGTGCCGAAGAAGCACCACCATATAATACGCTTTCAGAGACTGATAAGCAGTATGCACTGTTCACAGATGGATCCTGTCGTCTTGTAGGAAAACATCGAAGGTGGAAAGCTGCTGTGTGGAGTCCCACACAACAAGTTACAGAAGCCACTGAAGGACAAGGTGAATCCAGTCAGTTTGCAGAAGTGAAAGCCATCCAGCTGGCTTTGGACATTGCTGAACGAGAGAAGTGGCCAATACTTTATCTCTATACTGACTCATGGATGGTAGCAAATGCCTTGTGGGGGTGGCTACAGCAATGGAAGAAAAGCAACTGGCAGCGCAGAGGTAAACCCATTTGGGCTGCCACACTGTGGCAAGACATTGCTGCTCGGCTAGAGAGGCTGCCTGTGAAAGTTCGTCATGTAGATGCTCATGTGCCTAAAAGTCGAGCCACCGAGGAACATCTAAACAACCAACAAGCAGATCAAGCTGCTAAGATTAAAGTAGCTGAGGTGGACTTGGACTGGCAACATAAAGGTGAACTTTTCCTAGCTCGGTGGGCCCATGATGCTTCAGGGCATCAAGGTAGAGATGCAACATACAAATGGGCTCGTGATCGAGGGGTGGATTTAACTATGGACACTATTTCACAGGTTATTCATGAATGTGAAACTTGCGCCGAAATCAAACAAGCAAAACGGTTAAAACCTGTATGGTATGGGGGGCGATGGTTAAAGTATAAGTGTGGAGAAGCTTGGCAGATTGATTATATTACACTTCCACAAACACGTCAAGGTAAACGTTATGTACTTACAATGGTGGAAGCAACCACTGGATGGTTGGAAACATATGCCGTACCTCATGCTACAGCCCGAAATACTATCTTGGGCCTTGAGAAGCAAGTCCTTTGGCGGCACGGTACGCCAGAAAGAATTGAATCAGACAATGGTACTCATTTCAAAAACAGTATTATAGACAATTGGGCCAAAGAACATGGTATTGAGTGGGTATATCATATTCCATATCATGCACCAGCCTCTGGGAAAATTGAAAGGTACAATGGTTTGTTAAAAACTACACTAAAGGCACTTGGTGGTGGAACCTTTAAAAACTGGGATTCACATTTAGCAAAAGCCACTTGGTTGGTCAACACCAGGGGATCAACCAATCGAGCCGGGCCTGCCCAATCAGAAATTCTACGGACTGTAGAAGGAGATAAAGTCCCTGTAGTACACATGAAAAATATTTTAGGAAAGGCAGTCTGGGTTACTCCTGCCTCAGGCAAAGGCAAACCTATTCGTGGGATTGTTTTTGCCCAGGGACCTGGCAGCACCTGGTGGGTGATGCTTAAGGATGGAGAAGTTCGGTGTGTACCTCAAGGGGATTTGATTTCAGGTGAAAATATGCAATGCTGAACTGTATGATGTGAATTGCTGCACTAACAATGTTTAATAAGTGTCTTTCAGATCAAGACAATGGTGATGAAACTAGAGCTAGTTTCTTCGAGTGGCGCCCGACACCTTCTTCGAAGTTGGTGTCCTTAACCCACAAGCAGTGGTCATGAGATGCACTTGTATCATTTTTCCTGCCCTGGGAGACTGTTGTGACAAAATGAACTTAATGAACTTTTCAAAGGATGGTCCACTGATTAATTACTCCTGTGTATATATGTACATATGTATATATATATATAGTAGTAGTGATTAATTAGATTGTTTTGATAGATTGTATTGATAAGGTTTAAGTATTCAGTGAATGTCATATTATAAGGGGTGGAATGTCCTGGTTTTGTTAAAAAACAAGTTTTTCTTTTAGTGAATTTTTGCCTGTCAGCTAAAGCCTTCATATTAGCTGCATTTTCCTGGAGAACCCGACACATGTTTTGGTTAAACCTAGCAAGGGAATGCAAACTTATTGATAAGCACGGATGGACATCTCGCGAGAGGGGCAACGAGAAACTGGTGACCGAGAGACTGACCAACGGTGTATAACATTCCATTCACGTGAATACTTCATATAAAAGTGGGAGATCACGAGGATCTCGCCCTTTTTTTTTGTCTTTTTTTCCCTTTTTCCTCATGGCTGACATTAGGAGAGGACCTTGCTGGTCGTCCCTGCGAACTGAGGCCTAGTGAGAGACTGAATCCAGCTCCGGTTGGCTACAGAGTCTAATCCAGGACTTTGGGTGCTGGCTCTGCAGTTGCTGAGACTTACAAGATTGGTTTTGTATATTTTGTATTATTTTCTCTATTCTTATTAGTAGCATTAGTAAAACATCTTTAACTTTTCCAACTCTCTTCTCTCTGTCCTTCCTTCCCTCCCGATCGCCTGTCCTGAGTGGGAAGGGGGGAGAGGGAGGGGCAAAAGGGGGAAGTTGGGGGGAGAGGAGGTTAACAATACATCTGCCAGGGTTTGATTGTCACCCCGCAATCCTAACCCTCGACAATGATAAAGGTGCTTTTAGCATGCAAACCCAAGCTGGAACTAGCTGTGCTTCACTGATCCTGGAGCTATTTTCCATGCTATAAATTTAACACTTGCATGACTCTAGGGGCTTCAGTGACACATATAAGCTGGCTGTATTTAAGTAGTATTTAACAGCAATGCCAATAAATCTAAAGGGAAATTTCAGCAGAGCTGGATGCAGAAGCATCCACATCCCCTGACATGTGTCTTAACTATTAGTAATGTTCATTGAAAACTTAATTCCCTCAGACTGAGGTAGAGTCAAGCTAACACAGGAAACAATAATGCTATCTGACATGCATGACCTTTCTGATTAAAGCAACTTGTCTTTCTTAGAGAAGGCAGCCACTACAGCTCATTAACAGGTTTGTGCTCTATTCTTCAAAATACTATATCAACCAATTCATATTATTTATTTCTGTTGGCATTTGGAAATGTCTCCATTTCTCCTGAAGTTAATGAGAGACAATGGGTATTCAATTGTAGGTCATTAATGGATGTTACCTTATAACACATCCATCTATTTCTACAGAAAATTTTGGGCCAGTTCCACTCCCATTCCCTGTGCCTTCTCCTACATCTGGAAAAAAAAAATAAAAATCAAAAGATCCAGTTAATAGATGAAGAGATATTTCACCATTTATTTTTTTTTTTAAATATAGAATATATATATTCATGTGATAAATAGAAACGCAATGCATTTTTTTTAAAAAGTTGTTGTCATATGTGCTATCAGAAACCCCAGGTCAGAATCAGAAGAGAGACAAACAATGCTTCTTTCACTAACTCATTTCTCACATTCCCATTAAAATAAAATAAAAATAAATAAGTAAAATAAAAATAAAATTAATAATTAAAAAAAAAAAACAAAACAAAACACGACCAACAAACAAAAAAACCACACACACCAACACAGACCACTGATCACAGACCAGGAATCCCAGACACGGTACATTAACTAAGCCTGATTTTGAACATCTGACTTTTTTTCTAGCATGGATTTTAAAGTACATAAATACATCTTTTATCAATACATTGCACAAGAACAAAAAAAAAAAAACAAACAAAAAAAAAACACCAAACAAAACACCACACTACCAAACCAAAACAAAAAGAAACCCCCATCACACACAAACCACACCACCTTTCAGAACATTGGTGTGTATCTTCTAATATCACTATATTTGTTCCAACAATTGACTAACATTTCTGCCACAAGTCCCTTGATACCAAAGCGCTAAATGTTTAAAGATCAATACCACAGGGACTGAATTTACATCAGTCACATGAAGTGAATTTTTACAACCTTGCTGCCATGAGCTTCAGATACCATTCAGGAAGATATAGTGATACTGTAAAAACCAATGAAAGGCTGCAATAATTTTCCAGAGAAAAATATAACAAAAAGTTGCATTTGAAGCCTACAGAAATTAAATAAAGCTTGTTTTCTAGATAAGAAAGAGCTACACACATGCAAACTCATACAAAATTAGATATGATGTAACACTTATTAGTTTTCCCTCTTGTACAAATTTGAGTTGCCCAATTACATTCAGGGTCAATGTGGAACAGCTACGTATTGAAAACAGTAACTTAAACACTGATAAAATAAGAACTATTGAAATGCTGCATGCAAACAGCCATTGCTCAGTATTTGAGCATGCTATTTGGGATATAACACCACCAGATTTACTAGTGTAAAGTCTTTGGTTAATGTCCACAGTTATTTCAGCATATTTTGTGATAAAAATCACATTAAAATGTTTATTTAAAATACACAACAACTGCAAGCATGTATTTTTACAATTTCCTCCTCATTTGCTCAAACTAAAACCAGTTTTCACCACAAAATTGGGATCTACTTTTCCACAGTAGGGGCTATCTCAGCTTTCTATCTCCAGCCTTGTTAGCTAGTGGAGCGCTTTAAGAGCCTATCCAAAGAGCTGCTGAAGGTGAAAGACTTTTACCCTAGCTTTCATATACCCAGAAATGGCACAACTGTTATTGTTGCTAAGAGTCCACAATAAAAACAGCACTACAACCACCTTCAGGCAGGAAAAATGACTGGAAAAACAAAAACAAAACAAAACACACAACACAGCAAGAAAACAACAAAGTATTATAGAAATTTGTGAACAACAAACCAGAAGTTTGGAACAAAAACATAGTTCACAGAATCTTAACCACAACTAGTAAACCTAAAGGCTGTTTTAACTGCCACAGCACGTTATTAACCTTGCACAAAGATTTTTTTTAGGAATAATTATAACTGTTGCTGTGCTGGTTTGACTGAAAATGTGTTAATTTTCTTCATGCAGTTAGAAACCTTTCTTTTTCATAGCTAGCATGGTCATTATTCAGACTTAGTTTGAGAACAAGAGATAACACCCCAAGACAGAGTTAATATTTGGTATTGCTCTTGTCTGAGAGCCAAGGATGATGCTCTGCCCACAGGTGTGAGGCACCAAGGAAGGGGGGAATGGATAGGGCAGAGCTTGACTGACATCCAGACTGATCAATAAGAGTATTCCATCCCATTAGCATCATGTTTCATACTTAAGAATAGTCAGGATCTTACAGTTTCCCTCTCTCTCTCATGCACGTTCTTTCTTTGCTTTTTTTTTGTCAGAGTTGGGGGTGCGCTATTCAGGACATTTAATTAGTTTTTTTGTCATTTGGCAGAGGCCTTTGGGTCTTTCTGCTTTTTTTTTTTTTTTTTTCCTCTTTTCTTTCTCCAGGACCAGCTGTTGGGACCAAGTGTTGCTTTCTGGGTGTGGCTGTTCAGTGTAGACAGAGTTTGTGAGGAATTGTCTTGCATATCTTTTATTTTATATTATATTTCTATTATATTTACTAGTACTGTATTAGTATTTTGTTATTTTATTAAACTGTGTTTATCTCAATCCAATTTTCTCCGTTTCCTTTCAATTCTCTCCCCTATTGGGGGAGGGAATGGGGGAGCGGACGGGGCGTATTATTGTTGTTGAAGATTTAATACAATATGTTGAAATAGTATTTCAGTATATTTGTAAATGTTAATTCATTTCCTGCTACAGTAATACACTTGCACACAATATTGTGTGAAGGAGAAGTGATTTGATAATGAATTTAAATGAGCATTTCCAGCATATAAACACCTGCTTGAGAAACATGTGACCGTGATATCAAGAGGCCAGCAAAAGAGTTTTTACCATGTTTTTCAGAATGAAACAGGCTCATAAATACAACAGTGCATTCTGTAAATGGAAACATAACATTTATGGAGATTCAGCTCAAAGACATTGGGAAAGTAAGCTCTTAAGAGATGTTTTGTTGACCAGAGTATAACATCTGTTTAATCCTGACAACATAAAAACCAAACTGGGTGTGCAGCTGCCTTTTACTCTGCATCAGTAGGGAACATAACTGACTCCAATCTCAGAAACACATTAATTTAAGAAACCTATTTTGTAGATCATTGTAGCTGACTATATTTAAGCTGCTTATCCCAGGTTTTGGGTAGGAGACCTATATTTCTCCTAAACTAGCATCACTTACCTGTAGTTTTCACTACATGAAAACAACAGGAATAATGCTGTGCCATTGCATAACTACCTCTTAATCTGCTGCCTAAACATCATACAGCTCAGTGCCAAATTCTAATCTCAAATTCAATTCCTCTAACAGAGTCTCTCTCATTCTTCATCTCCCTCCTGTTCTAGCATGGTCACACAGTTATCATAAAAGGTAAATCAGCAAGAGACTCATGAACTTGCAATTACAGGGAGATAGATATATTGCATTTATCAAGCTGTATGAGGCAATAATCAAGAAATTAAAACTACAGCCTTCCGGGAACAGAAGAGTACAGACTATACACTAAGTTTAGCAGGTCTTTTGGGTTTTGCCAGAAAATAATTCCTAAAACTAAGAAAAAAAAAAAAAAAAAAACAACAAAACACCGAAACTTACATAGAGAAGATGAAAATGTGAATTATATGGCAAAATCAACATTACAAAGATACTATTATTACATATTGAGTGTTCCCCCACACAATAATTTTTTCACTTGAGGATTGTAGCAGGTTCTATGCAGTTCGGAAGGATCCAGAAGTAGTAAATGACTGTGTACATAAAAGTCTTAGCTGACAGGAAAAAAAAAAAAGAGGCGTGGATAGAACATCTTTAATATTTAAAGTCTAAAGTCTCAAAAAACAAACTTTTGAGCATCTACATCATCTTGCTATGAAAGCATGCAAGTTTCTTAACTAGAAAATCTGTGTTAGCCTTGAGGAAGTCTAATGAAGGTAGTAGCTTCACTCCTTGCCATCATCATAATGGTCTAACAACTTAGCACAACATCACCGCAACTCAACCATAGCCAACTAGGGGCAAAGACACCAGGAGACAAAAGAGGTTATTCTAGCTTAGGTTAATTCCTGCTCAGAATAATTGCCCTGGGTCACCCCAGTACTTCTTTCCAACAGTGTGAATAGAGGAAATATAGTTGCAATTAGTCTTCAGAGGACATCAGCACTGAGAAAAGTTGTAGTGGTGAATAACCCAGCTTCTTAAACTATCCATGGCAGTGGCACCACTAAGGATGATTTTATCATTGAACACAATCTTAATATTGTATTTTCCTTCCCTCCCCCCCCCGCCCCCCCACAAAATTATTTTGTTCCATTAACAAAGCTGTTTAATAAAATCATCTAAGCAGGCCAATTTTATTCCTAGGTCTTGTCAAGTGATAAAGTTGTTTGAGCAGTCTGGTAAGTAGGAAAACATTGTGTATAGTGATACCTGACAATGAGGAGTGCAAACACACTAGACTAGCACTCCCATGTAACACAATTTTATGGGGTGTCCTCCCCATAGCTGCAGGAACTACCTAGGAATTGGTAATGTCAAATCCATACCATCTTACATTAGCTGGCAAACTGCAAACAATACTTCCAGACAGTATGGAAAACGTCAGAGCTCAAGTCCTTAACAGTACATATTATCAAGATTAGCCAATGCAAGGGCAGATTTCCTGGAAAAAAATGTAGGAATGACTGTGGGTCCCCAAAAAAACCTCTGATGAAGTGATCAGAAGATGAGGGGGAAGAAGTGGGTAATGTGCATGCACCTAGCTTGGCTCAAGTACCAACTGAATACCAACTATGTCTATGCGTATACACACCAGTTTGGTGGCAATATCCAAAACACTATCCCCTTTAGCGCTCTTCTCATTAGGCTTACTCTTTGCCTCATCTCTCCAGCCTCTTTTTTTGACCCCTGTTGAAGGCAAATGGAAGATAATTTAATTTTCCAGCCTTCTTTCACTATTCTTTATAGCATTTCTTGTAGAAACATGTCAGAATTGTTTCCATAACTGCTACATCCAAAAGATAAGTCAGTTGATCGTGGATTGCCACAGTGGGTCTGCCTGCACCCAAATGAGCTCTTGAACACTGTGAGATGTTCACACAACATTAAGATCCCTGTTGAGACTTAGCCCAGAATAACAGTTGTGTCTCAGAAAGCCTCCTGAAACTTATTATCAGTGTTTTCCTGGCCATAGTATTTCCTCTTAGTTAAAAACATTTTCCAGAAATACACAAATATTCTAAGTTTTTGAAATGCACACAGTTAATCACCAGCCCCAGTGAAGGCAATAATTTTGTTGATAGAAGTCTCCTTTTCATGTCTTTTAAGTTATAAGAAAGCTCATTAATTTCTGCTTAGGCCATCTCATCCCACTAAAGGCATGCTTTCCTTTTGATGAGTGAAAAGGATGCTCCATGTTGACCTAAGGCATGGCAGCTTTTCCTCCTGGGGAGCCTGTCCGTGAAATAGAAAAGGGGAAAAAAAAAAAAAAAAAGTCTGTTTGAATTTCCCAGTCTCTATCCCCTTGGGGTAAATATCAGCCTGGTATACCAGTAACCATTAATTGCATGGTTGGACTGAAAGAAGAGATCACATTTTAGATATTCTTGTATTGTTACATTATACTTTTTGCTTTCCTTTTAAGAGATATATTTTTCCAATGGACCTTAGCTTTCTAGAGCTACAGGAGCTACATGACTGAGGGCATGCTTAATACTCCACTGCCAAGGCTGCTGCTGATGTCTGACTTCCAGAAGAATATCAGGTGGAGAGTTACTGCTAAGGAGAGATCTAATATAGTGTCAATTAAGCCCTTATTTAATTTATTTTTTAATACATTACACCAGAAGAGCAATGCTTTAATAAAAATCAGTGGATGGTTGGGTATTGTTTTTTAATACCACATTGTTGACATTTCAGAGCTTTCCTTCAAGGATCACCAAATTTATCTACAAATCTTGTCTTAATGGGAATCATACTCCTTTTTACTATTAGTATTTCTCCTTCTTCAGCTTACTCTTTTTTCCCCCTTGCAGTTCTAAAAGTTTTATGACTATTTGACCACAGTATCAAATAAATCCTTTGGGAACAGTCTGTCCTGAGTTTCTTTAAAATCCTGTGGGTCAACTGCCAATGCCTCAGCATTCCTCAACAAAGGAAGAAGCCTTTGAGGAAGGAGAGAAGTAGATGAGTTCTTAAGCCTTAGCATGTTTCTTAATTTTTTTTTTTCCTCCTTCCCTTTCCTATGACTTCCATGTCTTTTCTCTTCCTAGTTCTGAAGACGAAAGGGTATCCTCTTGCATTAATCACTTTTTAAGGGTCACTGTGTGAAGTCTGAGCCAGATTCTGCATTGCTAGTACATTAAGCTTTTTCTGCTCAGAAAGTCCAAAGCAAAGTCGTACTAGAAAGGAACCCTCTATCTTTTACAAGGTCATAATGACGTGCCTCAACATTTTTGGTGAAGACAATTCAAGAACTCTATACGTGATTGCTAACTGTAAGGCATGTGCTGAGTAAGAAAGGACTGCAAAGCTTCTTGCACCAGTCTTCCAATTTCCACATTCTCTATCCAGCTTGAAGAACTAAGAAGGAGGTTTAGAAGTCTTGACCCACATTTTGTGCTCTCACTCGGACTATTTTCTTTCAGTGTCAGTCCTGTATTCTTTTCTCTGTACCAGCCTTATCTGCAAAAACACAAAGCTGATAACCTAGAGACAGACCCAAACTGTGCTCTACGAACTAAGAGCTCCCTTTGTGTCATTTTGGCCTCCTGTGTGCTGTCCATCTGCTCAACTGCAAATTTTGCAAAAGCTCAGAATTCTCCTGTTGAGTCAAAGGCCTGGCAAGCAGTCCTGCTGTTGATGAGAGACAATACCCTCTTTTTCTCAGCCAGCAAGAGGCTTACAGGCAGCAAATATGAGAAATTAAAGCGGATGTTAGGGCTGTTGAATAAACTTCAAAGTCTTTCCACACTTCTTTCAAACTGTTTTATCTGCTATAGTTGGTGCCCACTACTGGCAATAACTTCCTCTAACTGTGACAGAGAATTCCTGTATAGCCAGGCAATGGGCTGACTATAGTGTAATACCAGCAAAAGACACAAAGGGAGCTTTGTGTTTGTAACTACCAAGTAGGAACCAGGACAAAAAATTTCTAAGGGTCCTGCAGAGCATTTAAATACATAAGAGATCAGTGCATGACAAGGACAACCTTCATAGACTGGAAGCTGTACAGTGAACTTGGCTGGATCAAGACGAAGCACAAACAATCTTTTGTTGGCTTCTCAGTTACTGTTCTGCTACTGAATTTCCTTTTGTCTCAGTGGTAGCACTGTCATCTAGGTCAAGGTTGACAGAACTGGAAGATGGTCAGTTATTCTGGGTTTTATTCAAGTAATTTACTAAAAATCCTACATCCAGCAGATAATTTAACTACCAGCATCCATCTGACAATTAGTATCCAAATGCATGGTGTGCTTTTGTTGTTTCAGAGCAAGGATCACATTCATAGCAGCAGGATCATGTTTCCCAAAATACACTTTCAGGACCACATATCTCAAATCAAGGTCAAGATCCTGGTTGGTTTTGTTGTGCACTGGCACTATTCTACATACCCTTCCTATGGCTCTTCAGAACTCCCTCAACCTCTTGGTTACCCTCGTGATGGCCAGACATACTGGCAAAATATCCAACTAATCTGAGTCCCATTAGTCCTAGAAAGCACAAGGGTTTTCCTGTTTCAGATACCAGAAGGTGTATCAGCCCAATCTGCAGAGCGCTGACAACAGTCAAACCTTCAGCTGTTCCTACTCAGGAAGCAAAAGGTAAAAAGTAGTAACAATGTTACCTGTTTTCCTCTTTATGTATGCAATCACTTTGTCACTACAGAAGAGAACAATAATTGGAGTAAAGAGTACAATCTAGCAATTGGAAAACAGCCACAACACCCACAGTGTTAGGTAAATCCCCTGCACTGCCATCAAGCTTGGTCCAGTAAAGAAGAGTAGATGTTTTTCCTTCCATTTGAATAGAGTCACTATTAAGATACAAGTTCTCAGTTACAGCTAATCTTTCACCATTGACAGATGATAAATACTAATGTATATGAATATGGGCTCAATAATACTGTCAAGTGTATGTATCCTCAGGCTGATTATACGCACACAAAGAAGTACAGCTCTGTTAATCATCCTCATTTTTCAAGCCCTTTTCTCTTTCTTTCTCTTGTAGTTCTTTAGCTCTGGTATTAATCTGGAGAGTTCAGCACCTCCCACTTTAGCAATTTAGCTATAAAAATACAGTTTTATCTCAGAATATGCATTGCTATAAAGTTTTCTGAAGCCTTGGTCTCCAGTAGTACAAAAAACCCCAAAGATCTTTCTTTTATATTGTAAACACCATTGTGGATTTAAATGCCGCTATAGTAATTTACATCCACAAAATATAGCCTTTTAATCTTAAATGCCTTTTAGGTGTAATACATCTTTTAAATTGAACACTGACTCAAGAGCCACACAAAATGTTATATAGCTGTAACCAGAATGTTCTCAAAAAAATTGCAACATTTCCATTATATATAAAGAAAAACAAAAAAAAGCATCTCCTAATCTGACAAGTAAATATAGGAGACTGATTTACAGTAGTTGATTTCAGCTGAGCTACATTAGAGTGACTGACTAGCAAATGAGCCACCTTACATTGAAGACTTAGCATTTCAATGTTGTCTTCTAGCATACACAAGTAAGCTCTCAAAGCATGGCACTCTCCATTTTAACACAGGTCACACTGTGAAATAAAAGCAAGTCTGCAAAAAAAGTTTACAATGCTAAGCAAGACAGAAACACCAAAGTTCTTAACCAAGACCACCTTTCCAACCACACTTGTCCATGTTTCTTTTGTTCCACAGCTTCTCCTCAGTGTTTAACAGCTATTTTTTCTAACACTATTTTGTACTTCAGATACCTCATTTATCAATAAGTTAATTTAGGGAAAAAAAAAAACAAAACAGCATTAACGCCTGGGCTATGTATACAGGATTAAAAATTTTCTATTAATCTTTTGTGCTGTCAAAGAAAGAAATTCCATTGTTTTGAAAGCTCTGATAAGAAGGATTTCTTCCCCACCCTCCACCCCCACACTCCCCAGCGTTTCTAGTCTTGTTATTAAGCTGGAAATTTTTACTTTATCTAGCTTTCCATATGAATACTTCTTTAGATCATCTTCTGAACCACCAGCAATGCAGATATTAGGTCAATAGCATTCAATAATGCAAAATGAAATGCTCCCATTTCTCTGCTCAAAGTAAAAACTATCATAAATCCATACACAGGTGCTCACTTTCTAAATCCTCAGCAAAGATGTTTTTACTAGCTTGAACACAAGGAAGAAAAAATGTCTTCGGGTTTGCAAGCTTTAAGTGTGATTAACTGAAGTTACCTACTGCAGAACACTGGCCAAGGAATTTCATCCAGTGATTCCTTATAAAAAAAAAAAAAACAAAACTTTTATTACAATAGCCTTCAGGCAATTTCTTAAAAATGAAAAAATCTTATCATCTTACATCAAATAACTGACACCATGGCCACATCTTCCACAGACTAGAATTCCCTAGCTGGAATTCTATATTGAACTCTTTTTGCTCCCAAGCGAAATTTTAGGTCCAACTATATATGTTTCTTCTCTACTCTGCCACTTAAACCTGATCCATGATTCACTCAGCCTTGAAAATATAACCAATAACCTAGAACAGAATTGCATCTGATGAAACGAAGGTCTCGTGCCCTTCCTCAGTTCACTTGCAAAAAACAAAGATCATTAAAAGGATATTTACAAATTCACATTGAGCAAGAATGGTTTTATAGTATAACAGAAGCTTCAACATTATTTTTAAAGCACATCCAAAATTAGCAGATGTTAAAACAGCAGAAAAATTTGTTAAGTATTTTTCTATAAGCAGAAATTGTTTGGGTCACCAAACAAATCTAGTCTGCACTTATCTAAAGCCTAGTCTTACTTCTCACAGTGAGTAAACTCCCACCATAAAAGTCATGCTGTTTGCAAAACCAGGTAAACTACTTATTATAATTTACCAACATAGTATTATTTTAAATATGCATCTATTTATTTGAAAGCAAAACTGCCCCTTGAAATATGCCAACCCAACCCTATGTTAAAATTCACACAGAAAGCTTGATACAAATGTATGTAACTTTAAGTATTTCAACATTCAAAGACTATGCAACATAAGTTTTGATTCTACTAGCTAGAGAAACCTCTTCCCTTAGCTTCAGGGGAGACATGTTTCAAGCCTATATAAGAAAATAAAACACCCTTATGCTATATATACATACAGAGAGGCACATACATAAATACTTTGTTTCAAGAGGAACAGCTCTTCAATCTTGGATATTTGCACAGATTATTCATAATTTCCTTTCCTGTCTAAGGGTATACAGATTAAGTAATGAACACAGGAACACAATACTTCAGTGATAATTCTTCTTGTTTTATACTCATCTGTTTCCTACCACTAGACTAAGGGTCAAAGTTCTTGCAATCACAACTCTGAGGACCATTATATTACCTGTTTCAGGATTTCCCAACGCAAGGGAAGCTATGGGTCACTATGTCTCCATGCCTCAAGAGACCAGAATACTAGTCCAACTGCAGTCTTGGTCAATAAGAAGTAATACAAATGAAAGACCAACATTCATGACAACTTAAAACCTCAGCAGCAGTCATTAATCAAGATCTTCACTGTTTTTTTCACTCCAGGCTAGCGTTTATTTTAACACAATACTGCTGTGACAAATCAGTTCTACAAGATTTTAAGGAAGATAGCACTGGAAAATAACACCTACTGAAGTCCTTAATCTTCTATTTACCTTAAGATTCAACAAGCTCCTCTTTGTTCCCATGCATCAACCTTCTTCCACAGAAAAGCCTCATAAAATAACCACATCCAGTGGTAAACCTCCTACACCCAGATAGAAAAGCAATCTTACTCTAGCCATCTTCCCACACATGCTGACTAACAGACCTGAGATGATAAGAGAAAACTGCAGAAGGGGGATAGAAGAATAACTCATAATGAAATTTAATTTAATCCACCCACCTATGCAAACCACTCATCCTTACTGAAGGTGAATAAATACCTCAAACTTTTCTAACCCTTTGGCCACTGAGATATCCCTTATAATAACGATATTATCACCATTTCAAATCTGTCCTTACATACATACAGAATCTCATCCTTCTCATTCTCCCCTCAGACTCACCTGAGTTTATTGGAGCTTTTAGTGATGGAAGTAGGGTACAACCTTTTAGTCCTATTTTCATTCAGACTGGTCATCAGTCTAGGTTCTGTGAGAACCTAAATCACTGAAGAACTTAAAGCACTAGCACACCTCTCCTCACTACTTTTCTCCAAGCTCAGAAGAAACAACTAGCTCTTCTATAATCACCTATCAGGAGACACTCAAAACACCTACACCAACACCTGTACAAAATACCCTGAGCAACAGCCCTCCACAGAAGCAGTTCACCTGCCAAACAGCAGCAACACAGTAACTCTGTTGTAATCTCTGCTGGCACTGAACAAAGGTTAATTAACTCCTTCAACCTCAAATTACTTATTCTAATATGGAGTGAAGACACACAAAAACTAATAAAGGAAAATTAATCCTAAAC
This sequence comes from Patagioenas fasciata, assembly GCF_037038585.1. NCBI lineage: Eukaryota > Metazoa > Chordata > Aves > Columbiformes > Columbidae > Patagioenas > Patagioenas fasciata. The sequence goes on from NC_092522.1 coordinate 71,445,163, forward strand.
AAAATAGGAGAAAAGCTTTTTAATCTCTTACTTTCTTCACCTGTTGTAATCAGATGTCCTCCCTGCTATACACACAAAGTGAAGAGCCATACAGTTACAATTTATAGTTAACAGACTGACTGACTCAAAGAAAAATGTCTCTCTCTGAACACTTAATCTCCTGATACTACAGAAAATGTTGCACAAATAACCTGGAAGAAAAAAAAAAAAAAAGGATTTGTACTCCTGACCAATCCTATGTTACTTCTGGTTCCTGCTCCTGATTAATGCCATTCAGTCACAACTCCTGAAATATATGGAAAGCCCTAAAACACACAGAATGGGTGTTTAACTCAACAGTACCAATTACCTGAGGTGTTTCTAAAATTTTAAAAATCTTACAGTCTTCAGTTTCCAAAGGCCAACTTTCCAAGCCAGGGAGGGCAGAAGTATTAAAATATTTGACTTCACCCCTTCACTTTTCAGGAGAATTTGAGCTACAGATTAGAGATCTTCCAGTTCCTGGGCTAGGGGACTCCCTCTTCCTCTACTGCTGCTGCTGGGGCTTCAAGTGTAACTAGCTTAGGAGCTCCTAAGCTTGGTATCACAGAGGCCTGGCAATGCCCTCATGGTTCTTGTCCAAAAAAGTCTTGTTGCTCAGCTACCAAAACTTCTGGCCTTTTGCCCTTTTACAGCACAAATATCTTTTGGGTGACCATCCAAGTATGTATACACATTTGTTTGCACAATGTGGGGTTTGTTCCAGCAAATACTGAATATGCTTTTGCACTAAACTAAGGCCCAGCTGAAATACCTGCCTACACGCAATTACTGTTGTTTTTCTGGTTTCTCTCTTTGCTCTCCTGTCTGTAATACCTTCCATAGATGAAGTACTGCTTATGAACATGTGAGATATACTATGGAAACATCACACTATTGTACGAGTCCCACGGTGCTGATTAATAGCAATAATAATGCACAAACAATTGTGCTTTTATTTTTCCACATTTGTTCTATGGCCATTTTCCCACAAGTTTGATTATAGCGAGAAAGTGTTTAATGAATCAGGAATAATAGCAATATATGGCACGAGAGCTTTATGTACAGTTTTAAGACTTATTTCCTTTTGTTGCTGAAAATGGGACACTGGAGGCAAGTCAGTGCATTTATGGCACTATGTTTTTACAGCTTTGTCTTTCCTTACTAGAATGTCACATACGGATTTTCAATTGCAAACATGCATCTTCAATTGCTGAAGGCAATAGCTTCAATCTGAGGCAACAGAACTGTGAAAGCAGAGATGCGCATACATCTGGCTTTGCATTTCTTAAGATATCAGATCTATGCCTTTACAACAACTGCATTGCTCCAGAAAAAGCTTTTCAACAAGGTTACAGCCCTCCACACAGCCTTCCCCCCTGCTTTCTTCTTGAAATATGAACCTCTCTTGAAAGCTGATACGTTTCTGACTCTCTTCCAAATGATCATGTCTTCACATCCCTGTAGAAGAAGGTATTTTATCTCACTTGTCTTGGATGGTCAGTTCCCGAATAACAGCTGCTGAATGTGATACTGAGCTGCACTGAGGAAAATCTTGGAATGAGCTGCCCTGTCCTCAGGGGCTGGAGTTCCTGAATAGCTGTGTCCACACTTAGAAGAGTTTTCAGTCTCCAGTGACCTCTCTGGTTTGCTTTTCCTGGTATGACTATAAACTCTGAAATGCATCAGAATAAGAGAAAAATGGTGAAATGAACCTATAACATGATGATTTATGGAGGCATAAGTTTTCATTAATTTTTTTAAAGTGTCTGAACATTTATCCACTCTGATACTTGATTTGCATACTGTAAATCATCTATCAATTGAAAATGAGTAATAGTTTTTGCTCTGTTTATTACATGGCATTCTATGCTGAAATTTAAAAATTCTGGCTAGCATACTGACACAGAAGTTAGAGCTCCTTACACCTTGAGAATGACTGCTATAATCACCAGGCTCATCATCTAAAACATCTTGTGTTGAAGAACACTCTGGAAATGGCCATTTCTTTAGAAAGATGTTTTATAAGGAGTTCAGGTATTGGATGTATTGGTTTAGATATATGGGATCAAATACTCTCTTACAACCTTACTACCTTTTGTCAGTTCAATGGGGTGAAGATATTGGACACTATCTAAATCTGACCAGTTGAGCATCTCTCTCATATAAAAGAACCATAAGCAGAAAGATATCTCATTCATGTAGCACTTGCCCATCAAGAAGAGTCAAAATAGACAGTAGCTCCCCTTAGTAAAGGCACAATTCCCTTGACTGCCCTAACCTCAGCTGATGTTGGTGCTTGCGAGGATGGGCAGCGTACCTTCTCTGCCACACTGTGCAGACACTTGGTACAGCTGTCCCACACATTGTCATTTTGATACTTCCATTTTATAAATGATAGTGGCAAAGCTATTCAGGAAGCTCTGTCTGGATGCAAAGAAACTAGATCCTGCCTTTCTACCAGGCTGAAGGCAGCCTCAGTGAACTCAGTCCCAAAACACCAACATCTGGAGACACGGGACACAGGTTGCTTAAAATGGCTTGAAAAGTTAGCTCCACAGATTAACGGGCTTTAAGGAGACATTTAAACTTTGCTATTAACGATCGGAAAGTCATTTTGAAAACCGGATCTAGGCAGACACAGTCACATATTAGCATGGGGGTACTTTAGAGTCATTCTTCACACAGATGTTCTATATAGCCTATTTATAAAGAACAGCCATAAAGATTTTCTAAATAATTGTAGATGGTGCAGTTTCAGATTTCTCCTAATGTAGTAGCTAGTATTTTGTTCACCTGTTCAGGCAGCACGATATATTATGTTCAGAGGGCTAGAATTCTTCAGATATGCATACATTACCAATCAAAACTCCTTTTTCTTTGCAAGGTCTTTGGCAGCCACTGATTGATAAGCCATAAAATGTTCATTCCTTGCCCAGAGCTTCTGATGAGTACTGAAGGTTATACCATTTAACTCTCCCAACTAGTGCAGCAGAACACTAAGCAGATTCAGAATACTTAATTATATTTCATCTAAAGATGCTTTCTTTGGGGTAAAACAAGCAGTTAATTTACATATCATCAGTTATGCTTGCTCATTTGTATGTGTAAGTCTAAAGGATTCTCAAGGCTCAGAAAACAACCACACTTTTCTCAAAGTCAAGCAAAGTGTAAACACATTCAATAGAATAACAAAAATAACTGAGCTGGTAAGTGCCACAGACATGCCCAGAGCTGGTGAATGAGCCAGCTAGGGAAGGCACGCTGCTGGACCTGTTGTCTGGAAACAGAGAAGGACTTCTGAGTGATGTGACGGTTGGAAGTCATGGAGGTCACGGAGGATGAAATGATCGAGTTTTTTATTCTTGGAGAAGTTAGGAGGGCGGTCAGCAGAGCTGACATTTTGGCTTTCCAGAGAGCAGACTTTGACCTGTTTAGGAGGCTGGCTGGCTGAGTCCCTTGGGAGGCAGTTCTGAAGGGCAAAGGAGTACAGGAAGGCTGGACATTCCTCAGGAAGGAAATCTTAAAGGTGCAGGAGTAGGCTGTCCCCGTATGCCAAAAGCTGAGCCAGCGGGGAAGAAGACCAGCCTGATTGAACAGATCGTTTCGGCTGGAACTCAGGCAAGAAAAGAGCGTTTATGACCTTTGGAAGAAAGGGCAGGCAACTCAGGCAGCCTACAAGGATTTTAGGAGGTTATGCAGGCAGAAAATTAGAAAGGCCAAAGCCCAACCAGAAATTAATCTGGCTACTGTTGTAAAAGACAATTAAAAAATGTTTCTATAAATACGTCCTTTATTCAATGTATTTATTAGTCCACCATTAAACCATGTCCCTAAGCACCACATCTACAGGTCCCTAAAACTTCAACCACTTCCCTGGGCTGCCTGTTCCAATGTCTGACAACACTTTCAGTGAAGAATTTTTTCCTAATATCCAGTCTAAACCTCCCATGTCACAATCAGTCTTGTCATAATGATTGTTACTTGATAAAATCAATAAGAAACATAGTATTTTGAAATACCTTGAGCAGACACTAGGGTCTTCTGCTGTCTCAAAGAAGACTCTTCTGTGTTCTCCTACCCTGTACATGGACCAGCTATCAGAAAATTCTGTTTCCTTTTTCTGCAGTCATATACACATTGAAAAAAAAAAAATGTAGCAAAGGAATCCTCTAAAGTGTGAAGGGCATTGCCCTTTTTCATGCAGAACTAATTCCCACCATTCAAACAGAAGATCCTTCTCTGATGACTACACCACTCCTGGGATCTCAGAACTCCAGAGCCAAAAAAAGAGCGGCACATTATCACACATATTTCCATTGACTATAATGTGGTAACTGCAGCATCTAGAGCTGTTTGTAAAGGTGCTCTTGCTGCTAACTGTCCCTCAGCAATTAGGGATTTAAATTCTTTTCTATGCTCCCGTGGTGACCTCATCAACAAAATCTGTAAACTTATTATAATTAAGAAAATCATAACATGCCAGAAGGACCTAATAATTTGACATTCTAAACTGCAAGCCTGCCAGTGAATAACTTTTATGACCAAGCAGATCTGATCATCTTGGCTCCCTCTCAGCAGGAGTTTGCATCAGTCTGTTCTGTCCTCACAAATGGCCCACAGTATACGTATATTTTGTCTGCTGCCTTTGAATCTGCAATGACAATTCAAGGCCCCTGCCAAATATTTTTGCAGGTTCCAGTGAGGCCTCATTAATGGAAGCGTTTTTCTCAACAGCACAGAAGTACACAGCATGCCCAACAATTTACAGACTGTGCATATTTTTATGCAGAATTTGGAGTGATTTGGCTCTCTTTCTCACAAATTTCTGGAAACTCTAAGACTTATCTGATGCAAAGGTACCAGAAGGATCATCTTGTGCTCTAAGGCAAGGACCTAACAAAATTCTTCAAAGCTATTTGTTTCAGCTTTATGGAGTCTTTCAGCTAAGTCTTTACAGAGACTGAAGTGGTGTCCTGGAGGTCAATTTTGCATGGATATGGGGCAGGAGTCAAGAAAAAGATTACTGAAGTATCCTGTGTCTCACCATTTTAGCTGTCGATAACCTTTTTATAAAAGCACTAAGGCTAGAATACAATAAATCCTTTAACTGTAAGCAAAATTCTTAACAGGAATGCTTGATTTGAGAAAAAAATGTCAATGTTTAAAACTAAAAGACATGAATCTTACATTCCTTGTACTTGGGACACCTAGTGGTGAAAGTTTTTATGGAAGAAAATTGCAAAAAAAAATGCCAAAGCCCTCCGTGTAACTTCTGCAGAAAATTTTCCCATGAAGCATATCTGCTCCTCTCACTCACTACTATTTTGCCGCTACTACTGAAATGAGAAAAAAGAGTAAATAACTGGATAAAAATATCATATTTACAAGTGTTGTTATTACAGTTTATTATTTGTATTACGATATCATCTAGAAGCCAAATTTATACACCAGAAATTACTGCAATAAAGGTCTGAAATCTGGGAAAAGATTCAGGTTTGAAAAGGTCATAAGCTGCTTATCTGAAATACATCACCCATCCTGTATTGTACATTACTTGCTAACTCTGAACTTCCATTAGTTTCAGTAGAACACTGGATCATGTTTCTTTTAAAAAAAGATACAATTAATTTCTCTCCAATAAAAACAGCCTGATCGGTTTGCAATTTTGCATTTTAAAGATGTGCATTCTAAAATCATCACGATATGTAAGTCTGTTAACACAGATTGTTTCTCAGTCTAGCACCTACATGTTAGAAGAGCTCTTATTGGTAAGATACCAGCAAAAATGATCATTTCTTCACAATAAGAAGCACAGCCTTTGTCATAGTGATTCAGACCAATTTATCCAGCCCAATATCCTCTTTCTGACAGTGACCAGCATCAAATGCTTCAGAGGAAAGGGCAAGAAACCATGAAATTGGCAATTATGGAATAACCTTTCAATAAGTAAAGTTGCTTCTTAAATCTGAATTTAGAAGTTAGTTTATGCCCTGAAGCTTAAGCGTTCACAGCCATTGTGCTGAACTTTCAACCCATATGTTATCTTATGACAGCAAGTTCTATACTGCTCAGATGTATTAGTGTACTATTCTTTTATATGCTTAATTTTAAAGGTTTTTACTTTTGCTGGACATTTGTTCTTGAAATGCAAAAGTAATATGAATTTTTTGTAGCTGCAATACAAGCAGTCACTGCATTCCTCCTCAAGGCAAATGCAAACTAGGTTTCTGTTTCACTATGAGAAGCAAAGAGAAGTATGAGACATGGACACTTAAAAACAAACACTTTACATCTAGCTACATTCTTTTTCTAGTCTATCAGAATTATTGCTTAAGCACATATATATTATATACGCATGCGTACATACACACGTGAATATCTATTTCCAATAATAATCTCATAACAAAAACATATATAAACACACACAGATATAAGTATTAAAATCCCTCTATTGCTGAATACATTTTTAAACACTGAAAAGCAGTTTTATTAGCCATCAGAGAATGGTGAAGGAGAAAAGGAAAAATATAAAAAATTACATGTATTTTGCCAAAGGAGCCTAGTGAATTTAGCCATATATTTAGCCATTAAAAATCACTGAAAAAATGTGGACGCTACTACTTTGAAAATGCCAGCTCCATTTTCTGGAGGATCATTAACAGAGGATCAAATGGTTGCAGAACAAAACTGATACAAAACCTCTAAGATGATCAAAAGTCTTATATGCAGAGCAAGTGTCTAGAAGACCTCTTTGAAAATCAAAACCTACCCAAGTAACAAAGGCAAACAATGAGTAACTCTGAAAATGAATGAATCTTCTATATGATACAGTACTGAACAGATCTGCTACAAAGCTGGCTGCACGGGGTGAAAGTGTGTTAGTATATATGTATATCTAGCTACCCTGGTTGAAGACACGCTATAACTACTAAAATCGGTACACCTGAGTTACAAGAAAACTGATACAAATCATACAGATACAACTTCTGTAATACTCATAAAACTGAACAATGTGCAGCAAATACTGCATCTTACAAGAAGGAAAATAAAAAGTAGCTAGAACAGCTACTGATGCTGATAATTTAGTAACACACCCTACTCAGTTATTACACAGATTTGTAATCTTAGCAGTGAGAGTTCAGCTGTTCTTACCGGACACTTTCAAAAAAGAAGAAATGCTTTTGAGGGCCTGATCAAATAATGGCTGAAATTCCAGCAAAGGTTCCCATTGATTTGAGTGGCTTTTGGATGGATACCAGAAATTGTGAGATCTGTTTGCTTTGAAAAGCCTGCAAAACTTCATACTCGAGGTGAGTCCTATGAAACACCAGTATTTAAGAAACCAGTCCTCCTTAATGACAAATCACACCTACAAATTGCTTTCACAGTGGTGATACCCTGGAGCTATGCAAGACCCTGAGCTGTCCTTCAGTTTTTTGCCACCAACAATATCGCCAGTAAGCACTGTTCGGTTGCCACCTGCAGCATACTCTAAATGAAGGTAAATAAGGCATTCATGCAAGAAATTAACACATGGCCTAAAATAATACTGAGCTTCAGGCTGAAAGCTAGCATCATGTCAGAGGGAAAATCAAAGAGTGTAACAGTGTGTGTGCAGTCCCAGGCAGGGGCTCAGGAAGACAGATCAAACCCCTAATAGATGGATTGACAGAGCAAGCACATAAACTAAAACTAACAGTTGTCACTTGTGCTGTGGTCTGAAAACCCACAAAGTTGATGCTGCTTTTTTTTTTTTAATCTTTTCTTCATTTTTGTAATATTGCTGTGCTCTTCCATAACATATATTTTACTAAAATGTTTTCAAAACTCACATTCAAGCTACTTAACAACACTAGCTTAATATATACTTTGCAATCTTTGTAGTTTTCTAAGCAATGTGATGCAATTCCTACTTTTAGTATCATTCTGTGTGGTTTTTATTATTTTTGGTGTGGAGGAAGAACCAACATGATTTGAAAGGCTATGTGAATCTCTCTTACAAGTGGGGCACAAGGAACTAGCTAAATGGTTGCAGTCATGTAAAATTCTGTGCCCAGCATAATGAAGGTGTAGCAAAAGAGTTGCAACCAAAGAGAACCTTCTCAGTTTCAGGCTCCACCAGATGGCAAAATATCCTCTAACATTGCTTTATGTTTTGGTTGACTCCATAAATTTCCATGGTCCATTTGAGACAGATCAGCTAGGATCCGAGCACCAGAATGCTTGAAGTATTTCCTATTTCATTGCATTTCCTGTGTTCAGAATCACTTCTGGCATACCGTCAGCAGTGGGACTTCCTAGGATGGTAACTTCTCACATTGCAACTAAAGTGATTTCAAACAATGTCTGTGCCAATGGCATTACAGCCTGTTCACCCATGCATACCCATAACACCCACACATTGCTATGGGACTATCCAGGGACTGTAACTGATGCAAGAATCATTTTATAGGATTTTTAAAATTTCTACCAATGCACATGCAAAAACTAGTCCTCAGTTAGACTACAACATAGTAGTTACATGGAAGTCAGCAACATTAACACAAAACCCTGAGAAATAATTTGAGAACGAAGTCAGAGTTTAACTAAAAAAAAAATGCTTCTATGAACAGGTTCCAGCCATGAACACAGATGGGAAAACACATGCTGTAAGAGCAGTACCATCTCTAGCTATGTCGTAAAGTACTTGCCAGTTCACAAAGGTGAAAATTTCAGGAGAAATGCCTAGGAATGGAAGAAACAGAGCTGCAATGAACAGGACTGAATTCGATGTTCTTGCCACAAGAGGAGGAAGCAAAGGCCAGGGTCACTTAGCCAAGCTGAAAATGCAGAGTAGGTGTTTTAGTTGATGCAACATTGGGAACCCGCCACGAATCAAGGAAGGGGACACGAACCTTGTGTTTGCTGATATTGATGTGCGAGGGCCAAAAGTAACAGAAAGCAATAGAAAGATTATTTCTTCTCCACAGGTGGCTCAAACTGCAGAGAAAATGCATAGGGCCTGGGGTTGGGGGAGGGGGGACACTGCATCCCCAGCCAGCTGAGCTCTCCAGTACACTGCATAAGGGAGCTTGGGAGAAAGAAAGTTCGGGGTTAGGCCAGAGCATCATTGCACAAAACGGTTTCACTGTGCCAAAACTCTCCATGGAACAGCTCGTCATATTTGCTGCATCCCCATACTGTGAAGCAGAAAATAAAAGTCTGTTGCCTGCTGTCTTCTAAGGAAACCTCTCTGTAGGCTGTTGACATTGTATTTGGGCTTTGCTCTATCAATTTGTTTGAGTTTTCAGCAGGATAAAAAGGGGCAAAGCAAAATGAGACAAAGGTCCTGAAAAGTAAAAAGATTTGTGAGAGTTTCAAATTAAGAGAAAGCTGGGGGAGGAGAAGGATGGAAAGAGGAAAAAGGTAAAAGAGGAACCTTTCATGGAATCTGATTCATCACACCACTTACCAGTTATAATTATAATAATCTCCTTTGTTTTAATATATTCAGTTAGGTAAGGAAATTGCTTTATTTCAATCAGAATTGTCTCAGGCTGAAATGACCACTGGCTAATGGCTGTCTAAAAAACTCAGACATTCTCTCTGACTGATTATATATATCTAGGGAAAGGTAGAAAATCACCTAGTTATTGGAAGTCATTGCTGCCTCATGGCCAGGCAGGCACTTGCCAGAATGCCACACAGAAACATCATCCAGCTTTGCTTGTCCTCCAGAAGCTTCTCTGGTCTGAGAAGGAATTGCTTTGTGGGCCCAACCTGCCAATTCTCTCTTTTCTGTTGACAAGTTATGGCCTTCGCTCTCTGCTACCACACTCCTTTAGCATATACCTTCAGGGAATATACTAACAAATGAGTATTTTAGAGAGATTTTCTCAAGAAGAGAAGGGAAAATACAGTATTTTTCAAGGAAGAAAAAAAATTGTGCTTCAGGAAATCTCTGATAATAAAAACTAGGAAGATAACTTTCCATTTGGGACAGCTGACAGTGTTTCTAGCAATATTGTCCATTCTGAGACAGAAAGGTAGACTGGACTTGATACAGCTGTTTCCATTCTCCCAGTAAAGCAATTCTGGGGAAAAAAAAAAAAAAAAAAATATATATATATATATATGTATATATATATAAATTTTCCTAGAGGATATGAACAAAATGCTCACCTAATAGACATTACTTCTTTTCTTTTGCCCCTTACCTTTTTTTTTTCTTCATCCTAGCACTTTTTTTTTTTTTTTAAAAAAAAAAGCAACACTATGGATATTTCAAGGCTGCTCATTCCAGGGAAAATGTCTGTATGGTCAGCATCATGTCTAAACACAGCCAAACACTGAACTGTGTTTGAATGCCATAAATCCAAACAAAAATAACTACAAACAAACTATTTTGCTGTCTCCCTGTACTGAAGTAGATGTTCTCACAGCATAAAACTTGAGGTGGATACTGAATTTCTATTTGAATATTCTTTAATATAAGGAGGTATTTATTTGAGTCATTAGTCTTTGATATTATCTTTAAAAGGCACTATGTAATTTTAAGGCCTGTTTGCTACAATTTTCTGAGGCTTTCACACAGTCTTGGCTGCAAATGCTACAACACACTAGACAGGTTGTGCAATTTTTGTTTTCACTAACGCCACTTACTATTGGCTCTCAAAGCAACAAAAAGACTGTTCCTTGCAAAATACAATTTCTGCAGATGTCTGAGAGACCAGAAAAGGTAAATAAATAGTTTAAGTTCAAAGTGAAGTTGACATAACAACATCTTGACTAAGTGTTTGTGCCTCACACCATTAGGTCACAGTAAATCATAATTTCACAAGTAAAAAATTGCTCCTTTACACAGGTTGTTAGATGCACTGCTTAAATCCAACACAAACATACACAGCCCTGTCTTTTGCTAGCTATAGCTCCCTACAGTATCCCATACCATCGTTTACCAATGGCATTTTAATTTGAGATAGTCCTGGTAACATTTCTAAAGAGTTTTGTTGTACTGTGATTTGGTTTACATTATTTTATTAACTAACCATGTTAGTGTTGAAGTCTCAGTCATTTATAAAAATGTTACCTTCCTCCAATGCACTCTTCCTCATAGAAACCAGACATTTTACATTTTAAATGCAGCCGCTGCTTGACATTTTTTTGTTGAGGTTTTTTTTTTTTTTTTCCCCTTCTATCCCTTTAGCTTACTACCCAAGATGTGTGGGTTGTTGGTTTGTTGGTTTTTTTTTCCCCTTTCATCTCAATATATAAATGCAATAATAGAAGTAATTAATGTTTAGCTGTTTATCTTCCATTTTATGCAGAGTAGACATCTGATGATCAAACCCACCCAGTGTCTGCAATTAGACCAACTTGTGCAGCTGTGCCTCCTCTTGCTAGCTGGAATGCACTTCCCTTCTGCTCTGAACTGCTTTGTGATGCACTTGATGTACAATGCTTCACGCACAGCTTTGAAATAAATGTGGGATATTATTCTATCTTCAAGGCCAAAATAGAGAAGAGCTGTATTAAGCATTTGGGTGGGAGAAAGAGGGAGGGAGGGAGAGGAGAGGAAAATAAAATGAAAAGGACTGCAGATGCCCAGGCTGTATGTGGCACTGGAAAAATCATTGTCAGCTTTGCTGTCACTGTCACACTAAACTTCCCAGATGTTCATATCTGGAAATGTCACAAAATGTCATGGCATAAGTTGCTGTATTTTGTTTTCTGCAGAAAGGGTGAACAATAATAAAACAGCCTCAGGAGTGCACGACTAGCCAACAGCAGCTTGTAAAGGTCTCAGTAAAACTGCATGTGTGCACGTTCTGGAAAAGAAGCAAACATCAGCTTATTTTCTTTCCTATATATTTTTTTTTCTTTTTAATTGATAACGTAGTGCTTGAGCTGATAGAAATTTACCATTTGAATTAAACACAAAGAAAAGGCCTTTTTGTCATCTTCTCTGGATTGCAAAGCTCCCTTTGTCCAAGAGCTAAACTGCTGATGTCAGATTAGTTATTGACAGAGCCAGTACAAATTTGTTCCATGTTCATTTATCTTCTGGAATGTGATGTAGTGCCCTACAATTAAAGGCAGAACTCTCTGTGAAATAAGCTCTTCATTGGTGACATCAATGTGGGAGAAAGTTTTGCATTTTAAAGCAAGATCTTTCAAAGCACAGATTTTATCTTCTCAACAAGGTTTGTGTTTCTGAGTGAAGTCCAGGCCAGGTTCTCTCTGTGACATCTTTTTTCTCTCAAATTACTTCCATTTGCTTTTCAGAAAGCCACGTAGCAGCAAAACCAACTATACAGGCATACACTCAACAATACATCTCCCACTTAACCATTAAGACTAAGCATTATAAAATGATAGCTGCTGTCTATACAGCCAAATAAAAAGGGCTTTGGATGCAATGATTTTGGCTTCTTTACAATAGAAAACCAGAAAGGAAATCAATCATCTGCTTTTCTGTGCTTATAGAACTCAATGCAGATACAGAAGCTATAGTTCAAATCCTTTCTTTACAATCTTGCTGTTGCAAGTAATTAAGTGCACTGTTTTACATTAATATTCCAATGCTGTGACCTACTTACAAAGCCAGAACTGTCAAATGGCTAAAAATGACCCATTCCCTTTCATACTGGTTTTGACTAACTCACTAAGTCCCTTTGCCATTTAGTGAATCGTGCTGCCACTTAATCTACACAGCCCGTGTGGGGCACATACTCTTGTGCTGTTTTATGGTGTGTGGCTACACAATTGGTGCTGAAACTATAGAACAGAGGTGGAGACAAGGAACTGATCAAGAATAAATGCTGAGCCAGGATCATTTGTTTTCAAAGAGATGTTTGCTCCGGGACAGTGATTTATTTCAATGTCTACTTCATATATGCCAAATGACTCAGATGTCATCATTTAGTCTTGTAGTCCTTGGTACATTAGTCTAATGTAACATCATTGAGCAGCTGCATTCTCATTTATTTGAAGGACAGATGGCAGCTATGCTTTGGTCAATTGTAAATTTGTTCACTCAAAATTTCTTTTTCATCATACTATCTTTTATTCTACGATGGTTGGCTCTACTCTTTTTCAGGGATTTTTTTTTTTCCTCCCAAGCTTTTATCAGTGTGAATGAGCTGGATAATCAGCAATCAAGCTGAGAAACATTTTATTTAGACTCTTTTCAGTTATTTTATTATATGCTACTTGTTCAAAGATAGGTGAACTACTGTCTTTATTTAATAAAATCATATCACCAAGTGACAGACTATACACATCATTCTGGTCCTTTCTGTTGTCATCTGAGGGAGGAAAAATTTACCTGGAAACAGTCATTCATCATTCACCATTACTTGGAACAGGAGGCTTGGTCTCCTACACTCAATAAATCTGCGTGGAATGACAGCCAAAAGCCTTTAACACAAACAATTGATACTATATATTACAAAAGGAAACAGACCTTCATATCTGTCTCCTTAATTACTTGCTGTTATCTCTGTCTCTCCACCTCTTCCTAAATGTTGGGCACAACAGCAGGCTATAACTCCACTTGCAGTTCTTCTCCTTATAACTACTCTGACTCTGGGTACCACCAGGCTCCTCAAATTCACAGCGCAGCTGCCTCTCCTGCCCCATTAACCCACTTCTCAGGTGGCTGATGGGAGGCTAATGGAAGGCATCTTTCTGGTTTGTGCCTTCACCAGAGGCAGCATGTATACCGCATACACTCTGCTGAGAACAGGTGTGCAGCCTCCTGGATAGGAGTGGATGCTTGTCTTGGAGCGGATGTGTTTGATTGCAGGATGGAGCCAACAGAATGGGTGAGAAACATAGTGAACTAGGAGGCTCCAGTAAAAGCAGAGATTAAGAGACTCCTAAGACAAGAAAGGAATAGGCTCAAAACCAAACCTCAGAGCTGATGATAAAACAAGATAATTTCACAAAGGTTCAGAATATGCAATGCAGAATTCATTGCAACTCAGAAATCTGATGAAAGTTGCTGGAATGACAGCAGGACAGCATCCACTCAATAAACACAGTAGGTTGGGAGGGGTAAGAGAGATCTGCTGTCAAACCCTTTATCTTAAGCCATCTCAACCAATAAATCTTGAGTTTTCTCTGTCTCAAGAGCTACTCACCTTTAGTGGTTTTGCATTGCTCATTTGAAGGAACAGATGCGGCCACCTCTGCCCTCCCACATTAAGTATATCAGAATCAACAGAGACTAAGTTATCAGACAGTAAGAGAAGTGTCTTTATCACTTTCATACTGTTCATTATGACCTTTTTCCTCTTCTTGAGCTCAGCTATTTTCCCAATTTACAACTTCCACAAACACATTTGTGGTGTAAAATTTCATAGCAGCTATATAGCCACTGCCAAATCTATATTATGGGGTGGCATGGTTCCACTCTCCTCTTTCTGCACAGGCACCTCTCTGCAATATTTGCATCTGCCTGTTTTACAGAGAGTTTTTCAAGGATGTAAAAAGCTACATTTGCAGGAGGGGGATTAGTATATATCTTCTACAGGTAAACACTACACAATGGGTCTCCATGAAAACATAAGAACTTTCAGCAACAGCAGATAATGTCAAGAGGAAAGTGATATACCCTTACAAGAGTACTTCACAGCACCGGAAAAAAAAAAAAAAAAAAAAAGATTAAAACAAACTCATGAAGGAAAAGGGGAAAATAAAACAAGCAAAAACACTGCTAAGAATTAGTTTTGTGTAAATCTGCTACATGTGACAACAAGCCTTGACACTAGCATGAGACTTCTAAGGCAACCTCTCATTTTGTTTCATCTTCTACTATGCTATTGAATCCTTATCCTGCGTAACAACTAACCTGTTATTTCTATTTTGTGTTTTAAACAGATGCATAGGTAATAACTTCCTTCCTGAAATGAATAACACAAGTCCAGTGCCTGGAGCCACCTCAACATTTCAAGGTATTTCAAAAACTACTTTTTTTTTTTTTTCCCTCCTTTCTTGTCGCTATCTTATTTGGACAGGGTAATGACTTTCAAGCTTTTGACACACTGGAATACAATTGTCTTCATTTATTAATATCAATACCATTGAAGTTATATCTGTCTATATTTATTAAACTGAAAAAGCCCAGAGATATAGAATTTCTAGTACAAGAATTCTTATCTCTCTAATTCGTTTTCTGGCATCAAGTGTTTACTCCCCTGCATCTCAGATTCCCTGGTCAAGTTGTTACCTGTTCTCTTAATCTTTCTAACAAATGAAAGTATTGTACCAATACCTGAGGCAGAGTTTTCTGATAAAGTGAGTCTAATGTGTCATTTGAGATGAACATAGAACAGATTCATACAGAGTTTCCAAATCTAGCTCGGGTGCTACATAGTATCTTCATAAAGAAAATGCCATTTTTTTAAAGCCAGGTTCTGACATTTGAAACTCCAGAAAAAAAACTAGAATTTTGTTTATGGTTTCTTGGATTGAAAAACTCAATCTTTGATTTAAATAAACACTCGGGAGAGTGGGGTTTCAGGGAATTCATCTATAGCATAAAAGTACACAAAACTGAAATGATATTATAGAAGTAATTTTCTTTAAACCTAGAACAGTTTAGTTCTGTGGAAAAGAGTATTGTTTATTTTATCCCAATTTTGGACAGCACTATTTTTAATGTACTTTTGTTTTATAAAAGCCAAACAACTGTTTCTCACTCAGATCTTTCTGTAACTCTAGAATCCTTGAAGGGCTCCCAGCCCCATTTCCTGAACCCTTTTGCGTATTACATTTTTGGATGAGTAGATCATGACTAACCCTCAAAATAACCCATGGTTGCCCCTTATCAAACTCCACTGTTCTGAGAAGACAGTAAAGGAAAGATAGTCATGTTGTGTCATGTTTTATTGTTTCCAATACCAAGTAACATATCCTCCTTTCCTATCACGACTACACATCCTTACTGTCTACTTTATTCCATAGTGGCATACACGTGCCATGAGACATAATGGTTTAAAAACAAAAAAAAAAAAAAAAAGAAGATTAACTTTAAGGAGGTTTATAGAAAATTCTCAACATAATCCCGGAACGAAAGTGGTTTTAGATAGAATGTGGTTATAGAGCAGGGCAGTATATAGATACATCAGCACTGGCTTTCAAGAAACTTAGTATTAATGTGATAAAGTACTATTAGACAAGTTATGTATTGTTTGAGTTCTTGTGTCAGTGTTCATTCCTAAGAAAATATTCCTGGCAACATGACAGTCTAACACAATCTACTACCACTATCATTTTAGAGGTATCAGTTACTGTCATTTCAATGAACTTCTGGGTATCGTGCTGGAATTTCAATATCCTTTTGTGTTTGTGCACACATGTAGGGTAGGTTGAATCATACAATAGGGATTGATCTACTGTAATGCAGCCTGCAGTAAGGAAACTCCCATACTAAAAAAAAAAAAAAAAATAAAGGATCTCTGAAAGACACTTCTTTCAGTCACAGCTTACTTGGAAGAAGTTATAAACAGCCTGTACTATTTTCCCTCTCCTTGAAAGGGCTAAATCTGAATGTATTCTTGAAAACCTGTAAAACTTTGTATTAAAATCACACTTTCAAGAAGGTACCTGAAGAGGTTCCTTTCTATCAAGGAAGACTATGGATATGCTGTAGGATCTTGTGACCCAAAAATTCTCAATAAAATGAGAGCATAATCTTAGAGCCTGTTTTTATTTCTGCCTTCTTTAATAGCAAGTTTGTTTATTTTTTCTACACAGACTGGTAATCTGTACTCCAGGGGTCACTACAACACATTACGTGTGTAGCTCAGTTATTCAGGAGAATCTACCCATTTCATCCCTGACCTGTTCTAGGCTAAAAGTGATCAGGGCCTGAGATCCAACCCCTCTATGGACAGCATGTGCTAGAAGGTTCCATTACTTTAGGAGTGAGATTCACCTATGGGTTCCTCACTTTTCAGATCATAAGCCCCTATAGGTAGCCTTGGTGACAACAATCTTTTTTGTTTACAATGCACAGCAGAAGTACAGTTACTTTCTCAACCAAAGAGTTTTTAACAAAAATAACTGGGTTTCTCTCCCCACTAAATACGATTTATGTAGAGATCACTAGGAAACTAGTGAGAATTCAGGCATGTCATATAAAGCATTAAGTGAATATGGAGCTGCCAGTTTTCTACACTTGAGCTAGTATTTTAAGTTGTGACTTATAAGAGTGCTACCTGTGTTCTTCTCCTAAAAAAATTATAATTAAAGAGAACATATAGTTCACTTTATCCCCTCAGATGGCTACAGCAAGACACTTGTAACAGAGGTAGTACATTTACTCTTTTGTTAGCAGTGTTTCCTTCTCAGAAAGAGGCCTAAATCCCAGTGTTTTTATATATATAACAAAGGCATAAACTGGTGAAAATAATTATGTAGGTCACCGAGAATATGCAAAATCTACACAGAATCATAACAGGAAATTTTCCCCTCCTTTTTTAATTTTTTTTCCCTAAGCAGGCCATTCATCTAAGTGACACTGCTCGAACAGAGGCTGTGGGAGCAGTAAAACTGGTCTCAAGAATCAATCAATTTAACCGGAGTGCACAGTCTCATCTTAATGAATCAAGTAATAGAAAAAAAATATTTAAGTGATCCACATTTTCTTAACTTTGAATATTGTGACACCGCACTTATTCGAGCTATGCTTGAGACAAGGGTAAGGCTATTCCTTGCAACTCCCTGATCAGGATCAGCTCCTAAGCTCTCACAGATCACATTAGGTCTCATTTTCACCAGATGTTTTAACAGCCATAGGATGAGTTGCAGGTTGACAAGTTCCTGCCACATGCCTCTTCACATTCCTCTGGCGCTGTTCTGAAAGAGAGTGAAATGAAATCTGCCTCTGCTGGTCCCACATCCACACAGTAAAATTTATCTGATTTCTGGTTTCTTTGCCCTGGCAGATTGACTCAAACAGAGAAGAGAATGTGACTTTTTTGCCTGAATATGCAGCAAATAATCTGTGCATCATCCAGAGCAAACAACTACTGCAGGGTTGCACAGTGGCTGAGGCCAGGGACTTCATATGGCTGAGGATGCTTAAAACGAGCCTGTAATCCAATGCCAAAAGAATAATCTGTGTAATCAATCTGAGATCATTATCAGCAAAAAAGTTCAGTGAAGACTTTCCCTTTTACCAGAAGATGCCCTAGAATCACTTAGGTACATGCGGTACACTAATGGACTGATTACCACTTGTGGTTTTGGGTTTTTTTTTTTTAGTGAGCAATTGTAATACATTTTTCCTTTTCATCACAAAATACTACAAAACTAGAAATATAAAGAGAATGCTATCTCAAAATCATGGTAAATGTACATTTAAGACAATGTGGAAAAAGTTGTTATGGATCCGGAGAGCACTCTGATTGGCAAAAGATAAAAACATGGTATATAAATGTTTTTAGAAAAGTGTCCACATGCTAGGACATGCCATGGTTATTTATTTCCCTTTAAAGCCAGCATCCATTGCCTCACCCACCAAAGCTTTTGTATTAGTTTCAGAAAGACCATACACATTTTCAGAATACAGATCTGAAGAGATTCTAAAACCTGGTGGTTTCATGCATCTCAAAAAACCCTTTTGTTTATTACGACAGAAGAAAGTTATTTCCAGGAAAGTCTGGAGACTGTTTTCTGGAAGGCACATTGAATTGCTAACTAATTGCATTCACACTATTTGCCATATCATCAATGGGGAGCATTTTATGTCTGGATGAAGCTAGATTAAAATCAATTAAAAAGATTAGTTTGTTTTATCATGTATTTTTATTTGGTCTGACAGCTGCTTTCTGAATGGTGCAGAAGAGTGCCTATGAATCAGTTATATCTCTTCTGAATAAATCAATCATTATATTTTTTAGCTCTTTTATAGGTGATGCATTTCCTAAAAGAGACAGTTCAAAGAGAGAGTTCAAATTCTGCCTGTTGTCATGCCTGAAGTCCTCTCCCAAAACTGAGCAATCTGTGCTGTTTATACTGCAACAGGGGACATTAAAAGCAAAGTTCTAGGCCTAAAGCAAAGGAATAAGTAAATATTGGTAAAAGCTACATAGGTATGAGTATGAAGATGTCACAGGAGACCTCAAAAGTGGTTAAAAAAAAAAAAAAGCAATAGAGAACTGTACGGAAGAGTAGGAAATACTGAAGGAAGGCTGACACTGCCTTCTCCCTTTTCCATCTAGCATTCTCCTTTTGCTTGCTTTCCTGTGGTTGGTGTACCTTTAGAGCCCTTTGGGCTAATTGATAGCCACTTACACAACTTCTTTTTGTGCCCTATAAAGTAAATAAACATTTCATCAACTTCAAATCTGTCACTAAGCATTGCTTTTATGATTAGGGTTGCAGTTCAGAACTCTTTTAGTAACTGAGACAATGAAGCAGCACTGAAATGGCTTCCACTCACCAAACAAGAAACACTTCAGCATTGCATGAAGCTTCAATCCAACCCATGTCATGTAGAGTTTGTCAATATGCTTATGCTGGATTGCTTTGCTATTCTTAGTTCATTTGTGGGGTTTTTTTTCCCTTTTTTTTTTTTTTTCAACTCTCTATTCTGGTTGATCTTGCTACTATCACCAACTTTACAACTTTGGCAAGACAGGGAAGATGAACTCCAGAGTATTTGTACAGAAGATAACAAAAAAACCAAGGAAAGTTGTAGAATTTCATAACCCTGCACAGAGATCTCTATCAACTCCTTTTAAATACAAATGAAGTTGACAAGACTGATTCTTTGGTTGTCAACTACATTTTTGGTTGTGGCAGCTGTGTTTTTTGCAGGGGGCTGGGAGCGGGGCTGGTGATAGTGAGGTTCTTACTTTTCTGGAATTGAAGGTGAGGGCATTATTCCAGTTGGCTACTGGCAGTATTAAAAGCATATTCTGCATGTGAAAAAATGAAGAACTAATTTTGGTATGAAAAAAAGTGTGAAAACTTCCTTTGGTTAATGCTAGAAGGGCACTCTTCCAGTAGAGGTGGAACATCAAACACAGTGATGGCTTCCAAGACATAAATGAACAGACTTCATTGTCTATATAACTAAAAGCAATGTGGTGTACAATTACTGCAACAAAAGAGACATGGAATGTAGAAAAATAAGTCATTGTAAAATTTTTTGTTCTGCTATTACCATATTTAAATGCTGATTTCCTTGTTTATTTATAGAAAGCAAATGTGAAAATGCACTACCCATTTATCAATATGCAGATTGTTTTATGAGTCCCAAATAAAAGAACATCTTAAGCTTAGTCAGTGAACAAATAAGCAAGTCTGGATTTCTCAGGGTCAAGCAATTTTAACTGTCAGAATACATTAGGGAAGTAGAATCATAGAATTTCCCGAGTTTCCAACAAGGATCATTGAGTCCAGCTCCTAAGGTAAAAGTACTCCTAGTAAAGGTGTCTTTCATACTTCTCATACCTCTACATTTCAAAAAACATGTATAAGTGTACATAAGGCTGCTTAATTTCTTCCTCAATATAGACTTCGTCTTTAGAAAGCAGCTTTAGTACCTCTGCCCTAAGCTGATAAATTGTATCCCTTGCTTTGTTAATTAAAAATATTCCTTTTAAAACACCAGGTCATCACAAGAGCAAAACTTCTGTTGAGTGTAAAACCATTTCACAAAATTTAACCAGTTAACACTTTAAACTGAAAGAATAAAAGAACTACAAACTCTCTTCCAGAATCTTTCATTAAAAGGTCATTAGTGAGATATGTCACTGTGACTGCACTGACTGTTTTTGGTTTTCCTTTTTATTATGTTGGTTTCCAGCTTATGAAGGCTCCCTAAATCTCTTGAATCTAACCTACTGACCCAACAGCTAAATCATGTTAAGTTCTCAGGTCTTAGTTTACCCCTTCCTTTCAGTTCTTTCACTTTAGTAAGATGTTCTTACAGTAAAATGGTGCAGCTTACGCGATTCAAGAATATCATTTGTTGAAGGCTTCTTCCAAAACACAGAGCTTAATCATACATTTTTTATGAAAGAGTTCAAATGAGGGACATGCCTAACCTCCAGATAAGAAAGTGTTTTTCAATTCCTGGTTGAATGTTTTTTAGTGTTTAGATAGATAGATAGATAGATAGATAGATAGATAGATAGATAGATAGATACTGCAATTTGGTTGTGTGGTTTAATTCTTCTGAGAAGATTCGGCAACACATTATGAACTTGGAAGTAAGAATCAAGAGCAGAATCAATTCTGTCTAAGTTAGGCATTGATGGGTTATCAAAGACTAGCTTTGCTCTGGACGAGGATCTTCCATAATCAATGGAGAGAAATAAGCACCTCTGAAGTGTGCTTCATTTCGTCGTAAGGATGTGAGATATTTGCCCTCACTTGATGTAAGCTATTTCTCTCCGCTGCATAAAAGGAGAGAGTGAGTCATTTAGGGCAAGATGACTAGATTTTAGCATTTGCTGGGTGAAAAGAATATCAGTTCAGATGGCAAATGTGATCCCAGATGACACGAAGACGTTGCAGGAAAACCTTAATTTAAAAAATGAGCTTCTTTCTCAATGTACTTACACACTATCAGGAGTGAGAGCTTAGAACAAAAAATACACCGATTACAGAAATGAATTTATACCTTTAACTGTGCAGATCACATTGACCTTTTTAAACATCAGAGAAGTACTGAACAAAAATCCCTAATGCCATTTGTTCTACTGGCACATCTAAATATGGTATGTATGAACTCCACATTGAACAATCCTTCCTAAGCTGTAATTCAAACTGATAAATTCAGTGGTTTCTCTTGCCAGTTAGCTCTCTTGCCAGTTAGCTCACTTCCATGAATTTGCCACTAATTTAGCTCTACTCCAGAAGTGCTACAGCATGGTACAAATGTATTACTAAGTCTTCTAAAAGACAGCAATAAATAACATAACAGCAATTAATTGAAATCTGGGATCCAAACACTGAAAAAGGCAATGATTACTTTTGGCATGATCCCACAGTGTGTTGAATGTCTAACATTTGGTAAAGACACCGATCTACTGAAAAGCGGGAAAGAGCTACAATATTCCTCCAGCAGAGATTGAACATCGGGGAAAATAAAAACAATGTGAAACAAACAGAGACACAAGATATCACATACAAGAAGACAAGTCAAAATCACAAATGCTCATTTTCAAATAGTATTAGTTCTCTCTCAGTTGTGTTTGCAGGAAATTGCATAATCTAAGAGAAAAAGCTTTTCAGATGAAAAGCTTTATGAAGGTGTAACCTAACAGATGTCATTATAGCCACAAAAATTTACACCACTTAAGAACAAACCTATTACCTTGAGGTCCACCATTTAGATTTTGTTCTTCCTGTAATCCTTTTGGACTTCCTTTCAATCAATGTTCAGTTACTTGTACTGAAATACCAGTAATTCTACAATATTGAAAAGCTTTCAGACTTGCACCTGGTCTGACATCTCCCCTCCCTCCCTTTAGAAATCCACAAATTATGCAAAATCACTGTATTAGTACAAAGGAACACACATTCAGCTGAAGTTCTGGCACAATATGGAGGTATAGCTCAGCTACATTTTTAGAATAAGAAATCCTTCCAAAGTTATAAAAGGTATAATTTTTACAGGAACTGACAGAAATTGGCTACTTAAGGTTGTAGGATTATTTGAACTGCCTGCACCATGTTCCATATTCATTAGTTTATCTGACACAAGATAGCAGACTCAGTCCAAAACTCAATGAAGAAAATGCCACAAGAAAAATCCAACCTCTACAACTTTGTACCACCATAACAGGCACAGCAAAAATAGCCACGATGAAACAGATTTCTGAGAAAGAACTATTCTTCATGATTAAGGAGGGCTCTTTCAGATGGAAGGTGAACATCCTGACAGAGTAATGCTAGGGAAGGAAAGTAAATGCTCACATCGTATCTGTTTTCCAATACGGACACACAGCCTGAAAGGCTATTCTTCTACAAGGGCTAAATTCAATAACAGCAAGAATATGTGAATAAAGAGAGAGCATGTTTCAGAGTACTAAATCAAGCTAAAAAATAAAATCACAACACAGTTCTTCAGTTGGAAAGTCTTTCAGGGAAAGAAATGGTAAAATAATATTTTCAAAGCCAGATCTAGTGTAAAACAATCTGGCAGATCTGATACGATACATCAAGGCAAAACTGGAATTGAATGAAGTTTCTTTGAAAAGCAACGAAAATCTACACTAGATTTTAGTACTGGTGTTGTGATCCTCAAAGGTACCACCGCGAGCCACTGAGCCATTCTGATCTTATTCCATGCCCTAGCCCCAGCTCTCAGACATGCAATTTTTGCCACAGAGGAAAGAGCTGAAGAGATAAGATGAGCATTGAATCACCACTACTTTGTACTCCAGCACTCTGACACAGGCTGAAACCATGTCCTCAGCAGGAAAAGTTGGTGGGAGCTCAGGCTGCTCTGCTTGAAGCTGTGATTCCTTGCAGTCCTCCTCAGCACCCAACCCCTCCTTGTCTGAAGCTGCAAAAGTGGCAGCCAGTGCAGCCCTAGATTCATTCTCTCTTTAATCGCCTCCCCTTCCCAAAATTCAGTCTTTGATGTATCTCTCCGTTTAGGGGCTGTAAACAGATTCAGACAGTACTACACTCTCTGCTCTGGCTATAGGCTACTCCTTGCACACAGGGGTTATTCCTGTGACTGTCAGGTTGCTTCATACTAGTAGAGTAACCTAAAGAGTCCTTAATGTAACTGAATCAGGCTTCTTGCTACTGGCCTTCAGCAGCAGATTTACTTAGCCATTTGTCCATCAGCTCCCCAAAGCAGGATATTAGCCACTGTACAGAACTTTTTGTAAATCGTCACGGAAACTGGGACAGACTGTGCTACCATGGGCTTCAGCTGGCACGACATGAATGCGAGATCATGGCACCTAAATGGGAAGAAAACTCTATGTTGCATGACACAGAACGATCAGATTAACTCTGAGAAGTTTGCTATCCCATTTGATACTTTCAAATGTCACAGCGGATCATTTGAGAGGGTAATTCCAGCAGCCTAATCTATAGTCTTGATATGCCTTTCTGTTCTGGCGTTTCCTATTCCTGCTCACATCTTTTGAGGATGTGAGATACGGTATCTATCAAAGGTAAAACTGATAAAGCTAGGACATTTTCAAAAAGTAACTACAAGGAATGTTCTTACAGCCCTGGTAATTGCAGGGAGCCATAATGCGGAAGATTTGAATTTAGATCTTGCAAAAGGGTATCTCGCCTCTACCTGAGATAATGTCTCTTAATCTTTGAAAATAACAACATGAATAATATCCTACTTTCCAACAAAAGTAAAGGCACAGCACAGCTCTGCTGTTTTTGTAAAAAATTATCCATCAGCACTCCTGCAAATAGTATGAATATAGTTTGTTAATAATTTATTGAGCTTTCAAAAATAAGTCTGAAAACCTCCTGCTAATAACCTTCTGATCTCAAGTTTTTGGTAAGAGACATTGTACCAACTACCTTGCTGCTTGCCACCATAATTCAAAGAGACTTAGTACCTGTGCTCACTTGGGGGAAACTCTAGTTTCAATCTGAAACCTGCAGCAAATCAATATAATCTGCATTACAATACATGGTCTGATTCAAGTGACAGGATACTTTTTAATGATCTCCCACTGTGTATCACTTTTATATTTTATTGTTGAAATGTTATTTCAGTACCAGTAATTTTGCCTGGGGGAAAAAAAGAAAAAAAAAAAGAAAAAAAAAAAGACTGTTTTTTTTTTCTGCCAGTATCAGCAGCTTTGTTTTAGCATTGTCTAAGTTGTGTAACATTTTCAGTCAGCTCCACCTTCACCACAGAGATAAAGGCATGGACTTAAAATATGTCATTAACTTTAAAAAGTATGCATTAAACAAAACAAAACAAAACAAAACACAACAACAACCAAAACAACCCACAGGAAACACTCACATAGATGACAATGTTTCTATTATGTTTCTACCATTTCTGCCTACAGACTTCTCTCTCCCCCTTGGAGCTAATAGAGGCAAGCCTACTGACCAAGAAGCATCCACTTCTATTTCCTTCAGCAAAGTAGCAATCCTCTTCTAGACAGTTTTATTGTATGATACTAATGTCTGATATTATTCTTTGAAGCCTTATCAGAACTGTTCTCTTATTACGTAATATCTCTAATCCATCCTCACAGAAGAGGAAAGAAATAAAAATTAGAGGAGTGAGCCAAATACAACAGTCTAGTATGATGCCTACATTTCCTGTTCTTTTGGTTTTGCTTTTAGTATTACATATTTGCTCAGGATACTATAAAACATCTTCTTACATTTTAGGAGACTAAGATGTTCAACAAGGTGGTTGAAAATCACTAGTAAGTAAGACATCAAGGTTTTGTCTGCACATTAATTTATAGATCTCAAAATTTAATAAATTTTGGCAAAAAATATTTATTTCTCTCAGAGATTCAGAAACAGCCATATAGGGCAGTAAATGATATGGTCAAGGTCATTCACAAGGCACATGGTACAGCCTGACCTAGAATGTAATTTTCTTGAGTTCCAGTTCTAACCTACAGTAGAGATGCTAAGAATATTAATGAAAGACAAAAGAGAAAAAAGTTTATAATGACTTAAAGGAGGGGAAAGCAATAATGTCTGTAGATCCTTCACAATATCATGATACAGCCCTGCAATCTTTCTCCTTACAACTAATGCATCTATAATACCATGAAGAGCTATAACATGCACAGAAGAAAGATAACAGTAGTAAGAATACAGAGAAGAAACTGAAAATACTTATGAGGTAAACAAGAAAACGAAAAGAACATTTTATATATGTTAACTTGGGATATTCAGAAATCCAGACACAACTATCAGAGGTGTAATCTCTAAGAACAAATCCTTCTGCATAAGACATTGTTAGGTGTAGTGTGACTGGAATCAGGACTAAATGCCTCCATCTACACTAGCATGTGGTGAAGCCTAACAGGAGTAGATTTGCTGAGCAAACAGCACTCAGGTCCTGACGCCCACACATTTGAGACGTTTATACTTTCAAATAGCCCTAAACCTGTCGCAAGGCCTGAGTTTGCTTTCGTAACAACAGCAAGTGAGGTTTGTTCCTGGCAATCCTAGGTTAGTTTGATCCAAATGGGATTCGGTTCAAATCCTCATTCTGAACCCCAGCTCTGAAGTTGAAAACAAATAGGAGATTCATTTCAAAAGCACACTCCTGATGCAAACGGAAGCACTACTACAAATGCATTCAATATACCTTGTAAAGATAAAGGAGTACACAGGCTAAGTACACTGACTAGTTCTGACAAAGGATGCTTGGTGATGAATAAAAACAGGAAATTAGGCAAAGGAAAAGGTAGATATCACAATATAATAGACCTCAGAAAGGAAAACCATTAGGCTACAGTATACCTGAGGGTAGATGTTTTCCACTCCTTGACTGTGAACTCCATGGTATTGAAGCATTTTACATAACATGACCAAAAAAACCCAAAAAAAGCAGTGTGTGAGAATGAAAAGAAAAAGAATTCCAAACCCTTTGAAAGACTGGTAAATCGTTGTCTTAAAGGAAATTCTTGATTCACCTTCAATCATCGTAACTCACTTGGCAATTGACCGTGAAGGAATAACTACATTGTTAGAGAGTTAAACTAGAGCAACTGGCTTGTTACCCAATACATTTTTCATGTCATGAATATCTCTTTATGATTCTATAAGAAATCACTTTGGGATCAAAGAATGAAGACTTGACAGAGTCCTGTGGGATAACAACATGAGTTGTCTGCAATCCTGATTTTTTTTGATGACCATACTTATTTTAGTCCTGTTTTGCAGCTGGCTGCTCAGAAAGACGTACAGATCAGGAAAGCACTCATATCTCTGAATTTCTCCTTTTCTGCCTTTCATAAGCAAATCATTTTTCCATTTTAGTTTCCACAAGGGTGCTAATGGAAACCCATTTTGGGCTAAACAAATGATTAAGGCTAATGGATTGCTAATGCATATTATAAGCAAAATTTTATGAAAGTCAAACTCTCAAATTCACGTATCCACAAACAGGTGGAAGTAGATATGGAGAGAACATTAACAGTAGAAATTTACTTCCGTACATGAAATTAAGTGAAGTTAGGGAATTAACATATGGGGAAGAAAAGGAAGAGGTACTGACAGGTATGAAAACAGTCAAACAAGGCATGGCAGAAACGAAACTTTGTGAGCCATTTATAATGGTGTACTGCTGTGAAATGGCTTCTGTTTCTAAATCTGCATTTAGCTACTTTCAGTGTGATGCTGAGCAAAAAATTATTAATGTCCTGTTGTAAGTATTAGAAAACTGTGAGAATATTTCAGGTGTTTGCATGGAGCTACAGAGATGTTCTGGTGATTTGTGCTGGAAGCCAGAATATATGGTTCCTATTCACATCAGTAAGATGAAAGCTAAAGAATCTGTAGGGATTCAACCACAGTATTTTGCTGAGAAAATATGAACTCACAGACAGCTTCAGGAGGTTTCAATTTAACCCGTTCTGCCTGGTAGTTAAAGTTCTGTTTAAATCACTGCTGAAAAAGATTGTCAAAAATTAAAAGAAGAGACATTTACGGAAAGGCCACAGAAAGTGTTTATTACAGTAGCTTTTAAAGAAAAGCTATTGTTATGTCACTGAAAAATTACACTTACTGAAAAATCATCTCTCTGGATTTAGTACAAAGATGTTTTATGCTCATCACTTGCCCATTTTGAAGCAGTAATTAACCAAGAAACATAATCAAGACTCTGTGTTAATATCATTGACAGAATAATTGAACAAAAAACCTAAGCTACTTTAAAAATAGGTTTTACTCCAAAACTGTAAAAATAATAGCATTTCTGCACCAGTTTTTCCTGACAGGAAGTTAGCAGGCAAAGTTATTGGTACAAAGAAGCCCTTTAACACTTTGGTTGTATGCTTCATACTTTATCCCCATTTAGTCAGCTCTTACTGAAATACCAACTAGAAACATTTTTTCTTTTAATGTAACAAAATTCACAGTGAAAAGTCCATACAGTAAAGCTTGCAATCTGGCAAAGGTTTGTTGGAACTTTTCCAGCTGGTTCAACAGAATCATAGAATCATAGAACACCAGGTTGGAAGGGACCTCACAGATCACCTGGTCCAACCTTTCTTGGCAAAATCGCAGTTTGGACAAGATGGTCCAGCACTCTGTTCAGCTGAATCTTAAAAATGTTGGCAAATCCACTGCTTCCCTGAGGAAATTACTCCAATGTCTTGTTGTCCTTATTGTGAAAAATTTCTTTCTAGTGTCCAGTCAGAATCTCCCCAGGCATAACTTGTATCCATTACGCCCCATCTTTTCCATGTGATTCCTTGTAAAAAGGGAATCTCCATCCTCTTTGTAGTCAGCCTTTAAATACTGGAACATGGTGATAAAGTCTTCCCTAAGCCTTATTTTCTCAAAGCTGAACAAACCCAGTGCTCTCAGCCTTTCCTCATAGGGCAGCTTCCCAGTCCTTTGATCATATTTGTGGCCCTTCTCTGGACCCTCTCTGGCCTGCCCTTTTTGTTGTTGTTTTGTTTGTTTGTTTGTTTGTTTTCATAACAGGGACCAAAACTGAACACACTATTCCAGGTGTGGCCTGATAAGCACTGACTGGGATAATGAGTTCTTTGTCTTTGCTGGTGATGTCCTTGCTAACACGGACCATTGGCTTTCTTTGCTGCAACAGCCCACTGTTCACTCATATGGAGCCTGCTGCCCATCAGGACACCAAGTCCCTTTCCACAGAGCTGCTCCCCAGCTGGATAGATCCCAGCCTGTGCTGCACTCCTGGATTATGTTTTCCCAGATGCAAGACCTTACATTTGTCTTTGTTGAACTTCATAAGCTCATAAGTTCATAGCCCACTCTTCCAACCTATCCAGGTCTTCCTGCAGTGTGGCTCTCCCTTCCAAAGTACCCACTTTCCCACTCAGTTTGGCATCATCAGCAATCTTCTCCAAGGTACACTTGATCCAATCATTCAGGTCACTTATGAAGATGTTAAGTGTTGGGCCCAACATTGACCCCTAGAGGACACCACTCATGACAGGTTGCCAGTTTGAAAAGAAGCCATATACCACCACCATCTAGATATGGCCTGTCAGCAAGTTCCCCACTCACCACACAGACCACTTGTCTAGACCATAACACATCAGTTTCTCTAGGAGGAAACTGTGAGAAACCATAACAAGAGCCTTGGAGAAATCCAGGTAGACAATGTCCACTGCTTGGCACACATCAACCAAGCAGGTTTGTTTGTCATAGAAGGTGATCAGGTTTGTCAAGTAAGATTTGCCCTTAGTGAATTCATGCTGGCTTTTCCCAATCACGTGTTTTATTTGACTTGTGATTACCCCAGGAGGATTTGTTCCATAACTTTCCCAGAGACCAAAGCAAGACTGATGGGCTTATAATTTCCTGGATCTTCCTTTAAGCCCCTCTTGTAGATGGGGTTGACATTAGCCTTCTTCTAGTATTCTAGGACATCCTTTGATATCTATGACTTCTCAAAGATTATGGACAACAGCCTCACAATGATGTCAGCCAGCTCTCCTAACATTCTCGAGTGGATAATGTCAGGGCCTATCGATTTGTAGGGGTTAAGTTCCTGTAACAGTTACCATGCAAACTTTCTTCACTGACGGTGGGTCTGTGTTTGTATCAACCAGGGTTTTTGTTCCCAAGGCCTGGGGCACAACAGTGTTTGTAAAGACAGAGAAGAAAGTGTTGAGAACTTCTGCCTTTTCAGCCTTGTTGGTGACTAATTCACTTTTCCTGTTTAACAGCAGGTATCTTCCTTCTATTTCAGCTTATTATTTATGCATCTGAAGAACCCTTTCTTGTAGTTTTTGACGCCTCTGCCCAATTTCATTTCAAAAGTTTTTGTTTTCCTAACTGCATCTCTGCATTCCCTGGAAATGTCCTTGCAGTTCCCAACAGTTATTCATCCACTTTTCTACCTTTGGTACACGTCTATTTTGGTTTTGAGCAGACTCAGAAACTCATAGTTAAGCCAAGGGGGTCTCTTCCTTCACTGATTTCCCTTATCTTTAAAGAAGATTAACTAGTTTTGTGCATCCAGGAGACTGTTCTTGAAAAACTCCCAGCAATTGCTAGGTCCTTTATCCTCCACAGAAGTTGCCCACGGAATCCCTCCCAACTGAGCTCTGAGCAAGTTGAAATGTGTTCTTCTAATCTAAAACCTTTGTCTTAGTACTAACCTTCAGTCTGCTCAGCAGGATCCCAAACTCCACAATACTGATTGCTTCAGCCAAGACTATCATTAACTGAGATACTACAAAGCAGGTGTTCTTTCTTTATGAGTAGCAAGTCCAGCAGTGCCTCATTCCTGGTTGGCATACCTAACACTGGCACATCAAGAGCATGTCTTAGAATGCTTACACTACAAACTGTGAAGAGTATGTGTTCTTTGGCATATGCATGCAATATCCTTTGAACCATTCCATGTTTAACAAATCTTAACTTTATCTCTCACTTCACTGCTGTGTTTAGACAATATGATGAGAGACACTAAAAATATGTGATTTCTATTATTTTTTTGTTTGTGTCATAACTTTTGTGTTATTAAGGTGTAGGACAGTTATATTTAATTTGTTGAACTCTCAAAAAAATCTATTCCAAGCAATTACTTCAAAGATGTCAAGAGAAAAGGAAATGTAGTCTTAATCAATAACATTGCTGTTTTAGTGTTCTCTCTATGGATCAAGGATTTGACCCTTTTTTAATCCCCTAGTAGTATAAAATCACCCTGCAAATGCAGTGGGGTACTATCACTTAGTGGAAGGACCATTCGTTTTGGGAATGAGAAGCAACTCATTGTATTTATCAAATCTGCATTTCTTGTCTTCATAAGGTGAGATGTTGCACTGCCTTATCGTCCTACTACAAATGTTTCTGTAGCCTGTTTTTTACTTAATGTCTCATTCTGCTTGTAGTATTTCCCAGAAACGACATTTAGTTCCTCTCGTGCTTAGAGCAATGCACAAATACCATCTACGATTTATCCAGAAGAGACAAAAATCTCTGGAGTGTGAGCCAGAAAGCCATACCTTTGTTTACTTAGGTACAACTGTTCTAAGTATACACCATGTAACCTCAGTGCAATAGTCTATTGCACAGTTCCTGGACATATCCCCACACACTTTTTTTTTTTCTTTTTATAACGATTAGAGGATAATCTTTCCATCTGGGAAAAAATTCTCTTGCTAAGTTACACAAATTGTTATGAGACTTCTATTAAACTCCTTGCATAATATATATGATATCTCACTAGCTCATTTACCTCTGAGTAATATAGCAGTTTAAAGTGTTTGCTCCTATTTCTCTTTTAAAAGAGCAGCATTTTCTTATAGGTCATTCCATATCAGGAATAAGGTACAGGTTTCATATCAATTGTGTCTTCTATAATAGTTGTCAGCTGTTTGGCCACATAATCCCATGCTTTCCTCAGAAGTCGGTATTTGTTCCATAGAGATACTTTTCTTACAGATCCTTTAACCTCAGATCCCAGAGTCTGCCACAGTACTACCCATCCAACCTTCTTGCTGAGGTTCATGCCATAATGCTCACAGCAGCATTAAGCTCAGTAATCACCACATGTGATTCTATGTGGCTCAAGAATTTCACCCAACTCCACATTCCAGTAGTCTAACCACCTCTTTGCTGGCTACCTACTGTTTCTGAGACAATGTCTCTTAGCAGGATAAAGTTATTTTACTTTATTACCCCTATGATTTGACACAAATGCCAAAGTGAATAATTTAGTTTTCAAACCCAGTCCTAATTACAGATATGGACAGTTGAGGAAGAGGGTGAAACCCTTCCATGACTACTAGCAGCTTATTTAGACTAAAAGATTTTTAAATGTAATATTTTTCTTTCAAAAGAAAATATCTAACGACTGGTACAATAAACTTCCTAAAAGCAGAAGATGGTGTTTTCAGACACCGGGCATGCTATGTGAAAAAATCAGAGGTCTAGTAAATTAAAGGAACACAAACTTTAAAATTGAAGAAGAGAATGGAAATTGTCACCTTCCACTGGAATCATATGTGCCTTGTTTTTATTTTATATAGATCCCTGAGATTCATGATTGATGTGACAGAAATACAAAGAAAAAAAAAAGCTGTTGACTTCTTCATGTATTCTATTGTAGGTATTTTGGAGTGGAGACAGAGAAAACAGAAGACATGAAACTGAATAAAGGATCTTAAAGAAATACATTCTGGTACAATTAACCATCTGTTTCTCACAGGATCTACCCAGTTCCTACCTTAGCTGCCTTGTGCATATGATAATCTGAACCTCTGTCAATCTGACGACCAAGAACCCAACTTACAACCTACTGAATGTTGTTTCCATCTGTTCCTGTTTAGGTCATCTAGCTATCTAACTTCTATTCTCTGCAGGAGGTGACATCAAGTCCTGCATAGAATCCCTACAAAGCCTATGAGTCACTCATGTCTTACTTGAAATAGCCTAAGGAAACTAATTTGAGTTTAATGACAGGAATTTTGGTAAGAAAATGAAGATCAGAATTAACATAACTGGCAAATTTATGTGACTTACTAATTGTAATGGTTCCACTTCTACACATTGCTAGTGGAAGATGAAGCCCACACCATTTTTTAAGATTTTTATCTTGTTTTCACAATTCACTTAAAAAAACACCAAAAAACAAACAACAATAACAAAACCAAAACAAAACAAAAAAACATGCCCCCCACACAGACAAAAAAGAAAAAGCAAGAAAAAAAAATACACAATACTGATGCTGCGTCAGAATGTTTACAAATTTATCAAGTGCCAAAACCTGAAGACAGAGTTCTGTGTGCTGTTCAGCAACACTGCACAGGTTTTTATGTCAAAAGTTCACTATTCTGCAAGCCCTCCCCACTCCAAGGTTGAGAGTTCCCTGGAAAGCTTGTGAAAACACACCAATAAATGAAGCAGCCTTGTAAAATATTTCCATGCCTCAATACTTCATATGTAGAACTGAACTGTCACCTTCCTGAGGCAGGATGTGACAAACATTCTAGGTACCTTGCTCAAAAGCAAATTGCTGTTCCCCTGTCAATTTGAATGATGACACCATTGCTTTTTCTTCTTTTTTAAATAATTTTCTTTCCCTTAGTAGTGTTTACAACTCCTTCCACTGTCAAACAATCTCGAAACATAGTTAACAAACTGTATGCCTCTTCAAGAGCATTAACAACAGTGTTGGCAGAGATCCTGAGCTGTCCCCATGTTCCAGGTGGCACAAGAGAAGGGAAGGACTGCCGAAATCTGTACTGGCAAGTTGCACGTACGGCTTTGGGACCACTCTGCCATGCACCAGCTGGCAAATGCAGAATGGAGAGAGAAGCAGAGCTTTACTCCCACAAAAATATCAAGGTTTCAAAATCTTTCTACATTCAGCACTGGAACTAAAACAAAAATCTTAAACTAAGACAACAACAATACTGAAGAGCAAATAGTCTTGAGATCTGAACACCTTTGTGACATCTGGGAGACCAAGCTTTAAATTAAGCACAGTAGAGTTTAATATCTTATGGAGGTGTTTCAACACCAGCTATCCCAGGAAGATGTATCTGGGTAAGAGAGTCTGAGTGCTTCTATATGGTTCTGATGAAGATTATCTTTGTGTAAAAATCATTCTGACAGAAAATGTCTGTGCAAATTTATTGCTGGTACTCCCAAACCACAACTTATTGCCTACTCAGTGCTGCTGGGTACATAGCAGGAAACTCACAACTAGCTTGGATGATATTGTACCCTAGACCTTTCTGTCATCAGAGCTAAAATATCCCAGAGGATCTGGACCACTAAACAAAACTTAGAGTGACAAAACTGCAATAAGAACCCACTAGCAACCAATCTACCTTTACATAAAGTGAAACACATAACTGCCAGTGTGGATAATGTTCATAATTTATAAATAAATAAATTCAAATTTCCCTCTCTTTTTATTCCTAGCCTAACACTTAGACAAGGGAATAACCCTTTCTAGAATGTCTTAATCACTATCTTTTTTCCACAGTGCAGCAACCTGTATTGTTAGTTTTGCAGCTGATCATGAAACCTATTAATACCATTAATGACAGTTCAAAATGCCTTCTAAATGTGACAGGAAGCCAAATTCTTTCTCTTTTTTAAACAATCTATACCTTATGCCCTTCCCCTCAAGACTCTTAAGGTACCTGAACAGGTTGATTACATTTTTTTTGTTATCTACTGGGGACTGGGTTTAATCTCACTATTCTGTGAACAGGTTCAGATTTCTTTGTCTTGGGTTTTTAGTAAGCTGATAAAAGTGCGAATATGTGCATATATACCCCAGAAGGAAATGATGACAACACCATTAGCTTCCTGGCAACCATGGGCAAGTCATAGGCATGTAAATCATGAACAGGGAGAAACATAGCTCATGTATGGCTGGAGCTCATTAACATGTTACCATTTTCAAAATCAGTAGGTCTGGAAATGCAAATATGAATCAGAGAAAGAATAAAGTAGTGCTTGGTAGTGCCTAAAGTAAAATAACAACAAACACAAACAACTTTGTATAAGGAAGTGGGGCATGTGGCAGAAATGGAAACAAAATCAACACAGTGAATCTTTGTGTGCAACCCAGGGAAGAAAAGTTCTCCAGACTTTAGATGAATAAAGTCTAGCGACTCCACTGAAATGCTGAATCTCAGCTCACTGTGAACTGACTGATGCTCCCCAACTATTTCCTCCAATCCATCTTCCACTCCCCACTAGTAAGGGGACAAAACATGAAGGAAAACAGGGTGGAGGCAGGAGGAAGTACAAACAGGAAGAAGGAATCTCAAAACATGAGATCAGCTTACACAAGTCTGACCACGTGGCATTGCTTAATGACAGCTTTTCTCCCCACCACATCTGTCTGACTGAATTGCTCTCAACATGTGCAACTTTACCTACACACCTTCACTGTTCTCCTGTGGGCCCTCATGGCGTGGGATAACCACCCATCCCCAGGAGAGCTCCAGCCCCAGATGTCCTTCAGGTGCTGTCCAACTTCCTGGTGTTTTCCAGCCCACTCCTGTTTCCTGATGCCTGTACCTTCCCCATGGCACTGACTATTTTATTACGAAGGGCACTACAAAGGATGTTTCACCTGTCTACAACTAGAGGTTGAAATATTAAAGATTTTACAACTTCGAGAAGTTTTCTCCCTCTGCGAAAAAATACTCCTTAGTAAAATGACACAAAACTTCAAAGCTGAAGAATTCAGAGATAGTTTTGGTGTTTATATATTCTAAAACAAGAATATTTTGAAACCACACATAGCCCAAGGACTTTTGCACGTGATCTTCCTGTATGTGCTATTTTTTGTTGTACTTTTTAATAGAGAATCCCCAAACAGCAGTTCTCAACGCTGATTGATTTAAATCATATTGGAAATACAACTTTATCTATTTTATTGGAGCTGCTTACAAAACAAAAGGCGATTAACAGAGTTGGGAGATGGGGAAAGAAGTATGATTTTATCCATGTAGTTCAAGGAAGAACTGGTGTGGGAATAAACAACAGATTAGCAAAATATTAGTTGCTAGGATGAAAGGCTTTTCATACACTTTCTACTGATGCATGTTCTACTGAAAGGCATTTTGAAATGTTGCTCACATTGACACGGTAGGCTTTATAGAGAACACACAATGATTTCTTTTGTTTGCCTTACAAATGGCAATAGCATTCATTTCTAAAAGTTGCTGTATGCAAGATTATGGAGATTTCTGAGCAATACATTCAATAAACAATGCACTGAAAGTGAAGCACAAAGACTTTCATAGGTAACATAGAAACATTATGCTGCCTGTGGTGAGTGGAAACAAATAGGTTTATCCTGTGGACAATTTATCTCAACATAAGATAGATGTCTCAACTGGACACTTCTAGAGAACAACTCACTTTTTCCTCCTCCATTGTAGCTGCAAGTAGTTTTATTTTGATAGGTCATCTTTAAATACATAGCCCAAATTCATATGCCAGTTCCTAGAGAAATGGAGATTCTTGTTTCTTGTGGTCATCTTTCAAAAAAATCTTTGCAACAGGGCTCTTCAGAATGCAGACATCACCTTGAAGGACATGAAATCGTCGACCCACCTCTCCCTGTGAGATGTAGGTATAGAAGTCTGATGACTAAAATGTCACTGTTTTTACCTCTTTCAATCCTAGAAATTTTCCACTCATTTGAGGGGAAAAAAAAAAAAACAAACAAGCTGAGTATAGGAGGAGTAGCCTTATTTTATCTCTTTTCTTTATATTTCACTTGCATATATTATCGTGTTACATATTTTAAAAGAGTGCAGTTATGAAAAGCCCTAGACTGCAAGGGCCTGTTTTACCAGTGCAACAGTTTCAATAAAAGGTAAAAGCAGTGCAACCTGTGAACTGATTTGAATGTTCTGGAAAAGCCAGTTCAAGGGCTGAGAAGAGAAATAACATTATTCATCTCTACCAAGTCAATGCCAATTAGTGCCACTAGTAACAAACTACAAACTGTATTAGGAACCAATCAGATATTCACAATGTTGCCTTTTAATAAACTCTTCTGTGAATGAGAGATAGGAAATGTTTTTATACTGGTGCATCTAATGGCTCTTTTGTATACAGTACAACATCAACAAATTAGTCAGCTAACAAAACATCATTACACTACATCATGAAAACAAAATGAAAGACATACATAAAATTTGACAGTGTTGTTATTCCTAATTCATGGTGCTATATCTAACTTTGACGTGCATGTTGACATTACAGCAAACTCTTCATTCACAATATACTAATCTCAAATATCTTAACAGATTGCTGCAGTTTAAGAACTCTTATCTTAATTAAATTCTCCAACTTGAATGCTAGCATTCATATTTCGACTCAGCTATTCTTCAAACTCATCCATTTCTCATTTGTGAGCAACTTTTTTTAGTTAAACTAGCACATTAAATTGAGGTATTTACAATATCCTTATTGAAATCATCCATTTCTTTTCCCTTGCTAAAAGATTTGTTTTAAGATGGAGTTTGATTTTGAATTGAGGCACTTGGTAGAGACAAGCTCTCATGAAAGAAGAAAAGAACAAAACCCTCTTCTCAGTCATCAGAATACGTGCTGCTTTTTAGCTCATTAGTCTTGTCAGACTTAGAATTCGTATCACTTTTACTCTTCAGACATAATTTCTCGGGCATCTGGATGTAGCTAATTACATATCAGAGAAGTTAAATGAAATCATGAAAATGGAAGCTTTGATCTTCTGTTCCCACATTGCTCAGGAACATGACTGAGGTCCTCACAGTACCGTGCATTTTCTCCCCTTTTTACTGCAAAAATAGCTTCTTTGCTGCCAGCTCTTAGAACACAGAAACAATCATACTATGATTTCTGAGGAACTAACAAGGCATTTCATTCCTCCCACCTTGTCTCCATACCACCTGCAGGATGCTTTTCTTCCCTCTCACAGACCAGAGTCACGCTGCCAGCCAGATTCACCATCTAGTTTGGCAAGTGCTTCAAACACGGTCCTTCTCCTTGATGCTCTGCTGCTTCTGCGTATCTCCACAGCATTTCTCTCGACCATTAATGGCAGAAAATTGTTCCTGCCTTCTCCCTGTTCACTTGTGGCCTGGAAGGAGACTTATTTAGGCTTATTATGGACATGGCTCCAAAGGCTCAGTGCTCTGCATGTCAGGAACCTCAGTGACCAGCTCGAGGACTGAAATTGGGAAGCTGAACAGGAGAAAAAAAGTGCTGACTACTACAGTAACAACAGGCAGAAGAGATATACTCTTGATACGATTCCTGCCCTTCCTGATCCCCAGCTTGGCAAATTTCCCATACCAGCACTTGAAACTCCAACAGCATCGGATTCCTAAAGATTAAAATTGATTTGTTCATGTCCTGAATGTTAAATCACATCAACATTTTCTTTCATGAAGCTCTATATTCAGCTATTCACTAGCTGCAAAAATGTTGATCTGGGTCATACAGCCTAAAAATAAAAGGCACAAATTACTTACCAAAAACACAAACCATTTCTCCCTAAATCAGTAAGGGATTGCCTTCTTCAAAACAACATTTGAAATCTCCCATTGCGTGGAACAACTGCTTTTTCTATTAGGATAAGATCATTTTACTATTCTCTCTTTAAAATGTGATGTGAGCATGTGGACTCCACACAGCACCCACATTCAAATAGCACATGTTGGCTTCAAAGGAGCTATTATGCAGTCTATAAGTTCAATGATCTGCAAAGCTATAAAGAGCTCCTTCTGCAGCCCTCATGGCCTATTGAGTAAATAGTAAGCATTTAAGAAATCTCCATAATTACATGTTTACACACTGGAGCCATTATGGACGATCTAAAAAAAAAAAGTACATGTATTTTTCTAAAAAAAAAAATCTTTAATTACATTTTTTTACATGATTACAGCTCCTTTATAGCCACTAAGGACTATCAGCTACAGAATACACAGGCTGAAAAGCTCACAGTTACAGTCTGTATTCATATGCAGTGAAGACAAAATAAGATGTCAGCTGAATATTTTAAATATTTAAGCCTAATATTCTAAATCAGGTACATTTATAATAAATAAATAATAATAATAAAAAAATTAAAGGGTCATTCTGAGATTCTCTGCCATGAGCAATTAAGAACGGTAAGATGAACATCTGCATCTACCATTCCAGAATTCAGGTGTGTGTCAAATATTGAGGCTTTAGGCCCAAGTTTGGGAAAGAATTAAATAGGTCAATGCTTCTAGCTAGTCAATGGAGAACCTCAATGGCTATAACCTTAGAGATCTGTGTCTTGGACTCACTTCTCTATCTGTGAAGCACATGTCCCTGACAGTTGCTCTACTCTGGTCAATCACAAACTTTGACTGCAAACATAGTGTGTTTAATCCTGGTCTTAAGTAGAAGTTTAAATCTGAAGTTTTAAGATATTGTATCATTTAGATGGATCATGCCTTGAAACTGAATTTGTATGAGCCTGACATACTGATCCATGGGTAAACCATGCAGTAGAAGAAAAAAGTAGGATCCATTAAGGATGGGAACAACCATTCATTTTTATATGTGAAAGCCATACAAGGCAGATCATCATTTTAGAGTCGATTGTCATCAATCATATGCCTTCAAAGAACCATTTGGAAACAATTTGCATCAGACAAAATACTTCTTTTACATTTTTGCACACTGCACGGAGTAAAAGTGACAGAATATTCAGAATCAAGAATAATTTAAAGTAGCATTTCTGTTCCCTTCTTCATATTTTGTATTCTAATTAAAACATATCAATATTTATATTCTTAAAATAACAACGAAAGCCTGTTTACTAGCTGAAGTGAATACTTCATGTTTTCTAGGAACTCAGAAAAATCCTTAAGAAAACATCAGGGAAAAGCTACTAGAAGAATAACTGTGGTTTAGGATCAAAGATTTCCTTTTAACTTGCAAGTACTACCACACAGAGTGGGAAGAATGCATTTTATGGAAGAATTCAGCTTAATTTCCATGTGAATAAAAAAATATATATTTCTCCCTTTTTTTCCCCCCAGCAACTAACTGTCAAATTATGGGTCATTTGGCATTACAATAATTCAGGTACTTTGAGGGATCACAGTATATTTGTATCTGATCTTTTGTGATTGCTCAGGAATATCTTTACAGTCACAGGCTATAAGCAGCATGTTCAACCTACTGCTCCTCTGCAACATTACAATAGCCTTAATAGGTTGCCATAAGTCTAAGCAAACCAATTAATGTAATGACATTCAAATGAACACCTACATAAGACAGCTTCACATTAATTTAAGACTGACCAGTAAAATTTGCATGCCAGATGCTGAGCAAACTAACCCTTCAGACAGTACTGATGTTTAATGCACGGCACAAATGCATGTGTCTACCATCATATCAGATGTTGTGTCATATCTACCACATGCTATTAAAGAAACACTGTAGCAATCGTGGATGATTTATAATAACCTGACAACAAAGACTGATGGATAATATAGAATTTTACCCAGGACACTGATGCATAACAATAAAATTATCTGCCATTGAGTAGTACTGTCAGTTGTACATCACTGCTTGATAAATACACAGGAGAAGGAGGAATAAAATGACATTGGTATTAAAATGCAATTTAACCAAGACTTCTGTTTAAATTGGTGTCTAGCGTGAGTGTAGTAGGTCATATTACCTTGACAGCAATTTTTTTAATACATCATGTATTTTCCAAAGGTCATTTTTATAATGAATGAGGATATTCTCTTTCAGTGTATCTTTATTTGCACAGCACTTCCTACCACTTAGGTGCCTATGCAGATAATAGTAGCACGCAAGACAGCAGAGACGTCAATGTGTGTCAGATGTGTTATTTAAGCATTTAACTTTTACGGAAATCAGAATTAGGTTGACACCTAAATACCTTTAAAAATTCTGATTGTCTTTGGGAAAGTTCTTATTCAACAAGTCCGTTCTGTTTAAGTATTCAGCATCATGACTGCTCTCTCTAGCAACAAACTGCACTCTGCACCACAGTTCAGCCCAAAGAATCCTAGAAGGACATTAGTTTTTACTGTGTCTTTTGCATCATCCTACCATTTTCTGTAGTCTCTCTATTATACTCCTCTAGCACATTCATTCTACCAGCAGTTTCATGTCACTAGATGCCCTTTGCAAGCAGGAATCAGCTGCAATCAGCGCATCCCAGTTCCTGGCAGCTAACTGACCACAACTTTCCACAGAGAAATGTTAAAGAAATACCACTGCAGAACTAGGGTGTAGCTTCTTATTATAGTTCCCATACACTAGACTAATATGTAATCAACTGAGATGAAAAGGAAAACTGTACTTTAGTCCTATGAAGCCTCGTGAGCTAACATAGACAGCACAAACTGGAGCTTTTTATTCCTGAGTCAACAGAACCGCTTACTAATTCTGATCTGTTACAAACATGAAAATGTGAAGGGACTGAACACATTATTCATCCTGAATAACTTTTAGCACTGTTAACAGAATCTCAGTCCTCAGTCCCAGGTACACTGGTAGCTGGTCAAAAAATACATATACTAAAAATAATAATAATACTGCTCTACTTGTAAACTGTGCACTTAGAAGAAGCAAAAAGATTATATAAAACGGAACCTTGTTATGTCATTTTTGGAGAATTGCTTTTCAAATCAGAACTGCACAAAATCCAACACTTAAAGCACGGGAAGGCTGGAAGTAACACATAGGAGAGATTTTATACTTTGATTTATCACAGTTATTTCAGAAAGTGGTTTGACTGTTAGTAAGGTGGCACTCTTGATCAATTTGGGTTATTAAACAGTGAGTTCTATGGATCCTCTTCCACCATCAGTTACGTCATTTTTTCTAGATAATTTACATGAAACAAACACAGTGGGCTCATTTACACACTCATTAGCTGAAGAATCATGCTTGTAGATGGCCTGTTTTCTACCACCATGTGCTGGATTCAAAGTTTAGTGAAAACTCAAACATGCTGTTTGACAAGTGTGCACACACCCACAAACATACCATTGCTCTCGGCTTCAAGTGTTTGTGTTCTTCATACTAAATTGAACCAGGATTCCTGTGGGCTGCTTGCAAGAGAATATGGTCTTTTCAGAAAATTGGCTTTTCACTGTTATCCACTTTAGCAGAGTTTCTTCCCCCTTGAAAAGAAAATTATTCCTCTAACGTAAAGATATTTTGTTTCCTTTTTCTCGCTGTAACCCCA
Source organism: Patagioenas fasciata (assembly GCF_037038585.1). Taxonomy (NCBI): domain Eukaryota; kingdom Metazoa; phylum Chordata; class Aves; order Columbiformes; family Columbidae; genus Patagioenas; species Patagioenas fasciata. Next base: position 71,487,041 of record NC_092522.1, read on the forward strand.
AGCCAAAGGAAACACAGACACCAATTATTTGTATAAAATGTAAATATATAAATAGAGAAACTGACAAAGTAAAACTGAAGACCAGGTAATTCCAGGTTATCAAGCAAAACTACCTCGTATACCTTGTCCTTGCTTTCTCATTCTACATGATATATGATGATTATCCTGTGTTCACAATTAGTTTCAAAAAGTAACCTGACACTAAAATAGCCTAGACTTAAATTATTTTCACAGATGTTAGGAGCAGCTAGTAACTACATTAGTTAAATTATGTTTAGCTGTATTCTAGATAAACTCATTTGCTTTTCATGCATATCCTACAGATGATCCTACAGAGAAGCAAGAAAACATCATCCATCCATCCATTCAAGTTTAATTTAAGCATATTCTTCTTAGTGGATTATCCTCATGCATCATCACACAAAGGATGAATTACAAATGGACATAATTAAAAGCTGAAATTAAAACATGACAAAAGCCTCATTAAACTTAAAACATAAGAGTTTGATACAGAATTCCCTGTGATAGCCATTTACTTTGGAATGCACAAATAAGTTTAGTATGGAAACTAGCATAAGAATATACTTGATATTATAATTGCACTTTATAGTCGCTTTCTAAAACACAATGCCTCAAATAGAAAATCTAACACTGAGAAAGCCACAAACTTTGTGTTTTCTCATTCCAACTTTATTATCAGTCAAAATATACAAGTGTATATATTTTCATTAATATATCGAGTACACTATATCAAGAAGCTACCACTTCATAACTTGTCAGAGTTACCTTTCTCCTAGACCATAACTTAAAATGTCAGTGACAAAATCCACACTTGGCCCTTTTCCTCTTTCATCCTATCTACGCCTAAACTCCATCTTAACCTCTTTGACACCTCCATTGGGGAGAAAAAAAAATAAAAAACCAAAACCAACATATACACACACAGAGTTTTCCATCTTATTCTAAACATGCCCCTCTTGGTAATTAACTCTTCTGGCTCATTTGTTCTTAATGCTCCAAATCACACAAGGTTTGGGGATTTTATTTTAATTAAACGTAGATAACTAAGGTGCTAACCTGGTCCATTTCTGGCAATCGCTGGTCTGATGGAAAAGCCATGCCTTTTGAGAAGAAGCAAGTATGGGAATGTGATGGGATTGCATGGTGCTAGCTATGATACACCCTTGAGAAGAGGTGACCAAGCCAATTGCTTTCAAGACCCATCACAAAATAATTATCCAAGCAAGACAGAAGACTCAGACCTCACACTTCCGCAAGCCAAAGGAAATATTAATAGTTTATAAGATGGATATAACCATTATCATCCCTTCCACGGAGTTTCCTTCACCGGAGACATTCAAGACCCACCTGGACACATTCCCGTGCAATCTGCTCTAGGTGTACCTGCTTTAGCAAGTGGGTCGGACTAGATGATCTCCAGAGGTCCCTTCCAACCCTAACCACTCTGTGATTCTGTGATCTCTGCTCCTTTGTGAGGTAGAAACGTCACCTTGGGGCAAGCCAGCTTCTTTATGAGCAATGCTTTTGGGTGACCAGGTCACACAGAGGGGCCCAGACCAGGGGACAGCTCATAAGCCCCTGTGAATCACAAGTCACAGGAGTCATGTCCTTCTGTGCCATGTCACTGAAGGGATGTTCAGTCAAGGTAGAAGTGAAACACTGCATCAGTAAAACCCCGAGTTGCAAAGCAAATTCCTAAACCAGAGTTTACATTAGGAGACAATTCCTTGGTCTTTAGTAACTGTACTTCATGGGGAAGATCTCCAAAATCTGAACAGTTTCCTAACAATACCAGTCACTGCAGTTGGTTGTTCTGCTCAGCTGCCTCTCTCCCTTTTGTGTTCTTTCCCAGTAACGGTGGCTGTGAGTCATCAGTCGGAGTAGGTAGACAGGTCTCCCCCCACCCTTTCCCTTAATCTTGTTACAAAACAACCAGGAAATTGATATTACCCTGAACATAATCCCTTGTTCCAGTGTCTCTTTGCATGTTACTACGAAAAAGAGCAAATCGTAATATCTGTTCTCGTATTTAATATGTGAGGACAGAGGACAAAAATACTTTCATTGTAAGCCTGCTCATAGATTTGATTTTAGTCTTTATTTTAGTCCACTGCTAGGAATATCACCACAAAGAGTGGTAAAAGCACAAGAGCCAACAATCAGACTTGCCTCAAATATAAAAATAAAACATGCTATTTGGGTTGAGATAAGAGAAGGTGAAATTCTACTAGAGAACTATGTTTATGTAACCATCCAGAAAAGACAATTTGGAAGACCAGTTAAAATAATTTGAAAGAACAAGCACAGATTATGTAAGCCTAAAAAATACATGAAAATCAAACATTAGCACATAAGAATCAAGAAACAAAGGAAGAAAGTATTAAGAGAGACTGAAAATCAGAAACCCTAAAACAAAAAACAATAACAACAAAAAAAAGCCAACCCACAGACAAACAAACAAAACCCAGCAAGTACTGCTCAGACTGTAGAGATTCACAGTTTAGAAATTTCACAGAACGTCCCTGAAATTTTTAAGACCTGCGTAGAAGAACAGCTATTTTAATGGAACTGTGCAGTCCAGCCCAGAGGCTATAAGTGTATTAATAAAGAGATCACAACTTTCTAAGGAAGTCATCTGATCCTTGTTTAAACTTCCATTCTAAGAAAAATAGTAAACAAATCCAGAAAAGGTTGATGCCCAGGAGGATAATGTGATGGTTTCCCAGGACTGTGCATTGAACAGATTTCTGAAATCATCAGAACCCACAGGGCTGCAGATTTTAATATAAGCACTATTTGCCTCAATCATTCACAGACAACAGAGAATTAACTTAAAAGGGCAATGAAAGATGGGATTTTTTTTTTTCCAGCAAGCCTGTCTGTCCCACAAATAATGATTGAGAAGGAGGCGGGGAAGGAAGGAAGCAAAAGACTGTGGAAGCAAATCTTTTATAAAACAGAAAGCTTAAGCTTGGTGTAATGTTAATCTAGTTTGTACAGAGAAGTTCTGCAAAATTTTGATTGCCTCTTTCTTGGCAGATAAGGAACCAATCTGCTAGGAATAAGCTGGCTAGGCTAGTCAGGAGGCAATTAAAAATCAAAAAAGCCAAAAAGGGGGGCCACAAAAAAAACCATCCATTCTTGTAGCACAAAAATGACGTGAAAATATTCAAATGTCAAATTTAAAGGAAAATATTACAGTCTTGCTGATATCCAGAAGGGTAAGGGTGGTTGGGGAGGTGGAAAATATCATCATAAGCTGATCAAAGAGCTTGGGTTGAAGGCCTGACATAGGTGATTCAGTCAGATCAGAAATCACGAGCCAGATTCTGCTCAATCAATTAAATCATTACACAGTGGATTCACATCAGTTTATTCTCTGTCTTTTCATTTGTCTTTAACATTGGAACTTTCCAGCTCCATGTGTTCACAGGTATATATATGTGTGTCTGTGCATCTATAGGTCTATATATTATATATCACGTTATTGATTATATTCTTTCTTTAGAGAGCAAAGTGAGTTTCACCAGCTGGTGTTCTTCGCTACAAATGCTACCATATACTCCCCTCAAAACCATCAGAGAGAATTCTGATTAGCTCTATACCACTGATACTATTAATCTGTCTCAAATAACTTGCTGGCAATATGTATGCCACATCTACCACTAGGGGTCAAATCTGCACTTACAGTAACATCCTTCTACTCTTAATTATGAGAGCTTTCAATGGTACTGATGAACATGCAGGACTCATGTTTCTGAATTATGAACTTTCTGGAAGCAGGTGAAGAAATCTGGAAAATAAGATACAAAGAAAAATTACATTAAATGAATACTCAGATTACACACACTATGAAGCTAGGAGATGTACATGTAAAGAAAATTCAGCATCTTGGGTTTTATTCATTATAATATTGCTTTTAGTTAATTAATTGCCTATATTACTTCCAGGGGGTTTCTGCCAGAATACTCATGTGTCTTTGAACATACAATCATATTTTTCAGACAAAATGGATGCATGAAGAAGGCTGTGGGTCCCACTGAGATCCTGAGAGCACCAGACAATAGGATGGGGGCAAAGCAGGCCCTAATTCTTACATCATTGAGGCATTTTGACTGGTAATACCTTACTTTTGTGGTAACTGAGGGATCCAGGAGATTTGGCCACCATGCCTGAACTGCTGAAGGATATAAGAATTATTGTACTTAGAAACCAACAGAAGTGGTGAGCTAGGAGAATCCATATCCTACCAAAGATACCTGGAATATTTTCCTCCCAATTTTTATCACTAGCAGTACTCAGGATTAGTGATTGTATGATGTAGGAGCTGACGGTATCCACATTCCACTTAGCCTTATTTTGACACATTAAATATTAGTGGTTTGGAAATTAAACCTTAAACAGGGGGACAGTTACAACAGTACTTGGAGAAGGAATAGTATAGTAATAGTGGTATTCTTGTAGTGCATAAAACCCAAGTCAGAACTAAGGACTTGGCATAATGCAGACACAGAATATGATAGTAAATGAGCCAAAGAGCATATGGTAAGTATGGAAGACAACAGAAGGGTCCAGACAGATAAGACTCTTTAGTAAAACAAGCAGCTATAACCCTGGTCAGCACAGCAGGCGCAGCCTCAGCCTACCTGCTGGTAAACCAGCAACAGCCTCCACAGTTTTATGAAAGAGGCTGACAAATAAATATTGTCCCAGTGAAATAACTCCTCCACTGTGCATGTGAGCTGTAAGAGCTTGTGTTGAGGCAAGGCGAGAGCAGAAATGTGTTTGCAGCAGGGCAGGTCCATCAGAGGTCAGTACACAGCCACCAACCATTAACTTGCAATACTTTATTGCCTGAGAAGTAGGCTGACATCTAGATAAAGCATATGCCTTTCTAGGTCACTTGGCTGGAGTCTGCTGTGCCATGTATCTGAAAGTCTCTGCTGAGAACAGCTGACAACCTAATAAGAGTGGTTTTTGTTCAGCTACCAATTCACTGATTTTTCCTTTTTTTTTTTCTTTTCCACAGACTCACTGTACATCTACTCTATTCTGCATATCCAATGAACATGCAGCATCGTAAATAAACTGTACAACTGCTGCTCGGCCACAGCACTGAAATAAAGTAACTCAGTGAGAACAGCAAGATCCAGCAAAGGGTCCCTCCCACCCCCCACGCTGGATCACGCTCAGCGTGGCACAAAGACAGACAGGCCTGAGCTGTGGCACTGCTGGGCTCAGGCCCCACAGACCTTTGGCTGCGGCTCCCTGCAGACGTTGTGCTCGGCAAGTTTTCAGGTCAAAAGCAGCCAGGTTCTGCTCTGTGGCCCTCCTGCCCCCAGCAGCGGCAGCAGCCAGCCCTAATTTAGCTCTGAGCACTTGCGCTCACAGTAAAAATCAGGTACTTTTGAACTGACATATGAAAGCTGACAACACCAAAGCTGCAGAAAATGTGAGTTACCATAAAATTATTACCAAATCCTCATCAGGATTGCCATGTGCTGCCATTAATACTAGTGTAATTTATGAAAGGTAGTATTTGGAGAACAGCAGCAAAACACATCCCCAAAGGAATGGCAATTCCCCTGGGCTAGAAACTCAGCAAGTTTAAATCCATGAGCCCCAGGATTTGATCCCTTATCTAATCTGTCTACAAAGTACCTACCTTTTAGACAGAAACTCATCAACAGACTTGTTCTTTGAATGCTTTCTGATTGTTACCCTAAGGCCCATTCTACACTCACTTCTGTATTTTTAACTTTTTAATTCAATACATCCTGTGCCACCCATTGCCTTCTCTTTTATCCCTGCTGAGAGAGAAAAAAAAGCCAGAATTAGTCATAGGCCTTCAGTTAAGAGTAAATTTCCACTCTCTTTATCATCAATGATTCTTGATGAAAACTGCAAAGTTGTAGTTTTTAACTTCCTTCATAAACTACAGAATGCTTTTTAACTTCTATAAACTAGAGTCCCATAATGAGGACTTGGAAACTCCACTAGAACAAACTTCTGATGTTGCAAATTAACATCATGTGCTCTTCTTGCAGTATATTTCTTTTACTTTCTTTCAGAGTTGAATAAAATGCACAGATTGCACTCAGAATCTAGTAGGATTTTTTCCTAATGTGGTCATATGGAGACTGGAAAATCCCTTTGGGCCAGTATATTTGCAGAGGAACAATTTCATGGATCTCATCCAAAGTCAAATTGTGGTTCAAATTCCACAAATGTCATATACAAAATTCAAAGTACAGTGAACAGGAGTTGTGGCTAGAAACCCCTGTGAATTATGTCTTGGTGTATATCAAGCTATACATTTAAAATTTAACTATCTGAAAGCAGTGACTACTTCTGCAAACTTGGTCCCCCAACCTTTAAAACAATCTCTTAGCATTTAAAAGTATATCTACCAAAAAAGGCACTGTAAAGCTGAAGGAATAATTGTTTTTAAATATGCAAAGTATGTTACAATGCATCAGCTGATACCATAACTTGCTTGTGCTTCTGAACCACTTGAGATCCTCAGCTACAAGTCAAGGACCTGTGTTAACCACCTCCACCTGCCCCAAATGCTGTCTCTATCCTGTCCTTACTTCCCTCTTTCCCCCATGCTAATGTCCCTCCCTCTGCTCACAGTATTTCCCCCACATCCTCCCTGCTCCTTTCTTTTCTTTCCTTCTTACCTGGGAAGCCCTTCAAAGGATGAATGATATTTAATTATGCTGTGAACACTGAGAGGGAGAACACTGCCCTGAGGGATGCAAGAAAACCAGGATGAAACTTTATGCCAGGCCTTGTTTTATTCAGTTTTAACTTACTAATTAATTATACAGTAAATAAAGACTATTTCCATGGGGAGTCAAAGTGCAATCCTGACGATCTTGCTGGCAACCACACAACCCCAGATATCAGGGACAATCACATTACAAAAAACTTTGTGATTAATGAACGCGTGATATTCAGACACTGTCACAGCTGCAGCATTGCCTGTGGCAATTGCTCTGCAATTCCATCGCTGCTTAAACCCCGACGTGACTCATGGAGGGGACTGTGACTACAGACCTTTGTGCCTGTTGATGAAGTTTTGGACTCAGGGTGTTTTTCACTGAGAATCCAAACCAATCACTTTAACAATGAGACGTAAGTACTGTTGTGGGGCTACCATGCTGCCAGGTCAGTGTCCCATATAATGTCAGGGCTCTTCTGAAAATGGCACCTCCAGGGATGAGGTAACTGCTTCATCATCCAAACTTAATCCTACCTATATCAGCAAAGAGCCAGATACGTGGGGACCCCACATAATATGTCTCACCACCACCACAGACACGTCCACTGTGACTTCCCATGGCCTCAGCAGCATTAAAGCCCTTCACCTCTGTGACTCAGAAACTGCCAGGGAGAATAACAAATACTTGCCATGTCTGTCACTCCAGTCCATTAAAAGAGCTTGTTGGCCTGACTGCCAGTATTTTACAAAATCCAGTGTTGTTCTCATTTCTTTAGTGCAACGAGTGTTTTTTGCAGTAACGAACTGATAGAAGAAATGATGTGGAGTTTTTTGATAAGGTGTACAGTAAGTCACACAGAGGTATTTTCAGACTGAGTAGGAATGAAGCATTCTTTCAGAAGTTGTTATTTGAGACTGTATGATATAAAATCACATAGTGATTTTATTAATCATTCTGTCAGGATAACCAGCAAAGGAACTATCAGAATGCATTACAATTTTTTCCAATTTTACATTTGACTTATTTGGAAAGTGGCAAAGTAATCTTAATTTCAAAATGTGGGACTGGAAGGTTGCCTAATAGTTTTTAAAGTCAGATGAAAATACATGCCTGCAATTACATTTTTGTCCACATGTTAATCATGCAATTCAAAGTTTCACAGCTTAAATGCACACAATTGTTTCATGTTTTAAAGTAACACTTCTCATATATCAAAGAAAATCACATGCCAGAGACAAGTACACATCAGAAATTACTCTTACAACTCTAGAGTCAAGTTCCAGGTTTGGCAGGAAGCATCCTTTGGATACACACGCCCGCATGACACAGAGTCAAAGGAACCGTACATCTTGCATGACTCATTGCTTCTCTACTGTCAACACATAGCATTCTGCAGACACTAGACACTACTAATGACTGACATAAGGGAGGACAAGCAGCCTAGCATAGCTATCAGTGACTCTGCAGACTCAACTAGCAGTTAATACAGTTTGAAACGGAAGAATTTAGTGTATTTTCTTTGTGTGCATATATGTAGCATGTCTTAATTAAAAAAAAAAAAAAAAACACAACTAAAAATGTTTATAAGAAAGTTTGGAGAAAGTGCACGTGCAAATTTTAGAAAAATGTCAAGAGGCAGTCTCTGCAGATTTAATCTTCTGCCCTTATGATATACCATTAAGATATGCATTATGATACTGACTTTAATCAGACGATCACACAGCTCCCTCAGCACTTTCAAAAAAGACAAAGACTAAAGGCAGGTGGTAAAAATTGCTTTTAAAAAAATGTAAGAGCAGAAATAATCAGACAGAATTCTGGATTGTTGTTTCAGAAGTCTGTTATTCTTATCCTCATGTATCAAAAGCTCTGGCTACTTTTTAAAGTCAGAATCTTGTTAGGGGAGAAAAAAAAAATACATTAAAAAAAAGTCTTTGCATCTTTAGAGGAATTAAACTGAGACAGTAGAACCCTGCATTAGCCTTTACAGCAAGCCAAGAGCACTCCAGTCTTCACTGACACTCCTGCTGCAGTGAAGTGCAAGGACCTACACACCATAAGGAGCCACAAAAGAGAGCTACCCTAGGCAACTGTCCAGGCATGTAAAACTGTGTAGGAACTGAGCCTGAAATCCCACTCCTTTCTAGTGACAAAGAACTAGTATTCTCTACACCATAGGTAGGAGGATTAAAAAAACCCACAAAAACACACACATTTTTTGGAGCATGACTGATTTCAACCCATATAGATAATCAGAATCTATTCAAAATTATTATCAAAAACATCTGCATTTTCCATGTTTACAAAATTCTACAGTGATTCATCTTCAAAAAGTAAGAACTTGTAGAAAAAACATCCACTTTTCAGTACCAAAGCCTACATTTTTTGGCAAGGCTGAGTACTTGCCAATGACAAATTTGAAAGCCACTTTTGATGAAAAAGCAGACCCAGAGAATCACTTTTTTCTTCTTTTTGTCCTATGTATTCTGCCATTTTTCAAGCAAGAAATGTAATTCTTATGTAATTTTTTCCTGAATACCAGTCTAACCATTGAAAAAAGTAAATATTTTAAGAACACTGTATAATAATTTGGTAAGAATATCTAAGTGGTATTTAAAGTACAGTGGTAATTGAAAAGAATACAGTATTAATCAATTATAACTTTTGCAGTATATGCTATATTTTCTAGGACAAAGTCAAGGAACAAATGAAAAACTGAAAATATTTGAGGTTAAACATACATAGTATTAGGTGAAGCAAAATAAAGCGCATAATAAAATTAATTCTACCAACAGTAATTTTTATGTTTCATTAAAAGCTGAACACTATCCTTGTAGAGATTCCTGGAAAAAGATGGGCTGAATACAGCCCTAGATAAAACTGTTAATCCAGACCAAGTATCACTACCAGTACAGCTACTGGTTTGACAGCTGTTGCTCTTGATTAAACATGCCTGGCTCACAGTATAAAATATTTGTCAAGTTAATACACTAGGCCAAATTCACACATAGTTTAGTGATGAGCATATCCAAATGTTTGTTTTAATAGGAAACACGGGTGATTCACTTTGATCATTCTAATAATATTTATTTCTCCAACTGCGTGGAAAACAAAATTATATCAGTATCAAAAAAAAATTCTCAGAGGGAAGTTTTGCATTTTGAAATCAGTTGAGCCGAATATGAAGCTGACACCATACTCCTGTACAACTATTTATTACCGCTTAATCAATAATGATGCAGTAATCTCAGCTTTTCTGTTGGTGTGAAATGCAGACAGATTGTCATCCTCAAAATATTGCTATGAGATAGGTGAACATTGTAAAAGAGTCGGAAAATGTAATGCACTCTAAGAGTATATACATATAAAAAGAGCCAGAGTGTTTGTGAGCAACAGAAATCTATACTTTTCTGAACTGGCCCCAAAAGGTTAAAGTCTACAAGTCAATAAAAAAATTACATAGATTGTAGTAAAGCAAAGCCATTTTACACGATCATAGAGTTCAGCAGTAACTAGCTGAGACACTTCAACAGATATCCAAGATGAACAGTCATGATGACTTGTTCACTAGATCTTTACTTCAAAGCCAAGCCATCTTCTCAACTCTGTTTTCAATACTGCTATCACCTGGACTTCCATCTCAACAGGCATTATCACTGACAGCAAACTACACTCCTTGAAAAAGAAAAAAAAAATCAAATACGTAAAAAGAGATCTTTAATACTTTATTGTTTCCCATAAATCTTTTGTATTCTAGGCTGCAAAAGATGAGGCAACACAAATGGAAAAGTAACAGGGTCCTTTTGCTTTCAGAACAGTTACTGGAAAAGCTTTCAGAATTAAGATTTTCAATGGCAATCTAAGGAGATGGCAGCAGTGACAACCACTTCCAGCCTATATTTATATTCCTCCAGGTGACTAGGAACACTGGAAAGTTTGTAACCTTTAATAATTTACCCAAACCAGAATCAATCTGACAGCTTTGTCAGACAGCGATCTATGTTACCTGATATTTTTATATGGTGACTAGGAGAATGCAGCTGTAGTTTAATTTCAGTACTGCCGTACAAACTAACAGGACAGGTGTCCTCAAATACTGAAGATATTCCACATATTTTTTCACAATAACTATTTTTGTTTTCTTCAGACACAGTGATAATCACCATCTGCATTTTTGTCACAACATGAAATGCAGTTATTCACAAAGTCAGTTTAACTGGTCTTGTGCCTGTGCTAGATAAACAGAAGGAAAACATGCTTTGAATATAACAAATATTAGACTTTAAGACTTTCTTAAATTAATTTTTCCTCACATATAAATTCTAGCTACTAGTATTACTTATCAGTGTTCCTTGAAGAAGGAGTAACTTGTATGTGAGTAAACATTCATAAGATGGTATGTTTTAGAGATATTGAGATAGCATGTTTTAGAGATATTGAGATAGCATCTGATATCACGCATATAATTGGCCATCTGTTTCTAGATTACATTTAACATAACATTTAATCACTTCCTATAGAAAAGGTAGTCAGACAGATACATATGCTTTAAAACTTTATTGGGAGACGGTATTGAAAAAAAAAAGGGAGAAATGAAAAAGTAATCAGGAAATTGATTTCTACTATATTTCTTCTTTTTTGACAAAATTTAAAATTGCAAATATAGGTGAGTAATGGGAAGGTAAAAGCTAGAAAGCATGACAAAGTAATCAAATCCAGAAAAGATCCCTGATTGACCTTTGTATTGCCAAATATAAGGAGCTTTACAAAGCTGAAGCTTTATAAATGCCAAACATCATCATCCAATTAATTTTTATGCTAATAATAAGAGAAAAATAAGACACAGAAAATAAAATACAACAGAGAATATTCCAGGAATTATAGCAAGCTGCACATTTCCAATGAAGTAATCATACTTTTTAATACTAGCAGTCTAGATGAAAAACTGACGAAAGACAGCAAAGCTACTACCTTAATGTTTTTGCCAATGAAAACAAAACCGTAATGGTGGCTACCAATGATTTCCTTGAGTCACTTGGCTGATACAGAGTTTTCATGGACTGTTACTTTGGCAATTGCAACAGAGCTCCCATAAGCTAAGACTTTCAAAGCTGCCAGAAATGCATTTGCATTTCCATTTTATATTTAAATTTTAACAGATTTGGGTGACTGAAAACAGGGGCAGCTTTCAAAAACTTCAGTCTTGCTTTCACAAACTCAGAATTGGTCTGTTGAAAGCTCACTTGCTTAAACAGAAAGACACTGGAGAGACAAAGAAACATCACTGACCTTTGATAAGCCCAGAAAGCACACCATCCTTCTGACAGTACCAGAACTGTCCTTATGAAGACTGTAGATCATAGAGAATACATTTTAAACGTAAGGGATTTTTTTTGTTATTGGTGGTGGTTTTCTGTGGGTTTTTCTTCTTGTCTGGCAAATGGTAGTAAGTTCATAGCAACAATAATCAGATAGATATGCAACAAATAAACCACAACATCCTTCTTTTTTCCTCCCTCTCCCCCCGCCCAGATTCAAAGGACAGTGCAGCCAAAGAGAAGGACAGATTAGGAAAAGAACAGCTCAGTTCTGCCTGTGGGATACCTGCAATGTAAAACATGGGACAACGGTCAGCAAAAAAATCCTTTCTGTGCAAAATATGGTTCAAGCATATTAAGAAGAGCATGCAGAAAAGCCGAATTAAAAAAAAAAAAAAAATCTGAATTCAAAGATAATAGTATCTTCGGCTGTTCTGGAAATTGCTATAAGGAGCTATTGAAATAAATAAAAAAGTCATAGAGGGATGCTCAAAGGCAAAAGACCACAACCTGGTGAGGAACACCAGCATTCTGTACGCTGCCCTTGGCCCCTCACACGTGGCATCCCATGTCTGAAGGGGACACTACAACCCAGCCTGTGGCAGGCACAGCCCTGCCCTGCAAGGAGGGTGCAGAGTTAAGAGAATGAACAGAAAAGAGCAATGTTATGACAATTAACAGGCTGCCCAGACTTGCTCAGTGTGTCTCCTAGGCATAGAGAATGAGGAGTATACTCATTTTTTGTTATTGTTGAAACTGGCTTTAAAAAGTCTCACTGAATAAAATCAGACCATGACCAGTAACTTAGCAGAAGAAAACAAACTTAAGGAATTTTCCCTTTCAAGTTTTTTTAGATAACTACCAGTGATGATAGAATCAACCACATTTCAGAGTGCAAGGAAGGAAAAAAAAAAATAATAAAATTTATGTTTCATCCTTCCACCTTAATCCTGCTTTTCCTGATAAAGCAACTTGGTGTTGAGATGAAAGTAGTTTCTATAAGGAATTTTCTTAGGAGTTTATTAATGTTTTAAACACAACTTTGTTTTGTAAAGAGGCATTTGGGTTAGTGTCTGAATCTAGATTTTGGTAACAGCAGTGAGTCAAAATCTAGTTACCTAGATTTGTAACTAATCTTTGAACCACTTTACTGAAGAAGAAATTAAATAAAATCACTCCTGAAAGGGAAAGCATCAAGGGTTACGACTTCAGATCCAGTTGCCACTGATTGATGTCATGACTTTGGGCAAGCAACTGACATTACTTCTACCCAGCTCAATACCACACTAAACAAATTCCCACTATAAGGCTGCTCTTAATATTGTTCATGCATCTGATAACTCTATCAAAGAAAACACATACTGGTCCAGTCAGCTGAGTCCAGGTACATTTCTTTAGAGACCTCTTCTGTTTCACATATATGGAGCTCAGGTATCTTTTTCCTTTCTCTGTCCTGTTCCTGCCCCAGACTAAGAGACAGATAGATGTTCCCATTAGTCTTGGGCTGCTGGTGAGGGTACTCTTGCTCAACACGGCTGAGAAATGAAGTCTTCAGCCCCAGTCTGCTCAAGATGCCAAGAAATAGAGGCTTTTTTCTTGTGTGCACAAACCAACAAGTCACTATTTGAATAATGGCCAGCATGACAGCGACCACCACTCCTTCTCCAGATACATCATGACAGAAAGGACCGAGCTTCCCATTGGTAGCAAAAGAGAAATCTCAGTATCTGTGTCCAGCACAGGTTGGCAAGTACAGATCTTAAGCCCACACAGGCATCTAATGTGGGCAGTGGGTGCACACCTAAGCTCAGCCAGGAAGGGAGATAAGACCCTTTCCCCATCCTCAGTATGTCCTCAGGAGTACTTCCGCCCACCCTGCTCTCTGCAGAGAAACCAAGCAACTATAGCCTATGTGAGGACACAAGGTAAGTCCATGGAATTAATTTAAACAGTTTTCATGATATTGATTATTTCTTAGCTTACCAAGTAGCCAAAGCAGCAAATTAGTCTTCAGGCCTTACTAGCAGCTAAAGTAAACTGGAAGACAAAGCAGAGAAGAGCGAACTAAGGGAAAACAATTTAGCCTATGCATATCAACATCATACCAGTAAAGCTTCAGGGGATTTTAGCAAATGCTTAAATTTTGCATGGAATATTTTTCTGATGATTGAAAAGCTGCAGGAAACAAACACAGATATTTGTAAAGGAGTACTAAAATCAAGTTAGGAAAAAATAAAGTTAAAAGCTCACATCAGTAAGAATTAACCCCCCATAAAATCAAAATAACACAATTTTTAATATATTCAGTAACTACAAAGCATGTACTGCTTGACGATAAATATGAAAAGATAAAGAGAAAAAGAAAATTATTTGGTGATTTTGTAAATTGAGTGAAAAGGCAAAAAAGAACAGGTTTCAACAGCAGAAGAAACCTGTAAACTACCACCTTGTCTTAGCCAAAAGGTCTCTTACTGTGGGTAGTTTTTAAAATACTGCAGTTGCCCAAATGTAATGCACTTTTTCCTTTATCGTGTGTCTGGTTAATGTGGGCTTAGTTTTGCATTAAAAATCAACATTTATACAATTTATGAATAAAAGCTTGTATCACTGACATTATGCAGGGTCCTCAATTTATGCTGATTTCTTTATCATAAAATGTGAGCTGAAGCTTGAATGTTAGTAGACTTTCTAAATATATTCAAAATAAACTACAGACTGCTACAAGTTTTGTATTATTGATCTAAGCATATTAGATTTTTTTTTTTTCACAAAAGGAGCTTGAAGTGTGGTTGCTTGCTGCTGGAGCACGTAAGCTAAAAGTATTTTTTTTTCCATGTAGGCCACTCAAATGACTCAGCTGACTTCCCTTTCACATGAGCAAGCCACGGGTAACTGGAATGAAGAGAAATTTCTGCCAAAGGAAACATCAGTTCTGACGGTCAGCAATACATGTATGTGCATGCGACATTCTGTCCATCCCCCTTGTCTCTAGAGACCACTCTGTTTCCCAGGTCACTGTCCTAGTGCCTCCAAATAATGGCCAGAACCAACGAGATCCCTGGTCAGCAAGATCCAGCAGCAGATGGTCTTCATCTGTATTCACTTCTGAAGTATATAACAGCTTTGAAGAGGAGTTCTGTATTTCTGAGTTCCCAGCAGGGTCCTGGGTCTTGCCATCTCTTCTCACTACCCAGGTTGCTTTTTCTTTTCCTCCGTTCTCCTTCCTCTTTCTCCCAAATTAGCAGTCTGGCATTAATAATTATAGTAGGAAGTGGCAGAATGACTGACCTTTCTCATTTAACTCCATGACACAAATATGAAACATTTATCATTTACTCAGTTCACAGGTCTGCTAAAGACAAATTCACCTGTGACACATGCATCAAGATAAATTCATATCTCTTTCTAATACACTTCCATTAGTATCAGATTTATCATCCATTCTCCTAAAGTCTTGAGTACCACCCATGCAGCGTAGGAGAAGATGACTCTATTCAGCTCACCAGGATTCTAATTTAAAAATTCACAGTACACACACATTCAGAGCTATGACTTCATTCAGGCGTATTTGCTTAAGCTGCTGTCTCCTTTGTTGCAATGCAGAGCTGAAAATGGGCATGTAATCCATTGCTTATACATACCATTTATTAAATATATTGTTTAAGACTCTGCTTGTGCCTAAGCTACATTTACTAATCTTTTCTCCAAGAAGACCAGTTTTCCAACTCAAGCTATAGAGATATGTGAGTTTTCCTTTGAAAGTCCCCAACCCCATGATATATGGAGTGTGATCATGTATCCACTGCAGTACACCTGCAGTACCTGACACCACTCCTTTAAATACAAATCTGATGTCAAATTTGACATCTTTACACATCACTGAAACACACCCATTTTTTTCTCCTGTTAGATAAGCACACATACATTTCCTGTATATGTACACATACATCGAATAAATATTTCAAACTGGCATGCTTCCTTCAACCCCTCTATCTCGTCTGACCCATGGATCCTTGAAAAACTGTTATTCATTTTGACCTCTTGGATTTCAGAGCAGTATAAAAAAGCTTGATCTAGGGGAAGGACATACCTGTGAAATTAAATTCCCAAAATTAAAATCAGTCATGCCTGTGATGCATTTTCTTTCTTTTCCATCTCCCCTCCCCATTCCTTTATCCCCACAGCTCATGGTGGTCTGTAACTACATCAGAGACAGGTTCTTATTTTCCTAACTGCACTTCTTGAATTCAATAAGCCTTACTGTCATTTCGTTCACTTCTTGCCAATGAATTTTCTTTCACTGAAGAAACATTTCCCCAAGATGTGCATTATTTCTTGGGAGCCTCTCTGCACCTTTTTCTCCTGTTTTGCTGCAACAGAATAGATATTCCCTCACAATTTTAACCACAGTTACCTGTAGGAAAAAAGTTGATAGTCCAATGAAATGTAGGTGGATTTGTTTGGTTAGACATTACCTTGGCACCAAACAGATCACTGACTGACCAACTGCAACCAAGAAGATTCACTAAGCCTTAATGACATATGAAAGAACTAGAAAGAGTGATTCTGTCTTTATTAGTAGCTACTTATTAGGCAATTCTTGCTGCTTATATGGCTTACGTTATAGCTATATAAGCAACACTGCTCATAGCAGCAGCAACAGAAGGCAAGCTAATACAACAAGTATCAACTAAGCAGTGGCTCAATCTACCTGTCACTATCAAGACATTCCAAGGAAGTAATATAAGTAGGTCCCAAGTAGTGAAAAGATATGAACAGTGACAAAAGGACGATATGAAAGAAAAACGCTCTCACAAACTCCATGAGTGTCTGTCAGCTCTTGAGAAACACATACTCAGTCACCATTATGAGGGTAAATAGTCCTTATAAGGATGGATTTTATTAACTCTATTTTACAGCTTTCTTGTTTACAATTATATCCATCTTATTACATAAGCAAGACTGAAGAAATAGCCTCTTTTTTATTTTTCTTTTTTCCTTTTTTCTCTTTTTTTTTTCTTGATGTGTTGTGCAGTTCCATCAGGAAATGCTATAGTTTAACAAATCTGGTTATGGCAGAGTGTATGCATGTGGTGTAAGCGCCTACCTTTCCACTCCACTTTTCTTTAAACCTGGCTTGCTTCAGAAGCAGCACACTCCATCATGCAGTGTATCTGCCAGGATAAGTGATAACAGCCCCTGCAAAGGAGTTTTTTATTCTCCAGATCCTCTGTCAGCATGCCACCAAAAGACACTATAGCCCTACAGCCGGTTCAGAAAAAACATTGGCTGCCTAATGAGGACAGCTTGCCTGTGCTCTTGCACAGCTGATTACAAAGATGAAGGCATCGAAAGCAAATATAGAGGGTGGAAAAAAAAAAAAAAAAAAAAAAGTTTGTCCATATTTTAACCTACCCTACACCTAGTATAAAGAAATATACACCAGAAGTGCATGTAGGCAGAGCAACCATATGTATTCTGTGTATTCTAGGCACCTAATTTAGGACCTGATATTCTGTACTGAGTTGGTAGTGATACTGGTTCTTCCAGACCATGATTTAGAGCACCTAAGTCAGCTAAATGCTAACAAAGAGTAGTGAATTCTCCCCCTGGGGGCACCTGCCTGCCTGTATCATCCTGATAGGCAGCTCAGGCACTGAGGTATCTGGTGGGAATTCCTCTCAGGCGCTAACATGGATGAGAAAGTATAGCAGCAAATAAAGAAAGAAGAAGAGGAAAATGACACAGATCTCCAATAACACACACTAGAAATACGTACTTTAAGATTATGCCAGCTGGCTAGTGAAAGAGCTTATATTACTTCTGCAATCATAGGGATACTAAAGAAGACACAAGAAGAAAGGGATTATAAAAGTAAATAACTATATGATATTTTGCAAATACAAGTTCTCTAGTTAGAACTCCATAGACACATGTCTACCCTAAGTGATTATTAAGTGCCTATGAAAATGGTTCCTCCTTTCCAAGGCCGCCTTCCCTATGGTAGCACTACCCATGGTGGAGGGTATCCAGTAAAGCCATGATGATGTAAAACCTTTTTCATTAAATCAGTAAGCTTGTCAAAGCAAGTATTTCTTTTCTTACATTGTAGGAAGATTAACTGAAAGACAGGATTTTCTAACTTATTTTTAATCAAAAATGAGGGTGGTCTAATATTCCTTAAACAGTAGTGTGGAGGCAAAATGTGGAGTGAAAATCTAGGTACACCACTGCAACAAAAAGATGTGCCAATCAGAAATATTTATGTATATTTGTAAAACTACTTTTCAGCTCACCACCAGCTCCTGCTGAGACAATTATCGATCAATATTCTGTCAAGTATAACATAATTCTAAAGATTTATTTTCTTTGTCCCTCACCTTAACCTAAGACCTGCTGAATTTCAATTGAAGTAAATAAATCATCTTTACTTTTTGACCTTTTAAAAAATATTCACTAAGCACATTTTATCTTTATCAAATTTGATGTTCTAAAGGGATTCAGGTGGCTGCGTTAGCATACTGACCTTATACAAGCTCTAGGATGGCTATGATGTAGAGCACAATACTTTCAGTAGAAATGAATTGCACACCATTGGACATGGATCACTTGGGTCTAGGTTGAACCTTACATAAGAGGCAGCACAAACCCATGCTGGTCTATGAAAGACGTGCACAATTAGGAAGAAAGAACTGGCATGGAACACATCATTCATCAGTTCAGGTTCCTCACAAACACAAGCTGACAGATAACATGGAAATACTCCTGGAAGATTATCCATCCCTTCCCTCAGCAAGCGTGCCTCAGCACACTCCTCTCAACAGATGTCACATCTTCAAAATAAATGGTGTAAAAGCTCTAAGCTACAAGACTTCACTAAAGAAAATCAGAGACAACCCACAAGCCTTCTTCTCCACCTTCCTGATGGGTTTTATGGGTGAGAAATTGACGTGATTCTCTGTGAAATCATTTAACACCAAAAGAATGCAGCCCACTCAGTGGCCATCAGTGTGTTGTGGTAAGAACAGTGCCACTGTGGCTTGGCCCCCTGGATGCCACCATTCACAGCTTATGCAGAGGACACTGAGCATGCTCTCATCAGTCTGCCCAAAATCCCATTCAGAGCTGGGCATTACCAATACAGGGAGTCATCTACAAGAGCAAATCTTGTTCTAAATTGTGCAGGTGGGCCTGGGTGCAGAGGTTAGAATCAAGTTCTCCTAAAATCTGGAGAGGTCAAAACACAAGGTTTACATCTCACATATATTCCAGTTATAACAGACATACCTTCCAAACTGCCTCAGAGACGGCTGTTCCGAAGTACTCTTCTAGTACTTGTTGGTAATACCAGTTTTCACTTTTACAGAGATTTAATATATCTCAGTCAATCAATAACAATTTTGTTTATCTTTTTTAACACTGACTGTTGCTATTCCCCAATTCTCTCTCAGTCACCCAACCAGCAAGGATCTTCATTGCAGTCATTCTTAAACCAAAAGGTAAAAGGGTTTTCTAATTCATATAAAAACATACTAGCAGTGTGTCAAAAGCCAGTTATTTTTAAATGCTATAATCACAAAATGGAATGTCAAATATTAACTGTTCAATCCACTCATCACTGTAGCTTTGTATAACTGTCTTGTCTTAAATTAGTAAGGAAACTGTCTGGAATAGTTGCTGCAGTTTCAAGAATAGTTTTCACATTCCAAGAAAAGTGAAGGTTTGCTTTCACCCAGAAATCCAATTAGTCACCCCAAATATGGCAGAACTTCTAATTTACTCAAATTTGAAAAACAAAAAACAGCAACAAAAGAGAAATCTGCATGTACACAAAGGCATGGGTTTACATTCCCTAAGCCAGTCTAAACTGCCCACTATACAGATCTGAGCTGAGAGAAGCAAGTGCTTAAGAACATACACATGTGACTCACTACAAGAGCTAAAATGCCAAGAGGTGGTTCTTGAAAACACATTCTTGGGTTTGGCATGGCCAACAAACCTTGTTCATTGCAAATGTTTTTCTCCACAGCTGAGTTTCTATTACCAGTTGATGGCATTTGGATGGCACCGTGCCACTTCTGTATTCTTCTTTGTTCCAAATTGGTCCCATTCTCAGCAGAAGTGACAGCAGCCAAAGCACCACTAGAGCATCTGAGAAGCCTTGGTGAACTCTGATGACAGTAACCCCATTTTTAATTCTGCTGAAGTTAGAGAGAGACTGAGGAGTTACCATAAAACACAACTTGGAAATATCCCCTGCACACCAATCTTCATTGTGGCTGCTCTGTGTTGATGGGGATCTGCATATCCAGCCTTCTAGTGAGGGCACTCGGCATAATCCAAGAGACTCAGGTGTTGTACATTCGGACAGTACCTTTCTTACTCACCTGCTACAAGGGCCAAGTAATAATTGCTGGAAGTTCAAAACCTCCTTACAGACACTGCACTCTGAACAAGCATGTGAATAGACTCACTTCATCACTTCTTCATTCCTGGTTTTACACCTGCACTAATTAACTGAAGCCATGAGAGCTCCAGCATCCCCCGTTGATGTAATGCAGAGGAGGGTTACACTCATGACTTCTATCAGTGGTAGTTACGTATTTGTCTTGGGCAGAGAGGACCAGCTGTCCTGCAATAAGGCACTCGTCATGACAAATATAATACTGACATGGGACACACATAATTGTCTTTATAAGCAAGAACGACTGCAAATGCCAGGAACCGGGAAAAAAAAAAAAAAAACAAACAAAACACCACATTCTCCCCCCACTTTTTTTAAATTTCAGTTTGCAAAGAGCAGCACATTTCTGCAGCAAATAGAGCTTACTAAACCAGCTGCCTTTTGTTATTGCCCTTATGCCTATCTGTGATATTATACAACAGATACCACATTATCGATGTCCATAAATAACTTTTATTACTCGTCTAAAAAAGCACCGTTTAGGACAAAGCAAAACAGATATCATCTCTTCCAGCAGGTTGAGGATGACAACTTTCTTCTGTACCTGCCATTACAACCCTACCCCTGGGTGATGGCTTTCATTTAAAAAAACAACAAAGGAAGAAAAACAGAAAAAAAGTGCCAGACAGCAGCCCCTCTAAATATTGTGCTAAATGTTGTGAGAGGTTGCCAGCACTAGAAACAGGCATTACAAGGTAAATTGCTGAATACTGTATCCAGCTCCAGTTTGTTGTGGTTTTTCCTGTGCAAGTACCAAATTTACTGACAGCTCTGCACTCAGGAAAGCCGGTTTGATAAAATCCAAGACAACGAACTCTGTTTTCAGGATACACTGAAGCCCATGCCTCGTGTTAACACTACCAGTGCCATCATCTGGTTTGTTACCAGCTGCTGCTGTCACTGCCTGGGACTGCTGTTAGTTTCAAAGAAAATAAAAACTTAACTGCCTCAGGGGCATGAAACGGGTGTGGCCAATAATTTAATTTTTTTTTAAAAAAAAAAAGGGAAAAAACATTTTATAGCTAATGGCAAAAATAACATACATATTTTCCATTTTTTTTTTTTCAGACAAGCCTCTTATTCTTTTTTGTTCCTTTAGCTGCTCATGTTTTCATTTGTTCACTGTCATTTACTCTGCCAATTGGAACAGTGATGTAATGACATATGACTGCCTGATATTCAGTGGCACTCACAGCACCTTTGTCACCGATGGCTCAAGTGCACAATGAACAGTATCTTGAGTTTAATGTATTTGTGGCTTTGTGATGGCAGCAATGACACACAACAGGCTTTTTTTCTCCTTTTGTTTCTGTGCTCTGTAATAGAACAGCCTGCCACAGAGACTGTGACCAGAGAATAATGAAAAGTGCTGGGCCATTGTTGGTCATGGCAAAAATTTGCAAACTTCACATTTTGTTTAATTATTGAAGAATGGCTTTTCAAAGATCCGTGTATTGTTCTAAAGAGACATCGTAACATCTATCTTTCTTTCCTCACAAAAGCTTTTTATCTTCAAATGAGAAGAATATACTCTTTGAGGGCCAATTAGTAGTCTACCAATGAAGAAGTTTAAAGGAATTTTTAATTAGTAAATTGACCCATGGTGTGATTCACCTGGAAAGGAATTACATCATTTCCTAAGACAGTTAAGCTTTCTTAGGCAAATATTAGTCAGTACCTTAGATTCAAGACCCTCTGTCTCTTAATGTTATCTTGTTTGTGTAAACCAATTTCATTCAATACTGTGGGCTCACTCAGACAGTAAATGTTATTCAAGGTGAACAGAGGCAGCCCTCTAACCCTTGTTCTCAGCCTCTAGCACAACTCTCACTAATCCAGAAATGTTATGCATCACTCATGGTTATTCTGCCTAAGTTCTACAAAATAGGAGCGTCACAGTCTATTCTCTCTACTAGAAAGATACCACTGAAGATGAACAGGCTTAACTACATAACGGAGTAAATGAAGGTGCATGCAGAAGAGAGGCTGGAGTTTCATTCCCTTCTGGGAAGCAACTCAAAGATCCCTATTTAGTCAATGGAAAGAGGCAGTCACCTCCAGAGGGGACTCAGAGCATATTCATTACATGCTTATATGAGAAGGCATTTATCTCTCTCCCACCATCAGCAAATGGTCCCTCATTTTTACCTTCTGAAAGGTGATGTGACATATAAACATGACAGGCACCAGCCTTTTGACATGCCTCTCAAGAATAACAGAATTAACCTCATACACTGCCTTTTGTACAAAACTGTGTTAACAAGAATTCCTTCATAAGAAAAGAAGGGTGAGGAAACCAGACCTCAAAGTTATGTTATTAATATAGGACATGATAGTGTGTTCCTATTCCCATTCACACACACCAATAACTTGCCAGTTACATGCAGCTGATGAACTGCCACTAGAGATGGAGCCAGCGTAACATCCCAAATGAGGAAAAAAGATCAGGAAAAAAGAAAAGGAGGAAGGAGGACGGGAGGAAGGAGGACGGGAGGAAGGAGGACGGGAGGAAGGAGGACGGGAGGAAGGAGGACGGGAGGAAGGAGGACGGGAGGAAGGAGGACGGGAGGAAGGAGGACGGGAGGAAGGAGGACGGGAGGAAGGAGGACGGGAGGAAGGAGGACGGGAGGAAAGGAAGACACTAACCTGAGCCCTATTGTTAAAAAGCTAATGCTTCAAATAGCAGAGCAAAAATCTAAGATTCATTTATGTCATATAAATGGTACTTTTACTGATTTTAGCAATCAGTACAATAATCAGCATTTCTTATATATGTTACATCGTTTCACAGGCAGCACAGAAGCAAGTTTGTGTATAAGAGGTAAAGCTGAGTCTCAAATGAAAGACATTTTCAAGGTATCTAGATATATGTAAACATTTAAGAGGGAATCAGCAGAGCCCTGAACTGATAAACATTTCTCATAAGTTATGTATGAATTAAAATCAAGGTTTTATTAAAAATGCATAAGTATGATCTGTGGTGAATAGAACTATTAGCTATGCATGTTTACTTTTTACTGAACACAGAAATCAGTAATTTTTCCTCTAAATGTCATTTCTATCAGAGGGTTATGGAATGATAAAATGTTGAAACAATTCTCTGATGCCATCCAGCTGGTACATACACATCTGGGAAGAGGGTATAAAATAACAAACTGCAAAATGTTTATTTGCCACAGGGGCAAGAAAATATTTCAAATATTGTGCCTATTTGACTACACATGTCAGGTAGCACTCAACAGCCCCTCTCTTTCACTCACCATAATAAAACAATAAATTAAGATTAATCTGGATGACAATAAACTATTTGATCCCTTAAAATTATTATATTTTCAGCATACTCTTTATGATCACACATTATTTACAGTGGTCCCTATATTCCTCACTCCTGCTGGAAGCTACATAAAATCACCTAAATACCAAAGTGAGCATAAATTGGTTTTATCAATTTGATTTTAGCATCAATGAGTAGTTACAGAAAAACAGAAGGCACTATCTTGGGTGGTTTTGGGGGTTTTGTGTGTGTGTGTTTATTTGGGTTCTTTTAGGGGACCTTAAGGGAAGTATGCAAAAAAGCTGACATTGTTCTGGTGAAACCAGGTTCCTTAGTTTCTCCTTCTACAGTCAATGAAATGACAAATACCTTTCCAAAACAGCAGTTCTCAATTTGGTGATCATATACAGTCCTGTAGATCACAGACAGTCCTTAACATCAAATAGTCCTCAATAAACAGACTAGTGAAAATGGAAGAGGGGAAAATATAAATAATAACCACTATGAATGACAAAACAGTATAAAATTAATCTGTGGTTTCTTCTCACCCTGCACCTCCCAAAAAGCCTCCTTAAGCTGAAGGACTGCTTCGCTTAAAACACGACTCTAAAAGGTAGTTTAGGGAAGGAAACATTAGGCACTCTGACCTGTCCCCTTTTCTGACCATAGAGGAGCCTGGAGAGATTATCCCGATTCAGTCAGACCATCAATATCCTGACATCAAGACTCATCAATACCCACCCAAATGCAAAAACACTCACTATTGTTATTATCTACTAAATGTCATTTAAATTCAAAAACGTAAGTAAATCTTGGAGAAGTCCATTGACACACTTTTTGTTATAAACTGTCACTGGGCATAGCTGTCTCTTTTGGCACTGTGCACCTTGGACAAGCTCTTGGGCTCCCCGTGGACCATGGGACTAAAAAGGCAGTTTGGAGAGTATGGGGATATCCAGATAGTTCACTGGCCACTGACATCAGCCTCCAGAACAGACCACTGGCCAAATCTCATCAGTCCCTGAGCCCAGGGAAGTTTCTCAAAACTTCACGCTAGCTGAAACTAGATGTTGAGACCCATGTCATCAGGTGCACCAGAGTGTTGTGAAGACCTCAACGGGATTTACACTCTTTCCTGGAACAAATCCACTTAACACCAAGTACTTGTTTACAAGCCCCATATGCTGCACTCGCATTGTATACATTCCCACCGTAGAGTTACTACCAACTCAAAACATTATGTTTCTGCTTTGAACCATTCTGCAATGAACTCTGTTCCTTTCTGTTGACTACAGAGAGATTTCTTTCCACTGACTACAGGGAGGTTTTAGTGCTTTCTTTTTAAATGCTTACTTAGTGCTTTTTATAAAGAAACAAAAAAAAAAAAAAAAAAAAAAGGTCACCTCCTGCTCATCATTCAAGGCGCTCGCTCAAATCTCTGTCAATGGGAAATTAATACCTACTGCCAAAGATCTGCCTCATGGCTATACAAGAAGAGTAACTCAGCTAGATATTCTGGGTCACTATATTCAGGTACTTCATTCAGCTCCTCTCAATCTATTCAAACTTTTCCCTCCTACCCATCATCAGAGTATCTGAATGTTGAGTCTGCTCACTGAACTCTAAAGGAGTTCAGCTTCAAAAAACTGTGAATTAGCCTTGTTATTCAGCTGATACGAAATCTTTTCTTTGTAACTTAAAACAACATACTCTGCTTTTCTTGAAATGCATGATTGGTTATTCACAATTATTATTCATTCACACTTCTATGAAAAAATTGTACTGTACTATTCACAGTGAAAGTCATGCTACTAAAAATTAAGTGACATAACAGACTGTTACCTCTGACATCCATTTTTTGTCTGCATCACTGATGTTGACCTCAAGTTATGAGAAAAAATAAAAGTAACAGTTTGGTTATGGATCTTCAGTATTTTATCTCAAAAACAGAACAGAAAAAGAGTGTTTACTTTTCTACCAAGGTCTCACTGAAACCTAAAAAGGTTGCTACATATTTCTTAGCAACAAAAGATATTAACTCTCTGAACTCATTATCAAGTCCTTGTTTTATATATTTCCAGCAACACCTCAAAATCTACTTCTTAGTATTATACAATAGCTCTCAAACACACATCTGCTGAAAGCCTGCTATTCACAGGACTGTCTCCTTTTCATTGCTAGTGGGATCACAATGTTTTTGGATACAATGAAAGCATGACTTTCACTTTCTTTCCTATCAAAATTGAAACAAAGCAAGGAGCAGAATTTTAAACAAGCACAGACACAAGTTGTTGACACAGTCACAATTTAAAAGGCAATACTTCTATTTAAATACTATCCAAAACACAGAAACCAGTTTTCTCAACTCTCTTTTCTAGTCTGATAAACCTACAGATCTACAGGTTAAGAACAATAACAACCTCACTTTCCATTCCATATGAAAGCCCACTTTTTTAATTTCCCTTTTGCTAGCAGAGAACACAGGAACATGTATGTCATCAGAATCTTCCATTGCAGACACTTTGTTCCTAAAGCTGCTATTGAAAACCATTGGAAACAGCAACAATGAAACACAATTAAAACACACACTCAAAAAGAAAAAAAACAACCCTTCCCAAAATCCAGCAATTAAAAGCAAACAGCAAAATTTCACTGCTGCTTCCCTATAGCAAAAATGGAAAAATAAACTTGCTACATACACTAGTTTTGTGATTTGGAGTGCTATTGGAAAGTGACCTGATGATATGCCTGGTATGAGAGCCTATAATAACAGAAAGATGTTCATTTTTACACAAAACTGCAAAGTAACTATCCTAGGGAGTCTTTGGTGTGAATGCCTCTGCTTTGCTCTCACAGAGGCTTCAGCTCTAATCTGGCAAACCTCACTCTTTGAAGGTCCAGAGACAAGTCACCCTGCAAACTGCTAAAACACAAGTTTTTCCCTAAGGAAAGATATTAATGGTATTAAACTCTGCTGAACTTTGTAGGTAGATTTGTGATATAGACTAGAACTTGCCATGATCATCAATCCTGAAGTGTCTGAGCATAAAAATGTTTGCTGATTATGCTTTAAAAAGGCAAAACAAACATTTACAGGACTAACCACTGAGGCAGACTTTTTTCTCTAAAAAACAAGCTCTGTTCCCTGTAGTTACATGTACCATTGTTTTATAATGTGTGTGAGAACTGGAAGAGTACAGGACATTCTTCAGTCTTACATTGTGTGTGCAATATAGATTCCAGGCACCTCTCACGACATCAGAAGAAGACACAGAAGACATATGGTAGACACTACTTCCAAATTTGTATGGAATTGAATGCCTGGATTTCAGTGGTTCTACCACTTTATTTGCCACAGATCAAGTATGTGCCTTTGTGTGCAACAAGGTTAACTAAATATATGTTTGTGGACATGGTCATCACACATAAGTATAGAAATCACCTCAGATGATACAGTTTTTTAAATAAAGCATGTGAATTTTGTCTTAATTTGCATTATTTATTCCTGGATAAGCACAGGACAAGGATATTTTCATAGAAGTTGTTAGTATTTCCATCTTTTTTTTTTTTTTATTTCATTAACTCAAAGCAAAGGTAAAGATTGGGCCTATGTTAGCAAAAGCAACTAAATCTAAGTGCCTTTGTCATTCGGTTTGGCCACAATGACACATCTGGACAATGGCTTCAGCCACTGGAAGAGGTCACAGAGATACACAGTCAGGCTGTGTGTCAGCGTGCTTATGCCCTAAATGATGAGGTGCTAGTGAGGAAGAGACATTGCAAACATCACACACTGATGTCTGTGACAGACAGATTTTCTGAAACTGGGGAGTTTGTGCCCATTATAGTATGTTTATTTATAACATCAGACTGAATACCCCAGAATCACTAGCTGAGTCTTGATATACATGTTTACAAATTTTATATCGTTTTTAATATTTTGCTAGAACAGGCCAAATGTACAGAAGAATGATATAAATAAATTCAGATAGAAACAGAGAAGCCAGTGCAAAGGCTGAATTATCTGTTATCTAATTAGCCTTGGGAGTGTGGCTGTCGTTGCCTGATGGATAGAAACAATAAGACAATGATTTCTGGAGACTTGAAGTTTCCTTATGAAATGTTGTCCTTTGTCATCACTGCACTTGGGAAGAGAGCTTCTAAGCTGAAAACATACAGTACTTTTCACTGTTTTGCCACTGCTCCGAGCTTTCCCAAGTAGTGATAGAGGACGTGTAAAAAGTTTCAAACTGGCATCCATGGGGCCCTTGAAGCCTTCCAGAAAGCACTGAACCAACAATAATCTTGGCAGTTTCACCTTTGCTGTTCTTGCTATTAAAAAGTCTAAGCAACAAGATATTAGTGTTACTGATGTAAGCTATTAATAGAAAAGGAGACACCCAAAAATAAAGAGGTTTAAAGGACAAAATGCAATAGCAGAGAACTCTTTCAATGCAACCAACATGGTTGACATAAAAACCACCAGAGCCCCTAATGCCTGGGTTTCTCTTGAGAAGCACAAAGTATACAGGACACCAAAATTAGTATCTTAAAGAAACAAAAAGATATTTTGAGATTATTATCCTCATATACAGAAAGCAATGCCTTGTTCCTAACATCAGCAAGATTAGCTCTTACTTGCTGTTAATTCTTCTCATTGGCTACAAATGCAGAAGAAAATAAGCTGTCAAAGGTTGTTTTCCATAGCACAAATGAAAGCACAAACAGGAAGGTATACATATGTTAATAAGCAGGGGAGCAATGATCAGTATGCCCTTGAGAGCAGAAACATTCCTTGAGGTTTCCGATAATCTGATGGTAGAGTATGTTGCCTTAGCTATAAGCATTTAAAATGCATTTATTAAAATAATTCTGCTTGTGCAGGGTCTCTCACGTTGATGTAGCTCTACTCCTGTACCATTATTTGAAACAACTATCTTTTTCTGCCCATTCACTGACACCTACCTCATCTATACATGCACAACATGAAACAAGTTATTGAACCGCAGTATTCCTCAATATTATTTATTGTACAGTGCCTACAAAGACCAATTATATCACCACACCCTAGCTCTGCAGACAGAATATTCTCATTAAAAAAAAAAATGGAAGAAACCTTTCTTTTTACAAAACTTTTTCCTCAAATGAAAGTATATTTTCTACTTCAAACATGATCATTTTAAAACTGAAACCCAGGTGTCAGTAATAAAACATCTTCATATTAAGAATTTTATGCAATTTTTTTTAAAGTATGGTTATAATTGTAGAAATGTTTCCCACCCCCATCTCTCCATACCAGATAACTTCTTCATTCTTTGTGTTTCATTTGCATCTGCATTAACATGGCTGCTAATTTGAGGATGAATCTTGACAGCATTTGCTCCTTTAAGTAGCCTTTACCTAAGAAGTAGTGACAACTGATCAATCAACTCATCGGCCTGCTTGGGAGAGTTAAGTCTCCTTGACTTAACTCTCATGACCTATTCCTATCTGATGGTATATGGCACATGAAGGAATATGCAAGTGATTTTAATCACGTGCAAAGGGATAATTTTTTCATTTCCAGCTACTTTTTCTCATGTAAATAATTATTCCTGCTTTGAACCCATCTAAATAATATTACATAGGCCAAGCGTGATTCAGAAGTTGGCATTGCTGATAGCAAATCCTTTTCTTGGTCAGGAAAAAATAAAGTTTGCTTTTATGTTATGAAAATATGTTAAAAGTTTGCTTAAACTAGGCCAGAATACAATTTCACTTTTTAAAATATACATATTTGACAATGTAGGTTACAACCACTGTTGAAGAGTGAACAGTAATGCTACAATTCTACAGCAGCTTACCTGTTCATCCACCTGCTGACACACTGCTATGGGGCATTTCTATTGATGTTTTTACTACGAGTTTTGTTTGTATTTTTGTCACCATGAGTTAGCAAACATATTTTCTTTCACAGACTTTAAAAACAATAATAATTTAACATTTTTGCAGATTACACAGTTATCATAACCTCCTGTTCGTTAAGTGCAGTTAAAAAAAAAAAAAAAAACAAACAACAAAACCAAAACTCAATCTTTTACCTGTAAAAAGTACAATTTAAACAATTTTTTGCTCCCTTTGCAGACAAAAAAAAAAAAAATCTATATATGCCTCTGAAACTTAAATAGATCCAAAGAACTTCAGTGATTAATTTTATGTTTCCAAAATGCTGCAAAAGGCTACATTCCTACCATTCCACTCAAGATTCATTACCTGTATTCAAGATTATTTTTTTAGACAGTGTGCATGAATAAATCACATCTGATAAGATACATCCAGCTACAAAAAAATCAGATAACTTAGATGGAGAACAGCATATACAAATAAAATGTTTTCGACAATACAAAAGGATTAGGGGTTGATTACAACCAACAGAAAGACCACAGGCATTTTGAATTTCTGATCTGCTAACACATCTTCCTTTTTCTGCCCTGTTTTACTGATTTTGGTCCTTGAAATCCGCTGGGCTTTTTCTTCTGTAGTTCTCTTAGTACCTGTCTGCAGGAGAGGAACTGGCAACAACGTTGGTTGCTATCGATACCGACTAACACTTTCTCAGCAAAACTATTCAGTAAGAGGTAGAGAGTTGGAGTAACATGGATTATTTCCTTCCTTCTATAAGGTTAACTGCTTAACAAAGGTGCTTCCAGCAGCTGTTCTGTCAGCACATGAACACTTGGTCTAATGAAAATAAGAAATGGGGCACATTTCATTGATAGGTCTTCAGCTGTGTGACACTGCATTTCAATCCACGGCAATTCTATACGTCGTGTATCTGACTGATAACAATAAAATAATCCATGTACATATTAGATGAAAAGACGTTTCTTCAGTTTCTTAACTTTAAGTCTAGTTAGTTTTAAAGCACGACAATGCAACTGCACAGCCTAACAGTCTTTCTGACCAGATCTATTTTTAGGCAGCCTCTTTGTTATTGTATCTTAGCACCCACTTTTCAAACTTGGTCCTAGTTTAGCTGGTAGCTGAGCTTACAAGAGCTGCCACATGTCTCCTCTACAGGTAAGTGTAAACATAATTGGTTTATTTCTGTAACAACATAATGTTAACATACACTGCCTAATAAGTCTGAAAGGGAAAAAGGCAAACAGATACACCTCTGTAGAAGAGTTCAGGCATAATAACTTCACACATACACACACCTGTGTGGCAAACTGTTTGCAATCTATGCATCACCCCTGACACGGCAGCGTCCTCGCTTTACATAAGGCCAGCCAAACACCGGCCTGCCAGAGGAAGTCAGGTACTAACTTGAGGCATCGCTTGGGAAAACTGCCCGAGTTTATTAACTCCGCCGTGCGCACACCGCAGCCTCCCTGGCAAAGCTTCCGCGAAACTACCTGTAACGCAGCCCCTATTTCCCACCCTATTTTCCACGCCTTTCTCCATCTCGGCCCCCGCGCCCACTCCTCGCCCAAAGCGCGGGCGCTGCCCTCCCCCTTCCCAGCCCCCTGGGCTCCCTCTCCGGGCAGCGGGGGAGCCGCCCCACCGCCCCCTCCCTCTTTCCTTCCCCCCCCTCCTCCGCGGGCCGCCCCCGCCGCCACTCACCAGCTGCGCGCCGCACACCGCCACCAGCGTGCACCGGCCGCTGCAATAGCCCATGGCTCCCGGCACCCCGCACCGCCGTCCCGCGCCGCGCCCACTCAGGCGGCGGGAGAGCACCGCCCGGCCGCCGCCCGGCTCCCGCCTGCCGCCGCCGGCGCGCCCCAGCCCGGGACCCGCATGGGGGCGCGCCCGCCGCCCGCCCTAGCCGCGGCCGCAGCGGCCGCCGCCTCGGCGGCCGCCGGCAGCGGGGCCGGCTGCCCCCGCGGAGGGCGGCAGCGTCGGGGGGAGGGCGGCGGCAGGTGCCTGCAGGAGCAGCCGCGCTCTGCCGCGCAGCCCCAGAGGCATCTGGGCTTCAAAGTTTGCCCCCTCAACTCCGCTCGCAAACCATCCGGGCTCGCAGCCGTCTGCGGCGGGGGGAGGCGGGGGGAGGAGGGGAGGAGGGAGGGACGGGGAGGCGAAACAGGCGAGGCAGGCGGCGGTGCTGCTGAGCTTAGTTCACGCTCGGAGAGCGGCTTCCCTCCTGCCCACGGCACTGCCGCTTCCCCACCCTCTTTTCTCCTCCTCCTCTTCCTCCCGACAGGGCTCAGACAGCCCCAGCAGTGGAAGCACCTCGCCTGGGGAGTCCCCCGCGGGAGGTCGCGGAAGGGCGACGCAGCGGCAGGGGTGAGCGGCTGCTGCTTTATCTGCTCGGGCGGGGCGAGGGCGACCTCACCCTTCCCGACACCTTTGTCTCGGCGGGACACCTCTCTGCACCCACCCCTCCCGAGGTTCCCCTCACCGCGCCACCGGCGCCGGGCCAACCGGCACCCGCCGCAGCCCCCTCTGCCGCCCAGGCACAACCCCTCTGCCCGCGGAGGGGGCGGCAGGGGCGCGGAGCACGGCGCAGGCTGCAGTCCCGGCAAGGTAGCGGGGCAGAGCGCGGGCCCGCGGAGCGTAGCCGGTGCGGTTACAGCCCCGTGACGGGGCGCGCTGCTGCCGCCTGCCGGGCCGCGGCCGGCGGTGCAGGGGGAAGCCGCCTCAGCCGACTCTTCCTCCGCCGCGGCAGCTGGCACCTGGGAGAGCTCCCGGAGACCTATAGGGACACGCCAGTCCTTACCTGGCTCTCCGCGCCGGTCTCCCTCCCACCCAAAGCAGAGAGCAGAGACGCGGGTAGGTCAGGAGAGACTGACTTGGAGGACTGAGAAGGATCCGGAGCAGAGGCCGGGAGCTGCCAGGTGAGGGCAGGAAAAGGACAAGATCAGGCAAATTTAGAAAAAATACTGTTTTCAGGGAAACTGGTTCTGCTCACCATCACCACGAGGAACATTTGTACATAGTGGCATGCTTCAGCCTTTCTCTTCTATCAAAAGCATCCAGAATACATAAAGTTGGTGGGAAACAGTACATCAAATTTTAATTTGTCAATCAGCCTCCAAAAGCTTTTACATGCTGTGTCACCAGCAGCAGTCTTGACATTGCATTCAGACCAGGTCACTTTTTTGCTTAGCTGCTCATTAACAGAGGTAGTTTTAGCAGTGGTATTAACAATTATTAACTGCAGGAACATCAGTAGGTTTTCTAAGTGCTTGTGGATGCTTTTTTGCAGCACAAATATTCTGTCAAACTAGAAGCCCTTTGGATGTTTAGAACCTCATGAAGTTTGTATCTCACTTTTCAGACGGGTTTACCAAAATAGTTGGCAGGCTGTCAAATGAACAGTTATGCCTCTTAAAATGCCTTATATCATAATAAGCACTCCACAGGGGAGCAAAACACACACAAAGGTGACACTGGTTGTCCTGTACTCCATAAGGACATCCTTCTGATTGTCACCTTCTGTGCTATGGGAAAACGTATTGACCTGCCAAATCACTGGCCATGCAGAGTACCAAACACAGTGAACACATTCACTTTAGGACCTAAAGAGACAGCAACCAGGGAGAGCTGTATCTGATAACAGTTAAAGCTGTGGAACTGCTGAGGTTCAGAGACTGCAGAGATGTCCAGCAAGTTGCAGAGAAAAGTTCAGGTACCTCTGGATTCAAATAGTCTGTCTTAACTTCTTCAGTACGCCATTCAAGCCTTTTACAAAAATGACGTTGGTGTGCAGGTATTAGCTGGCATTATGGTTGTTTGAACTTTAGATTTGAACTAGACATGATGTCGCGGTAGCCTCTGTAGTTGCTGTGTAATTACTTCTGTCTCATCCCAGGCATGTTAGCTTTTGTGTACTGATCTCCTCTAGCATAGTGAGTCCTGCACAACTGAGGAGTCAGGATACCCAAAAAACAATGGAAAACACATTTTGTTTTCCCACAGAGATTGTCTCCTGGTAAAACTGGTGAAGTGGCAAGAATGGTGTATCAGATTATCTGAGGCTGGAAGCTGGCAAGCTAACAGGAGAAGAGAAAACTTACACTCATTTAGACCCTTGAGAGGAAGCTAGCACTAGTGTTCTGTGTCCGTAATGCATCTCGTTGTTCATTAGAGTGGGAGGATTCCTACGGAAAATTCAGGCAGTAGTGACAAAGTCGAAAGGATGATCTCTGTGGGCTCCTATAGCTCACCTGAGCTCCCTGATCCTTTTTATTTTCTCAGCACCTTTTCCTGTAGCTTTTCAGTAAGAATCTCTGTTTCTTTGCCTTCTCCTAAGCTTCAAAGCCAACGCATCTCTTTCTGCCACTGTTTTCCACTTTCCCTTGCTCTGTGGATTATCTTTCCACACAAGTTACCTTTTTCCATGTCGCTCTTATCCATTCAACCTCTCTTTCCTTTGGGCTTCTCCAGGTTGTCTGTGCCCTGCAGTTTTCACCAGCAGTTGCTTAGACTTTTCACTTTGTCCCACAATATCAAATGCTGCTCCCTATCTATATGTATATGGACTGCATTTTGTCTCTGCTTTTGGCCAGAGCTGCTTGGTAAGGGCTCTCTTAGGAGCAGAATACGGCCTCAGCAGAGGCAGATGAAGTCAAATAAGTCAGTTGTGCAAACTGCTCTGTTCCCTGACACTGTTTCCCTCTGCTGCTGTTCCAGTCTTTCCAAGCATGAACCTTCCCAGAAGCTGAGATTTAAAGAGAGAAGTATTCCTCCATCTCTGTTAAATCCTGTTAACAGTGACATTTAGATTCTCTGTGAGAGTCTCCAGTCATAACCTGTCATTGAGGTGTCAAAGAGGATTCCTCCTCTGTGTAACCAACAGGCTCACCACAGTTAGGCTTGCTGCAGGCTTGTCTTTGCTTGTTCTGTGCAATTAGAGAAGCTACAAATTATATTGTGGAGGAAAAAAAATTATGGTATGGTTATACAGAGCAGGTGGAGAAACAATAACTAAAGCACTACCCCTGAATCGTTACTAGACTGTTCCCTGAGCACTCAAGGTGAGCCACAGGAAAACCAGATTCAGCTGTCATTAGGTCAAATGCTCAGGCCCCTTCCCAGGCCAGTCTAAGCCTGTTCTTGGGGCTCCACAGCTTCAGTGGGGTGAGATCAGCTGTGTACATACAGTGATATTGTTGTGCAGGTCCCCAGTTAGACTTAACAAAAGGCCTGTTGTGTGTACGCAGTAAGTAATTTCCAAACATTCATAACTTTGTCAAAACAAAACTGATTTTCTGCAAAACTAGGCTGTGCAGTGCTTGTCATTGAAGATTATGTCATGCAAAATATTAACTTGCAAATTTCAGTAGTTTCATCAGTTGCTTTGTAACTGCGAAGAGGCCACAAGGCAAAAAAAAAGTAGTTTTCCCTATTTCCCTTTGCTCTTCTCATAATCAAGTGTAATTTTATTCTTATTTCTATAGCTCATCTCTGGGAAGACATCAGTTCCAAAATTTGCAACTGTCATCAATGACTGGAACTAGAAGGTTACAGATTTATTTTACAGTCCCAGTTACAAGAGTTTGTTGCTACTGCCTGTACACTCAAGGTGTCTGCTTTTTTGGGAGGAGTGGAGAACACGCCTTTCAGTGTCCTAATGACAGAAAGCCTGTGGCCCTCACAGTGCCTTCTCTGTGATTTGACAGGACTTACTGATCGGTTGTAAGCCTGTCCCTCGCCTATTCCTTCCCTGTGCCTGGGGGAGCGCCTGGCGGAGAGGGGAGTCTCGGGAGTGCTGCAGCTGCCAGCCCGCTGTATCAGACCTGCAGCCACAGAGGAGAACAAGTACTTCTGAGAACAAGCCGCAGGCCAAACGAGCCGGCATAAAGGGCCATGAGTGGCTCATGAACCGTAGCTTGAATATCCCTTTCCTTTAATAAAACTATTATGTGAGCTCCGTCAAAGTCAGCACAATGTAGGTTCGATGACACTTCATCCCAAGCATTCCCAGCCATGTAGGAGCTTGCCCTTCCCCACCGCCAGCACCCCATCTGCGCAGTCTGTTGCAGACACTGGTAAATCAGCATGGGCTCCTGCCTACTGAATCCATTCCAACATAAAACCAGTCTGAGAGTGCTTGGTAATTGATAATGTTGTCATCAATAGCAAAGGGAAAATATTGTTTCAATTTAACCAACACCTTGTTAACAGAGCAGACCTAGCTGTGTGATGTGCATATACATTATCTGGAGAAAAAAATCAATTAGGGGGGAGAAATATATGATTAAAACATAATAAAAAATTATTGCAGGCTTAAACACAATGCAGTGAGAATTCTATTCAAACCTGTAAGACTGTAGCAGTATTAAATTATTTTTTGAACCTCATCCCCACCATGAAGATTGAGTGTCAGGTACTTTTTTTTTTCCTCCTGCCGGATTTCAAGACTTGATTGCCCAAATGACAGTTTACTTATTTTACTGTCACATACTTTTGTGAAATGCCATAACAAGTTGATTACAGGTTTCACATTTTGCATAGTGACAAAATCATCTGTCATATAATAGTCTGATGCCTGAAAGCCATTTAACTAAGAAACATTTCTACTGAAAATAATGATATTTGAAAGATTAAGGTGGGTTTAAATGTGTACATTTTCTAAGCAAGTCTTTGTTTTAACTGAATGAGAAGACCAATATTATCCCTTCGAGGCATAAATTTAAGATTTGTAAAAGTGAGTAGACAATAACTAGCCAGAGGGTGAGGCAAATTAGGAGGGGCATTGTCTCATGAATGAAATGAAGGACAGAAATAGGAAGTCTAGTGATACATCCTGGCTGCCACAAAGTAGAAAAAGTGCTTGGCTCCTGTTTGCAAAACCCATTATTCCTACACTGGAGATTTGAGGCTATGTCATACACTCTGGCTACTGGAGAGAAAAAACAGTCTCCCTTTTCCCTCTGCACAGAAATATTGGGTCACTGGAACTGGTGTGAAGAGTAGAATAAAATTTAACTTACGTATTCATCAATGTCCATAATTTAGATGAGATATAAGTAATAAAAGTAATAAGGATAATCCATTTGTTTAACACATTCTGTTTCTTTGGTGTGATATATCATTTTTTCAATGTGATGTATTGTTTCTACCTAGCACTACTAGCCAGTTAGGGAATTTTCCAGGGCATTTTACTATTGCTAATGAGTAGAGGAAGTAGCAGTAGCAGCATTCTAACTTCTTGTGTGCAGGCAAAGGACAAGCTGATTTTCAAACTGTGAACAGAATAGAATGGGGATGCTCAGCAAGTTCATAGGTGGAAGAGAATGATGTGTCCCTGGCACTCTGTCATACACTGACTTTGTAGAAAATGGAGCCATCACATACCTGCAATTATGAATGCTAGTAGAAAATAATAGTAAATTATATATGAGGATGAATGCTGAACCTATCTTGAAGGATGCTATAGCCAGGTGCTCAGCTGACCTCCTGCTCTGGCATACAGCACAGGGCTCCCATTAAATACAGGCAGAGCTCAGCAGAGCAGTGCCCAAGG
Organism: Patagioenas fasciata; assembly: GCF_037038585.1. NCBI lineage: Eukaryota > Metazoa > Chordata > Aves > Columbiformes > Columbidae > Patagioenas > Patagioenas fasciata. The sequence continues at coordinate 71,524,296 of NC_092522.1, forward strand.
GTGTCTTTGACCTTCCTGGGCCACCAACTGCAGTACTCCACAAGTGGCAAAACCTACTCCATTGCCACAGAACAATAGCAGCCAAGCGCTGTCACTGCGTCCTCACTGATGAGTTTGTTCTCTGCCAAGGCTGGAGAGAGAGCAATGATGCAACAGCTCTGGCAATTCCCAGACAGCTCCACAGTGAGAGGGTGAATGGGAAACAGGAAGAATCGAAGAGGAGGAGAGATGCCTCACTGTGTTGTATTGCTTCACACAGGGACAGGATGGACAAAATTGTCATCCTGGAGGCTTACCACTGCTCTCTGCAGACATAATTTGTACAATGTTTTTCTTAACTAGCACCATAATTTTCTGTGCTTTTATTAGCCTTTCTGGGGGAAAAAAGAGTCTAATAATGTTATCGTTATTTTATTTTTAGTTTATGTTTTTTCACTTTTGGATGTTAAAGCATTGTATAGCTAAATGAATAGTATTGATCCTACGTTTCTGTAGGTGTGAGCACAGAGATTTGAAACACTTCGTATGTTGGGTACTTTGGACATTCACACAGTAGAGTTTTGTTATCTGTCTCCCGTAAACTTGTGTAACCTTTAACAAGTCACTTAAACATTCTGCTTCTTATATACATCATCTGGAAAATAAATGTGTTCTCATTTTGCCTAAGGCAAGGTAACACAAGGGAGAAATTGGAATTTCCTTTCACTTTTAAAATTGGACAATGTGGAGGTCAAATTATTCACTGTGACTATTGTTTTTTCTATTTAGTTCATGGCCATGGAATCATGGATGCATTTCCATTAACAATACAGTTTAAAGCGTTCTACTATTAATATGCTTGAAAATTGCCTTTTCCATAAACTGCTGTCAAATCTGATTTTCATTTCTTAAGTTTTTATTTAACAAAATATTTTATCTATTTAACAATCTATTCTGTATTCTATTTATTCTATCGATTATTTTATCTATTTAACAAAATATTTTAAGGTATTGTAATTCTAAAATAAATGGGCTCTGTTTTCAGCAAATATTTTGATTAGCAGTGAAACTAAAATCCTGATGTTTGAAAAACACAAGGATATTTTCTTCTGTGATGGAGCTGTGACAAAGGTGTGATTACAGTCTTAGAAATGGAGAAAAAAAAAAGTCTTCTGGGAAAAGGGAATAAAAAAGGCTCATTTGCAAGGAGGAAACATGATGAGTAAATAAAAAAACAGAAGGGACCTTTGTATTGCCTTTGTGGAGGGATCTAGTCACCATCTGAGCAGTCAGAAGAACTCTTGTAGGTTTCAGGCACAGCTGAACCTCGATATTCTTGATAAACTGCAACCCGCCAAGAGAGGGCACTGTGTTCATGTGTAGACACAACACCCGGCATCGGAGCTGGCCGGATCTTGCGGGTAGGTGCTTGTGAATGCGCGGATTTGCAGCCAGCGAGCGCCTCCGCCCGCCCTGCCCTGCCCGCGGCCGCGGCCGGCAGCGCTGCCTCTGCCCTCGGCCGCCGGAGAAGAGAGGAAGATGGTGCAGAGATACCACGCTAGAGAAGGCAGCTCGTCCCTAGCGTGGTCCCGCTTTGTCACACAAGTAGGTGAATGGACTCCACGAAGACTGAAATGTAAGAAGGGAAATGTAGAAGAAATGCAGCAGATAAGGTGGTCTCTTCTGGACTCTGCTCTTGGAAAACCCTTCTGTTTTCCAGAGAGCCTGGGTGGGCTTGGAACACACAACTGATCAGAAAGAAGAATAATCCTAACTGTGTTTGTTTATAACATTTTGATTGCTTTCTAGGTGAAATGGAGTCCCTTCATTTCCTCAGGTCATAAGTCTTCTTGGTCTCATTTCTGATAGAACTAAACTTTGGGGAAATGCTGATCCAAATGATTTAAAGTTTTCTAAAAATAAGGAATGCACAAAGCATTATGGAATAGGTTCAGTAGAAGATATTAAAAATTTGCATTTTAATTCTAGTCTAAAGCTTATTTTTGAAGAACTGGTCTTGCTCGACTTCTGTCTGCAACACTGAAGAGTTCCCTTCTGAAATTAAAAAGGTTAAAAGATTTGTTCTGTCTGCAAACTTATTATTTCAATATGTAATCCTTCTGATAAGCTGGAAAGCTTGGTCTCCCTTTGCCTTATACTACTGGTACGTTTTCCATTCCTTTAGTTATTCTTTCAGCATTTCTTGATATGCTTGCTAGTTGTTCAATATTTTCTAGAAATGTGGGCAGCGGAAGCGAATACAGCATATTAGTAGGGAATTAATGTGGCATTATCAAATGAAAAAAGTCTTGTAGCATTTTTGCTTACAACATCCTGATGAGAGGTCCTGCCCATCTTGTGCATCTCCCATGACCTCTAAGGGGGCCTTTTCTGGTTCTGTTTCCTGAGAGAGACTCCTCCAAGTGTTCCCACTGAATTACCTGTCTGTTCTTAGCTATGGGACTTGGCATTCTGCTCTGCTCAGACAGACATGTTTCTTTGTGTTCAGCTTGCCAAGTTACCCAAGTTGCATAGAAAGTAGCCAGTCCTCTTTGCAACATGCCATTGAACCTATTTTTCTTATTCAAATTACATTCATAACAATTTCTTTTTTTCTTTTTATGTAGAATTAATTAAAACAGTAGATAGTACCAGGTGCTATTGACATATTCAGTGGTTGTTTTCCATTTAAAATTACAATTTGAGACATATTATCTTGACTAAGATAATATGCTCTATATTGACTTTTCATCATTCTAGTTTTCTTAATCAAATGGTCATCAAAATGAGCTCACAAAAGTCTAAACTTTTAAAATGAACACAGTTACCATCATCATTCAAACTTGTAATTTCATCAATAAAAACCATCAAGTTAGCTTGACAAGA